>NC_049260.1:1775448-2445448 GCF_011100685.1 Canis lupus familiaris
AGCCAAAGGCAGATGCTCAACCAATGGAGCCACCCAGGCGTCCTTTCCTTAGATTTTCTTAATGACATTTTCTTTCTTCTAGGTTATTTTGTTATAAGAACACAGTATATACTACAGAAAACATACAAAATCTGTGTGAATTGACTATGTACGTTCTCGGTAAAGCTTCCAGTCAACAGTGAGCTGTTGGTAGTTGAGTCTGGGGGTAGTTGGGTGGGTTTTCAACTGTCTAGGAGCTGGAGCCCCACACCCTGTGTTGTTCAAGGGCCACTTGTACAAGGAATGCATAAATCAGGAATACAGTCAGCAGTCAATGGTCGATGAAATTTATTTTCCTTTTCAAATAATGATCCCATCTGCTCTGCAGAAGGAATGCCACGTGCTGTTTGTTCATAACTAACTGTCTCACTCCCTACCAGGCGTCTTGAACCTGAGTCCTGGCAGCTGGAGAAAACAGATCAAACACGCCATCCCAGCCTGGGGTTGTTGCCCAACCCAGCAGTTCTGAAGATTAATATGATCTGAGGCAAAGAAATGCGTGGTGTGCAGCGTCCTCACTCTTAGAATCCCAGAGCTTAGAAGAGAAACAAATGTAAGTAGCCGAACGACATTTAAATTAAACTCATTGCCACAAGCTAAATAAGGAACATCTTTGAACGTATTCACGAACTCTGCTGTGTGAGCTACCAAAGTACATTCTTTGCTTTTCAGTATCATCAAGAGGAGCCAGAACAACAACTCCTGAGGGACAGAGCTTCCTGTTTAACCTTTTCCCGTCCAACACAGGCTTTCTGGTAGCTCAGTCTTTAAATAGCTCAGTAGTGCAGCCCCATATCCATCTGTTTGCGGGGGTAGTTGCGGGTTCCCAGCCGCACTGAGCAGGGATTAGGGTGACGGGGATTAGGGCCTGAACTCGACCAGACAAGTGTGGTCTGAAGGAGGCAGAGAGGAATAAAACAGTCATGACATCATCATGACATGAGGGACTTCATGACATGTCATGACCATCATGACCAACTACGGTGGGCGCCATGATGGAAACGTAGGTCACCGCGGGGGAACGTGCAATAGAGGAACTGGGCTGGTAGGAGGCCAGAGATGGGTCCTCTGTGCTTCAGGGTCTTCTTGGAAGACATGGTCCATCCAAATGCCTCCAGCAGTGGAGGTGGAGGGAAGCCAGAGTGGCTGCAGGGCACTTAGGATGGGGACACAGGTGAGAAATGGAAGCCGGGAGGAGAGAGAGAGGGTCCCAGCATAGAGTCTGTGCCCCATGTCCAGGATAGCATTCCGTTGTGAGAGCAATGGCTCGCAGCTGGGAGCTTTTAAAGAAGCAGGGCGGGTCTCTACTGCAGATTTCAGAGATGTCACTGTGGCTGTGGGGTAAGCAGCGTGGATAGGAGCTGGCCCCCTGGGGTGGGGGGCTTAAGGAGCAAGATAAGGTGTCCAGGTAAGAGTCGATGCTAGTTTGCACAGATTGACTATGATGGCCATGCAGAGATGCCACACCCTCCTGACCCCCCGATGGGTCACACGACGTGGCATGCCAACGGCCGGGTCCCCAGCATTCGGAAGTAGACCTGCCAGGTGGGAACAGAAGTTCCTTTTTTGGTCTTGATGAGCTTAATGAGATATAAGAGCCGACATGCTGGAGGGTTTTGACACCCGGAACTAAAATCATCAATATGCACAAATATTAATATGCACATATCTCCTATTTAATGCCGTGGGCAGTTGCCAAAGGCAGCCTTTCCCCCCGCTCTTTTCTTCTTTTTTTTAATATTCCAAAGTCACCGAATCTAAGGAAAGCAGAACACGTGTTCCCGAGGGCTGACACGTTCCCCAGGAAGTCAGAGGGCAGATTGGTGATCTCCCGTCCCCGAAGCCCGTGCAGGGGGGGATGCGGCTCTGTTTGGCTGGACGGAAATGCATGTTCAGCAAATGTGATTTCCACGCCTAGCCTGCTGACCGACCAGGCTGGACGGCTTAGAAGGCCTGTCTTGTCCAGATGCATCGGCCCCCTTCCTGGGGCGGCCAGTCCCGTTGGAGGCGGTGGAGGGAGGGGACAGGGGACAACCCACAGGGGCCAGGAAGCCCCACCAGGAGGTGATGCACTCTTCCAAGAAAGAAAATCAGGATGGGATTTGACACCATAGTGTCTCGGTCTGTTGGAGGCCACGGGAAAGGTTCCCGGGGAGAGCTTGGCTGCTGCCCGGAGGGAGCAACTTTCTGGAGAGGAAACTGGAAGCTGGCCTCCTACGCAGTGGACAGAGCCCTGAGCGGGAGAAGCAGCAGCTCCAAGATGAGCTGAGGCCACAGGCCTAGGGGCCAGCGGGGAGGGCCGAGCTGCAAGCGAAGCGGTCAGGGTGGCCACGGTGCTCCCTGCCTTCCTCTCCCTGCTGTACTGTCCTGGGCCCTCGGCCTCCTCCCCTCCACTCCCTCCTCCCACACTGTTTCCTCCCCTCTCTTCCCACCATCTGCAGCTGACACTTCATTGTCTTGTCTCCAGGGCACGTTGCCCCTACATCCAAGACCGCTGGACCCTGCACACAGGAGTATCTGCCCTGCATCCTTCCAGACGGGAGAGATGAGGACAGTGTTGATCTGAAGAGACGTTCTGGGGGTCTTGATGGGGCCATGAAGGTGGCCCCCCGACTCCCCTAGACCCAGGGTGGGCCTCCCTGCGACGTGGACTCATGTAGGCAGATTTCTACAATGAGATGGATACAGCTGCTCCCGCAGGTCGATAAAAGGTTACGAGGATGAGATGATGAATCCTTTCAGAGCGAGAGCCAGGGCTCAGAGAGCCGGACTCAGTGAGTAATCTATCTCAGGGCTTAGGACTTGGCTCCGAACGCCCACGTCATCTGTGTGCTGTGCTAGGTCTTAGGGCGGCCATAATGAAGCAACATTTTCATCTTCTACCAATGCAGACTGGGGCGGGGGGGAGGGATTACACAGCAGATATTTCTTTCCCACCGCCCTGGAGGCTGGGAGTCAGATATCCAGGAGGGGCTGAGGCTGGTTCCTCCTGAAGCCTCTCCCCTGGGTGCGTAGATGGCCGTCTCTCCGTCGCACCCCTCATACCTGTCCTCAGCGTCCACACACCTGGGCTGGACCGTGTCCATCTTTCCAGGTCTTTCAGTGTCACTGAGAACCAGGGCGGCTTCCTTCAAGCTGTTTCTCTCATGCTTTTGTTCTTCCCCACTTTCCGGCTTAGATTCAGGATCTTTATCTTATTTTAAATTTTTTTTTATTTTAATTCCACTACAGTTATAACCAAGATAAATTCACAAAGCATCAACGTCTACGTGAGACCTGAAACCGTAAAGATCCTACAAGAGAGCACAGGCCAGAATTTCTCTGACATTGCCATAGCAACATTTTTTTCTGGAGTGTGTCTCCTGAGGCGATGGAAATGAAAGCAAAAATAAACTATTGGGGTTTATCAAGATAAAAAGCTTCTACACAGCAAACAGTCAACAGAAGTAAAAGACAACCTACCCAATGGGAGAAGATGTTTGTAAACACACGACTCATAAAAGGTCAGTATCTGAAATATATAAAGAATGTATACAACTGGCCACCAAAAAAAAAAAAAAAAACCACCAAAAAAAAAGCAAAAAACCCTCCCACCCCAAATAATCTGATCAAAATGAGCAGAAGACATGCTTTTTAAATCATGTAAAGCTTTATTTTACAACAATGGCTTATAAGGTTTTCAAAAGTTCAGCACAGAAAGTTCATGCAGTGAGTTTCAATTTTTTAAGGATCTTGGATTTTTTGTTGTATCTTTTTTTTCCATTAGCAATAAAAGCTGCCATTCGTTAGTAACTTGTAACAAATATTCATTGAACCAAGTCCTAGTGATAGCGACCATGCAGTCACTTACAGGCTTCCAGAGTAAATCAGAAAGGCGATCAAGAAGTAGGACTCCCTCGAATAGGTTCATGGAAACTCATAAGTCATGAGCCCTTTGTTTTTTGTGGTTTTTTTGGTTTGTTTTTGTTTTTGTTTTTTAAGATTTTACTTATTTACTCATGAAACAAAACGAGAGAGGCAGAGAGACACAGGCAAGAGAGAGAGGAGAAGAAGCAGGCTGTGCGGGGGCCCAATGCGGAACTCGATCCCAGGACCCCAGGATGATGACCTAAGCCAGAGGCAGACGCCGACCACCACTCAGGCGACCCCAGGAGCCCTTTTGATACACAAACAACACAAAACACAAGAAGGTCGCATTTTTAGAGCGTCCTCCTAAAGTGCAAAATCAACGGAGTTCAAGCCCTGCCTATATTCACATTTTTGTCAAATTTGCCCAACCACGGAAATAGGGTGACGTGTTTATTAGGGCAGCGCCAAAAAGCCAATAAGGAGCGCACATAAGACAACAATACACACACAGACACACACGCAGAGGCCTCTGTTGGTCCAGGAGGGATGCCGTTTTAGATTGCAAAGAATATCCCGGTCGTGTGGAATGATGTTTCCTGCTTCAAAAGAAGCCATTGTCAGTTGGATCCCAGTGTCTCCCGGAGGTGAGATATGGCGGGCGTCATCTGGCACCCTACGCTTGCAGCTGGCATCCCTACAAAGATTCCATGCTTGGGTCTAATCGGCAGATTATCTCGTGTCTAGACAGTGAGTTAGGCCTGGCAAGGGGTTGGCTTCGCATGCAGATCGAGGGGGCTGGGTGAAATCGGCCCAAGGTCTCTGAGTACAGAGCCCGGGGGTTGCTCATGTGGTCCCGCACATGCACGGCCTTTCTGAATTCCAATGGGCGAACTCGCTATCTCCAACAAGAAACCTCCCACGCATTATTACCTAAAACCTGCTGCTGAGATCATTTTTTTGGCAAGAGTGGTGGATTGTGATAAATTCTTATTTCCTGGTCTTCACATTACTGGTCATTTTTGTTTGCATGTGTATCCTACCGTTTCCCCGGGGGCTGCTTTCCTATCCTAATAATGGCCTACCTCCTTCATGAAAAATATCTTAGATTATCTCATGGCTCCAGCATCTTGTTTGTAGGTCTCGTTCGTATGTCTGGGAGAGTAAGACCCGAAAGAAAGAGCTAATTGTCCACTTGGTAAAAAAAAAAAAAATAATAATAATAATAATAATATAAAAGTTAAAAATAAGGAGAAAACACATGAACCGACTCCCCGTTGTAAAAAAGCAGAAGTGCTATAAAAGCATCACGATGATATTGGTTGAATGGTTCTGTGTGCTAAGCCCTGAGCTAATTGCTTCACAGACATTATCTTTCTGGGACCAGTGAGTCAGGAGGATGGTGATTACCAAGTGGGAGCTGGAGTCTGAACTCAGCCGTTTTGGCTTCAGCCTTTGCGTTCTTAACCGCATGTCTACACAACAGAGCATTTCAGGGCTCGCATAATCATTATATGTGGGTTTTATTCTCCTTTTCACATCAGGATCTTGGTAGTCTTTCAAAGTATAAATAAATGGGGATTTTTTTTGTGTGTCTGTGTGTGTGTGCTGTGTGTGTGTGAAACAGAGACTTTTGCTAGAAAAAAGAAATTTTTTGTGTGTGCTTTTCCTATTTAATCTCTGTCCAAGCAGAAGATTATAAGTCAGGAAAAATGTGTGAACCCGCGCAAGCTCAAATAGCTTATTATGCATCACCGCTGACATGAGCAAAAGCACAGGCTCGCCCACCCATGAGGCCGGACACAGCAAGTGCCAGACGGGTGGGGTCCCCGCAAGTGTAAATAATTAAGGAGAGTTACCCACCCCAGAGCCCACTCAGAGGAAACCAGCGAGAAATACATAGTTGCCACGTCTCTACTGTCACCTCGGCCAAAACAAACATGGAAGAGTAGAAAACACAGCCCACACTTGTGCACACATGTTCTCCCGCAGTCCCGTGAAGGGGCAGAAACATAGCCACACACCGCAGTCAGGCACCGTCAGCCCCCCTGCATGGCCTCTAGGCCCAGCCAATGCTCCCTCGGATCCGCGGGGCGCCTAACAAGCATACGGTAGGCTACGGAATCCGTGTGGCCCACAGATAGAAAATCAAGAGCTAAACAGCCAGAGATGGTGTTTTAGCACAGGCCGTCCTAGCAAAATACAGCCGGCGGATGCCCTACATAGTAGACACTGGCTTCTCACGGATCTGGACTGTGGGAGTCCATGATCAAGGTATCGCCACATTTGGTTTCTGTCTAGAGCCTTGTCCTGGCTTGTACACGCCCCCTTGTTGCTGTGTGTCCACAAGGTGGACACAGAGACCGACAGAGAGATGGTGTCTTTTCCTATAAGGACACTCATTCTATGGGATCAGGGCATCACCGTGATAATCCCATATCACTTCATTATTTCCCTCCTGCAGGAACATCCATGCCGGGAGTTAGAGCATCATCATATGACTTTGCAGGGAGGTGGGGGCACAAACATTCAGTCCTTAACAGATGGAAATAAATACCCCGAGGCAAATGGTCCATGTACTGCAAGCGAGGCTCCCCCCCATCCGTCAAGCAGCATAATGAAACATTTGGTGAAGCATTTGCCGGAAGCACAAAAAGAAAAATCCTCTGCGTCAGGTAGCCCATTTCAATTTTTTTTTTTCTCAAAAAAAAATTTTTTTTAATATCCTTTTGCATATGAATCTGATGCAGAGTGCAGTCCTTTAAGTGAGTTTATCCTCGGTCAGGCTGTTGGGATCTTCCCAGGCAGGGCACGTGGGTTAGTTTAAAAAATTGGACCCGAGCAGAGCTTCACAATGGCCACCAAAAATGGTGCCGGTTTGACACCGGTTTGACCATGTGAGCTGGGTTTTGACATGAGTGTTCACAGGGCTGGGTTTGCACGATACGGGGAGAGAATTAAATTTGCGAATGCCTTGGACAGAGGCATTGATGGTGAGCAGGAATCGTCAGTAAGTAGCAGACACGAGCCTACCTCCTGCACCACACAGGTTTCTTCTTACGGTGGCGTTGGGTGCCCAGCTTGCAAGACTCCTGTAGATGTGCACAGGGGGACAGTTGCCATTTTGAAAATCTGCCGGCTGCTCTGATTGGGTTCCCCGAGCTCCCAGCAAGCAGGGAGAGTGGCAGGCACCTAAAGTTAGTGCAGATGAGGAATTCCGTGTGGTGTCCATCGCACATGGTGCCTTCTGGATAAATGCACGGGGAGTCCCTCATTAGCTGCCTCTCAACCACCATCTCCAAGAGCTCCTCCAAGCTGATTTTGTGGATGCAGGATGGTGGGACCAAGCTTGTCCTTCTGACCGCAGAAGAAGGCCTCATTTCCAGGGAGCGGGGGCCCAGAAGGGACCCGTCTGGGCTGGTCTTGGAGCTGAGGCCAGGCTCGTCCGCCTGCACACAGCTGGCACTGGGGGCTGTCGGTTGCAGCCTGCTTGGCTCCCGGCTATTTGGCCTGGCCATGGGGCCCTTTTGAATCTTGCCTGCATCCTCCATCTGGTCCTGGCCTGGGATACGTGCCTTTCGCTTTCACGTGTGTGGGTGTTCGTATGTGTGTGTTTCCACATGAGTTTATTTATGTGTGTCTGTCATGTGCATGGTTTGTGTCCATGGGCGCTGGTGTGTCTGCATGTGTGTGTTTCTGTGTGAGCTTGTGTTTGTATGCATGTGTGTGCACGTCTGTGCACGCCTGTGCTTACGCGCGTCTCTGAGTGTACATGCGTGTATGTGTCTGTGTATTTACGTGTTTCTGTGTGCATCACTGAAAGTCTCTCCTTGGACTGAGTTGGACTGAGGATCTTTTTTTTTTTTTTTTTCCCATTTCTTTTCTCACTTTCCTGAACTGCAGTTTCAAACAACAGTGAAAAGATCCAGCTCACTGAAATCTCTCGTGTGTGCCGTTCACCACACATATCAATGGTATTTGTTTTTAGGCTAGGAACAGAGATTTTTGAATCGCTCCCATATGACAGTTCGAAGTTTATGTGAAAATAAATCCCGAAGAACACCACACCTTCAAACACGTTTCCAAGAGGGGAAAAAAAAAATGTTTACTGGTCTAAGATTCCAACAGATAAACGTGAAGTTGCTTAAACGCCCAGAGACCTTGCCTCAAAATGCACACGAAAAACTCTTCCAAAATAATATGTTTCATCTATAAATATTACATGATGGGTGGTGGCCAAGGCTTTCCCCCTAGAGCATTAAAATTCTATTGGATATCTTCATACACATCCTGCTTAGTGCGGTCTAAATATGTGCACTGTCTCCTAAACACACACACACACATGCAGTGTCTTGAACCTCGTTATTTATCACCTGCACACATGACCCCCCCAAACTTCACAGTGACCTCTGAGAAAGATAAGAAGCAGAGACCATGCACTTCCAAATTCTACACATGGCTCAACCCAGAGCCAGAAGGCTCTGCTGTCTCAGAATAATATAACTTTAAACCATGCCCTTCTTGTAGAGACAGATTGCAGGGTGAGGCAAGAGTCGCAGTCGCCTGTTTAGGGAGGCCACTCACAAGGACGGCTGCACAATATGTCCCTGGCTCCACGGGGAAACGACCCCTAAAAAAAAAGAAAAAAAAATCACCATACAGAAATAAGGCCTGGCCTGGGATGGTTTGGGCAGCTGGCTCAGGTATCAGGGCCTACGGCTGTGAGATTTATCGTCTCCTCCATGCCTCTGGGCAGACAGCTGTGCCTCAGTCCTTTTAGGGGTGACGTCACTGGTCTGGAAAGTGCTGGCAAAGGCTGAGCGCCAACGGGATGAAAACCTGCCCTGTCTGCGCAAACTTGGCAGGAGGTCTGCGATCCTTCACTAGCATTATCTATCACCTTCCCTTCCAAAAGCCCTCTCCGGGGGCACTCGCATCGGTCATGCAAAATCTCCAAACGTCACCGCCCACGGGGGTGGGGGGAAAACACGGCCTCTCCGAAAACGTAGCTTTTGCAACGTTTTGCAAATGTTGTCTAAGAGACACAAAGAGGGTCTTACTGGGAGTGCAGTTTTATACATAGAAAGAAAGAAAGAAGGCTGCTTGAAGAATGAAAAGGAAGAAAAAGAGAGACAAAAGAAGAAGGAAACGAAAAAGCAAGGAAAGAAAAAAAACACAAGGCCCCCCCACCGCCCGCCGCAGAAAAAGCGGAGGCAAAGAACGCGCAAATGGAGACACAGCCACAGGAGGGGCGGGGAGAGAGAAGAAATGATTTCCTGCTAAAATGCTCCTGGAATTGACATTTCCAAGATTAACCGTGCTGGAGGACAGCATCGCGGAGAGAGGGGCTGGGGGGCTCTCAGGTGCTGCCATGTGAAGGTAGGTACTTAGTTCTGGACGAACGGCAGCGCCGCGTGGAATGCACCTCCTCGGGGTGCGCATATGACCCTTTCGTGCTCTCACGTCTCTCATTTCAATAAGCGTGATTTGAATATAAGTGCACCTGCTATTCCAGAGGGACGGGGACAACAGTACGAGAGAGAGCCAGAAAATATCTATCTATCCATCTACCATCCATCCATCATCTATCTATATATCTATCCATCTACCCATCCATCATCCATCTATCCAGTGATCTATCACCTGTCATTCAATCTATCATCTATCTATCCATTCATCCATCCATCATCTATCATCTATCACTCTATCTATTCATCATTTATCTACCTATCCAGTGACCTATCACCTATCAATTTATTTATCTATTCATCCATCCATTATCTATCTATCTATCTATCTATCTATCTATCTATCTATCTATCTATCATCTATGCATCCTCTCTATCAGCCATATATCTATTCATACCTACTATGGACATTGAGTGTCAGTCGCGGCTTCCCAGTGTACAGGCTTCATCCTGGTTAAGCACTCTACGAGGTTCATGGATGATTTCAAACAATGGGGGGGGGTGTCAAGCTTAGGGAATGGCCCATGTATGCAGGAAGGGCCCAGCTCGCAGTCCTACCATTCTAGGGTATGCACCGAACAGCTGTGTACACCAAAGCATGTCCTAGGAGCAGTTCGAATGCCCGTGGCAGTCTTGTAAGTTGACATTTCCTTTTACCATGTGGTTGTTTGTATGAACCAAGCTGACTATGACCCAGCAGGTGCCTCCATGAATTCCCTGGTGTTTTGTTTCTCCGCTGCATGGGCTCTGTGGACAACACACACCAGGAATACTATTCAGGACTGAGTGCCCGGGGGAAGGAAGCAGCAAATCTGTGATTTGGCTTCAGGTCGCCACCACCGTTAGAGCAACTATTTTTAAAACAATGCATTTAGGAAAAATACATGTTTGGATATACGTTCAGAGTTGCAAAGAACAATGTGTTAATTGTTGTGAATTCTAGTTTTTACCTACCAAATATAATGTCTCTGACAATTGCAGGAAGGAAATTCATCTTTAGAATTCCCCGGCATCTGGGCCACGGTGTGACTTTTGAATAAAACTGCCCTAGACTCCTTTGATGGGGGCCGGATGGGGGAGTAAAAAGCATGGTCTTCATGCTCTAGGACAACCCGTGGGGACGTGACGCTGACTCAGGAACAGTGTCGGTCACCACCCTCACCGCCACCATTGCCGTAGGGGTGAGGCAGAGGGGCTGGGAAGACAAAAGGAGCTAGTATGACTTCAAGCTCTTAGGAATCAACATCTGACCTCTCCCCTAACAAAACGTTTCCTGGGAAATCCTCTGCTCTGTGTGCATTTTTTTTTCTCCCCTGGAAACTTCACTTGGAAGCTCCTCATCTGACAATTGGGAATCTGAGTCCACATAGAAGACTGGAGTTGGCCAGAGACATTGGACTCCCAACGCGTAAGTCCTCTGGGCTTTCGTGAGAAAACCTTAACTCTGGGTGTATCCCAATCTTCTCCATATTATGTCACTTTGGGCAATTTGAGTAACCTCTGAATGTGTGCTAATTACAGTATTTTATTTGCCAATGTGTCACTATCTGATTGCATCCAAGAAGTTTCAATGCATTTGGCTCCAGTTGGAACTCAAAGCTGCCAACTCTAGAGTTTTCTCTGTATCTTCACCAATTCCCTCCTCTTTCTCTTTCCTGATGGTGTGTAACAGGTAAGGAGCTGCCCATACCCAACAAGCATAATTTGTAATGCTCAGAATCACCTGGGATGTCTAGGTTACCACCATGCATGGTAAACTATAGAGTTGTGTGGACAAGAATGAATTAATATCCTACCTTAAAGGTGTCTCTTTTTTCCAAGGAGACAGTCACCATGTGCCCAATACTACACAGGAAGCTGTGGGATCTCACCCTGACCTACGGGCCCTGTTTCCTTCTTGACTAGGCTCTGCTGGCAGGTGGCACGTTGGCTAATATGCACTAGGGCTCCGACAATACTTGTCCAATAGACACGTTGAATCTCAAGCCCTGTCATCCTTTGATGAATGAGTACATTTCAAATTCACCCAAGGCCCTGATGTCATAACTAGTAACAGCTCTTGATCAGGCATTTTTTTGTGGGGTATTTTTGGCATCTCATTTTTTCCCCCAAGACTCCAAGGACACGTTCATTTTAAAATACTTTCCTTTATGGAAATACAAGGCACAGCACAGGGAATATAGAGTCAATGGCATTGTAATAGTGTCACATGGTGACAGATGGTAGCTACACTTGTGGTGAGCACAGCATAATGTCTGAATTTGTGGAATCGCTATGTTGTACGCTTGAAAAAAATGTAACTGTGTGTCTACTATATTCTAATAATAAAACAAAATCAAATAAGATTCTCTTGGAATGGATAGATAGGTAGATAGATACATGAATGAATGGATGGATGGATGAATGGATGGATATGATATCTATATGATAGATACAAAGATGATGGATGGATAGATACATCGATAGATAGATAGATAGATAGATAGATAGATAGATAGATAGATAGATAATGGATGGATAGATAGGTAGATGATGGATAGATCGATAGATAGAATACTTTCCTTCGACAGTTCTTTCTTTTTTATTTTCTTGGTTGTAAAAATCTAACATTTCCCTTTTTCCTAAATAGCTACAACTTCTTTCCCCTTTTGAGGGTCAGGGGTCAGTCCCAGCTATGTTTCCAGCTTCATTTTTTTTTCCTGTTTCAGCATCTTTTTTGGTTAATGAAAACAGTTTAGGAACATTTGTAAATTTGGTTCAACATTCCGATCTGTTTCAATAATCCTTTCTGACTTTTCTCAAATAAGCAAGTGATGGTTAAGTGTTTCCAGGCCTGTGGACATTCTCCTGGGGATATCCTGAGGGAAATACTGAATCTTCTTGGGCTTTTTCTGAAATCTAGCTCATGTTCTCCCAAGGGCACACTCTGCAGCCGTGTGCACAGAGTCTGTTCTTCGGAAAAATAATACGAGAATTGCTTGCTCACTGAGACATGTCACCTTCAACTATGACCGAAGACCAGGTGATTCATGCAAAGGTGACGTCTAACCAGCCACTGGCAAGACTCACTCTCCCTAGTGCATAATATGACTTCCCAATTTTTTTTTTTACCTTAAAACCTTGTAAATCAAGAAGCATTTGCTTCTTACATCCTTCTCTCATACTCTGCTATTCCATTTCTATAAGTGTGCCCCTTCCTAGGGAAGCAATTTAAGTATTTCTAGCGCTTGCAACAAAAATCTTTTCCAGTTAGCATTTAAAGATGTCTTCCAATCACATGGTTTTACACACATTTTGCCATTGGTTAAATATTGACGCGCGATCAAAATCACGTCCGTAAATTACAGACTGTCCTGATTTTGTCGGCTGTTCGAGAGTGTTTTTTGCTGCACTCACAAATTTTAGCAGGTCTTGCTATGAATATGAGCACATTGTCAGAGTCATTCTAACACGTACGAACTAACACGTCTACACGTATACTCCTGACATGTGTCCACGAATGTGGTTTAAGACCAAACAAAAGAAGGACACCGTGGGTGTTTCCTGTATCACATGACATCACGGCATTTGGGAAGCGTTTTAGCTAAGACATGGCACGGCTCTCATTGCAGCTGCTGTCTGAACAAGGATTCCCTTCTCTCCGATATTCTGTAGAGCAGAATGCTCACGCTGTTTGGATATGGAATGCCTCGATGGAGAAAAAAAAAAGTTTATTAAAGATTTGGTTACCAAAATGAAATATCTGGGGAGGAAACGTCTGAATTTCAGGGGATCATTTGTCCCTTTTATACAAATGTCTGTGTGTTTCTGTGGAAATCCAGTATTATAGCTAATCGAAGGGGAATGTATGTCTCTCCCTTTTTTAAAGGGTGCTGAGGATACGTCTGCAGTGTAAGGTGCGCAATGCATAAATGCAGGATGGGATCCCAGGAAAAGCCCAAGCCATCCCCGTCAGACTCTCTTCCATTCAGCCTTTCCATTCACTTCATGGCAATGACCTTTTTTAGTAGAAGTGAAAGTGGCCTCCCTGGTGCCCATTAGCCAGCAACAAGGGCTGAATACTTGCCACGTTGTGATGGCCACAAATAACAGATCTCCACCCTGAAAATATGACACGGACGCCATCTTACTACGGAAAGGTCAAGTTGCATCTTTTTTCTTGCTAAGATCACACAGCTGACCTATTTGGCCAACAAACGTGATGAGAGATGGAACATCCAACCTCCACCAGCCAACGTTATGGTAATCAGTTATTTTGCTACGTCTCCCACCATGATTCTCTCTCTTTTTTAAGATTCCATTTATTGGTTTGAGACAAAGCAAGATAGAGAACACAAAAGACAGACTCCCAGCCGAGGAAGGAAGCTCAACTCGAGTCTCTATTCAGAGCTGTAGATCCAGTCTCTATTAGATGCTCAACCGACTGAGCCACCGAGGCACCCCTCCCACAATGATTCTGTTCAAATTTTGCAGAGTTTGCTTTCCTGAATTTCCATGCAGTCCAGGTGAGCACATGTGTCTTGAAACACTGATATGAAGCCCCAAGGTAGCAGCTCTAAAGGGCTCAAGCCACGTAGGGCAAAAACGGAGTATGTTGGGTTCCTGGGGGATCTCCTTGGGTTGCAGACTTTCCAGAGGGGTGATGGGCAGGATGTTGCTGGATAAGGCAGAATGAGGCAAAACTCACTTCTGGGTGCACAGAGATACCCTCAGGAGATCTAATATGAGGAGAGCCATGCTGATCAGTCGTGGCAATGGTTATCGGCTGAAACTCTTCATGAAAACCTAATAGAATAAGGATTATGATGGTGATAATGCATTTTTGAGCTCTCATAACAGCACAGGAAAAGCTCACCACAGTTTCATTTCCTTTCTCTCTCCGTTGAAGCAAGAGTCACAAAACATGAGATGAACTCACGGGCATTTAGTGCATTCACAATGTTGTGCAAACACCACCCTGATCTAGTTCCAGAACTTTCTCATTCCCCCCAAAGAAAAAAAGCCCCACCCTCATTACCAGACACTCCCCATCTCCATTCTCTGCACCCTAATCAACCTCTCATCTATTTCTTTTTATTTATTTCCCTATTCTGGATATTTCTTACCAGTGGAATCTTACAATGTGGGGTCCTTTGTGTGTGGATAAGGTTTCTGAGGTTCATTCGTGGTATAGGATGTATCAGAATTTCTTTCCATTTTATGGCTGATATTCCAGTGTGCATACATACATATGCCACAATTCATTTCATTTCCTCCTCCACTTGGTGGCCTGCATGCATGTCTTTGCTTGCCTGGGATTATCCCGATTCACACCTCTGCCCGCGAATATGAAAAGCTCTGCTTTTGCATCTCAGTTTGGATGATGAACAGCATGGCTGCCTCTGGTTCTAGGAACACATCCCTGCAAACTGACAAAACTAGGAGTATTTTGTTCGTTTTCTAGCCGACAGCTCTGATCATTGTAAACCAAGGAGAACTCAAGGCCTCCTAGGACAGACATGACGTTCATGCTGATCCACAGGAGGGTGGGGGTGGTGGACCACGGACTGTCGGGCCTGGGGTGGGAGCAGGGGACACGAGCAGTCCCCCACATGGAGAGATGCTAGGATGGACTGGGACACACCCCTTCATGTTCCTGAAACACCGCAGTTGCATTTCCAGCTGTCGGGACAGCACCGTGACCTTCCTCAGAACCCACACGACAGGAGCAGAAAGATGTGCGATTCGGGGCTGCATCTGTGGACACCTGGGCCAGCTTATCACTGCCGTCCCCATCATCCTGATACCCCTCCCCTGCTCCCTCCTGGAATGGCTGGCGACCTGCAGTCTAGGGCCCCCCAGCAAATGCGGCAAAGACGGTTGATGTTCTGTTACAGATCATGTTAGTCTTGTTGGCCTGGTTTCTGTAGCTCCTTACTGTAGACGGCTGGTCTCCCATCCCTCTGGAGCTATGAAAACTTGCCCTCCCTGTGTGGTTGGACGCACCTTTGCATTCGACACCTTTGCCACATGAAAGCAAACAAGAAACAAATAATGGGAAAATTGCATTTGTGCTTGAAGTGATTTTATGGGAGTTGAAGACATGTGTTTGGTAGGACGTACACAAAGTCCTTCCATTGGCAGGGCGGGGGAGATTTTGCCTGTTTTTATGCGTCTGGCTGGGATTTCCCACGTTGACATGGTCATAAAATGCCCGTCACGTGATACAAGATGAGAAATAGTGCATGATGGGGTGCCTGGGGGCTCAGTTGGTGAACCATCTGCCTTTGGCTCAGGTTATGATCCTGGAGTCCTGGGATGGAGCCCCACATTGGGCCCCCTGCTCAGCGGGGACTTGCTTTTCCTTCTACCTCTACTCATGCTCATGCTCGCTCTCTCTCTCTCTCTCTCAAATAAATTAAATCTTAAAAAAAAAACTCACAAAAAACAGTAGTGCATGATATCTCAGTAAGCCTTTGTCCTTGAACACTTGGGAGTCAAGACCTCAGACAGACCCCTAAGCATGTGAAAACTTCAGGGGACATTCTAGATAAATGGTCTGCTGAGGAAGGTGTGATTGGCGATGAATTATCACATGTCCTGAATCCTGTTGGGAGTCCAAGGCATTGTGTGCATGTCGGGGGTGTTGGGAGGAAATCTGTGGACACATGAGCATGTGGGGTGGTGGCATGGAGTCCCCACACACTTCCATGCATGGTGGCAAGCACACCCATGCTTGTAGCAAGACCAGCTAGCTATACATGGTAATGCAGGGAACATGTTGGAAACTTGCTCTGTGGGAAGTGGAGACGAGCCAAGAACACACCAGAGCTTTGTGCAAAGGTGAGAGGGGGCTCAGAGTCCACAGTCAGAGAGAGCAGTGGTTCTTCTCCTAGGGCTGGGGCAGCTGGGTCGAGTCTTCACAGGTGAGAGCCCAGCGAAGGAGGCAGAAGGTTCTGGAAGAGTTCTGCTTCTGTGAAGTTGAAGCGTATGCTCAGCCGCCAATCCAGGCCAGCTGGAGGAGGTGCTGCCGAGAAGGTAGAGGCAGAACTGGGCTCAGAGGCAGAAAGGCCAGCAGAAAGGTCAGAGTGGGTGCTCAGCCGCTTTTCCTGGAGGCAGGTGCGAGAGCAGGCCTGGGAGGCCCAGTGGATGCCCTCATAGGAAGCATCAGTGTTGCTTTGCTGTCAGGAAACCGAGACCGACCTTCTGAACAAACGTTGGCCGAATGACGGTGTGACCTGGAAAGAATGATGTCAGGGCGCGGGATGTGCCTCTCAGCAGTTGAACAGTACAAATCTGGAGGAATTTTTTTTTTTTTTTTTTGTAGATGCTCTTCTGTCCATCATCAAAGGCAGCGATTGTCACCTGGAGGTGATTCTGTCCCCCAGAGGACATGTTGCAATGTCTGGGGACATATTCGGTTTTCACAAGATATGCATGGTTCTACTGGAATCCGGTGAGTAGATGCCTGGGGTCTTGCTAAGGAAGCATCATACGATTCATGGGATGGCCCCCAGTCCCCAGTATTATAGGATTTGTGTTCCCTTTAGTTCCCTGGGTTCTTGGTCATGCTGTTTTGAAGAATGGAGAGCTAGACCAGACATAGAGTGGTGGGCGGCTAAGGTTATGGAGCAAGAGTCTAAAGCTCCTGGAGAGGGAGGAAAGCCCGAGTGGGTTGCCCCAGTGTTTCTAAGTTTAGGAGTTTTTATGGGGACTTCTGCTGAATTGTGGTAAGCAATCTAAATGTGCTGAGTCATGCCAATCTGGGCTTTGGCCACATATCTGTCTACCTATTAGGTTAATGTCCACCTTGCTGGTGGTCTTCTCCTTCTTCTCCTTCTCCTTCTCCTTCTTCTTTGCTGACATCTGGGGGCTTAAGTCTTAACTGCCCCCTTGCCTGTAATATTGACAAATGCTTTTGTGGCTCATTGCCTTATTTTAGGACATTTTGCAGAAGCCATTTCTGCAAAGGCTGCAAAGCAGAATGCTCAGGCGGCCCTGTCTAAGCTGCACAACAGGATCGTCGGTGCCGTCTGATTTTAGCTGTCCTGACTCCAGATTTCCTCGCTGGGGACCCCGGCCCTGACTCCGTAACTGTCCGCCTGACTCCCAGCAGCAGAATGACCAGGTCATACCACATACATGTCTGTAGGGCTGCTGGCAAGCTCAGCCCAAGGCAGGTGTGCCTTACGCCAGGTGAGATGGAAAATTATAGCACAGGCTTGTGCGGCATGCCCGGGAGCTCCGAAGGGACGTGAGGTTTTTTGAGTTCACCCATGTTGACTTTGTGTCCTTCTCCGCTTTGAAAAACCGGCTCATCAAGTGATGCCAGGGGTATGGAAGCTTTCCATCCTGTCGTCTTGGTTCAGTGGAGCTGGGTTTGCGCTCCAGCTGAATAAACAGCCTGTAAAGTGGATCCGACATTTCAAGCTTGTTTCTTTGTTGGGAGTCACCCTGGGGAGGGGGCGGGGGAGCCCTGCTGGGATCTCTTTGTGGTCTCCTCCGGTTCAGATTTAACAAAGGTTGGGACACAAGTCCCCCCACCCAGCCTGCTGCCCCCTGACTCTGCGTTTCTGATGGTGCTTGAAACGACGATCCCACAAGAGTTGGGTTGTTTCTTTTTTTTAAAGCCAAGTCCTGAATTGAACACATTGCTAATTTCCATTGTTAGTTTATGAGAAATTGTGAAATCATGAGCCAGATTGAATTAGATGGCGAGCCAGGCTGGCTCTCAGAACAATAGCGGGGCTGCCAAGGATCGAGGCTGCGTGCACCCGTCTCTGCAATAGCGTGACCTCCCTGCCTCCCTCGATGCCCCGCAATGCTGTGTGGTGTCCTGGGGTTCGTCTGCCTCCAACCCCGGGTGGAAGCGCTTATCCTGAGGGCAGACGCTAGCGATGGTCTCCCAGCTGCGGCTGAGGTCGCTGGCTCCTGCGTGAGCTCTCCCGTTAGCAACGTTTGCTACCTTTGTTTCAAGAATCACATATGGTGGCCCCTCCGGGTGACAGACACACAGACTAGAGCCAGTCCTAGCGATGCCCACTTCTGGATGTTCATGTCCTTGTGTGAGCTGCTCCTCTGGAGCATGGGTTCCACCTGTCAGCAGCCAACAAACCTACTCATATATAACAGAAACATAACAGTACCTGTAGACATGCATATATACTAAACACCAATCCCGACAGCTAGTGCATCGTGAGCAGGGACGTAAATAAGCAACAGCAAATATGCAGCTATGCACAAATATCAATGAGAGCCACGTCGAGAAAAAGACGCCCAGGCGTATATAATAAAGCACGGCAGACATGCGCATGGTGCGTACACGTACAAATAAATGTACACATAGGCACGTATCTGTTCATTATAAATAACAAATCACAGCGTATTACACAACGCAAACATAAATAACCAATGGTGAATTTAGTCATATAAGCAGTGTCATGTGAACACGGTATATTTAATGCATGATACGTGTATAATATACAACAAAAATTCACGTGATCAATAATGATAACAGATACATGGATATCAAAGGACAACATATATGTGCACACAAACACAACAGTAGCAAAAAATAGAGATTTTTTGTGTACGTGTGCATGTATGTATATAAATGTGTATATTTATACATATTAATATTTATATTTAAACATAGTATATAGTTTAATACATTATATGAATTACATATGTGTGGGTACATGTGTTACATAGTGGATACATGCATTATGCATATTATCATTTTATGTTGTTAGTATATATACAAATAGGTTTATATATATTTGTCATCATGTCTTTTTTGGAAGATTTTATTTTTAAATAATCTCTACACCCGATGTGGGTGGGACATGAACTCACAACCCGGAGATCCTCTGCATGCTCTACAGACTGAGTCAGCCGGGCGCCCTTGTTATTGTGCATTTATTTGTACGTTCACATATAAACATTTGGGAGGATTTCTAAAGAATGCATGTTGACATCATTTTTTTCGTTATTTGAAATCTACCTATATGAAGCCACGTCAGGAGATAACGTCATCTGCTTCCTGCCACTGTAGGCTGCCCTAGATTCAGTCCCATGTGATATATGACAAGAAATCTGCAGGTATTTGTTGCATATGTATGCTTACAAGCATACGTAAGAAGGGAATAATAAAATTCACGAATATCTAGTAAAGTATATTCATATAAATTAGAGCAATAAATATACAGGTATATGTGTGTGTGTATAACATGCATTTAATATATATTCAATATGTGTGAGACATAATATAGAAATATATTATTGCATATAAAATGCATTATATATTATATTACTAATTAATATGACGAATAATTAATTTGTTAATTAATATATGTATATATGTATATTTTATATATATGATATATGTATATATGACACACTGCTGTTCCTACAGTATCTTCTAAAGGACACACACTGTTGACCTCATTTTTTTGGGTAGATATTTGAGATCTACCCCTACACAGCCAAGTCCGCAAGTAATGGCACTTGGTCCCTACATGCCAGCCTGCTCCACATTCATTCTCCTTGAATCACCCTTTGGAGTGAGAATAAAAAGCTCCCACAATCTTAGGTCGAGACTGTTTGTTTTGCAGCCACGGCAACAAGGAGCCATGACAACCTCTTTCAAACCTGTTCAATCCATCACGGACCACAAACCAGCCCATCCCTGAAAGCCAGCCAGCCAGAGATGGAGGCCCTCCAAGGCACCCGTGTCCTGGTGCCAAGCGCTTTACAACGGTGCCACCTGGAGCTGCTGCAGACGGTGCCAATATGTCATCACCTCCACACATGCACCCATCCCTCAGCTGCATACTGTCCCGAGGACCCCCCCCTCCCCCCCCCCCCCCCCCCGCCGTGAGGTTGGCAGTCTGGCTCTGCCTGGCAGGGCTGTCCTTGCAGAGCGAAGAGATGAGGTGTTCAGCCTCATGTCTGTGTTTCAGATGCTGGGAGCTGGCCTCTCCATCCTTGGGTAGGTGGAAAGTCATCCAGCCGGAAGGGGCATCCCCATGGAACTCTCCTGGAGTCCTTCGCGGAGGTGGGCAGACATCCCCACCCTGTGCTTCTGGGATAGAGTGCTTCCTGAATCTGGACACAGAAAGATGGACACCGCATCTGGGCAAAGCCCACGAATGGAGTGAGCAAGGGGACACAGGAGCTGTACCTCGTAGCGGGGTTAGGTCAGTGAATCACTCACTGTGAATGTCTGATTCTTCGGAAGTCCACCTGCATACCCTGGCCACTTTGTTCATTCCACTTTACGTCTATTATTAAAGCACGTCTTGATGTATACGCACATCCTCATAACCGGTTCCTTTTCTTGTGGTTAAATGCGAGTAACACGAATCTTGCCATCTGTATGGACTCGTGGGATGCTGTAGCAAAGTGCCACAGACATTTGTTCTCTCCCAGTTCTGGGGCTCAGAAGTCAAGAAGCAAGACGTGAGCAGGACCGGTTCCTTCTGGAGGCCCCAGGAGACAATCTGCTCCACGTCCCTCTCCCAGTCCTGGAGACAGCTGGCAATCATTGGTGCTCCTTGGTCTGTCGCCACCTCATCCAATCTCTGCTTCTGTCCTTATATGTTGTTCTGCTTGTGTGTGCATGTCTGAGCCCAGATTTTCCACCTTTTAAACATTGTAATATTTTATTATTTTTTTGGTACTCTCTATGCCCAATGTGGGGCTCAAACTCATAACTCAAGGATCAAGAGGTCGTGCGTGCTCCCCTGACAGAGCCAGCCCCGTGGCCTCAGATTCTCCATGTTTTATAAGGATACCAGTCATATTGGCTTAGACTCCCAAACTCCCAAAGTATGACTTAGTTATACGTACGATGGCCCTAATTCCAAATAAGGTCACATCTTGAGGTGCAGGGGTTAGGACTTCAATATAAGATTTTGAAGGGAACAGGACCCAAGTGATAACACCCTTGTGACCCCGTTAGAATGCACCATCCTGGGGCATTTCGTGCATTCACCATGTTGTGCAAACACCACCTCTAGCTCCAGGAATGTTTTATGGCCCACAAATGGAGACCTCATCCCCATTAGGCTCTTAACTCCCTGCTCTGTGCTCCCTGCAGCGCTTGGCAAACATCGGTCTGCCTTGTGGCTTTCTGTTTAACAGCCAGCTACCACGGGTGTTCAGCAATACATTGCAGGCAAAGACACCTTTGAAGGAAGGCCTGACCCCTCTAAGACAGTGCAGATGTCTTATCGGGTTTGGAACGGCGGCCTCTCTCCGGTTCTGTCTCCATAAAGCACACATGGCAGCTTAGATGACCTCATTCTTGGATGGTTTAAGATTTTGGCCAATCTTTCCAATGACCACATTACAGGGAAGGCGTTTCAAGGTCGCCCAGGGAAGACCAGCGGAAGACAAGCCAATCCGCTCCCTTGACCAGGAGCAGATGAACAGATATGAGCACGGGGAGGAGTTGCAGGCCTGACAAAGTAAGACGAATGTGAAGCCCAGGGGTGATAAGGTCACGGTTTTGTCTTAAGGGAGCTTAAAAGATGAGAGCAAGACCCAGTTAAAATGAGGAAAGTTGTTGAGAGTCTTGCACAAATAAGGAATGTCCCTCAAGCTAAAAGTGGAGGCCTACCATTTCTAAGCATCTGCCCTGCCTTCTGGTCTGATGGTGGCTGCGAGGAGAAGCCTCCCGTCTCCATCCCGCCTGCATCCAGAGCCCGAGCAGGATCTGACATATCTGTGTTGAGCGAGCAAACAAACTCAAGGAAATGCCACGGCATAGACGGGCCCGGCTGCTTCCGAAACTCTTTAGGCCCCAACACATTTCATGGGAAGCTGCGGGTTTGCCTCGTGTTCTGCTCCGTGCACATCTCGCCAACAAAGACGCGACCTGGATTTCCTTCGCCACCAAATCAAAACAGGGGAGTTGCAAAGGGATCGTTTCGTATTTCTACCACGCTCTCCTCCCTCATTGCTGGGCTCCGCTGCACCAAGACTGGGGCTTTGCCTCGCTTTGTTCTCAGCGTTGGGTTTGATGTCAAAGGCAGAGGCAGAGGAGCTCTGAAGCGTGACCGTGCTATCGCGGGGTTCTGTTGACGGTTTGGTTGATTTAACAGTGTGCTGATGGAAATGGCATTTATGGAACAATTACCAAAGGTAAGGGACACCACTAGTAAAGAGGATGGACGCACCAACGTCAAGACTGTGCCGACCCTTGGCCTACGCGGGTTGGTGAATCTCGGCCATGCGCAGCGTCGTCGCATGGGCGCGACAGTAAGGACACCCACATCGACTGGACTTGCAAGGTCCTGGAGTCGAAACAGAGTAAAGCGATTCATCAAAAGTTTAGAAATACAATAAAAGGAAGAGAAGAAAACCATCTTAGATCCCTTTAAGGAACAGTTTCTTGCAACACAGAATTCTACGCCGTGGAAGAGAAGCCACACATTCATCCCCATAGATGCTCCTTCTTGTGATTTGCTTTAACCGGTGCCAGGACTTTTCAAAAGTTTTGGATGGCACCCCCCGGACAATTAAATTGCATCTCACAACCCCAGGGCCATGTCATCCACGAGTTAACGAATACCCGTGGAAAACGTCCAGTGTTTGAAACGCTCTTCAAAATCCCCGAGGAATCCATAATTTGGGAACCCGAACCGATCCCTTTCTAAATTAGGTCAATGGAATTTCTTCTGGTGAAGTCTGGTCAGGCTGTTGAGACGATGTTTTTGGCGGCAAGTCCGCCCTGTCTGTGGTTCATCATTCTTTTCTTTCAGTGCGACTTTTTTTTTTTTAAAAAGTTCTTTATAAATTAAAGCACAACTTGAAAGTTCACATGAGGTAAAAGGAATATGGCGGTCATAGTTTTCTAGCATAACCGAGCCAGAAGTGTTCCTTCTTTACGTGGGCGCGGTGAGACCAGATCTCTGTGTAGACCTGAGGCAAACTCAACTCCCAAAGGCATCCACTGCTGTTCATCGCTCCCTTTATAGTACAGTTAAAAATAATTTTTGTCTTATTCTGAGAAGAAGACCACCCCGGTCAAAAAAAACTGTTACTAAAAAAGGAAAGAAAAAAAAAATGAGAGATGAGTCGTGAAAAGTTCCATTCACCACCTCCACGGCTTGTCTATAAAGCAAACCTAAAAAACATGGTAGCTGGGAAAATGCATTGTTGGATTGGCTTCCTTTGTGGGATTTTTTTTTTTTTTAAAGAAAAAGAAAACTGGTTTAGAAATGACGCGTGGCCTTTTTTGGGGGAGGGTAGCTAAGAAATGTTTAAGAGTGTGAAACCAATAGTAATATGGAGAGGATTCGAGGAGGAGGGCGCCTCTGTTCCTTTTGGCTCAAAGGGAGGGGCCAAGACTGGGAGGGGCTGGTGATTTAAGCACTTATGGTTTTGCATGAAAACTCACATTGTTGGGACACCCGGGTCGCTCAGCCATTGAGCGCCTGCCTTAGGCCCAGGGCGTGATCCTGGAGTCCCAGGATCGAGTCCCACGTCGGGCTCCCTGCATGGAGCCTACTTCTCCCTCTGCCTGTGTCTCTGCCTCTGTCTCTCTGTCTCTCACGAATAAATAAATAAAATCTTTAAACAAAAAAGGAAAACGCATTGTTGTCTCCAGTGCTTCTTGCTCCGACAGGTGATAAATCTCAAATTCGGGTGAGTGCTGAGGTCAAGCATTGATCTGCAGGTGTCTGGTGGTTGCACAAGGGTTCGCCCACTGCTTTTGGAAACTGAAGCATCCCTTCCCTTAATGTGCAAAAAAAATGCTGTGCGTGCAGCCGTGCCAGAAGGGAGTGAGCGTGAGGAATCCCGAACCCACTTCCAGTTCTGGAAGCGCCTCTGATACAGCGAATGCCTTTCCCTTTGTCCTGCTCAGCTTTAGAAAGAAAGAGAAGCAGAAAAGAGAAGAGAGCAGAAAGAGAAGATGTTCCGGCCTATTGCACATCGGGCATGTCTGATGCAGAAAACCGTGGGTGTCAAGGACCGGGTTGGAGGTGTGCACCGGGTGTGGACATCCGGAGCCGGGAAGGGTCAGGGAAACACATCAAGGACCTGGAAGCTACTGCCCGCGTCGGTGTTTAGAAACAAGTCCCTGTGTCTGGTTTGGTCCACACCACCAGCCGCCCGAACCAACCCATTGTGCATGCCCTGGCTGAGTCAGGAGCTGGGGCAGCCCCACTCACGCACCTGGGGGCAGCCCCAGAGCTCGGGAGGCGGCGTAAACCCAGCAGGGGGGCAAGGGAAGCAGGGAGGAGGCCTCAGAGCTGCTCCATCTGGGTTCGACCGGGGTCCTGGCGGGCTGGTGAGACACTTCGGGGTCATGCGCTCCTGCCCTTGGCCGTGCCTGCGCTCCCCGACCACATGTGCCCTACGGCCGCCTGCTGCGCACACATCCTGGCTCGTGGTGCACACGTGTTGGGGGAGGTGGTGGCCAAGGCATCCAGGCCTCTATGAGGTCAGCCCGGGCCTGCAGGAACTCAAGGGTCTCCGCAGCCCTCACACAGCCCCCTGGGTGCACTTCAGTGCGCGGTGCCCGGTGCATCATGTGGGTCACTGAAGTCCCAACGCAGCCCAGATTTTCTTCAGTTCTCCCTGTATCCGGAATCGTGACATTTTGCACCAGTGAGACTTGATGTTTTGGGTGCTCCCAGGTTGGGCACACACGCTGGGCGAGGGCGTGGAGGCAGCTGGTGGAGCTGGCCACCGGGGATGCACCTGCAGCTGTAGGCACCTGGCTGCGACTCTCCTTCAGGGGGCAGGAGGGAGGAGGCCAGTCCAGTTCTGCTGCAATAAATAAATAAATAAATAAATAAATACATACATACAAAATAAAGGAAAAAAGAGAAATATAAGGAATCACTCGTCCTTCCTTTGAAGGCAGGATGCGCCCAAAGCAAGGAAGCTTGGCTGTGGGCTGCTCCCTTTATTCCTATGACTCTTCCAAACCCCGCTCCGTGTAGTTACGAGACGCTACTAGCTGCAAAGTTGGGCGTTGTTAGGACTTTTTTTTTTTAATTAGGACTTTTTTGTGGCAATTTTTTACATCGCTTTGAACTAACGTTTATTCACCTCTTCCTCCCTCCCTCCCTCCCTTCCTTCCTTCCTTCCTTCCTTCCTTCCTTCCTTCCTTCCTTCCTTCCTTCCTTCCTTCTTCTTCTTCTTCTTCTTCTTCTTCTTCTTCTTCTTCTTCTTCTTCTTCTTCTTCTTCTTCTTCTTCTTCTTTCTTTCTTTCTTTCTTTCTTTCTTTCTTCTTTCTTTCTTCTTTCTTTCCTTCCTTTTCCTTCCTTCTTTCATCTTTTCCTACTAGCATGTCCCTGGGAAGACTTTCTCAGTGATTATTCTCAGACCTTGGCAAGTAGCGAGGAGCTCGGTTCTTTTTAGCCCAATCCTAAGAGTTCAGGTTGATTGAGTCATATTTTCGATCCATCTCTATGGGCGACACTTGACGGAGGTTCTCAATTCCCAGCTGTGTATCTATTTCCTACGTTCTACGAACCGCCCGTTTCCTTGGCTTCTGTTAATTCTGGGTTTTGTTTCTTAAAAATCCACCCCGTTTTTGCAGAGAAAGCTGCATTCTTCAGTGTGCACGATTTCCGTGATTAGCCACAGATTTTACCTGCATCATGACGCGAGCAGACCCCAGCAAAGCTACCTGATTCCCCTGTTGTTGAAGAAATGGCTGGTGTTGGCGATGACTTGCATGGGTGCCGTGGGAATCATGCCCAAGCTGCGGTGCCCTCCTATAGTCCCGGTCCCGGTGATTTTATCGCCGGTGGTGGCAGCCAGCGAGTACATGAAGTCGGCATCTGTGGGCAACGACAGTCCGGCTCTCGGTCTGCTGCTCACTCCCCGTCGCATCTCTTCCCCCATCTCCCCTGTGGCCCTGGGGAACCCCCAGCCATGCGGTCAGCGAGAGCATTTCCTCTGGGCTCAGGGGTCGGACACACCTCGCTCCATGCAGAATGCCAGGCAGCCCGTGACGCCCTTCCCGTGCCCGACACACACTGTCCCCGTCTCCAGCTCCTCCTGGCGCTGTGGGGACATCCTGTCCAGGTCCTGCTGGCTGCTTTGCAGGCGGCCCGGGTGTCTCGCTGTAGATGTTTTAAGCGATGCTTGTGTGTGTTTGGACGCCCCGTGCCGTGCTCCTTGGATGCGTCAGGTTGTGTGTTCATGGTCCGCACCAGGCTTTTGGAGTCAGAGCAGGAAGGTCTTCACGAACCTTGGAAAACTAGCAGTCATCGTTATTTCTTTTTTTTTTTTAATTAAAAAAATTTTTTTTAATTTATTTATGATAGTCACAGAGAGAAAGAGAGAGAGAGGCAGAGACATAGGTAGAGGGAGAAGCAGGCTCCATGCACCGGAAGCCCGATGTGGGATTCGATCCCGGGTCTCCAGGATTGTGCCAAACCGCTGCGCCACCCAGGGATCCCTCATCGTTATTTCGACTAGGATCCCGCCCCATCTTTCCAAAAGACTCCTTACGTGTGTGCACGTGCATGTGTGCAAAATAGGTGTGTGCGTAGAGACACGTGTCCGTAGAAACACACAGATGGTGTATTTACATGTATTGCCCTGGGGTTTTGGAAACGTTTTATCCTTTGCTGTGTGACTTTTAGTTATTTTTTATTATTTTTTTAAGATTTTATTTATTTATTCATGAGAGACACAGAGAGAGAGGCAGAGACACAGGCAGAGGGAGAAGCAGCTCCATGCAGGGAGCCCGATGTGGGACTCGATCCCGGGTCTCCAGGATCAGGCCCTGGGCCAAAGGCAGCGCTAAACTGCTGAGCCACCCGGGCTGCCCTGCCGTGTGACTTTTAAACTTGTAGCATTTGCCATTTTGCCTTTACTTCCCTGAACTCAGCATGACCCTCCAGCTTCTCGATTGCTTTTCGTTTTGTTTTGTATTTACTAGTCCTTTGGGTTTTCAGCAAATCGACGTACATATGTGTGAAGTGTTTTTTTTTTAAATTTTTTTTTAATTTTATTTATTTATGATAGTCACAGAGAGAGAGAGAGAGAGAGGCGCAGAGACACAGGCAGAGGGAGAAGCAGGCTCCATGCACCGGGAGCCCGATGTGGGATTCGATCCCGGGTCTCCAGGATCACGCCCTGGGCCAAAGGGAGGCGCCAAACTGCTGCGCCACCCAGGGATCCCTGTGTGAAGTGTTTTATATGTGTGCATGTACATGTATGAAAAATGGGCGTGTGCATACGTACACCTTTGGGTGTATATTGCACACAGATGGTATATTTACATGTACTGTGCATGTGTATATAGATGTATATGCACATCATGTATGACGGCATTTAATTCCTTTGTTTGTGGTTGGAATTATTTCAGCAGAATGGATGTATGTGTATGTGTGTGTGTATGTGTGTATATAACATGGAAATGACAGGCAGCCCGGGTGGCTCAGCAGTTTAGCGCCGCCTTCGGCCTGGGGCGGGATCCTGGGGTCCTGGGATCGAGTCCCCCATCGGGTTGCATGCACGGAGCCTGCTTCTCCCTCTGCCTGTGTCTCTGCCTCTCTCTCACTGTCTCTCATGAACAAATAAATAAACTAAAAAAATAAAAATAAGAAAAAAGGAAATGAAAGAGTACGTATTCATTCATGTGTGTGCAAATGCATGTGTGCCTGTATACACCCCCACACATATGCAGGTGTACATCTACATGCAAATATACATATTTATACCTGTATATACATACATATTTATAAATATATTTTGTTTCTTCTGAAATCTATTTGGTCTTTGTTTATTTATTTATTTATTTCAGAAGACCCTGCCTTCATCTTCATTATCACTTTAGTATCTCTTTACATCTCAAATCCTTAAAAATCAGGGCTTTGCATTCTCATTCAGATTTCTTTGTTGTCTGCCGAGTTTTTGGTGGGGGGTTTCAAATCTGCATTTTGCTGAGGCTGTGAATTCTTTTTTTCCCCTTTTTTAATTCAATTTGTTAACATATAGTGTCACACCCAGGGCTCATCTCATCATGTGTCTTCCTCAGTGCCTGTCACCCAGGCCATGAATTCTAACTCATTGTAAAATATTTTGTCATTGAGTCAGCAGAGCTGAGGAGAAAGTATCAATACTGACACGAGGGTGAAATACTTTTTTCTTTATTTTTTTTAAAGGTTTTATTTATTTATTCGAGAGGGAGAGCCAGAGAGAGAGCACAAGCAGTGGGGAGGAGCAGAGAGGGAGAGAGGGAAGCAGATGCCTGGCTGAGCAGAGCAGGGAGCCTGATGCAGGACTCGATCCCAGCACCGTGAGATCCTGACAAGAGCTGAAGGCAGATGCTTCACCACTGAGCTACCCAGGTGCCCCAACGGTCAAGCACTTCAAAAGAGCAAATGTAACTTTGCCTTTAGGAAGTGCTGGGCCACAGGGATACGTGGCAGAGGCCAATGTCTCTGGCGCAGGGAGCTCCCGGATGCCCGCGTAGGCTGAGACCCAGAAGGAAGCCCTGCATGTGGGTTTGGGGGACATGCACGTGCCCAGCCTCCCAGCTGCTCTGCAGGGGCACACATGGCCGTTGAGAACAGCCTCGGCACTTGGCTGCCCTGCCGGCATCTCGCCCTTCTGTTCCCCGCTGTGCCAGCCCTGCTGGGACCAATACCCCCATCTCCAAGAAGGGTGGACCCTGAGGGCATGGCCCGGCCATGGCCCATGAAGCAAGCGCTAAGCGAGTTCCGCGGGAGCCACCCCACGTGTGAGCGATCTCGCAGCCAATCCATGCACACCTCTGAGGCCTCTGATGAGAACCTGCGGTGCAGTGCAACTGTCCTCCCCAGGAACGGCCATGCGGGGTGGCCCGTTCTCAGGACACCCCTACAGCGGGACTCCGCCTGCAGCCACGTGGCTCAAGCGGTGAGATCCGTCGTTCAGACGACAGGGGCAGCTCAGGGACGCCCAGGGAAGCTGGAAGTGCAGTCCGTGCGGAGACACTCAGAGACAGAGTCCACCCTCGTGCACTCACTGCAAAGGCACGGGCTCCAGCATGGAGGTGGCCTTGCCGTGAGTCACACACAGCTATCCCGGGGCCCATGGCTATGCCCGGGGCCCCAGACCGGCCCTGTGTGTCTGCAGCTGCTCTCTGAGCACATCTGCATTCCGAGGGCCCCGTGGCGTCCCGTGTCCTCCCATGCAGCAAGGCCGCAGCCCTCATTCTGAAGACGCCCGACAGCCCACAGATGCTCGCTTACTGCCAAGCGTACGCCGTGCGATGTCACGGTCTACGGAGAAACCCTGGCCGGTGCCTGTATCTGCTCCAGAAAAGTCGTGCTTTGCTTTTTGCTCCCCACCCCCCGCCCCTGACAAAAATAGCAACGGAAAGTACTGTTGCTCTCAACAATTTGGGAGACTCTCCAGCAAAAGTGACAGCAAGTGAAAGAAGCCAATCCCTAAAGCTGCACGAATAGTGCATGAATCCAGTTCTCGGTCATCCCAGGAATGAGAAAATGATGGAGCTGGAGAACAGATTGGGGGTCACCAGGTCTCAGCCTAGGGCGGCAGGGGGAGGCACGTGGGTGTAGCTGTGCAAGAGCAGCAGAGTGGATCCTTGGGACAGAATGTTCTGTGCCTGGATGGTAACAAGGGGAACACCCTGCTGGGACGTGGTTTTGTAAGATGTTGTCTTTGGAAGAAAGCAGGTGAGGGGTACAAGGGCTCTGATGGAACGTTCTGTGTCTGGATGGCAACAAAGTGAATATCTTGGCTGGGACATGGTTTTGCAAGATATCGCCATGGGCGGGGCCGGCGGGGGGAGGAGATGAAAAATACAAGGGATCTCAAGGTGTCATTGCTTTTCCAACTGTGCGGGATCTGGGATGATCTCAAATTTAGAAGCATAATCAAATCTTCTCCAAGCTGCAGAAAAATTTGACAGAAAGAACACCTGTCAGTCCACTCTACTTCCTTCTCAACAGGCAACATGACATCGGGAAATGTTTTCTCTGCCAACCCTGGCTTTCCAGCAGAGGATCTGGAAGGGATTCAGACACAGAAAATCATTCAGGAGGCAAAGCGGAGGAATGACGCTCGTCTCGTAGCAGGTGTCCACGCGTCTCCGGGAGCCTTGGATGTGCTTGCATCTGTGGACTTGTGAGTCCCGGACGTGACAGCGTTCGCGGGATGCGCGGTGCTATCTGAAGGTATTGCCATGTCCGTTAGCTCGCAGGCCACACGTGAGCGGAGCCACGCCCGTTCTCCCCGGCCTGCATGGACTAGAGGACACGGTTACGCAGGCGGCAAATCACAAGTCGCTGTGACGTGAGCGAGGCTCAAGTTATATCCTGGGGATCGGACAAGCTCCTCTTAGGAATCATCTCACTTTGGCACCGGCAGTTAAGTGGGGTGGAGGCTGGACGTGCCGAGCCACACGGTTCTGCTCGCAAAGCCTGACTTGGGGGCTGTGGCTTCGAGGAGAGCTGTATCCACCGTGTTTTCGCAAGGCCGTGGGGCGCCGAAGGCAGCACGAGCTGAGGGCCACTCACTCTGAGGCACCTGGACAGTGTCATCCGGCCGCCGCTGGAGATTACAGACGATGGGTTCGTCAAAAGCAGCAAGTTCCCTTAACGGTCTCAGCGGTGGGAGCAGAAGATCGCATCCTGCTCTTCCCCTCTCAGTATCGCCTCTAATCTACCCAAGTTTTTGGTCCCACGTGGCCTGGATTTCTCACCATCAGCTGCTCCCGAGCATGTTTCAGGATTAACACTCGAGGCCGAGCAGGGATGTGTGTACTTTCCAGAAACCCTGTTTCTTTCCCACCCGAGTCTGTGCCCACGTTCTCCTTGCTGTGAGCCTGATCCATATCGCGGGATCGGCCCCACCACCCCCCATCTCCCTGGGTCATAAATTCTCAAGTCCGAGATGGCAAAAAATAGAAGTCAAAACCTACCATGAAAGCATGATTCACGTTCTGAGAAACTAAATCGTATAAACATTTCGCTGGCCTTCCTCTGACATTAGGCGTCATGGGCTGGTGCCTTCAATCTAAGTAATTAATCAAGAACTGGTGTGTTTTGTTTGTTTGTTTTTTGTTTTTGTTGCAATGAATGAGTCACTAAATTCTACCCCTGAAACTAAAAAAAAATAAAATTAAAATACTGATTTTTTTTGTCCTACCAATTTTATGACCCTAAAAGTAAAAAAAAAAAAAAATCAAGAAGAAACTTCTGGTTTTTATATCCCAGTCTGCATCAGATAATCTCCAAACCTCCTTCCAACTGCCTCGACGTTTGAGAATAATTCTATCACTTAAAACGTGACAAGAACGGAAAACAGATACACATTCTTGCTGTTATCTTGCTCCCCCTTTCAAACGTTTGGGAACTTTTAGCATTCAAGTCATTGTAGGTTCAGAAGGTGTTGCAAAAATAGCACAGGGCGATCCGTCTGTTGTATGTAGTTTATGTTTTAATATTTACCAGGGAGGTAGTTACCCAATATGTGCATTATTCAAATGAGCACATTATCCAAATCGAATTTCATTGATTCACTTATGCATCTACTGCCCCAACACCTATAACCTTTAACATTACATTATGCATCAGCTGGATCTGTCTTAATCAATGGCCGAGATTTGCCATTATGTCATATATTATATTAATTGCATCATATCATAACATATTAATTATATCATATTATATTGCATCATTATATTATTACATCATATTACATGATTATATTGTATCATATTATATTATATCATATTATGAGCAGTTTCTTACCTGTGGGGTCCAACGCTAGGCTCTGGATTCCAGCCCCAGTGGCCAGAAATGGTCCAACCAGTGTTTACCCCCTTAGTTAAGGGAACAGTGTTTGTGAGTCTCTGCTTTTAACTGGTGCTGTTTATACAGTTGTTCAAAGGTCTGTTGATCTAAGCAAATCTGTCCAAACAAATGCCTCTAGCAGTGGTAATAAGCAGCTGCTCGGGTAGCATATTAGACACACATTCAAAAAAAAAATATCAAACTTTTGGAAGAATTGACCTCTTGATGTCAAGGCAAACTCATCAGCATTACTCAGAAAATGCACCAACCTAAGAAGGAAAATCTGAGGGGGGAAAGCATGTGAGTCTGAAGGAAGACAGACCAACCAGAGACGTGGCTCCTTTTTCAGAATCATGATGTCCAACGCTCAGCTCATCTGTTCCTGGAGTCTGTGACTTTACACTTTACCTGTACATGTACTTCTTTTTATCAGAACATTTTTTTAATTCTTTTTTTTTTTAAGATTTTATTTTTAAGTAATCTCCAAACCCAACATGGGTCTTGAACTCACAACCCTGAGATCAAGAGTCCCATGCTCCACCCGCTGATCCAGCCAGGTGCCCCCTCAGAAGAAATTTTAATATGCAATTCTTTTAATTATTGTGAAACGAATATGCTCACATCATAGCAAACCAGGAAAACCAAAGCACATATTAAAGTACAAATTTGGCAAATTGGTCTAGACGGAAATCAGATTGGTGGTGGCCAGGGGAGGGCGGTGGGTTATGGAGTATTAATGACGACAGGGTTCCTTCCTGGGACGTGATGAAAATTCTCTAACATCAATTGTGTTGATAATTTCACATTATAAATATACTAAAACCTATGAATGATATATTTTCAATGGGTGAATTTTATGGTGTGTACAACTGTGATAAAAAGTTTTTTTTAATTTAAATTCAAGGGAGTTAACATATGCTGTATTATTAGTTTCAGTGTAGAGCTTAGTGATTCATCAGTTGCATATAACACCCAGTGCTCATGACATGACATAATAAAACAATATTTTTTAAGAAAATTTACTCAGAGGGTCACAGCCAAGTGATAAACACAGTTAATATTTTGCTCCATATTGTTCCATTTTGGGGAGGCATATTTGAGAAGATGTGTTTCTCATAATATAGAATTTAATATGCTACTTTTGTTAGTTGATATTATGTTATTTTCTGCTCTAAAATATATCCAAGTTGTGCATGGAATTAATCAGGTTTTTCCATTTCTTTCGTTTGTTTGTTCTGTTTTGACCATCTACCCACAGCAGTATGTATAAGGCATAAAAACATTGCACCCAGTTGTGGACTGAATGTGTGTCCCCCTCCCCCCAAAAACTTGTATATGGAGGCGGGAGCCTTTGGGAGGTGATTGGGTTGGGATGAGGTCATGACGTTGGGGCTGTCATGATGGGATTAGTGCCCTAATAAGAAAAGGAAGAGGGGCCAGAGCTCTCTTTCCCTCCACCATGAGAAGACATGGCAAGAAGGTGCCACCTGCAAGCCAGGGAGAGTCCTCACCAAGGACAAAATCCAGAATCTGGAAAAGTGGGATTGGATGTGGGCAGTCAGGTAGAAATCAAAATGCCATGTCTATGAAGGGAAGGAGAAACTCTTCTTCTACCAGCTTCAAGGGCTCCCAGCTGGGCTAAGACTGAAATTCAAATAAGACAGATTCACAGGACAAAACAAAACAAAACCCAAAGTTTTATTCCGTGAGCATGGAGGTCCAACAATGAGATTAAGACGTAAAGAACTAAGCAAGGTGGGCAGTGTTGATGCTTTTCAAAGAGATAATAAATCTCGTGAGTTATGGACAAGACAGAGAATGTCACTTTGGGAGCCCCAGTTAGTCAGGAATTCTAAACAGAATGTGAGCGGGGGTGGGGGTAGTAAATTCCTAAGGAGTAAAGAGCTCTGTTTATCCAGCCCTCTGGGCTCCGCATGTCCCATCTGTGGTGATAAGGATGTCTCCCTCTCTCCGAGGACAAGAGGGCACCTTGCACGCGGCAGATTCATTTCTCACCTGCAAGGGGACAGAGGAGGAGCTGAGTGTCCCATCTTTTAAGTGGCTTCTATTTAAAATATCAACATGTCAATGCGGCACATTTGGGGGCAGCCTGCCCTCAGCCCCTGCCACTATTGGGATTGAAGAGGCAATTAATGTCTCTGGGCATCATGTCCTGATGCATGAGCCTGGCTAAGATGGTGAGGGAGCCATGCAGGAGAAGCAAATCCATAACTTGAGGGGGAAATATCAAATTCAAGGTATCACCAGTGCATCGAATCATCGCACAGAACACTTTAAACACGATCTAATATGTTTTATGTTAACTGTATCTCGACAAAGCAGGGGGGCAAATAATCAATAAAGCTGGACGGAGTAAGTGTGGTGCACACATACAATGGAAATACCATTCATCTCTTCAAAAAGGGAAATTGTGCTTTGGCAATGACATGGATGAGCTTTTGAGACGTTTGCTCGGTGATGTGGGCCAACTGCAGAGTGACAAGAACCACAGGATTCTGGTTCACTGAGGGGAGTGTACCATGGTTATCTCCCAGGAGTAGACTAGGTTGGCTGTTTCTTCGGGGCTAGAGAGAGTAAAATGGGGAGATGGGGTTCGGCAGGTGTAAAGTATCAGTGGATCAAGATGATCATGCTGCAGACATCAGGTTGTAGGCAACTTTCATGCAATGTGCCCATAAAATTTTGTTCAACAGTGAATCTCATGGTTGGCGTTCTTACCACGGTGAAGACAAAATAGCGAGCTTTAAGCTGGCACCCAGGGACGCACATGGTCACCTGGGGATTCCGTTAAATGCAGATTCTAATCCAGCAGGTCCTGGCTGGGGCCTGAGATCTCCTGAGATCAACAAGCAGTTGGAGATGCAAGACAGTCTCCATGACATTTAGTAGATTGCTAAAAAGTAGTCTTCAGAAATTAAAATGTGAGTTGAACATAAGGGAAGAGGGCTACCCCTAGGTGTAAAACACAAAATGACATTAGGGGATCCAGCTCAGGCTGGGAAAATTGGGGAGTTTGGTGTTAGGAAGGGATGTATGAACCCCTTCCAGGAGGCCCTGGGATCCCAGGTCTGGGAGCGTGACCTTGTACCTGAAAGGAAGCAGCTGGTCCCCCAATGGTGGCAGGTGTTTGAACCATCATGGCAGGTCAGTGGGCATCCTCTGGCCTGAGCTTGGTGATGTTGTGTCCACAGGGAAGATGCCATGGAACTTCTTGCTCCTGATGCATAGGGATGGAAAGAAAGGCCGAAGAGCATTTCTACACCAAGCAGGGAGAAGGTGAGTGAGCATGGATGGTCCTTCTGTGGGGAGTTGATAATTGGATAATCCATAGAGATTAGAGGTCATGGGATCAGGGGAAGAGGGCTGTGTCTAAAGAAGAGGTTAGAGCTTCCATGCTGGGGTCATATCATGATGGTCAGTGAGTCAAAGTAGGGGGCTGGGATGCTCATGCCCAGTGAGGGGAGCATGGACTAGGGGGCGGGTAAGAAGCCCGTGATCCATCTCAGGCAATAAGATACAAAGATCTGATCTTGACTATGAGAGTTTTGGTGACAAGAGTCAGATGGGGTGGCCAGGGGAGCAGGGCATGGATAGGAAATGCATAAATGGAGCCTCTGAGAGATGGCTTGGGCACCAATCGAGAGTTGCCGCTCCTTCAAATGAGTGGCGTCACTTCCTAAAAGAAAAGGTTGAGGCGAGGCTAGGTTGAGGGGGCCGGCTAAGCGGTATGTGGTCCTTCCCGCACATGTACACGGCAGGATGCCCAAGGAGAACCAACCCATTCTGACTGCCCTGCCTCGCGGCTGTGCTGTGTTGGCGAAGTGATGGAAGCTTGGTCAGTCTCCGTTTATGGACGCGGGGGGTCCCCTGCCTCTATCCCACGAGAGCAGCGAGTTGAGGGGATTCCGACAGTGGGAAGAGCCGGGTGTTGTGTGTGGGTACATGTCGGACATCAGTGTCTCTCTCCCCCTATGACCCGGGGAAGCCTGCCCACACCTGGCTGAGTCCAGTGGGCCGATGACCGCCAAGGTTTGCCGTGGGAAGCATCCATCGTTTATCTTCATGCAAAGCCCACCTTGTAGTCCCGCTACAGGAGATTCCGTGGGCATCCCATACTCCAGCCCGCCCATGGATAGAACTGGCATGAGTCCCTTGCATTGTGCACATCGGCTGCTCATGCACCAGAAGCTCAGGGCACGTGGCTGCCACTGTGCCTGGCAGATGCCTTTCTCCCCTGCCTTTGTGATAAAACACTTTATGTGACATTCAAGCCTTGTGATTATGGTACCATGCCTCCCTCCAGCTCCTGGAGATGCCCAGAATCCCCAACAGCATTGGCGGCAGCTCTGGAGGTTTCCTTTTCCTTTAGCCAAAAGAGCTGGGTGCTGGGCGGGGAACATCTGGAATCCCCTAGTCTACCAGGACAGCTCGTTCCAAAGTGACTACATCCCAATAAAAGGGAAACCGAGACATCACACCTCCTTCCTTATGTGCGTGAAAGCTGTTACAGTCTTGGCTCGGGTCCCAGAGGCCGGCTTTCCATGTCCAGCTAGAGAGCCACGGCACAGCATCCTCTTTGCTTTCCAGTCTTCCCTTCTGCAGATCCCAAAAGTCGCTTCCTATCGAGTACACGACAACAGTCAACGTCAACATTAAAAAGAGATGAAGAAACAAGGCCAATAAATGGGTTTTGCAGCCTTCATCTGTGTTTTCTGTCCTGGGCATAGCAAAACCTGTGTTCCTGACACCCTACAGTCTCCCAGAAGAGGGACACTCAAATACATCCTAGTGAGGGTTAAAAAGTAAGTAAGTACATGGCCCCACCATTGAGGATCTTCGTCAAATATATATATATATATTTTTTTACCAGCAATTCTATGTCATAAACTTATTGACTTACTGTCCCATCCTCTTATTTTCATAAAATAGAAAAGTATGGTAGACACGGCACTTGAATTCCCAGGTTGGAAGATGAGAAGATACTTCTAAATAGATGAGAATGGAACAGATGAGATTGCCTGCTGACAAATCCATGAGACGCTTTGGAATGACTTTGTCTGGGGCCATTTTGATGTCCGTCTGCTGCCCTGTCCTCCCCGTCCAACTTCTTGCTGAATACCCCAATCTTCATGGTTGGGTTTATGTCCACAGAACTCTTGCATGAGGGAAGAGCAGAGCTCTATCACCAAAAAAATGCAAGGAGTCCGAATATATCATCTTGCGGTGACGACGATAACAACAAGAACACACCCTTTGTGTTGTGCGGGCAGAAACGCATGCGAAGGACACATAGAAATTGCTTTTAGGGTCACGAGAGTAGAGGAGCTCCATGAAGGAGGCAGAGCCACCGCTCAGGGACACCTTCTCCATTCTTCCCTCTAGAAGTGGCCACAATCGGGAATGAGGACAGGAAGTTCCTGTAAGGGTCATGCCCCCTTCCTCCTGCCCCACGATACGTGGTCCAGAAGTTGAATATGGAAACCAGATGGAGATACACGGCTGAGCCCGGGTGCCCTGCCATGGGGTCAACAAGGACCCTCCCAGACAAGTGACAATGGAACCCACAGAGGGCCATGCAGGGATCCAGGGGGACACCGGCGACAGGAAACATTGACTCCAGGGTGCATGTTTAATTCCATACGGGCAATGATTCACTCTCTGGTTTTCTCTTTGTCCAAAATACTTTGGCGCGTTAGGTAGAGAGAGAAAAATGTCAGGTCTTCCCTCCGCTGGAGAGAAACAACGTAGGATCTGGTGCAGCTCGTCCGAGAAAGGAATCAGCAGCTCCGTGACTCAAAAAAAAAAATGCAAATACAGTTCGGTGTTTCGTTATTGCAATGATGCCTGGTGGATACACAGAAACACTGGCTCCTGATACAATGGGGCACTGGAAGCGAGCCAGACGCGATTTCTTGTGTAAGATCTTGCAGAAGCTGAGCTGAAATGCTTCGTAGCACCCTATGAATAGCGGCAACAGTGATCCCAACGCCAGCGCGTGAACCAACCTCATAAATACGATCTGAGAGGGAGATGGTAACAACGCGGAGACGTGTGCGTCCAGAAGGCAACGTGAGATCGAACATGTTGTCTCTATTTGCAGGAGAAGATTTACTAACACACCAATCTGAACACTTAGCTTATTTATGATACATCATTTGCTGTGTAAATCGTTGTCGGCCGCAGCAGCATGCAGGGAAAGAGATTCATTTCATGGAGAAATGGCACATTAGGAATTCACTGTTTGCTTCTTTGCACGTGGCCTGAACGTAAGTGCCCTGATTCCCATCCACCCAAACGTCTTTGCTACGAACGTAAGAGCTCGCGGTCAGAGGGGGCGGGGGTGTCCAAGTCATAACCGGAAATTTCCAGACATCGTTCATCTGCTCCTTTTCAGGGGGGGACATTTCTAAATGATATGAAGGGGGCCAAAGATATTTTTTTTAAAAATAATTCATCTAAATGGAATAGTCGTTGCTCATTCATACGTAAGGAGTCCCCGAAGCAGGAACGTCATATGCCCCCATTGACTGGGAAGGTTTCTCCAGAATTCTGTGTCATCGAAATAAGGAAATGGATTGGGGAATGTGAATCTACATTCTGCAATGCAGATGAGACATTATTGTTCCAGAAAGTGGGAAATTTATTCTGATCACTCTGGGAAGACACGGACCCCAATGAACAGCAGGCAGGTAGATTTGAGGGTACCTTTCAACCTAATATAACGTTTAGGACCACCGTTTGTTTTTTTTTAATAGAAAAGGGTCATGTGCCTCATTTGAAAACAGAGGTTGTTGGGGATCCCTGGGTGGCGCAGCGGTTTGGCGCCTACCTTTGGCCCAGGGCGCGATCCTGGAGACCCGGGATCAAATCCCACGTTGGGCTCCCGGTGCATGGAGCCTGCTTCTCCCTCTGCCTGTGTCTCTGCCTCTCTCTCTCTCTCTCTGTATGACTATCATAAATGAATAATTTAAAAAATTAAAAAAAATAAAATAGAGGTTGTTGATAGAAACATGAAGTCTTGGAGGGCTAGGAGGGCAGAGAATTTTAGGGAACGGTCATCAGCATGATCGATTAGGGGGCTGGGATTGTAGGACCATATGCTTGCCCTGACTCTGTCTCTTTCTCTCTGTCTCCCTCTGGCATGTGAGAGCATGGTTACTAGTTTTGGGCAATGCAATTTATTTAACATCAATCTCTCCCTGGCGTGCCTGGCTGGCTCAGTCGGTGGAGCACGCGACTCATGATCCCACGGCTGTAGGATTGAGACCTACATTGAGTGTAGAGATTGCTTCAAAATGAAATCTTAAAAAAAATTTTTTTTTAAATAATAAATCTCTCCCAAATGAATGGATGGTTACCAGGTGGATGAGGGAAACAGGTGATGGTGATGAAGAGTGCACTTATGATGATGAGCACAGAGTCGTGCAGAGAACCGTTCGATCACAGTACGCACATCCGAAATGAATATAGCGCTGTACATTAACTCTACTGTGATTTAATTTTTTTTAATTTAAAAAAGGAAAAAAAAAAAGAAACATAAAATAAAATAAATCTGTACCCACCGGTGGCATCCCAAGACTGGACAAAGTGAGCAATATACTCTACATAGAAGAAAGAAGGGGATGCGTATCTGCAGGAAAATGTAAACGTAATAGGAGAAGTCACCCAAAATGTGTGTTATTCAATTCCCACCTAGGCACCGGGGATAGTTAACCTTATCGATGATGCAACAGTCCAGCCTGAGAACGTGTTTTGTTCATGCAAGTCGTAAAATAAATCGCTACAGTTCCTATGCTGTCGTGATAATACGGTGCGTAACGGAGCTTCAGGTCACTGTGCTTGTACCGATTGTGTTTTAATGGGTATGGTCTCTTGCACGGCAGTGAGTTCAGGAAACTCAGGGCAAACCCCAACATGGAGAACGTCCACACACGTGTGTTCACTCTCAGCTGTTCACAGTCGTGCAAGTGCACTGCGGGCACCGTTGTGTGTGCACACGTCTCATACCCCCACGTCCTCCCGGGGGTACAGAGCGGAAATCACTCATGGGAAGTCGTTTTTAAAGAAAGATGTAACATAGCTTAGTCCCAGTCGATATTATTATTATTATTATTATTATTATTAGTTCCTTTGAACACCATCAGAAGCGTTAATAAATGAAAGTCTTCACCGGGCACGATCGTTAGGCTTTATGATCTTATGGTCGCTAAGAACAAAGTTGCTGTCTTGCAGAAGGGGATTTGCAAAGCAATGCATGCAGGCTGTGCCACATGTTGTACCATTCTGTGTTTGCTCTGGGGACGATGGAGGCCATGGATGCTGGTGTCCATCCCTACGTGGCATTGGGTCCTCTGCTGAGTGACTGCAGGAAGGCTCCATAAGTCACCCATTGCTGCGTAACAAGTTGCCCCAAAGTTTAGACGCTTCAAAGAAGAAACATTCACCGTGGCACACAGTTTTTGAGGGTCATGAGCTTCTTGCAGGGGCTTCCAGCTCATGAGGTTGCAGCCAAGATGCCGGTGGAGGCTGCCATCACTGGAAAGCAAGAGTGGCCAGTAGCATCCCCGTTGGAAGAAAGACTTCCTCGGTCCCTTGTGATGTGGACCTTGCCCAAAGGTTGCCTGTGACAGGGCTGCTGGCTTCCCCCAGCGTGAAGGGTTCAGCGGGGATGGTGAGCAAGATGGAGGTTGTATTGTGTTTCGTAATGTAGGCGTCCAAGTGCCGTCCCTTCTGCCATATTGGTGACAGGGAGCAAGTCTGGGGATGTCTGGGACACACACACCAGTCTGCAGCATGAATATCAGCAGGGCAAGGCCATGAAGAACCACTCTGGGGGCTGACCACCCCACAAAGAATGACCCGAGAGAACCACTCATTGAGAAATACCCCATGGGACTTTGTGGGAGCAAGAGGCAAATATGTCTTGTCCGCATTCCCTGAGTTTGGGGATTATTTTTAGAACACGTAGCATGCGTTTCTCTACACCACATTCTTTTCTGAGACTTTCAAGTGGGAGTTTTCAAGATGAAAAATGACACTCTGGAAAGAGAAGCTTTGCTTCTGATTGTGCCTTCCCTGGGTTCGTGCTGGCACTTTTCTCGATCTGTTCCCTGCAACGGGTCCACCTATGTGGCCACAAGGACATGTCTGCTGCCCAGACTGGGAGTTAGTCTGCTGCGCAAGTCGAAAGAATTTTCATTTTTCGCAACAGCTAAACCAAAGCCAGATTCTGTGAACGGTTTCGCTGTTTTTTAGTACATTATTGCAGATACTGTAATGTCAATGCCTTGCTGCTTCCTCCTACACACGCAAAAGTGAAAATCAGGGCTGATTGTGTGTTTCTGAGTTTACGCATCACATGACAGGAGGAGGTATCCAATCCAGCAGATGCAGCCCTAAGTATGGGAATGATTCAAACCACCTAGTGCTTACACCTCTTGCACGCAGACACCATCTGAGACATTTGGGGAGCTTTTGCTAGTGTGTCTCCAGGAACAAAAGGTGAATTTTCAGATGAAAAGTGTTAAATGTTTCCTCAGGCATCATTTATGTGCATCATATCGATTATGAAACATCCTGACCGTCCACACTGTAGTTACAGGAAGGGCCCTTGGGGGTGTGTGTGAGTGCATGAATGTAAGCATGTGTGTGCGTCAGAGTGTGTGTGTGCAAGCACATGCATGTGCAAAGGGTGTGTGTATAGGAGAGTGATTTGTGTCATGCGTGCACAAGTGTGTGCATGCATGTGGGGTATGTGGTCTATCATGTGCATGTGTGTGAGTGCATGAATATGGGCATGTGTGTGTAAGCATGTGCAAAGGGTGCGTGTGTGTTTTAGTTATTTGTGTCATGAGTGCAAGTGTGTGCATGCATGTGGGGTATGTGGCCTATCATGTGCATGTGTGTGATGCATGAATATGGGCACACGTGTGTGCCAGCATATGTGTGTGGTGTGTGTGCAAGCACATGCACATATGCAGGGAGTATGCATCTGAGTATGTGGATGAGTGTGTAGTCTGTGCTGTGTGTATATGAGTCACGTGTGCAGAATGTGTGCTGCATGTGTAATGTGTGTGTGTGTAGCCTGTCATGTGCATGTGTGCATGCATGTGGTATGTGGTTGTGCACATGTACGGTCTGTGTCCTGTGTGCATAGTGTGTGGTACGTGTACATGTGCAGCATGTGTGCTGGAGAAGCCCAGAGAGATGTGACCACTGAGGAGAGTGTGCACATCGATGCACAACCCAACACGGGTGTGCTTGTTCTAAAGCAGCCAGGACCACAGAGAGGAAGGAGCCTGAGCAAACGCCTGTAGCCCAGGACCATCCGAGGGGCCGGGGCTCCTCTGTAGGCAGATGTGGAGGGAAGGTTCCAGAATGATCCTTCTCTTTTAAAATGAATGGAAACAAAACAAACACACATGCGAAGAAGCAGGCACGTTTTGAGTTTACCCAAATAGCCAGGCTTTTTGCTGAGAAAATGCTTTCAGTGTCACCAAAAGCCTCAGAGAAGGGGCTCATGGTGGGGGGGACGGCAGCTGGGAGACGCCGCTGCTCGCCGCTGCTTTGACCCAAGTGTGTTGCAAGGCCGAGGCCCACGGCATCCAGACTTGACAGCAAACAGCCTTTTCCCACCAACTGCACAGTTTGCAGCCAAACCAGAAAGGAGCCTGAGTGTAAACAATCAATAACTCACTTGCAAGGCCTTTGAGTTGGCTTCAGCGTGGCCAGCAGCACGTCTTCAGCAGCTCCGTCGGCTAAGGAAGGGGTCAGGGGGACGGGGGCTCCAGCCATCACGGGCCTGCCGGGGAGCTTTTGCTCTCTGTTTGTAAGCAGAAGTTGATCTGGGTACGGCTGGAGCATTTCCCACTTCCTGGGACCCATCTGTGCCTCTGGACTCTGGGGGGATGTTGGGCAATTGCCTTGAACCCAAGCAGTGCATATGATTCAGATCAAGTCATAAAAAATGACCCAAGATTAGGAAAAGGAGGATGAGCCGGAGAGAGGAATTTACCGTTGGTTCTGTGCACACACCAAGAGGCAATTAACTCTCACAAAGATCCACGTGATCAGAGTTTTATTTTTCTTTCATTGGTTGTTCATTGCCTGGAACCTTCGAAACCATGCAAACAAACCTAATCGAGGCTTTCTGTGTGCTGACTATTGTGCTGCAACCACGTCCATCCTCAAAGGAGATTCGGTTTCTTAGGCATTTGTGTAAGTCTACAAGAAAACATAACTTCAATGGATGGAAGTCTTTTTTCTTTTCTTTTCTTTTCTTTTCTTTTCTTTTCTTTTCTTTTCTTTTCTTTCTTTCTTTTTTTTTTTTTTTTTTACCAAAAGTGGTAAAGTGGGACTAGACCAGGGGTTGGCAAACTTTCTGTAGCGAGCAACAGAGCAAAGGTTTTCAGCTTTGTGAGTCACTGGGTGTCTGTTGCAACAACCTAACTCTCGTGGAATGCAAACACGGTCATAGGTAATATGCAAATAAGTGGGTAAGGCTGTGTGTCAATAAAACTTTATTTGCACAAGCAATGGCGAGGCCAGATGTGACCCACGAGCCTTAATTCCCTTACCCCGGAGGAGGTTCTGATTCCTTACAGTCCACCGATCTGTCAACTCAAACTTGAGCCATGTGCTTCCCTTATTCTGATCCATAGTGGCAACTGGAAAAATACAAACACAACAGACACCTCCCTTTCACAGATACAATAACGGGAGACCGGGAATCTGGTCTATAGAAATCATATGGCAACTTAGGCCAACACTTGCTTATTAGCGGAAAGTTCTGGAGGTTAGTTGAGGCGCGGTGTGACTGGGACCTCTGTTCAGGGTCCCACCAGGCTGAAGTCAAGCTTCTCATCTGCAGCTTGGGGCCTCCTCCAAGTCCCTGTTGTTTGTGGGAAGAATTCAGCACCATGCGTAGGAGGTCGGGGGTGTCTGTTTCCTCCTGATGATCAGTGGGGAGTGGCTCTGAGCTCATGGAGATGCCCACATTCCAACCAGCAACAGAGAACCCCCTGACGTGAACCATCTCCTCACTGTCAATCTCTGTGATCTGAGTCTCTTTCAACAGGAAGCGCTTTCCATTTCTTGTTAGGGGTTCTCCGGATTCGGTGAGGCTCACCGAGATCCTCTAGGTAAAGGTCAACTGATTTGACCCAATAATGACATCTGCAAAGTTCCTGATGGCTGCGCCTCGATTGGGGTGTGATTGAATCATGGGGAGAAGCTGCGTGTCCTGTAGGGCAGCAGGGATCAGAGGGACATCCTAGGCTTCCATCTGCCACCGTGCTTTATTTCTTTGGTTCATCATCTGCCTGCCTCTTTCTCTTAATGGGTTGATGGTTGTTTTTTTTTTTTTAAAGATTTTATTTATTTATTCATGAGAGACATACAGAGAGAGGCAGAGACACAGGCAGAGGGAGAAGCAGGCTTCCACGCAGAGAGCCCAACATGGGACCTGATCCGGGACTCCAGGATCACACCCTGGGCCAAAGGCAGGCACTAAACCGCTGAGCCACCCCGGGCTGCCCGGGTTGATAGTTTCTTTGAGCCCATGTGACACTGTAGGTTTCGCTGGGAAGGAAGCACACTTGACAGGATCTGATCCACTGACCACTCTTAGTGGGATTTTACTGCACAAATCCTGTGGATGTGACAGTTGCCCAGTCCTTAAAGCTGTGCACGATAAGACGTCAGATAAGACGCCTGATTATTTTTTTTATGTCTTATAACAAAACATCGGTATCTGGAATATCTGCAAAAGTAGCCAGCGACGTGTTGCAAATGGCTAACGTGTGATGCCATGGAGTTGCATGTGGGTACAAGACGCATCCAATGGCCACCGGGAATGGTGGATCGTAATTTGACAAAGTGTGAAATGCTGATTGATATAAGCTCCCACGCACATGGCAACCACCCTTTGTGTAGCCCCCATGCACCAGATTTTGGTGTTGTATCAGAGAAGAGTATCCACGATGATCTAAAAACTCTAAAAACAAAACAAAACAAAACAAAATAATTAAAAATAAAAATAAAAAAAAAGAAAAAGTCTGAAAACACTCCTCTCTTTCCCAAAGATGCACCTGGGTGAGGATGAACTTTATTTCATATCCTCCCTCCAAAACAGTGTATTGACCACAGGTTGATGCCAAAGTGGATACGCAAACTCCGTTCTCTTGAATTCAGCCAGACGGTTGCAAAAAAAAAAAAAAAAAAAGAGAGAGATAAAATTATGTCACTCTGCTTGCTTGCTTGTTCCCGTTTTGGAACAACATCATTATTTTTCCTTTAAAAAAAGTATTATTTTGTAATACACTGGATAGTTGTCTTTATGGCTTTAAAATGAAATCATGTGTTTTTCATTGCTCGGTTGTAATTGCTGATATGGTCATGAGTGGTAGATACAAATGTCCATTAACCAAAACTCTTTGGGGTCCTTGATAAAAGAAAAGCCTTGATGATGGAAAGAGTTTCTGAAACCAAAAAAATCTTTGGGTATTTGTGGTTCGAGACGTGGAAGCAAAGAAATGAGAGGTTGTTGCATATGTGGTTTAAAGCCTAGGGGAGAAGTCTGATATGCATGTAGATTCAAACACGTCCATATCCGTATATATGTCCATAAATATGGACATGAGTGTGGATACACATGGGGATATGGACATATATGTCCATGCAGAGATGTATATCATGTCTGCAAAATATCTATGAATAGACGTTGATTCACTGATGACTAAGTGGTACTTGGACTTGTGTGTGGGTCTGTGGCATCGTGTCAATGGAGAATAAGGAATTGGAACCACATGGAGCTTGCAAAGGACCCTTGAAGCCTAAGGAACACTCCAGAGTATCGTGTAGGATGGTGGAAAACTTCTACGTCTCGAGCTGAATGGTGGGCCCATGAGCATCTTCCCAAATCTTCTCTGGAATCTCTCTAAAATCTGGTTGCAACATTTAACAGCCAAGACAGCTCTGCCCAATGATAAAGAAAGAGATGGCAGCAGGATTGGAAAAATAATGTGGAGTATCATAGTTTTGGTTTGCTTCTGATCCTGGAGGCTGAGAGTCTGAGGTCCAGGTGGCGTAGAGGCTGGTTCTCCTTGAAGCCTCTCTCTTGGGTATGTAGACCCTGTGTTCTCCTCATGTCCTTACATGGTCATCCCTCTGGATGTGTCTGCGTCCTCATCCCCTCTTCTTATAGGATCCCCATCCTATGGGATCACAGCCCACATGACTGACCTCATTGTGCCTCAATCCCCTCTTTAGAGACCCCACTTCCAAAGAGAGTCCCATTCTGAGGTCCTGGGGATTGGGACCTCAACATATGAAATTTGGGGAGACTCAGTCTAGTGCCTCACAATCACAAAGTTCAAGGAGCAGGAGCATTTCAAGGAGCACCCAGCGCTGCTATGGAATCAGTAGGAACGGGATGGCAAAGGCCCACGTCCTCTATAGATGTTTGGGGAATGGGAAGTTTCAAGGCCACCGCAAAGTAGCTGGAGATGGCAATGAGCTCAGAGGAGGTGAGTGACCGAACCCATGAGCAGGAACAGACAGAGGGGCTTGGAGATGATCCAGGAGAGCAAGGCCTGCCCAGCCACCTGCTAAACCCCATGAAGGTCTCCCCTAGGAGCACTGCTGTCCATATGGGAATCCCTTGGGCCACCACACCAAGCATGCCCTCTGTCTCGGCCAGTCCTCGCCCCACATCCAAACCATGAAAGCACAGAACAGCACCTGGGCACTGCGGCTGGCGAGTGTTCTGGAAGGCCCCTCCCTACAATGGGAGGCGCTCAGCTCTAACTGCTGCTGAAACCATCCGGTGGTGGGAGGCATGCACGATACCGTTGAGAGTGCTGAACAGTGTGTACAGGGCTGAGGTCAGGGATGGGTTATCGCTCATATTTGGCAGCAAATTTTGGGAGCCTTGAGTCTGTTGTTCATATGCCTTGGAGCTTATGTGACAGTGCAGCGTCGTGGGGCTCTGGATGGAGACTTTCTGGCTCTCCTCTCTGCAGTGGGGATCCAACTTTAAGGCTCCAAGGAATTTAAGGCTTTGTTTAGAGGAAGCAATTGCAGATAGGATCTGCAGCCCGGAACTCTGCAACACCTCTGATTGGGGGGGGGGCAGTGCTTATCACAGCTTTTATGACCTCTACCCCAGCCCCCCCAGGAGTGTGACATGCACCAGAAAGGCTGTAACCTTCCCCACCCCTGCACCCTCTCCCTAACAGAATGGATCAACAAAACAGGGTGTGTTTGTGCCCTCTGGCTGCCGCCAGGAAACTGTAGGCTGGGGTGTCATGGCCTTTGCAGATGGCTCCAGAGATGGGACGTGGGAGGTAGAGGCATGGGCAGGGCGGGTTCCTTGTGGAAGCTCCAGGAGAGGGTCTGTTCCGCACCCCTCACCAGCATCTGGGGGCTGCCGGCAATCCTTAGCATGCCTTGGATGGTAGACGCGTCCCCCCAATGCCTGCCTCCACTGTCACATGCTGTCTGGGTCTCTTCAGTGTTTTGACAGATGCTGGTCCTTGATTTTAGAGTTTTCCCTATTCCAACAGGACCTCCTCTTTACTAAATAAATCTGCAAAAATCGTATTTCCAAAGATAGTCCCATTCTGCAGTTGGAAGTGGACACGAATTTGGAGGAGATGCTACACAATGAGCACGCTGGCTTCCTTCCCTCCCATCAGTTGGACAAGAAATGTGGTTTCACGTTTCCCCCCCATCCTCATCCTCACTCAGAAAAATAAATGTTTCTTTTGAATTGCAAGACCCGTGTGCCAAGTCCCAGCTCAGAGGGATGGGAGGGGGCCATGACTTCTCATGATGTGGTTCACGCACAGCTCTCCTGAAATCCATGATTGCATTTCCAAATGAGATTTGTAGAAATATCACAGCAGTGTTGATGGGGCCTGGCCAATATTTACACACACATTCACTCACAAAGAAAATCTGAGACCTTTCTCTTCCTCCACACCAAACCCCGCCCGCACAGGGTAGAGATGGTCTTCACCACAGCCATCTTTGTGTTATCTGTACGCAGAATGCATTGATTCTCACTAATCTGACCATTTAAGGTTGTCCAGAGGACAATTTGTGTCTCCAGGCTGCATAGCTGCTTTGCTTCTCTGTGACCGCAGGGTGGACCTCAAAGGCAAGCTGTGCATCTGTTGGCTTAAATGCTTCAATGCCACAGGGAGAAGAGGTCTCTGCATGCACGAACTTGACCTGGACTGTTGATGAACCGTGCTAATAAAGTGCCATTTATCAACTGTCAGGAAGTTATGGACAATTTATCTAGATTGTGTAGGTTCAGGAGGTAGCTGTGTGGGCTACATAAAGGGCCTTCTGCTTACATGACAAGGGACAGACAGATGGCCGTAGGGCTGGAAGCCACAAGATGAGCTCATGTAGGAGTGAAGGGACATCTAGTGCTGTGCTTGCTTCCCATTCTGGCCAGAGAGCTGTGGCTTGCCTGGAGGCATTCCACAGAGCTGTAGGTGATCTGCTCAAGGCTGTACTGGGTGGCTCTGAAGGTGCTTGTGGCAGAGGGGACACTGGTGACCCAGGAGTCTGACGATGGAGCCTCAGCTCTGAAGAGCTGGGCTGAATTCCATGCAGTCAAGGGTGGAGGAAGGAAATGGGAATAGAGATCTGGGAGATGGTAGGTCCCAAGAATGCACTGGAAGGGGTCTGAATGTTACCCTGAGTGTGATGGGAGGACGTTAATTAAGAGCATGGAATGGGCTGGTTGACATTTTTGAGCATATTCTGGCTGCTGTGTAGACAGAAGATTAGGGAGGCAAACACGGCTCATTATGGGGATGCGAGTGAAAGAAAAATATGGATTTGAGAAGTGGCTTTATTGGAAATGAAGGGAATGGACAGACTCAGAGCACCCATTGGGACATGTCTATCATCCTATCAACTGGATACTTGTCTAGGACAGAAAAAAGAAAGAAAATAGGTTGGGAATTTGTCTCGGGTTTTGTTCTTGAAGAACTAGGTCATTGGCGATGGCCTTGTGACATATGGAGCCAAGAAAAGAAGCCGGCCAGGAATCGGTCTTAGGTTTTGAACAACTGGGTTAGGAGTCATGGCCATTATTCACATATGCTGGACTGAGGGTGGAGCAGGTAAAACAGGGCAGGAGCATGAGTTCTTCTTCAGACATAAAATGTTTGAGATTTGTGCCATGTATCCAAGCGTGGATAGCAAGGGGGAATCACAGGAGGTGCCATACATGTGTGTTGGCTTCAGTAACATATATTTGAGAGCCAGGTGTATGTAAGTAATGCCCAGGACCAGAGTGGCTTCCAAATTCTGCAAATAATGCTCAGAAACAAAGATGCCTCCTCAATTCTGCAAATAATGCTCAGAAACAGAGTGGCTCCTAAGTTCTGCAAATAACGCTCAGAAACCAGAGTGGCTTCCAAATTCTGCAAATAATACTCAGAAACCAAGATGGCTCCCCAATTCTGCAAATAATGCTCAGAAACCAGAGTGGCCTCCAAATTCTGCAAATAATGCTCAGAAACCAAGATGGCTCCTCAATTCTGCAAATAATGCTCAGAAACAGAGTGGCTCCTAAGTTCTGCAAATAACGCTCAGAAACCAGAGTGGCCTCCAAATTCTGCAAATAAAGCTCAGAAAACAGAGTGGCCTCCAAATTCTGCAAATAATGCTCAGAAACCAAGATGGCTCCTCAATTCTGCAAATAATGCTCAGAAAACAGAGTGGCTCCTAAGTTCTGCAAATAACGCTCAGAAACCAGAGTGGCTTCCAAATTCTGCAAATAATACTCAGAAACCAAGATGGCTCCCCAATTCTGCAAATAATGCTCAGAAACCAGAGTGGCCTCCAAATTCTGCAAATAACGCTCAGAAACCAAGATGGCTCCTCAATTCTGCAAATAATGCTCAGAAACCAGAGTGGCCTCCAAATTCTGCAAATAACGCTCAGAAAACAGAGTGGCTTCCAAATTCTGCAAATAATGCTCAGAAACAAAGATGCCTCCTCAATTCTGCAAATAATGCTCAGAAACAGAGTGGCTCCTAAGTTCTGCAAATAACGCTCAGAAACCAGAGTGGCTTCCAAATTCTGCAAATAATACTCAGAAACCAAGATGGCTCCCCAATTCTGCAAATAATGCTCAGAAACCAGAGTGGCCTCCAAATTCTGCAAATAATGCTCAGAAACCAAGATGGCTCCTCAATTCTGCAAATAATGCTCAGAAACAGAGTGGCTCCTAAGTTCTGCAAATAACGCTCAGAAACCAGAGTGGCCTCCAAATTCTGCAAATAAAGCTCAGAAAACAGAGTGGCCTCCAAATTCTGCAAATAATGCTCAGAAACCAAGATGGCTCCTCAATTCTGCAAATAATGCTCAGAAAACAGAGTGGCTCCTAAGTTCTGCAAATAACGCTCAGAAACCAGAGTGGCTTCCAAATTCTGCAAATAATACTCAGAAACCAAGATGGCTCCCCAATTCTGCAAATAATGCTCAGAAACCAGAGTGGCCTCCAAATTCTGCAAATAACGCTCAGAAACCAAGATGGCTCCTCAATTCTGCAAATAATGCTCAGAAACCAGAGTGGCCTCCAAATTCTGCAAATAACGCTCAGAAAACAGAGTGGCTTCCAAATTCTGCAAATAATGCTCAGAAACCAGAGTGGCCTCCAAATTCCGCAAATAACACTCAGAAAACAGAGTGGCCTACAAATTCTGCAAATAATGCTCAGAAACCAAGATGGCTCCTCAATTCTGCAAATAATGCTCAGAAACCAGAGTGGCCTCCAAATTCTGTAAATAACGCTCAGAAAACAGAGTGGCTTCCAAATTCTGCAAATAATGCTCAGAAACCAAGATGGCTCCTCAATTCTGCAAATAATGCTCAGAAACAGAGTGGCTCCTAAGTTCTGCAAATAACGCTCAGAAACCAGAGTGGCCTCCAAATTCTGCAAATAAAGCTCAGAAAACAGAGTGGCCTCCAAATTCTGCAAATAATGCTCAGAAACCAAGATGGCTCCTCAATTCTGCAAATAATGCTCAGAAACAGAGTGGCTCCTAAGTTCTGCAAATAACGCTCAGAAACCAGAGTGGCTTCCAAATTCTGCAAATAATACTCAGAAACCAAGATGGCTCCCCAATTCTGCAAATAATGCTCAGAAACCAGAGTGGCCTCCAAATTCTGCAAATAATACTCAGAAACCAAGATGGCTCCCCAATTCTGCAAATAATGCTCAGAAACCAGAGTGGCCTCCAAATTCTGCAAATAACGCTCAGAAACCAAGATGGCTCCTCAATTCTGCAAATAATGCTCAGAAACCAGAGTGGCCTCCAAATTCTGCAAATAACGCTCAGAAAACAGAGTGGCTTCCAAATTCTGCAAATAATGCTCAGAAACAAAGATGCCTCCTCAATTCTGCAAATAATGCTCAGAAACAGAGTGGCTCCTAAGTTCTGCAAATAACGCTCAGAAACCAGAGTGGCTTCCAAATTCTGCAAATAATACTCAGAAACCAAGATGGCTCCCCAATTCTGCAAATAATGCTCAGAAACCAGAGTGGCCTCCAAATTCCGCAAATAACACTCAGAAAACAGAGTGGCCTACAAATTCTGCAAATAATGCTCAGAAACCAAGATGGCTCCTCAATTCTGCAAATAATGCTCAGAAACCAGAGTGGCCTCCAAATTCTGTAAATAACGCTCAGAAAACAGAGTGGCTTCCAAATTCTGCAAATAATACTCAGAAACCAAGATGGCTCCTCAATTCTGCAAATAATGCTCAGAAACAGAGTGGCTCCTAAGTTCTGCAAATAACGCTCAGAAACCAGAGTGGCCTCCAAATTCTGCAAATAAAGCTCAGAAAACAGAGTGGCCTCCAAATTCTGCAAATAATGCTCAGAAACCAAGATGGCTCCTCAATTCTGCAAATAATGCTCAGAAACAGAGTGGCTCCTAAGTTCTGCAAATAACGCTCAGAAACCAGAGTGGCTTCCAAATTCTGCAAATAATACTCAGAAACCAAGATGGCTCCCCAATTCTGCAAATAATGCTCAGAAACCAGAGTGGCCTCCAAATTCTGCAAATAATACTCAGAAACCAAGATGGCTCCCCAATTCTGCAAATAATGCTCAGAAACCAGAGTGGCCTCCAAATTCTGCAAATAACGCTCAGAAACCAAGATGGCTCCTCAATTCTGCAAATAATGCTCAGAAACCAGAGTGGCCTCCAAATTCTGCAAATAACGCTCAGAAAACAGAGTGGCTTCCAAATTCTGCAAATAATACTCAGAAACCAAAATGGCTCCTCAATTCTGCAAATAATGCTCAGAAACCAGAGTGGCCTCCAAATTCTGCAAATAATGCTCAGAAACCAAGATGGCTCCTCAATTCTGCAAATAATGCTCAGAAAACAGAGTGGCTCCTAAGTTCTGCAAATAATGCTCAGAAACCAGAGTGGCTTCCAAATTCTGCAAATAATGTTCAGAAACAGAGTGGCCTCCAAATTCTGCAAATAATGCTCAGAAACCAAGATGGCTCCCCAATTCTGCAAATAACGCTCAGAAGCCCGAAAGGCTTCTAAATACCATAAGAACGATGACTCTTGGAGCAACATTTATGTTCCCAAATATCATAGCTCTAAATGTCCGTGGGTATTGTCCACTGATATTCATAAGTGGAGCTTCCACGAGATTGAGTCTCGCACGTGGGTGCTCGCAAAGTGTTCTGTAGGATGGAAAGTCCTGTTGGCACCCCATACAAATGCTGTCTGCCCGTCGAGTGTTCGCGTTTGCTCGAACAGTTGCTGTGTCGCTCCACGTCTCGGTTTCTGAGGCAGTGTCTCAACAATGGTTCACTAGGAACCATGTTCCCTACACTGGGTGGAAATGGGAAGTCAAAACATCTACCAACGTGTTGGGCGTCAGAGATTCCTGGACAGGCTAGATCTTCAGAGCGAGATATTCAGAGATCTTACCATCTGTCCTCCCCACGGCCGAAATGGTTGTGTGCGCTGTGAAAATCTAGCCCATTAACTATGTCTGGGGTCCAAGGAGAAGGCCAACTGCTGGGTGTTCTTCCCACTTTGTTTACAATTTGACTCATGTCTGGAATCTTCCCTGCCACGTTTTAAGTGTGAAGTCTCATAACCAAAATGGAACACTGATGAGGGAGGGACATGGGCTGAGTCCTTCCACAGTGTATCCCACTCAGCACGGTCTACAAGGACAACATTACATGAGCCGTCGTGAGGTGTGTATTGGAGGAAAGTGGGCATCAGTAGGTTCTCCAGACGATGAAGCATGCCAGGTTGGCATGCCCCCCGGGATTCTGGCCGGGAAGATGGGTGACCCCGTCCAAGAGCAGGTGTGTCATGGCTTGAAATAAATACACACCATCCCATGACATACAGTAGACACTTTCCCGAAATGTGTGCGCGTTTATATGCCGCCTAAAGATTCTTGACAACGTGTGCATTTTGCCTTAATTGATTGTGATTTCTTCTTTCCTTTGCTCATGCAAGATGATAGCTGGTTGCTCCTAGGATTTCAAACCCACTTGGAAGCTGTGAGCCTTCCAAAGCCAAAGGAATGTCGGGATGAAGTGTACTCCGTGCACGGCAGCTGCTTGGTGAACCCAGAGGGGAAAGCATCCTCCACCGCATCTAGCAGGTGCCACCGAGTCATGAAGCCGGCAGTTTTGTTTCCGATGCAGCATAAAGGTGGTTTAAAGCGTGTGATTCGTTTTTGTGGAGGGCTGTTCTCTTGATGTTTTTAGAATGCAGCTGGGTTTGAGTCCACCCTGCTCTCTGGACGTGAACTGGGAACACAGATTGCCAGGAAAGGCACATGAAGGGAAGGAGCAACATCCCGCAGAGCTCACAGCAGCAAAGCTGCCAGGAGCCAGCTCCCCAAACGCCGTGACAACAGTGTTTTTATGCATAATATTGTACTATCATGTATTTTATTACAGAGAAGACATATATATAAAATATATACACATATTCGTATGTGATATAAGTTTGTTTTCTTTTGAGTCTCTGTCACTGATAGCACATCATCTGGTCGTGTGTATTTTTTTCTCTCCATGCTGAATTGCTAAGATTCAGCCATAGGTTGCATACAGACTTAATTTGTTATCTCTGCTTTTGCACAACCCTGCATTGTGTGATTATTTCACACTTCACATATGCATTCTCCCGTCGGCACACGTGTGGGTTGTTTCCAGGTTTCTCGGCTGCACAGACGTACCCGCTAGGGGCATGCGGGTACATGCACACAGTATGCAAGAGTTCCCGCAGGCTTTACCCCAACGAGGGGAACCACTCAGTCATGTTCAGCTTTGCACGATGGTGCCAAATGGATTTCCAAAAGGACGGCAGTGATTTGCGGCCTTGGCAGCGAGGGATGGACATTCTCATTGCTTAGAATGCGCATCAGTAGGTGGTCACACCAGAAGGTAGGGACTTGCTAAGGGAGAGAAAAGCAACTGTTGCCTCTTCTCCACTTGATGACATTTCACAGCTGGGCTTACACTGCGATGTGTTCGTGCAGCTGAGCTCTGTTCAAAGGAATGTGAGTGGAAGGGTGTACACTAGGGAAACCTCCCCGGGGTGGGCATGCTTGTCCCCTTGCAGCTGCATGGGGTGGAAACAACAGCGGCAAAAACATCCCCAGTGAGAAGCCAAGAAACAGAAGCAAGCATAGCTCAGGAGGCAGGTGTGGAAGGCAGTGGGGCACGAATTTGTCAAGGAACCTGCACCTCCTACTCTGCACTTGGAAGAAATCTGCTCGAGCATGGACACCCGCCATGGATGAGTGATGTGAAACAAATCAACAGTGATTGTGCAAAGTCCAACCACTGCTCTGGTGTCTTTACCAGCCGCGTGAGCGTCCTTCTGATTAGGACAGCCAGCCTTCCGACTTGAGCAATCTCGTGCATCCCTATGACAGAGGGTGCTCAGCACAACTTGCATGTCTCATTTTCCAACACGACTGGGTGGCGTTTTTGGCTGGTCGTCTTTTTTCGCTGGTTCCTCCTGTGAGAAGCCCAATTCTTGTTTTTTGCTCATCTAGAGATGGTAGCGTAATAGTGACGGAACATAAGAATACACAGGGATCATATATACACAGCTGTAGACTTCCACAGCCACGCCGCACATGGATGATACGACGATGCCTACAAACGTAGAAACATTTTTACATTATCTAGTGAGCTGCAAGTTTTGAGACAGATGGATTTGGGTCCTGGTTGTAAAGAGTATGTTGCCGATTGTTCTGTATTCTACGTGGGTATCATCCATGTGCCTTCGGACCTTATAATCAGAAGAATTCCAGAAATTAAAGATCCTTTAACCTCTTTGTAATTGGATGTCTCTCAGAAATATCCAGTGTCTAGACTGGATGGGCAGTCCTACAGTGTTTTGTGCAATTATGGGAAAATGTTCCAAGCAATGGGGTCCAATATGGCGGCTATTGAGCACTGAAGTGACTTCTAAATTTTCTTTTACTTTAAACCATTTGAATTTAAATTTCACTAGCCAGAGGTGGCTAGTGGCTACCATGTTAGACAATACATCTCTAGAACCTTTCCACTCAACATGTAGACCACCATCAGCAGCAACAGCACTCACCCCATTCTCGATGGAGCCCATTTTCTCTCAGAGCACAGGCTGGGCACCATCATGGCCGGGACATGTGGTCAAGGAGGCCACACACACAGGGGTGGTAGCTGAAGCTCTTTTCACAAAGATAGTAATGCATGGCTCTAGGCATTGGCCACGAAATTCAATGTTGTGTTGTCCTTATTCATCTCAAATGCAGATGCATGTAGGGGATTTTGTTAGAGTGACATCTATGGAATGGGCCACTGCCATGTTGATGCACAATGCAGATGTCAGGCAATGGCTTGGGTGTTGACAATACGATGTGCACACCCCATGACAAGTTACCCTGAGAATCCTGCAACCCCCTGGCCAAGTTTCCCTTTCTGTAGATCCCAAGCCATTTAGAAGGACTCACGTGGATTTCCTCTCCAAATGGTTCCAGCCTTCCTTGTTCATCACCAGGTTGGGCCGTTGACAGCAGGCAGCATTGCATTTCATTATGGTGGGTCCTTCGCCTACTGTATCTGGATGGGCGAAGGTACTGGGGAAGTGATGTCTGCCAGTGGTGGGGACCCTGGGAAAGATGATGCGATTTTGTGAGCTGAGTGTGAGACACTTGTTCACATTTAGAGAATATTTCTACAGTAGTCAATTGGGTGAGTCCTCACTCCTATATATTCTAGGACAACTCCAGACCCCAAGGAGTAATTGTGGAGCGAGGCCAAATATCTCTGGGTGGTGAATGCAGGCAAATATCTCTCTATAAAAATTTCTGCTCAGTTGTCCTGCTGGGAGAATACAAGTGTTTAGAAATACAAGAGACAAGCGATTGGGTTGAGGATACCCAGGGCTGGGGGAAATCTGGGATATGAAAATCCCCATCATGGATCCTGAAATGTTGACAGGCATTATAGTAAATAGGCAAATGCACAACTTTCTTTTTACTTTGGACCCCCAAACTCAGCGGGGACCATCATTTAAAAACAGGGCACATGGTGGGATGAACAGTGGATGTTGTATATAACAGATGAATCACTGAATTCTACTCCAGAAACCAATGTTGCACCATATGTTAATGAAAAAAAAATGAAAGAAAAAAGAAAAATAATTAAGTCTGATACTATACATTTTTTAAGTTAATAAATAGCATGTATCAGAAAAAAGTACATTGGGAAATTTGAATAGTAAATGAAAGAGGGCAATCGGGGACTTGGGTGGCTCAGTGGTTGAGCACCTGCCTGCAGACTCACGGTGATAATAATGTGTTGATGCAGGTTTTAATTTTAATTTTAATTTTACATGTATTTTAATTTTACATGTATTTTATTTTTATCTATTGTAATTTTACAAGTGTTCCAATCTGGTGCGGGATGTTCATCGTAGGCCAGTCTCTGGGTGGGTGGAGGCAGGGGGTATATGGGAACGCTGTACCTTCCACTTAATGATGCTGTGAATGTAAAACTGCTCTAAAAACTAGTCTATTAAAAAAAAAAAAAGAAAACACTATATGGATATAAAATTTTGTTGCAGAGCTGTGCTCCCAGGCACAAAGTGAAGGAGTATAATGGTTGAGGAGCTGCTTGCTTTTTTCGTTTCCAAGTGGGAAAGGGCCAAGTCAGTGTTAACAGAGAAACAAAAGCATTTTGCAAAGACCATGGTCTCCTTAGGTATGTCTGAGAATTCTAAATGGACCTGTAGAGCAGCAGGCTGAGCCCGCAGAGGGCAGCGCTGCAAGCGAGGGGACCCCCTCTCATTGCTCTGGGCAGCTGGGGTTGCCTGGAGGGTTGGCATCAAGCATAGTCAACTTAGGAGAGGGAGGCAGGTTTGCAGTAAGCACAGCAATGGCTCGAGCTGAGAAGGACACAGCCCAGGGGAAAGAAAGAAATTCATGGAGCTATCAGAGCTTCAAGACAACCAAACTGGAAGAAAACCATTACCAGGGGAGGAGGCGTCATGCTGCTTTCATTTCCGAATTATGAATGTGTAGGAGGGAGGCATATGGAGGGAGTCAGCAGATTAATGAAGTGCATGGCTATCCTGTCGAATTGCTAAGCAATAAAAACAAAACCCATGCAGTCGTCGCTGAAGAATGTGGACAGCCTGCAACACCCCGCACACAGCTGCAGGATAGAGCCACTGATGCTCCCAGGAGAGCCCAGCGCTACAGGCAGGCACCCAGGCTTCTCAAAAAGGCCCTAGGCAGAGCCGCACCCCAGGGGATGCCGTTACCCACAGAGAACTGTCCCTGCTGAAAAGGGGGAGTCTCCCTGATCCAGCCAGAGGGCTCCTGTTGAATAGTCTTATGCACTAGTGAATGCAAAATGATCTCGGGGGCAGGGGAGGGAGGATTAAACTTTAAAAATAATGTACTTTGGCTGCATGGATGCCGTAGGCCCCGCGAACCTCATGCCGCTCTTGCCAATCTGAGCCTTGATGTCAGAGCTTGAAAATCCCGCTCAGCGTCTGAGGTTTAGACATCTTAATAAAAGTCACTTATCTTGACCTCCCAGTTAACAGACCACAGGTATTTAGAATATTGTGCAAGACAATCCTGTGTGGATTTGGAGCGGGCTCTGCTCAGATGCAGCAAACCAAAGACCTGTCTAGACAAGGCATTCTCAGATTTTGCCCCAAGTCAGCGATTCCCAAAATAGTTTAATCCTCTCACAGAGATCACGGGAATGAACTTTGCCCTGGAACCACACGTGGTGCAGCTGGGGTATGTGCCGTACCTGTTTTGTGTTCTTCGGGCTGTGGACTAGGTTCTCCAGAGAGAGAAGCAACAGGAGATTGTGAGAGGTAGAGGCATAGACACAGAGATAGATAGAGATACAGAAATACTTTATATCCCTATCTGCATCCCCATATCTATCTATCTATCTATCCACTGAACCATCCATCCATCCATCCATCCATCCATCCATCCATTCAACTACAAGTCCATCCATCTATCTATCCACCTATCTATCCATAATATCTATCTATCCATCTATAATATTTATCCATCCATCCATCCATCCATCCATCCATCCATCCAACCATCCATCCATCATATCTCTCCATTCATCCATGCTTTCTATCATCTGTCCATCTATCTATCCATCTATCCATCCATCTATACATACACCGAATTAGAGAGAGGCAGAGACATTTATTTTAAGGAACTGGCTCACATGATTTCTGAGGGCCAGGAAGTCCAGAATCCATAAGGCAAGCCAGCAGGCTGGAAATTCAGGTAAGAGCTGATGCTGCAGGCATCCATCCAAAGTCCGCAAGGTAGTGTGCTGGAAACTCAGGAGGAATTTCTATGCTGTGCTCTGGAGACAGACGTCCTGCTTTGTTAGGGGAACTTTCTCTATTTTCTGTTAATTCTTTTAATGGATTTGGTGATCCCAACCCACACTGTGGTGGGCAATCCACTTGATGCCAAGGTTACTAATATAAATGTTCATCTCATCTTAAAAATATCATCTCAGGGACATCTAAACTGATGTCTGACCCACAAGGGCATCATAGCCCATTATCCATCATTGGCTGTATTTAAACAAAGCTACTTGGACAGGCTCATCTGATGGTCTGACCCATGGGTATATCCCAAAGGCCAGTCATTCCAGCTCAATGGTAGATCCCTCTGAGTTGAGTTGCAGACAGATAAAAGCAATCATTGTTTGGATGTCGGGAGGACAGAGTCAGCATCTGTTTTCTCTACTCGTTTGCCTTTCTTATCCTGCAGACCCCGGAGTGCCTTGGCTGGAAGTATCAGCAATGGAAGCAGGGCTGCATAGGTGAAATCCTGTGTGCTTCTTCTTATTAACTGTGCCACATTTGGCACGCCTCCAAAAACTTCTTATCCTCCCTAAATGTTAATTTCCTCATTCAGGAAATGAGGGCTCTAAGAGCCTCCACACCCTGGAGCATTTAGGACTTTAAATGGAGTCCTTTTAGAACTGTGTCTGGCACACAGAGATATCCAGGAAATACCAACTGTTGTTCCAGACACATTTCTGACTTGTGGGGATCGGAACCAGTTTGCTTGATGTGAGCTGGAAGGAAATGTGACTTCCTGTTCATTCCCAACCATTATGGGGAAGAAATGGGGTATTGCCTTCTTACGAATAGCTGGAAGTATTGGGGTCCTTTAAGAAGAGAATCATCCGGAATAGTACTCAGCCATCAAAAAGGATGAGATCTTGCCATTTGAGACATCATGGGAGGGAGCTGGAAGGTACTATGCAAAGTGAAATGAGAACGACAAATACCATATGATTTCACTTATATGTGGAATCTGAAAAAGCAAAACATAGGAATAAACAAACAAAAAGCACAAACAGACCCATAAGTGCAGAGAACAAATAAGTGGTTTCCAGAGTGAAGGATGTAGGGGGATGAGCAAATAGGGGGAAGAGAAGAAGGAGTGGCTACACGTGTGGGGAGCACAGCATAATGTGTAGACTTGTCAAATCTCTATGTTATACCCTTGAAATTAAGGTAACGTTGTGTGTCAACTGAACTTCAATAAAAACAGAGAGAAAGAGAGTCATGTGAACATAGATGCCATGAAGAGGATGAATGAGCCATGGGGAGGGTCTGAGGACCAGGATGTTTGGTTCACAGATGGGGATGATGGTAGCAGGGTCCATAATGTAAAGGCAAACAGCCACAGCTCATGGGGACATTGATTGGAAGCCACACAGCTCCCCCGACTATCTGCAGCCCCCACGATGCCAGCACTGGACTGTGGACCCTTCCTCTGGCTTCCTCAGAAGAACCAGAGCTCCCCCTGCCACCATGCTGGTGGGAAGATGTGCTCCTCTGCTTGACATGTGTCAAAGCTCATCTCTGGGCCTGATGCAATGACAGCAGACCTACTTGGAAGAACCTGGCTCAGGTGAGGATCCCCGATGCCAAGGATCCTAGGGCATGGAGCATTAACTTCCTGTCTTCTCATCCAGGCAGCCAAGTTGGAGGGTCCTTGACCTTGCAGATGGCAGATGATGGGATTTCACAGCCTCCTTAATCATGTCAGCCAATTCCCCGTAAGAGATCTCTTCCTATGTATATATCCAATCAGTTCTGTTTCTCTAAAGAAAAGAGAGTCACCTAGACCACGAGTTGAGAACTAATGACCCACGAGCCACACATTGCCAGCCACCTATTGCTGCATGTCCTCTAAGATTCATTTATGCATTGTTTTAAATCGTTGGGGGAAAATCAAAAGAACGATCTTCTGCAACACCTAAAAATTATGTGAAATTCCAGTCTCTGTGTCTATAAATAAAGTTTTATTGGAACCCAGCCATGCCCATGTCTTAGGTATTGCCTATATCTGCTTACCCACTTATAGGGCAGAGTTGACGCTGCACCAGAGACCATACATACGGCAAACAAAAGCCATAAGTTTTTACCCTTTTTACAGAAAAAGGTTGCCGAGCTTTGCTCTACGGCTTTGAGTAGAAGTCAAGAGGAAACCCAAAAGCTTAAGAAACAATCTAGTAGCTCCCCTCTGTCTTTGACACTGGATGACACATTTTCCTACAAATCGTCCTTCTGGGATTCCACAGACTTTCTCCCTTTCTTGCTTTGTTAACAAGGGTTTTCCACCTTTGAGAATCTGTCCTCTGTAACACCCATGCCACCCATGGACAGGCCTCAGTAATGGGTGTGGTCCTCCCGACTTCCCGTCTTCCTAACTAGTACCAAACAGCCCTGCACTTAACAGCTTCCATTGCTCTGAGTCAATACTTTTGGAAAACACAGTCCATTACTTTTACTTCTATAAGCAGCCAGGGCATGTCTTCCCCCTGCCAAGTGCACACAAACTGAGAGAATCGTAATTGCTTAAGTGGACTAACCATAAATACCAATTTCGCAAGACTATAAACCCAGCAGCAGCTATGAACTCGATGCACATTCCAAACGACAGTCTCGTTTGTCTTTGATTTAGGAGAGCATTGCGATGATGATTTATGTGTCAGGGCTGCATTGCCGTGCAAGCCTGACAGCTCAGCTGAAACCACACAGTCATGGAAGCAGCAATGGTGTTTTGAGGAAAACTAAAGATGGCGGAGCAAGGCTGGTCGGTATGGCGTCTTGGCTTCTCAGTTCATGGACAAGGGGAAAGTAACAGGAAGCATCAGGCGCATCTCACCTCCTGATCTAAGCAGATTTGCACACATACAAACTCGTCTAATGCTAGCATAGAATGGGCTCTCCTTCCAGAATCCCAGAAGGTGGCACACCTCCTTGGTCAATGGGTCCATGAGTAGCGGTTCCAGTTATGACGGGGGGTAGCGGGGGTAGAGGGAAGAACCATTGATCTCTTCTGACCCCTGGAGTATCTTACTAATAGTTCAATCATGAGATACACGTTTTTATATTTTTTAAGTTTATTTTTATTTTTTAAAACATTTTATTTATTTATTTATGAGAGGCACACAGAAGAAAGGCAGAGATACAGGCAGAGGGAGAAGCAGGTTCCCTGCGGGGATCCTGATGCAGGGCTCAATCCCAGGACCCTGGGATCATACCCTGAGCCAAAGGCAGAGGCTCAACCGCTGAGCTACTCAGTCGTCCCTCCCTTTCTTTTCTTTCGTTTCTTTAAATTGCATCTTTTCACTTTGGCAAGTGCCAGTAGGGCCCAAATAAAAAGAAACTCAGGTAACGGCCATTGATGCCACAGCGACACCACGCAATAGGGCACCTTCCTGTCAGCAAGGGATGGTCTTGGGCTGGTTTCCAAGGCTGGATCTGAGTGCAATGGCGACCATATGGACATAAGTTGAAAGAATTGTGCAAAAAGATGAGTTTTTGTAAATATGCACGAATCCCTCCCGCTCCACATACACACACATTCCTAATGTATTGTGTATAATGCTTAACAAGATGCACGAAATAAGATGTGATTAAATAACTGAATGCAATTGTCCCATGCATGGGATTAGCTTCAAGGTAAGCCTGGGGGTTGTAGGAGGGGACAGGTATGGATGTAGATTAAACAGGCTTGCCCAGAGGTTAGTAAATAGTCAACATAATGGGTACGTGGGGGATCCAATATAATATTCTCCATGATTTTTAAAAATGTTTTTATTTATTTATTTGAGAGAGAGCATGAGCAGAGGGGAAAGGCAGAGGCAGAGGGAGAAGCACACCCCTCGCTGAGCAGGGAGCCCAATGAGGGGCTCAGTCCCAAGAGTCTGGGATCATGACCCAAGCTGAAGGCAGACACCGAACCAACTGAGATGCCCAGACACCCCTCTCCCTGCTTTTAACTAACTTTGCAATTCTCCAGAAAAATTTAATCTAACCATAATGAAAACTTTGGAAGGAAGACATTTAAAAATGTACTCTTCCTCCTTCCCCTTGACCTGAAAAGTGTTAATATAAATACATCCCTGTCAATCACAATGACAAGATTTTCTCTTTTTTTTTGACAAGATTTTCAAAGATGATTAACTTACAAGCTTCCTGGCAGCCCAGGGAAAAAGTGAGACCTCATCTGTTGTATGAATAATCATTTCCCAACGTTTCCTTCCCACAAAGGAAAACTGTTCCAGTCATATCTCTGAGTCATTAATACCAAACATGTCTTCATTAATTCCCCTACAGTGAAGGGAGTGACATAATTTGTAAATACACTTTGCTATAAATATTTTCATCTTAACCCCCAGTGTGTCATAACAAAGTGCTCCTCAGAGGATGCAATTCTGTGCAGAAGCACAACAAAAGTGGTCCAGAATCCAGCTTTTGGACGGTCCTGGAGAAGTTGAAAGTTGTGGTTGACAGGAATATATTTGTAAACAAAAAAAAAAAAAAAAAAAAAGGAATATATTTGTAGTAACAGATTTCAGGTCAAGAGGATGAGGGAAGAGTAAATTTTTAAATAGTCTGCCTTCCAAAGTTTTCATTAGGATTATATTAAATTGTCCTGGAGAATTGCAAATATATTGAGATAAAATAAGACCCATGTTATCTGGGACCAGTGTCCTTCTAATCATCATCCCCAAATACTGTATTTCTCATGTGGTAGCTTGACCCAAATGAATGGCATTTTAAAGTCATATCAACCATGGGAAACCCATGTTTTCTGTGGCTGAGGAAGGACAGATGCATAAACCCTCATAATCTGCCTCAAGGACAACATGATTATTACCCTATCATGGTGGCTCAGGGCAGAATGAGGTGGTGAGCCTTTCTCAACATAGCAAATATATTCCCTATCCGTGAGCATCCTTCCTGTCCCTTTCTCTCTCTCTCTCTCTCTCTCTTTCTTTCTCAGTTCTCATATGCATGTGCTCACACATGCACATGCACAGTCTCCAATCCCTGCACCATCCATATCCCTCACATCATTTTTGTCAAAGAAATGTTTCAAAATCAGATTGATCCCAGCCACAGAAATATCCCCACCCCCTGACCTGTAGAGTTTCTGGGTTTGAGCAATGCGGAGTCTTTGCGAAGTCTCTTTTGATGTGACACATTTCATGCAAAAGGTCACCTTAGGTCATCAGAACCACCATATGGAATCACTGCATGGAAACGCACTTGGTCTTGGTGGACACCCGCCGAAAATAGTTATACGCAGTTTAGACAGTGTGCCGTGAGTGACTGTTATGGTCACGGCGTCCTTGTAGGAACACGTGTCTGTTGGCATCACTCTGTTATAATAAACTAATATACTATCAGGATTGTAATAAATTAACTAGTATCAGAATTATAATAAAGTTCTATACTCCTATAATACATTAATATACTATCAGGATTATAATAAATTAATATACTACTATAATGAATTAATATGCTAACAGGTTTAATATATTATATATAATAAATTAATATATGATCAGGATTATAATATAGCTACTATCAGAATTATAATAAATTAATATACTGTCAGGATTAATACATTATATATAATAAGTTAACATAGTATCAGGATTACAATAAAATAATAAACTACTATGATAAATTAATACATTGTTAGGATTATAATAAATTAACTTAGTATCTGAATTATAATAAAGTTCTATACTTCTATAATACATTAATATACTATCAGGATAATAATAAATTAATATACAACTATAATGAATTAATATGCTAACAGGTTTAATATATTATATATAATAAATTAATATATGATCAGGATTATAATATAGCTACTATCAGAATTATAATAAATTAATATGCTATCAGGATTAATACATTATATATAATAAGTTAACATAGTATCAGGATTATAATAAAATAATAAACTATTGTGATAAATCAATACATTATCAGGGTTAATATACTATATGTAATAAGTTAATATACTACCAGTGTTATAATAAGTTAATATACTACTATAATACATACACTATCAAGGTTAATATACTGCATATAATAGATTAATATACTAATTATATTAATTGTAATAACTTTTTTAAAATTTTTTATTTATTTATGATAGCCACACAGAGAGAGAGAGAGGCAGAGTCACAGGCAGAGGGAGAAGCAGGCTCCATGCACCGGGAGCCCGATGTGGGATTCGATCCCGGGTCTCCAGGATCGCGCCCTGGGCCAAAGGCAGGCGCTAAACCGCTGCGCCACCCAGGGATCCCTAATTGTAATAACTTAATAAGCTGACATACTATTGATACAATAAATTAATAAATAATTAACATTTGCTGTTCTGAGACCCTTGGTGTTGGGGAGGTATAGCATTTTTCTTACTTGCTTCCACCTGCCATGGGCACAGGGCTCTTACAGCTGGGCTATCTCCCACAGTGAAATCAAGTCCTCCGGGTCGTCACTGCTGATATGTTCAAAGACCACATGCATAACAGGTACAATAGTTTCATATCAATCCTACATCAGCAGTAAAATAAAGAACCAACCGTGGCCATAGCAAGAGGCACTGGGGTCCCTCTCCAAGGTCAGTGTAAGGACACTTACATGGGCTCATAGGGGCTTAAGCAGAAGCCAACCATAATGTAAATTCCCACTGCCTCGGAACTCTTGTGCTCGGGAAGATCACACATGTGAAGTCACCTTCCAACCTCTATCAGAGAGAACAATTTCACACAGTCAAAAAACTTGGTTAGAAGGTATTTTCAAGGGACTCTACACAGCAATAGTAAGTTTTAATAAAGCTAAGTTATTTGGTGGAGGGACACCTGGATGGTTCAGTGGTTGAGCATCTGCCTTTGGCTCAGGTGGTGATCCCGGAGTCCTGGGATCGAGTCCCACGTCGGGTTCCCCGCAGGAAGCCTGCCTCTCCCTGCCTGTGTCTCTGCCTCTCTCTGTCTCTCTCTGTCTCTTATGAATGAATGAATGATGAATGAATGAATGAATGAATAAAGTCTTTTTAAAAAGTTATCTGGTGGGTATATGATGCCAACTGAATTACCTTAAATTATTCTGTAGAACAACAATACAGTTGAATACAACCGATGTCTACAACTGATGTGGTGTAATGATGCCTCGGAAGCAGGTAAAATGTCCCAGTGATTTGTGAATCACACACACACACATCTTTAATGAAAGAGGTGGGAGAAGGACAGGTGTCAGCTCCATCTCTTAGGACAATGACCCCTTCTTAAGGTAACTCATGACCCTATCATGTGGTTTTTCATCTGAACAATGGGAATAATAGCAGAGTCACTGCTATTATTTGGATATTCGGTATGAATAGATAAATGTATAGATGATAAATACATAGGCAGATAGATAGATATGATGAATGGATAGATAAACGATGGATAGAAACATAGATATTGGATGAATGGATGGATGGATGGATGGATGGATGGATGGATGGATGGACAGATGGGACAGATGATGGATGGATTTATAGTTCAGATAAATAATGGTGGGTGGATGGATAGATAAATAGATGATAAATATGCGTAGATAGAAAATGTATAATTTTGATAGATGGTTGATAGGTACAGATAGATGAGAATTGATAGATCTGATAAGTAAAAGATAGGTGATTGGTAGATATAAAAGAGTTAATACATGTGATATGCATTACATATTACATGAATTTCTACTTATTCCCATGCAGTTGAGCTTCTCATGAGGGGAGCCCCACAATTAGATGTCAGTGATTTCCACTGCAATTTGGATACGATGGTGCCATCTAACAAACTTTAGAAACCAAGTTTTTTTTAAATTCCCAGGTTCCTAGAATATTAAAAACAACTGGCAACCCTCCAGCAAGGACGCGTCTGAAAGGAGCGCGCAGCTACCCCGAGGGAGGGGTGCTTCTCTACGTCATCGGCTTTTGTCTCTCACGCACCAGAGCAGATGCACATGTGCTCCTGGTTTGCTCAAGTTGGGAAACACACTTCGGTTGTTAATATACAGATTCTAGCCTGTGCCCTGAGAGACTCTGGAGATCCAACGCATTTGGAAAATTGTTTTCAAGGCTGACGTCACTCTTTCATCATCTTTGGAAGAGGCTGTGGTCAGGTACCAGTTTTGCTCAAACAGATATGCCAAGTGGATGAAGGACTCTGTACTCTGGGAGACGCTGACCTAAGTGCAATGAGTGAGCACTTGTTTCCAGCTTCTGCTGGTGACTCACCACAACCTGTCGGTGTTCAGAGTCTGAGCCCTGGCGGGGTGGAATCTGAAAGGACGAGGTTTGCCTTAGGCCAGCAGGATGCAGGACTGGGAACGTCAGGCAACCTTAGCCCCTCTACCCTCAGCATGCATCGGAAAAGGATTTCCTTCTGCAGGTTTTGCTGCAGACCGTCAGCCCCTCTAAGTCCAGAACAGGTAGATTTTCAGGCAAGGCTGAGCTCAGCTATGGACAGCCTGCAAAGACCCTTTCTCCAAAGAAGGTCACATCCCCAGGTTCTAGGATCTGGAGACCTGGTATTTTGGGGGACATTTTTCCAGGTTCTTAGAGGAACACGTTGCTACAATTTGGAAGGGGTGTGTTTTTATTTTTTTTTTTAAATTGTGAGCAATCTCATCATCTGGGAAAATGCTGAAGCAGGGATACACAGCGACTGTAGTTCAAGGCTGTCTCTCTGCTGGAAGAAAGCCAAGTGGTGTTTGAACGGAAACGGATCTTGGGACTATTCCCTGTAGGGTTAACAGAGAGCTCAGAGGGGTCCCAAGAGGTTAAATGGACCAACTGGGGCCAGACCCCAGCCAGAAATTTCCCTAATCTTGCTGTCTCCCCAAGAGAAAGTCAGATGATCTTCTACAGCGGCCGCTTTCCTGTTCCCATCCTGCTCTTTGTGCTCCTGGAAGACGCAAGGAGACTCTACAGGATAAGAAACAGTGACTCTCTGGCCAGCGCGTGTCCCTGAACGCTTGGATGAAAACAACCCCACGTGTCAGGAGCAGAACCCACCCTCGAAGATGCTCACGGGTCTGACGTGCTAATGTGTCAGAGAAGGTGAGCAAATGTCAACCATGCGAGGAAGAAGAAAACGTCTCGCAGCCATTGAAACCCGGGGAGGCCGAACGCCTTCATCATCACTGACTTCTCCCCACCAAGGGAATACATGGTCTTACTAAGGGAAAGGACATGAATAAACTCCACAGGATTCCAACAAAACTCCAGGGGATGAATTCTTTTTCTTTTTTTAAGCTCTCTACATCTGGAGCTTCTAGATTCTGTCAATGGTGCATATTTTTTAAATAATTGACATATATTGAACCTCTCCATATGACATCAAGATGCTGCTGGTAAGCTCTTCGTGCTTCCCTTTCACGGCTTGACAGAGCAGGTTACAGAGGATGGGACTTTTGATAAAAAACATACAGACTCTCTTCTTATTAACTTTTGTAGGTTTTTTTTTTTATATATATCTGCAGACGATCTTCCCAGTGACAATGGTCATTTTTCTTTCAATCATAAAGACGTTAGGGTACACCCTTGAGTTTCTCATAAACTCCTTTGGTCATGAGAAGGAAAGTTTCCATCATTAATGGAAAGCACATGCTGAGGTTGCGATGACATCAGTCTGATTCCTGAAGAATGAGGGGACTTTGGGATTTCTGGGCTGTTAAGAAAAAATAAAGCAACAAAGAAAGAGAAGGAATGGAAAGGAGCCATGGGGCTGACTCAGCACTCTCAGGGAAACCAAGGAAAACACAAGGAAGAGGATCAAAGTGCAGGAGTGAAAACGTCCCGTCGTCATATCAGGGGGCATGAGGCACTGACTCATGAGCACTCAGGTGGCTTCTGGGGCTGGTGTCATCGAGGTGGAAGGTGGCAGATGTCATTCGCCATTGGAGGCATCGCGGCTCCAGGAGGAAGCCTGTCTCCCTGGTGAGGGTCCCAAACCCCCTCCGAACCCCACTGTGCTCAGCTCGCCTGTGTCCCTAACCGCCCCCATGACTCATGTCTTGACCACAGACATTGACCCACCCACGCCGGCCTCCTGGAGAGGCACCTCCTGGACATTCGCTTGGGCTCCTTCTAGGCCTTTCCCTCCCCCGACTGTCCATAAATACCAGATGGCAGATGCTGCTCAGCACCACTTACAGGAAAGCCGCAGCAGATGCTGTCCAACGGCCCTGTTTTCGCTGACACGGTTGCTCTTGACCTCATCCTTCCCCAAGGCTGCTGTCCATTCTGTGTCATTCCCATGGGCAGCGAGTGTCTTCACACACGGACCTCCGTCCTGGCTGCCAACCCTGGGCATCCGCCCACAGTTCAGCCCAGCTCCCGGTTCTTCTGATGCGGCCCCAGGAAACAGGGCCTCATCTCCTTCCCAACCCAGGAGCTTTCTGTCAAGGGCATATGTTCTGTGAGATGCTCAGCACCGTCTCCCTGCCCCGTGTCCTATACTCATGTCAGACTCATCCCAAAGTCACACCTGTTCCAACATCCCAGTCCCCACTCCACTCCATTCTTCCCTTTGTCTTTTTGGTCATAGAGCACCTGAGGGTCTGCTGGGCACACATTTGCCCTGGTGGGTGCCTTTCCCCACCTCTCTTCAGGCACGGCCACATGGGGCCATGTTGCAGCCATGAGCTATGGAAGCAATGGGCTGGCCTCCCAATGCCTCCTTCCACTCCCTTGAAAGTCAGGTCCCACTGGGGCCATGTGGTGACCCAGGAGACAGGGATTCCACCTGCCATGATTTTCTGTCCCCCGGGGCTTACTGTGCACAAGTGCCTGCTATCCAGTCTTGAAGACTGACTGCTCTTTCATATATATACTTTGACTCTTTATTTCTCGATTGCTGGAGGCTGGAGAGTAAACGCTTAACCAGACTCGGGAGGCCACCTGACATGTCCTGTTGTTGCTGGTGACTTTCTCATCCTTACGACTGAATGCCCACATCTTGGGATGTGTTTAAGCACTGAATCTCTGACTCTGCAGGGAGGTCTGTCTACCCACAGTGGAAATCTGGAGGGAATTAATGAATTTGTATTTCTTTGATGTCCCATGCTCCATTCTATGAATAACCCAGTCCAAGTGGTTTGGTCCCTGTGTTAAAAGTTTATGTCATTAATACTGACCCCATTCACCACATCTAAGGGCTAAACATGTTCTCCATTCAGTGGGCATTCTTAAAACATTCCTAGGTTTTCTTGTGAACTAAAGAAATGAGATTTTCCAAAGGGTAAATGCCATGAATTGCAGAATATATATCGTTGGATGACGGTAGTGATGGTGGCACAGATACTTTCTGGCTAATGAGCCCATGCCAGCAAATAGAAATAAATATCTGCCATGGACCCTTGAACCACGTGGCTGTGATGTGCACGTGTCCACTGACACATGGATTATTCTCAATACATATGGTACAGTCCATTACATGCATTTTCTCTTCCTTAAAGTTTTCTGAATCACATGTTCTTTTATCCACCCCACTTTGCTGCAAGAATACAGTATATGATACACATAACATACAAAATATGGCTTAACTGGCTATTTATGTTACTGTGAAGTCTTCTGGTCAATGGTGGGCTACACATGGTTAAGTGTTGGGGACAGTCCAAAAAGCTATATGGGGATTTTCAACTGTTTGGGGGCAGTCAGTGCCCCAAACCCACACATTGTTCAAAGGTCAACTGTACTTTAGCTTATAGTTGAATCTACTTTCCTAAGTTGTAGCTATTCACTGACCTTAAGGGACATCTGGGCTTTTTGCCACCCTCTGCCCACACATCCCAAATATAAGAATTTATAGAATCGTAAAGCTCAACCCCAACTACAGATACCCCACCCCATTACTGCAGAGTTCACACCCAGGACTGTAAATCGAAGTCCCAGGGAGAAGATTATCAGAATTCAGGGGCCAGGCCCTGTCCCTGGCATTCTGGCTTAGTAGGTTTGGCAAAAAAGAGAGAATCTTAACCATCTTATTTGGGGAAAAAAAAAGTCTCCAGATATTTCTGATCATCTCTACTTCCAAACTCTTCATTATAAAGGGAAATAGTGCCTTCAAAATAGTTAAATTTCTCAGTTGATCATATTTCACAATTATGTGGATAAGAAAATGACACATTTGCAGGCAAGAGCCCAGCGAGGACGATAATTTCCTTCTGTATGTTCATTAGCAAACTGGGACAATGTCTCTTGCCTCCTGCCAATTTCTGCAGAAGCTGGGGCCACGTGTCTTCAGCTGGCTCACCCCCCAACTCAGGCGGCCGTATCTCTACTGGATGGAAATTACGCTGGCTCGTTTGTGGTTTGCAAGACAGGATATGAGAGCATTTGAGCAAGCAAAGGGACAGAGCTTCAGGGAGTGCTGAGTGCAGGGGCCTTGGTAGCAAAGGGGAAAAACAAATGGGAAACAGAAATCCAAAGATCTGCTCTCCTCCAAGGCCTGAGAAGGCAAGAAAAGAGCTGCTGGTAAGAGTTGGATGAATAAGTGCAGACAATTGGTGGATGGCTGGGCTGAGGGAAGGCTGTGTAGACTCTGTCCCCATGCCAACACAGAGCAGGAACATGGCTGGGAGAGAGATTGGCAGTTATGGTGTCACGGTATGGAAACTGAGTCAAGCATATGTATGGAAAGATGCTCCACATCCCTCATCATCAGTGCCAATCAAAACCACCATGAGATCCCATCTCACACCTGTCAGAATGGATACAAAGAACAACACAAGAAACAACAGGTGTTGGCGAGGATGCGGAGAAAGGGAAACCCTCGTGCACTGTTGGTGGGGATGCAAACTGGTGCAGCCACTCTGGAGAACAATGTGGAGGGCACTCAGAAAAGTTAAAACCCAAAAGAAATGAAAATAATAATTTGAAGAGGCAACTGTGCCATTGTGTTTATCGGTGCATTATTTACGATAGCTGAGATATGGAAGCAACCAAGTGTCCATGGATAGATGAATGGGTGAAGAAAGGTACACACACACACACACACACACACACACAGTGGAGTATTTTGGAACATTACTCAGCAATAAAAACAGATGAGATTGTGCCATTTGAGACAACATGGATGGAGCATATTAAGCTAAGTGAAGCAAGTCAGATGGAGAAAGACAAATCCCATATGATTCCATTTATATGTGGAATGAAAAAAAAATAAAAAGAATGAACAAACAAAAAAAAGCAGAAACAGACCCGTAAGTAGAGAGAGCAAAGTGATGGTTGCCAGAGGGGTGGGGTTCTGCAGGGTCGGGCAACATGGGTGGAGGAGAGTAGAAAAAAAGAGGCTTCCAGTTACAAAATGGATAGGTCCCAGGATGGAAAGGTCCAGCACAGGGAATACGGTCAATGGTGTTGCAATAGAGTTGTGCGGTGATGGGTGGCCGCTACAGGTGTGGTGAGCGCAGCATAGTGTATACAGTTGTGGAATCGCTATGTTGTACACCTGAGACTAATGTAACTGTATGTGAGCTACAATAAAAAAAAACAAAAAACAAAAAACAAGTCAAGCACAAAGTTGTCCCATCAACTTGGCATCGTCTCACTTCCTGTCACAAAGCAAGTTGTTGCTCGGAGGCAGGAAAAGCCACCCTGTGGGGCTGAAATCCTTTCCAGACTCAGTGAGGTTACCAAAAATGCCAGTATAACCACAGACGATGTGAAGGAATGATGTTTTCTCACACGATGCTCAAAATCTGGGAGCGCTACCTTTCATCCTACAAAATGCACCGTGGTATCAAGACCCCAGAGCATGTCACACGAGGGGTGGGTGTCACACGGGGCGTGAGTATCACCCTCGGGAAATACAGGTGGTTCCGCTGAAGATTGTGGGTCACAACAGAAGACTCTTGATCCGAAGGACAAAAGACTCCAGACCCAGAGAAGTAGGATTTCCCTGGTCCAAGGTCACACATGATGATGGGTGCTGCTCCTTGGGGCAGAATGAAGATGACCGGGCAACCTGATGATGAGTCCTTCTACCATCCAACACCTTCGTAGATGGAGCCACCACCAGAAGCATCATAGTGTTCCAACGGCTCGTCTTGGACTTCAGTGATTCTGGAAATTTCCGAACAGAGCTGGTCAAGCCTTGCACTGGTCCTTTGATTCTCTGACTCGGGAAGTTCTGTTGAGTGAGTTGGTGCTCTTTGGAGGACACTCCCTGCGCGGCTAATGAGTGCTGGGCTGGGTTCTACTGAATGCACAACCTCGGACCAGCTCACGCACTGTCAGGGCGTGCTCTGCTTTCATCATGTTCTATAGTTTTGAAAGAAAGAAGAGGGTTTTGCTCAAAAGACCCAGGTAATGACAGCTGATCTGAATTGCACGTATTTGATTTTGTTTATGGATAACAAAAATGTTTATTTTCTCCCAAATTCTGGACTTTTCTGATTGTATTTCCATGGTATCATGTTCCTTTTTTTTTTTTTAAGATTTATTTATTTATTTGAGAGAGAGACAAAGAGCATGGGAACACAAGCAGAGGGAGGGACAGAGGGGGAGAGAGAGTGATAATTTCAAGCTGACTCCCCCCCCATGTGTGTTATTACTCACGCAGGTCCACACAGCTCAGATCTATACAGGAAGAAGGTACATGTAGGTTAATCTGCATGAGAGTTAAAATCTTTCGCCTTAGCAAGGTTGACCCAGAGGAGCTCCACATTCAGGGTCGTGACTATGTGGTCTATGCTCCCTCAGTGACGTTTCCATGGTGAATAGCTTCCCTCAGTGACATTTGGCATCATTTGATTCTGTTCTTATTCGATTTGTTTTGGATTTAAGACAATGCCAGTTCTAGAAGGCTGCGTAGAAACAGAGTCTTGGCGTTCTCCGTGTGTAGGATAAGGATGAGGGTTTCAAGCCTGTAGATGCTTCCTTCTGCAAATCACAGGTGTCATGGCACATCTAGCCCGGGGTGAGATTCACTAGTGTTAGGATGCCCCAGGTTAGAGTCCTCCACACCCGTTAACGTCACCCCCCTTCCTGAGCTATCCCACTGCAACTCTGTCATTACATCACTAAATAGCATGCACATGCGGCCATATGAACACCTATATACATGTGCATATATATTATGTGTTCATATGTATATGCATATGTCATGTATGCGCATATATAAAAGGTACGTGTATATTATGTGTACATATGTATATATTATGCACGTGTATGCATCTAATGTACATATATGTATCATGTGTGTATACTATATATTATGTATATGTATAAAGTTTGTTATGTATATATGTATATATGATGTATATATGTGTATATATGTGTATATATTATGTACATATAATTCATATATATAGATATGTACAATGTGTATATGTAGATATGATGTGTCTATTATGTATATGTATATATAAGGTTTATATATTAGGTATATATGTGTATATGATATATACATGTATTTGTTATGTATGTATAATGTATATATGTGTATATATAATGTATGTATCTGTGTATATATTATATATGTGTATATGTAATGTGTATCATGTGTACATATGTATATATGATGTATATACAAAGTTTATATATTATGTCTATATGTGTATATTATGTGTATACAATGTAGATATGTATACATCATGTATATATAATTTATATGTGTAGATATTATTTTATAAATTTATTTTTTATTGGTGTTCAATTTGCCAACATATAGAATAACACCCAGTGTTCGTCCCGTCAAGTGCCCCCCCTCAATGCCCGTCACCCAGTCACCCCCACCCCCCACCCATCTCCCCTTCCACCACCCCTAGTTCGTTTCCCAGAGTTAGGAGTCTCTCATGTTCTGTCTTCCTTTCTGATATTTCCCACTCATTTTTTTCTCCTTTCCCCTTTATTCCCATATTATGTATATATAATGTATATATGTAGATATGGTATAGATATCATGTACATATGTTATGTATATGCATGTATAAGATTTATATATTATGTATGTATATATGTACATTGTTATGTATATGTACATATAATTTATATGTGTACATATTATATGTATGTAATGTGTATATGTAGATATGGTGTATATATATGATATATATGTACATATGTACATATATTCATGTATATTCATGTGTATATGTATATATTTTGTATATGTATGTATAAGGTTCATATATTGTGTATATGTCATGTATGTGCATATATAAAATGTACGATATATGATGATGTATGATGATATAGATTATGTATCTATATAATGTATATATGTAGATATTATGTATGTTTAATGTATAAATGTAGATGTGATGTATATATATGCAACTATATTATGTATTTGTATGCATCTATATATGCATCTATATTATGTATTTGTATATTTAAAATACATATATGAAAAAAATAAAATGCATATATGTATATATTTCACATATTCCACATATATTTATGTGAATATATGATCTATATATTTATACTTTATGTATATATATATATTTCCTGGTGATGCAGAAGACTCAAATGCAGGTGTGCAGATGTGGAGTACACTGTAAGCAAAACCCTGTTACAAAATGTGAGAAGACCAAACACCAGGTCTCAAAACCCGTTGCGCCCCTCAGCAGCCATCCCCATGGAGAATGATGTGAAGATTTTCCTTTGTCAAAAGAGGTCTTTGGATGGGGAGGGTCCTCACACATTCCACCCCTGTTCCCCCGCTATGGGATTAACTTGCAGTCACACCCGTTTTAGGATATTAGAACTTTGGTTCATCTCGGGTCTTCATCAGGTCACTAAATCACAGGGGGAAGAAGTCAGGATTCCTGAGTGGGATGGATTGTCCCTCGGTGGTGCACTGTGGTCGTTGTCTGTTTCTCCTTCTGGAGCAGCTTTTCTCTCAATAGGTCCTTGCTGCCATGGGAGCCTGTGTGTCCTGGTCCCTGTGGAAGAGTCTGGCTTCCAGATGGCTTAAAGATGTCTGGAAGAGGACGTCTTTACAGGGTTGTACAAAGGTAGGCATGCAGGTGATTTCCAAGAGTGTGAACACAAGGCCACCCTGCAGGAAATGGTTCAGCCTACTGGAGTGAGATTTTTCAGCAGTGGAGCAGAAGGTCAGATGTCTATCCAGACCTATTGGCGTGAGATTTTTCAGCGGTAGAGCAGAAGGTAACATGGGTTTTGGGATGAAAGTGAGGAGCACACAACATTCAGAGGTGTGAAGTCACAGTAAGACACAGCCAATGGAATGAGCGGCAGGTTAAAGACTGGCATCCCAGGGAAAGCATCCCATAGACAGGACCAATGTTGCCTGTGTTCAAGCCCATGGGGCATCTGAGATCCCAGGCTGTGACCAAGGCTCTGTCATGATACAGCTGAAGCCTAACACCCCTCAAAATTCATACACCCAAGGTTCCAAGCTCCCCAAGACAGTGCATTTGGACGTGAAATAAAATAGAGGTAGGAAGTATCAAAGTCCGAGCATTCGGTAGGAGAGGGACGGGGACAGAACAATTGGGGACAAAACAAGGGAAGGGTTGCAAATTACAAAATGAGAAATAAGGCTGTTGCCCCAGCAGCAAACTCCCTGTAAATGAAACCCTGTCCCTCTGGCCCTATTGGGGTCATTAAAATCCCCGCCCTCATGGCACTCTAGTGCTAAGACTCTTGGCAAATTGGGGCCTTTCTGCCCAGGGTGTGGGATTAAGGACAGCAGTCACGAACTCGGCAAGGACGAGATGGATGATGGATGACAAGACGACGATGGATGACAGAGGTCCTGGGGATTGGAGGATGTGGCTGTCAAGGGAGCCACGTCCAGAAAGCCAGACCCTTCCATAGGGACCAGGACACACAGGCTCCCATGGCAGCGTGGACCTACTGAGAGAAAAGCTGTTCCAGAAGGAGAAACAGACAATAACCAAGAATCCCTCTGTGACACAATGGTGCCCGGGGCAGGCTGACACTTTAAGACCCTGCCAGAAATGTGAGTGACGCCTCAAGGGAGAGCCTAGGTCAGTTTTATTTGCCAGCAATGGGAAGGATTGCTTTTTCCTTAGTCAGGGGGAGGGGTATGTGTGTGTGTGTGTGTGTGTGTGTGCACATGCATGTGAATCTAATCCAGTCTTTCTTACTGGTGTCTGCTGGTTATATCCCATAAGGCTACTTCTGCTGGCATTCCACCTTGGCCGCCCTGTTCTGGGCCTTAAACATGGACACTACAGACCAATGTCTTGGGAGCCCTTGCAGCCGGACTCTGGTCTGGACCGGGACTCGGGGACAGATACCTGTGAGGGATGGACCACGGGTCCTGGACCTCATGCACCAGAGGCTGTAAACCCCAGCCTCACACTCTCCCTCAGGTTTATCCAACCTCAACCTGTCACCCCCAAGGTCCCTCCTTCCTCACCCCGTCCCTCCAGGTCCCTCCTTCCTCACCCTGTCCCCCCAGGTCCCTCCATCCTCATCTTGTTCCCCCAGGTCCCTCCATCCTCATGCTGTTCCCCCCCCAGGTCCCTCCATCCTCACCCTGCCCCCCCCAGGTCCCTCTATCCTCACAATGACCCCCCAGGTCCCTTATCCTGTGCCTATCCCCCGCCCCCATGTTCCCTCCACCTCTGCACAACCCTGGATCTCGAAGTCCTCTGGCATCCGTTACTTACCCTCTGTGTGTTCTGCTCAGCAAAGGAACAGCATCTGGGAACAACCTCTATAGCCCTGCAGGGTCGTTTCTGCCCCCCACCCCCAAAAGTAGCCTTTGGACAAGGTCCCCTCACTAGACCATTGGGGGAATGAGCTCTTAGGCTTTGGTGGGGACCCCTTGAACTCCCCCTGCCCAGAGACACCTGTGCCCGCAGCCCCTTCCCTGCTTCATCTGGCCACTTTCAATGCAGCCTTGTGCCCCATCATCCCACACAAAGGTCTGGCTCACTGTTCCCCAAAGAGTAGTTTAGGATTTAAAAAAAAAAAAAACAGAGATCTAAAACTTGCAAATGTTTCTTGTTGCTTCTGCCTTTTCCATCTGGTCAGAGGGAGAGCACCCCTGCCGTTCAGCTGGGGACCAGTTCCTTAGGTGCTAGGTGAATTCAGAAGGAGCACTACATGGAGGCTTGTGTGCAACACGCACACATGTACAGGGCCAGCCTTGCCAGAAACCAGAGCTCGAGCTGAGCACTGGTCCGTAGCGGTCATCTCCGGAGGATTCCCTCATGTACTTGCAGGGTTTTCACAGCTCATTGCATGACCCTCCAGGAAAGGTGAGCGTCAGCCATAGAGGCATGGTGTCAGAAAGCAGATGCTGAGGCACACATCTGGGGCCGTCGTAGACTGCCCGCGCCTCACGGGGTGGGAACCCAGCTGAAGAAGGACACCCAGCGAAGAAATCCAAGCTCACATCCTTGAATATGTTGGGGAAGTGTTCATTGTCTCTCAGCATCTGGGCTCAGAGAGCGGGCAAGAGGAGGAGAGCCTCCCTCCTTTTACTCCCCTCCCGTCCTCACTGCAAATGTGCACACACAGTTTCTGACCCCGATGCGATCGACTCGCATTCATCTGTTCCCAGTGTGGCCAGAGGGGACAACGGACAGACCATCACACAATTCTGTCCTCGATTCAACTACACAAATGTTTCGTGTCCTCGAAGAATTCACGGGCCCGTGTGAGTAGCTTGACGTCGAGAGCAAATAACCTGGAGGCCTGTGCTAGGAGAGTGAAATCACAGCTGATTCAGATGTTTAGAAAGCCAACAATGTTCAGTGAGAGTCAAAAGTTTCTGCAAGACACACCAAGTAGTTTTCGTTAAGAGAATCGGGAGCAGACAAGTGTCAGACTCAGACAAGACCAAAGTAAAAACAAACCTCAAAGCTTCAGATATTTGGAATAAGGATCAGGACTAGGGTGTTGGCTTTGAGATGCCCAAGAACCTTCCGTTATCTTTCTGTTCTGAAAGCCCAGCGTGTGACTTGCGTCCTCAATGTTTCCTCGTGGGTCAAGGATGGATGCTGAAGCTCCAGCCATTCCTTCAAGCCACATCCCCAGAAGCAGGAATGAGGGAGCCATAAGGAACTAGCTCTTTGTCAGCAGCCTTCCTAAAGGCCCACCACACTTTTCCTAAAATCCTGCTGAATGCAGTCACATGGCCACACCTAGACCTCGTTAAATGACAGTTTGGCATAAGATGTAGTGTTTCTTAAGCTGGGGATAGTATCGCCTCCCCCAAAAGCTTATGGGTTACATGAGGGTTAACCTGTGGCTCCAAACCTCACCTGTAAATGAGAATCTCTTCAATGGCATTTGATACAGAGAGAACCTTTGTGAAGTCAACACGCAGCCCTGGGGACTCTGGCATCTGGTGTCACCAACTGACATCGAAAAACACCTTCCTCTACTGTGGACGATGGGAAATATCTCATTTTTGTACTTGGAGAGATGCGGCATCCAAATATAGAAGACAAGACAACAGAGGGCAGTTACCTGTAGAGACTGGGTCCCCATCTTCAACCCCAAAGATTGTCATGGCAACTTATTTCTCTGTCATCCTCCTTATTATTGCCGTTAGCTGGCATTTAAATTATGAGTGACATCGGGGGATGCCTGGATGGCTCAGTCAGTTGAGCATCTGACTCTTGGTTTGGGCTCAGGTCATGATATCAGGGTCCTAGGACCAAGCCCCAAGTTAGGCTCCACCCTCAACGAGAAGTCTCCTTGTCCCTCTCCCTCTCATCCTCCCCTGGCTCATTCTCTCTCAAATAAATAAATATGTAAATATTTTTGACAAAATTATGAACAGAATTCCAATTGCTCTGTGCTTATTTCCGGTGAGATGGTTAGAAGACATGAACAGGTGTTTCTCCAGGAAAGATCTACAGAGATGGCCATCCGACACATGAAAAGATGCTCAACATCACTGATCATCCCAGAAATGCAGGCGACAATACCATGGAAATGCAGCATCCAAATAAAGTGAGTATCTGGCAAGGTCTCCATGTCTCGGTCAAATGCACAGACATCTCAGGTGAGAGAAGAGCCAGGTGCAGCCAAACACCTTTTCCCTCCTGAGAATGTGTACATTGGCACGATGCACATGCAGACACACTGGTTCCATGGAAGGCTTGTAAAACGTCATTTACAATAAGAACATTGAGAGCACGCTTTCAAAGTAGCGAAGGTAGCAGAGACGAAAATTTTTTTTAAAATGGGGGGTCGTCAATCACCTGGAGAATGTGATGAAAACACAAAGTCCATTTGGGCCAATCGCAGAGAAGGAGAACATACAATATTTTTATTCAATAGCAAGATTTTGGAAATGGTCTGAGATCCTGGGACGATTGCCTAAAATTTTCCACTTCTCTCCGCCAGACGAGAAACAGCATGGAATAGAAAAAAAAAAAAATAGCAAAGATTATTGCACCAAGAAAAATACATCCATTGTAGCATCTCATGAACTAAGGCAGAATGGAAAAATCAGAACCAAGCCATTCTCCTAGGCCAACTCCCCAAATGCAAAGAAGTGGGGTTGGGGAGGCTCTTCCAAAGGGAGTGAGCTTCTCATTTGAGATAGAAGGAGGTGACTTACTACCTTGAGTCTCTGACATGTTATCCCTTTCCAACCCAAAAGCACCAGACTCCAGCAAGACATTATTTCAGGGACTAAATAAGCTAAGGAAACACAAGGCGGTGTGATTCCTGGGGTACTGAAAAGGTGCTTGTATTAGTGTGCTCGGGCAGCCATAACAAACTCCCCAGACAGAGCTGCGTTTGCCACAGACAGTTACTGTCTCTCCGCCCTGGAGGTGGGGAGTCTGAGGCCAGGCAGGGCCGAGGCTGGCTCCTCCCGGAGCCTCCCTCCTTGGCGTCTACACCCCATGTTCTCCCTGTGTCCTCACATGCTCATCCCTCTGTGCATGTCTGTGTCCTCATCTTCTCATAGGAACACCAGTCCTATGGGATCAGAGTCCATCTTACTGACCTCATTTTACCTTAAGTGGCTCTTTAAAGGCCTTATCTCTGAAGGCGCTGACTTCCTACATGGGGTCAGGACTTCAACCTACAGATTCAGAGGGAACACAATTCAACACATTGCAGACAAAATGGTCTGCATATGTCACTGGTGTCAGCTCAACATATTTTTTTGTGCAGGGCGAGAATGTAGGTGCCCTGAACTGGCATTAGGGGACATGATACAAGAATCCTTTAGGGGGGCAAACTCAGGTCATGAAGAACTTTGTACATGACAGCTTAAATGTTGAGGATTTATCCTCTAAATCAGAGGTTGGCACACTAAACCTCAAGGGCCATATACGGCCCACCAACTATTCTTGTGAATAAAACTTTATCGGCACACAGCCATGCACATTCATGTATTTTCTACAACCAATTACAAAAAAGGGGGGAGGGGGAGCAGTCTCTACTCTAGATGATGGGGAGTCACTGTAGAGGACTTGATTCCAGAGAATGATACAGCCCCGTTTACAGTTTCACAATTACCCGAGCAGTAACATAAGGGTTGACCCAGATGGACGTAACAAATGGGATAAGATCTCAAGGACGGTGGAACAAGGAGATAAAGCACACAGGTCCATGTGCAACTAGACTAGGGGTAGCACGTGGTCCACAGAGCCTTACATTTGCATCAAGATGTAGATGGTAAGTCCGTCTTCGGAGAAAGAAAACAGTGGGACAGATGCAACCCTGAAACCCCTTTTTGTGGTACTTTGTCACACTAGGAAACTAATATAATTCATTAATAGAGCTGTGTGTTCACACAGTTGTATCGATAGTGCCTTTCAATCCCACCAGAGTTCATTAGTGGTTTAATTAATTTGGTCACATCCAGAAAACATCCTAGCTATTGTCTAATCCCCGAATTTCGGTGGAGAACAAGATTCACTCTTTGCTTAGGTCATTATTCCTTTCTCTGGGCCCCCAAAAGAGAATCCACAATGAGGAAAGTGCCCTCTCCTCCTTCCCCTTTGGGCAGAAGGTGCCCTGTAGCCGCAGGGACTCAGATCTTGTGCCCGATGCAAGGACGGAAAGTGGAGAAGGCTCTTTATGCAGCTGTGTTTCTCTGCTTTTTTGGTTCTTAAGCAATAAAATAAACCTATACTGGGATGTTCCCACGGCAAGGGTTGCTTTCAAGGTCAGAAGTTCATTGCACATGATGGGGTAGTTAGGCGTCAGATGAGAAACTGGTCTCCAGAGCCTGCCTGTGAGTTTGTCCCACTGTGCTCATGATTCCCACAGTCTACATTTTAAGCTTTAATGATAGAAATCAATCCCCTGCTCCATAATTCAGAAAGTGTCACTTTAGAGGTGGGAAACCCAAGCATGTCTTAAGGATACTATTTATAAAAAGAGAGCACTTTGCCAAGAGCCAAAAGGTGGCAACAGCTGAAGCAATCAACAACAGACAAATGGATGAAGCCAATGTGGTCCATTCAGACAATGGAAGGTTACTCAACCTCGACAAGGAAGCACGGACACCTGTGAAACGTCAATGAGCCTTGACAACATCATGCTCAGTGAAAGACACCAGACACAGAAGACCACATAGTGCATGGTTCTATTTATATCAAATGTCTTGTAGACAGAGAAAGATCAGTGGTTGGCTGGGCCTGGCAGGCGGAAAGTGGGGAGCGGCTCAGGGTCTCCTTTTGGAGGGATGAGAATGTTCTGGTACTAGATAGAATTGGTTTTTGCCCATGCCCAGAAAACAAATAATCCAATTCAAAAATGAGCAGAAGGCATGAGCAGACATTTCTCCAAAGGAGACATTCAGACGTCCACCAGACACATGCAAAGATGCTCCACATCACTCCTCCTAAGGGAGATACAAATCAAAACCACAGTGAGATACCACCTCACACCTGTGAGAATGGCAAAAATCAACAACACAAGCCACAACAGGTGTTGAGGATGTGGAGAAAGGGGAACCCTCGTGTACTGTTGGTGGGAATGCAAACTGGTGGGGCCACTCTGGAGAATGTTATAGAGGTTCTTCAACAAGTGAAAAATAAAACTACCCTATGATCCAGCAATTGCACTACTGGGGATTTAGCCCCAAAATATAAAAATACTAATGCAGAGGAATACATGCACCCTGATGTTTATAGCAGCATTACCTACAGTAGCCAAGCTATGGAAGCAGCCCAAGTGTCCATCTGTTGACGAATGGATAAGGAAGGTGTGGTGTATATATGCAACAGAATATTAGGCGGCCATAAAAAATAATGAAATCTTGCCATTTGCAATGGCATGGATGGAGCTAGAGAGTATAATGCTGAACAAAATAAGGCAGAGAAAGGTAAACACCACATAATTTCAATCTTATGTAGAATTTAAGAAACAAAAATGGACAAAGGGGAAAAAAAGAGAGAGAGAGGCAAACTGAGAAATAGACTCTTAACTCTGGAGAACACACTGAGGCTTGTTACCAGAAGGGAGGTGGGTGGCAGGTTGGGGGAAATTGGTGATGGGGATTGAGAAGTGCACTTGTCATGATAAGAAAAAGAAAGAAAAGAAAAGAGAAGAAAAAGAACAGAAAAGAAATGGTTATTACTCAACCTGGTGAATGTGTCAAAAGCCACTGAATCATTCACTCTAAAATGGTTGCGTTATGTAAATTTTGTCTCAATAAATTATTTTTTAAAATAGTATGTATTTTTATATTTATTTAAAGTATAACATGCTTGCCACAGCTAGATCCTGGATAAACTAACACAAGCCTTGAGATCACCACTTGAACATAACCATTTTCATGTTCTAATACCAAATGATAGGTAAGTAGGTGGATAGATGGATGGATGGATGGATGGATGGATGGACAGATACATAGATAGATAGATAGATAGATAGATAGATAGATAGATAGATAGATAGATAGGATGGATGGATAGATAGGTAGATTGGATGGATGGATGGATGGATGGATGGATGGATGGATGGATGGAGATGGGTAGATAATGATGGATAGATAGATAAATAGTGATGTACAGATTGATATACAGATACTGATAGAGATACGAATTTTACTCAAATAAACTTTTATATATCTTATCCTAAAAAAAAAAAAAAAAACTAAGCTGGGACACCTGGATGGCTCAGCGGTTGAGTCTCTACCTTTGGCTCAGGTCATGATCCCGGGGTCTTGGGATCGAGTCCCACATCGGGCTCCCTGCATGGAGCCTGCTTCTCCCTCTGCCTATGTCTCTGCCTCTCTCTGTGTCTCTCATGAATAAATAAAATAAATTAATTAATTAATTAATTAATAGTTTTAAAAAACTAAGTAGATTCTAGAAAATCTTCCTAATCACTTCTGCCTCAAAAATAGTAATGATAATAAAAAACAACAGCATGTGCGTTGGTTGAGGACACTAACATGACCGCTGATTGGCAAAGCTCATATCTGAGGATGACAAAAATTCTGGGCTCTTGGTCAGTTAGCAGATCTCTACTTGCATCATGTTTCGATTTTCAACTCCCTCCATTCCTGAAGTTTCTCAGATTTATATTTAATGGGAATTTTATAGGTTGAAGGCTGGCGTTCTCTCCTTTCTGAACATTGTCTGCTGTCCTTAACCTCCAAACTCAAAGGAGAAGAGGTGCTGGCTAGCCAGCTACAGGGTTTGCATGGACCAGGCAGCAAACAAGGAGCTGGATGTTTCGAGTAGCCGCATCACATGGCCCTAGACCCTTCCAAAGATTTGCAGATGCTTGGCCACTTGCTGCCCTAATGGCACGTTCCCATAGATCTGATTGCCATTTTCTGTGTCCCAGCAAATTAGCTCTGAGCATAATGGCACATATAGTATTTTTATTTGAGACCTAATTCATCTGTGCTCAAACGTCCTGGCTTGAAGAGCTGCATACAAATCCAAAGCAAACCAAGCTTTAAAGGGAGGCACGTCAGTATTCCTTAAGGAGCCAATGTTCACCAGATAAGACGCTAACTGGTTATAATTGGCCAATGAATCACATTAGCCGTGCCTGCGTGGACACAATTGTCCTATTCAGTACCCAGACATCCATCCCCTTTCATTAACCCACAGCACCCGGTGTTTGCAGATACAGACTGCAATGACTTGAGATTTTTCCCTTGGCGGTGGGCTTCAACATGCAGAGCACCCACCATATGTCAGCCCTCCCGGCATGAAGGTTTGGATTAGTGCAGATGATCAGGTTAGAGCGTCAGACCTCAGTGGGAAGCCTTCTCCTTTGGCAGACGAAGAAGGAGGGCTTTGCGGGGACTCAGCCTTGCTCATTCTAAGTCACCCACCCTCCGTTGAGTGTTTCAGGTCACTAAACTCTTAAGTAGGTGTTCGACATGGTGAAAATTCTCCATCTGGGGGAAATTTGACATTGCAGGATGAGGAGATATCTTATTTGCTTAGCTAAAGAAGATTTTATTTCTTATTCCTTCTGATGCGATTCGGGCAGAGTGTATTGGGCTCTTTGCATGAATATCGCATTTACACGTTGGAGAGTTGTGACCAAGTGTCATTAAATGTGCTACCTTGGTGTTCAAACTCCCCTTGCATGGTAGAGTGATTCATAGGCCATTTTATTTTTCAGAAAGTTTGACAGGTGTTTTCTTCAGATCTGGATATGCAACAGGGTGGATGAAGAAAAGTCAGGCTCATTAGGAAGAGAGAGAAGACCAGCTCTTCCCAAAACATGGGAGGATTATCCTGATTCTACAAAACAGGTCCTACGAAATGTAAGCAATAATATGTAAAGAAGACTCACTTTGCAAAAGACGTTCGTTTTGAAGGTGAATGAGAGGAATCTACTGGAAAAATTAAAATATGCCCCAAATCCGTGGGCAAGACTTTTTAAGTGGTATGCACTGCCCTCTCGTGGAGGCTATGTGAACAAAAACATCCCACTGACCTATTACACACACACACAAAGTTATCTTTTGGCGATTATAAATGAGTTGTTTCCAAGCATAAAGAGAAAAGACAAAGACATCTGCAAATGTTTCTCATCCATTTATAACTTCTTCCATCATCCACAAAACCGCAACCGGCAATATCAGCGAATACTCTATACGCGAGTGACAGTTCAAGCGACTATAACGTAAATTGTTTCTATCTCTTTCCAAACACTAAGCAGCCATGGAAATTTTTTTTTTAAATGGTCAGATCCGTCAGTTTGAATCTATGTGGACTACTTATCATTAAGGAGTCGCTCACTCAGAGAGCCAGGGACTTTCCAGCGTGTTGGGAAGAAGCCCGTGCAGAAGGCACAACATGGGGATCCGATGCTCCTGCTGTGTTGTCCCTTCTGAGACAAGGGTGTGACTAGGGAAGAGGCATGTGTCACATTCAAAATGGGCCTCACTGTGTCATCTGAGGTCAAGGTCCTCAACAGGGATGGGGAAACTGTACTTCTTGGGGACCCTTGGCAAGGTGTGGAGATATTTTTGGTTCTCACAACTCAGGACGCAGGTATTAGTGGCATCTGCTGGGTGGACACCAGGGATGATGCTCAGTGCCCTGTCGTGCTCAGGACGCCCCACCCCAGAGATCCAGCCAGCCCCAGATGTCAATACTGCTGAGGTCTCTTGCTGCCTTAGCATGAGAGACTCTATCTATCTACCCATCCATCCATCCCAATATCTATCTATCATCTATCATCTACCTACATACTTACCTATGTACCTACCTATCCATCCATCCTTTCATCAGCCCATCCATGCATGCATCTGTCCATCCCTATATCCATCTATCCATCCATCCATCCCCCATCTGTGGTAGTTATTACAACCGGGATGATTTTATCCCCAGAGGACATGTGGCAATGTCCACAAACATTTCTGGTTGTCACAACATGGGGTGCTCCTCTAATGCAGTAGGTGGAGACCAAGGATGCTCCTCAACACACCTCACACAGACTAGCCCCATCACAGACAATCAACTAACCCCAAGTGACTGACTCTTGAGTGAGGCTGAGAAAGGCTGATATGAGTAACCACAACTTAGACTCCATTCACATCCCCACCTGGAAACCCCATTAGACAATGAAGGAAAAGGCGGACTTCATGCAAAAAAATGAAAGGCTTGACAAGATGCCCCATGAAGGACAGAGAGTCTGTAACTCAATGCTCATCTGGTAACCAGCAGAACCTCCACAAGCTGGTTTCTTACTGACTCTCCAGGTCAGACTTCCAGAATCAGAATCCTCATTTTACCATGATCCCTGTGATTTCTATGCACATCAAAGTCTGAGAACAAGCAGACTTCGCATTTCCAACAGCTTTTGTAGAGCCAAATCCTCTGGGGGACAAGACAGGCATGGCTCTCAGCCTGGACGCCCATCAAACCCACCTGGGGAGACTGAACAGCTGGCTCCAGGCCACAAGGTTGCTAGAAGGCATTAAGGGATTTCCAAATGCGGTCAAGTTTGAGAACCATGCTTTTGAGAAAGTGTCATGCCCTCTGAGCCCAAATCCACCCCCAAACTAACTAAGTCAGAATTGCTGGTTCTAACATGGTGGGTTTTGGAAACCTGGTGATTCCGATATGTAGGTGGGGTTGGAGGGGTAGAGGGTAGCTGATTGGTTGGTTCTCAACTTGATCTTGTGTCAAATCACCTGGAGGTTCTGATAAACACAGTTGCCAAGTCCTGCCCCAGATCTTCTGATCTTCAGCAGGTTTACAATGGGACCTGAGAATTTGCATTTCTCAGAAGGTCCCAGGGGGTGTCTATGCTACTGACTTGTTTCTTATTTTTTTCCAAAGTTGAAAGCTTCCTTTAAATAGACATGATTATTCTCCAGGGTTGCTCCAGAGGACTGCACTGGAAAGCAACTGAGTTTGTAAAATGGAAAATATGGAGAAAACTTCATTCTATATTATTTTAGGAAATAAGAGATCATTAACTGGCATCACAAACTCTAATCCCAGTAGATATTAAGGCTTCAAAGACAAAGAATAAAGAAAATGTGCTCAAAATTGCCAATGTGGAGATGCTCATGTGTGCTTCCTGCCTTGCGTCTGTCTACAACTGAAACCATATTTCCAAGATCCACAGAGTTTCGCAATCCTTGCATTGAGTCTAGTCAAAGAATTTCAACCTAATTCTTTCCGTTGTGCCAACAAAATAAAGCATATGCAAGGGGAGACGTGGGGTGGAGGGTGGTGACTAAGTACATGGGGTGAATCCCTTCATGGGGAGTGAGCTCTGGGAAAGGTCACACACATTCTACACTTTCACTGGGTCCCTCTGCATTGAACCCAGGGCACTAACCAAAGTTTCAGATAATGCCAGGACCTCCTTGTCTAGATGTTAAAGACAGCCACCACCTTCGCTACCACCGTCCCTGCCAGAGACAGATGGTTTGCATGTGTTTAGTGGAAGACCCAGGCTTTGCAGCTGGTGAAGCTCACAAAATGTGGAGGGTTCATGTTTAAGAAAAGGAATTCAAACATATCTTACTCTTGGAAGATTTGCAAAAATGTACAGCTGTGTGAGTGCATTGCTTGGGCCCCTTGAAGAGCTTTGAAAACACTGATGGAGAGTGGCGGGCAGGGTGGGGTGGGGCATGGAGCAATGTGGGCCACCTCTGCCTGACTCAGGACTCCAGCCTTGCTCGGGGGCTCCTTACAGGCCTGGCCAGGACATCTTCAGTGCTGGGCTGCAAGCTCTGGCTCCCCCAACCCCCTCTCCCCCTCCACCATGGTCAGGTCTGGTCTCTTATCCTTCACAGACATTTACCCCCAATAATTCCACCTTGGGACATAAATGTTTCCCTTGCAGGATCTCCCATGACCCCATGTATAATTTGTCTGAAAAGAAGAACAGATGTATAAACTGGACAAACAGAGAGTAAAGTGAGAAGCGGGAGAGAAATCAGAGTAAAAGCATTCTCCTCAGGGTCACCATGCTGCTCACTAAAAGGCGGCTATTTTGATTGGTTTCAAGAGTGAGACAAGAACTGATCCGGCAATGCCAGTTTCCAGGCGTAGAGACAAAGAACTGAAATCGAGATCTTGAACAGCTAGTCACACCCCCATGTGTACTCTAGCAGTATTCACAACGAGCAAGATATGGACACAACCTAAGTGTTCATGCACAGATGAACAGATACAGAGAAAAAATATGGGATATACAAACAGCAGATATGATCCAGCCTTTAGAAAGTAGGAAATCCTGTCATACGTGGGTGAACCTAGAGGGTGTGATGCTTAGAGAAATAAGCCTGGTGCAGGAGGACACATGCTGCATGGCTCTACTTATAGGAGTTGTCTCAAACAGTCACACTCACACAAACAGGGAGAAGGAGGGTGGCTTCTGCTATTCCCAGGGTGGAGGGCAACAGGCCACTGTGTACCAATGGTAAATATGTTCAATTATGCAAGTTCTGGACCTCCGCTGTACAATGCTTATAGTCGCCATAAATGGGTGGTTTATCAACAAAAGAAGTGGACTACTCAAATGTCAGGCACCTGGAAGTCCGAGATCCAGGTGTGGACAGAATCAGTGTCTGGTGAGGACCGTCTTCTGGTTCACGTGCGCCATCTTACTGATGTATCTTCACATAGTGGCGAGAGAAAAGCAACTTCTTTCAACGTCTTGGTTTAAGGGCACGATTCTAAAGATGGGCATGGGGGTCCCATCTTCATGACTTAATGCCTTCCCAAAGGCCCACGCAATGTAATACCATCTACCTGGGGCTTAGGCATCAACAACATATGAATTTTGGGAGAACACATACATTCAGTCTTGGGCACCCCTCCATGCCGCCCCCTTAAAGGCAGCATTGGACCACCCGGGAGACACCATTGAGATGCAAACGAAGAGCATTCAGTCACATGCATAACCCAGCACATGGAATAGCCACATCTTGTCTACACGCTTGTCCCGAGGTACTGCCCACATGCTGCCATTTCCACATTCCGTGGGTCATCGAATTTGCCAGTTCTATCTATATGATGTTACGTTTGCTCTTTGTAATGAGAATATTAAAATACGTACCTTGACAGGACTTTAGAGATTATCCAGTCAAACCCTCTCTTCTCTAGAGATCACAAAGCATATCAATCAGATGGAAGCACTCAATTCCGTCTTCTACAGGTGAATATATTCCCTGTTCTCATTGTAGAAAAATTGAGGCCATGGATAAATTCAGGTTATGAAAGTACGCCTTCCCACTAAAAACAAAACGAGCCTGAGAGCTGTTTCATGAGATGATCTATGTGTAATTTACAAAAACGTCTCTGCTGATAGCAGCTTTTTGTGCAGTTTGAAAAATAAGTGACATGTTTCATTGTGCAAGCTTAAGATGTACAGTATGATGGTTTGATTTATGGATGTTGTGAAATGATGAGCCCAAGAGATTCAGTTAATATCCATCTTCTCATATAGATACAAAAAAGAGAAAATGAAGGGGATGCCTGGGTGGCTCAGCAGTTGAGTATCTGGCTTTGGCTCAGGGTGTGATCCCCAGACCGGGGATCGTGTCCTGCATCAAGAGCTCCCTATGGGGAGCCTGCTTCTCCCTCTGCCTGTGTCTCTGCCTCTCTCTGTGTGTCTCTCATGAATAAATACATAAAATCTCTTAGAAAAAGAAAAGGAAAAGGAAGATTTTCTCAACACAAGGATCCACTGTCTTAATAGCTTTCCTATATACCATGCATCAGTGTTACCTATGGCCATCATGTTGTACACCAAGTCCCCTGTACGTCTTTGTCTTATTAATGGAAGTTTGTGCCTTTGGGCCACCTTCCTCCCATCCCCCCTCTGCACCTCCTGGGGGTAGTTTTAGATTCCACATATCAGGTAGATCATACAGCATTTGTATTTGTTTTCTCTTTTTCCACTTAGCATAATTCTTCAAGGTCCATCCATCCATTACAAATAGTAGGATTTTCTCATTTTTTGAGACTGACTGATATTCCGTTATGTATATTTGCATGGCACAACTTCTTTATCCCTTCATCCATCGATAGGCACTTGAGTTGTTTGCAGGTCTTGGCTGTTATAAGTAATGCTGGTCTTGGCATAGGGGTACAGCTGTCTCTTCAAGTTAGTGTTCTTATTTCCTTTAGATGTATTTCCAGAAGTAGAATTACTAGACCATAGGGCAGCTCTATTTTCAAATTTTTGAGAAACCTCCACGCTGTTTTCCAGAGTGGCTGCACTCGTTTGCATTCCCACCAACAGTGCAAGAGGGTTCCCCTTTCTCTGCATTGTCATATCAATTTTGATCTAAGCTTTTACATTCTGATAAGGTCGTCAAACCATGGAATGTTTCACTTGGAGAAAGTAAGGAAGAAAATGTTGAGTTAAACAATGGCTCTATATTCCTATGAAAACGGATTTTAAAGCCAACTGTGTTGTACATGAAAGTGACATAGAATATGCAAGCTCTGTTTTTCCATGCCCACCCCAGTCAGTTCTTCAGAAATCCCCCAGAATGATTCAAAATTGGGATGAGTTCATAAAATGTTTGTTAAACTTTCATAGGAAGATTAATACTTTGGCTCTAACTCAGTCATTCTTCTGCAGAAGAGTTGCATAATCACTTTCTGTGCAAGGAGTAGATAAAGCTGTTCACATTTATAGGATGAATAGACCGATGGATGGATGCATGGATAGATAGATGATAGGTAGATGACAGACATGATGGATGAGTGGATGGATGAATAGATAGTTGATAGATGATTGATTGATAGATAAATAGGTAAATATGGATGGATGGATGGATGGATGGATGGATGGATGGATGATAGATACATAGGTAGATATGGTGGATAGATGGATAGATTATGTTAGTACAATCAGAGACAGATGTCTTTTCATATCATGGAAAAGTATCAAACTGCACTAGCAAATCAAATAACATGAAACATATTTACTTAATTTTCAGAGGAAAATGGACAATTGTGAAACTAGTGATAAAACCAACAGTATTCTAACATGTTATCTGACCCTTCTAACCTTTTTTCACTTACTGTACATCAAGGTTTCTCAATATTCACACTATTTGACATGTAAGCCAAATAATTCTCTGGTGTGGGCTCTGGGCTCTGTAAGGTATTGAGCAGCATCCCTTGTCTCCACTCACCACATGCCAGGAGCACCCCATAACCCCTGCAATGACAACCAAAGAGTATCTCCATTGCCAAGTGACCTTGGAGCAGAATCACCTCCAGCTGACGACCACTGATGCAGAACTATGACCTCATTTTCATAATAGTTGTGATTCAGCCCATCCTACTATGTAATGGTTAATTTTACTTGTCAGCTTCGCTGGGCCATGGTGCCTAGATATGTGTTCCAACATTATTCTAAATATTTCTGTGAGGATTGAGGGTGGATTTTTGATGAGATGAATATTCAAACCAGCACACCCTGAATACAGCCGATTGCCTCCATGCCTCCATATGTGGGTGGGCCTCATCTATTCATCTAAAGCGCTGGAGAGAATAAAGCCTGACCTCCTCCTGCCCCCTCAGCCCCCAAAGAAGAGGGACTTCTGCAACAGACAGCCTCTGGTCTTGAACTGTAAATTCTTCTTGAATCTCCAGGTTGCCAGCCCACCCACCAAATCTTGGACTCTCCAAACCTCACAATCAGGTGAGCCAATTCTTGAAAATAAATCTTGAAAGATAAATAGGTACATAGATACATGGATATGGCTGTAGATACTGACACGGTATGGATAGATCTGGGTCCATCACCTACCTTTTGCTACCTGTACACATAGGTCCTATTGGTTCTGTCTCCCTCACACAGGGAGAGTGCAGGGGCCCCCTAGGAGAGAAGTTCTCTGTCCAGTTGCCTCATCCTAGAATCCATGCTTTCACACAAAATCACCTTGTTGGATCCAAATCCCATTTTCTATAGTGTCCTGCTGGTCTCTAAGTCCAAAGCATGCCTAGACCTGAATTCCCAGTGACATTAAGGCATTTGGTCTGTTAGTTTGCTCAGATTCTCACATTGAACCAACTTCCCTGGATAAGCAAGCCTGTTTGCTGGGAAGTTTACTGAGTTCAAAAGCGTTTTCTCTTTCGTGTTCCTCCAAAACTCCCGATGGAGCACAAAACTGAGCCGAGAGTGTTTTTGTTTTGTTTTTAATTGAGATGAAAACCACGTTAACATAAAAGTAACCAAGTTAAAGCAAACCATTCGGAGGCACTTAGAACATTCAGAAAGTTGCACAACTACCACCTGTGCCCAGCTCCGAGGCATTTCCATGCCCCACAAAGATGCAAGCAAGCCCGTGTCCCATTAGTGGGCACTCCCTGTCCCCTTCCCAGCCGCTGGGGTCCACCAATCTACTTTCCATCTCTGCAAATTTGACTGTTCTGGAACATTTCAGGCCCACGGAGTCACACACGAAGTGCCCCTTTGTGTCTGGGCTTCCCTCACCGAGCGTCATGTTTTTGAGGTTCATCCATGTGGAACCAGAGATCAAAACTTTATTAGTTTTTTTTTTTTAACAGCTTTATTGAAAAAGAGGTTCTGGCACTTTCTCCAGGGATTCTTGTGGAGGAATGCCCGTATGCCCATCTTTAGCCCCGTCATCCCCAGATGGCTTGATTTCAGGTGGAGGATGACCCACATGATTTGGGGGCTCTGTTTCTCTTTCACACACCCATGAGTTTATCCCCTTGCTCATGAGAGTGGGGAGGAACTCAACATGCTCATCGGGATGAATTCCTGATCATAGTGCACTCTGCTTATTGCCCCAAAACATATCTGTAGGCTCGAGTTGGTTTCAGCACACCCTAAATGTTTAAGTTAAACACACCCATCTGCTCTCCACATACTTTCCTCTGACCCGCCACATCGTAAATTATACAACTCTCGAAAACTTATGAAACGCAGGGAAGCAGATCTGAGAAAAGTCTCAACGAAACCTGATTTTGTGTTCCATCATGCCGGGAAGTGGAATGTTGGAAGGCACGCCTGCCAAACGATCTTCATCTCAAAACCTACTTGCGGTCTGATGAAGTTAGGGGGAAAGGAAAAAATACCCAAATACAGACACATTCATGTCATACCTTCCCTGGGGATTATGTGATTGCCAAATGGCTTGTTAGACGATCCAGAGAACAGCTCAAGAACACGAGGAGTTTCTGTAAAGGCTTCAAGGCAGGTGCGTGGATGTGCCATCATCTCATGGTTCTTCCATGGGATGTTGTGTAGCGTGTCCACACACAAGCGAAGCTGAGACACGGGTCTTACTTCCCACTTCCGTGTCCTTTTGATTTCGTCAAGATGATCTCACTTTGAAGACAATTAAGCAAGTCTCAGCCAAACAAAGATCTCCAGCACGACGGGCCAAACTGGCACCAGACACTTCTTCCCGGATGCATCTAAGATAAGCTGCACGTTCGGAGTGAAGGAAACTGAGTTCATCAAGTGGAAGAGCAGTGATTTTAAGGATGAGGATGGGTGAGTGTGTTATGGAAACAAGTCCCTCCCGGAGAAAAGAGCATCAGCAAATCTCCGGACTGTCAGAGTGGAGGTAAAAAGCCAGCGACATTGTGCTTTATGGCTGTTTGTCACTTAGTGGAATTCGGATGTGACTGTAGGTTGTGGCCGTGGCACAGGTGATGGGCTTGTGTGTTTGTTTTCCTCTCTTTCTCTCTAAAACCTAAAGTTAGATGTAGCACATTCCTACAGAGGTAAGATAACTTCCCGTTTGTTGAGAACGCCCCACAAGACGAGCAAACCTAGACTGCTTCTTCCTTCGATGGCATAAGAGAACGTCTTCTCTTTCTTTTAAAAAGTGTGTCTCTGCCTCTCTGTCTCTATGAATAAATAAATTTAAAAAATCTTTTAAAAAAAAGTGGTATTGTATGCTGGTGAGCACAGTAACCATGAAATCTACCCTCCTAACAAATTGTTAGGTGTGTAACGTAGTAGTGTTGACTACGGGCAGCAAATCTCGAACTCAATTTTCTTCCTAGTGTCTCAAAAGTTGGGCGTTTGGAAATCTCATGAAAAGACCACCAAGGATCCTGTGTTTGAGGTCATCTGGAGCCTGCTTTTCCTGTCTGTGAAAAACTCAACAGAAACCCAAATGGCATCTTTTATGGCAGCCCTCTCCCAGCTGCATTAATTCTGTACTAGGCACTACGACATTCTTCGCGTATAAATGTAGAGAGAGAAAACAATTTTATTGCTCTTATTTTACAGAGAAGCGGTTTGCAGAGAGGAGTGATTTTGCTCACCAGGCGACACTCGGAAATGTCTGGAGATATTTCTGGTTGTGGAAATGGGGGTGTAGGGGATGCTCCCTGCATGTGGTGGGTGGAGACGAGGGATGCTGCTCTGCACCCTATGGTGCACAGGATGTCCCGCCTTAGAGAGTGAGATGGTCCAAAATGTCAGCATCCCCAGGGCTGAGAAATGCTGAACTAAAGAATATACACAAATAACTGGAGCATTGGTGTGAACAGAACCAGCTGTAAGACCTGCTTTCTTCTCTCAAGTGGATGTCATGCTCAGACAGACAGCACAGATTTCCCTGCAAATGCATCTGAATTCTGAAGATTTCAAAGTAGGAGCTGGATATCCAAAAGCAAGAAGAACAGGATCATGAAGAGCTGCATGCATTCCTCCGTTGATTGTGGCATTATCTACGACAGCCAAGATACGGAAGCAGCCCAAGTAGCCATCAACTGATGAATGGATAAAGTTATGTGGTGTAGATAACGTAAAAATGGAATATTATTCACACATAAGAAAGGAATGCAATCTTGCCTTTTGCAACAATGTGGATGGAGCTAGAAGGTATGATGCTAAGTGAAATAAGTCCATCAGAGAAAGACAGATGCCATATGATTTCAGTCCTATGAGGAATTTATGAAACAAAACAAATGAACAAAGAAAAAAATAAGAGCCAAATGAAAAACAGACTCTTAACTCTAGAGACCACAGTACAGTGATGGTCACCAGAGGGGACGTAGGTGGGGGGGTGGGGACATAGGTGATGGGGATGAAGGTGTGCACCTGCTGTGATGAGCATCAGGGTGATGTTTGGAAGGGGTGAATTACTCTACAGTACACCTGAAACTAATATTGCATCTCTATGCTAAGTAGCTGGAATTTAAAAATAAATAAATGAAGAGGAAATAAAGTAGGGGCAAAAGAAAGAAAGAAGGTGAAGGTGTATAACTACAAAGCGACATCACTGAACCATGAGAAGGAAAGACGTCCTTCCATTTGCCCCAACATGGATGGACCTTGAGAGCATTATGCTTAGTGAGAGATCTCAGAGAAACACAAACACTGTATGATCTCGCTTTTATGTGGACTCTAAGCAAAACTCAACTTGTAAAAACACAGTAACTACCATGGGCTGAGGATAGATGTTGGCTGAAGGGTACAAATTTGCAACTAGTAGATAAGTCAGTCCTGGAGATCCTGGAGATCTGATGCATAGGATCATGATTACGGACAATTTTAGAGTCTCAGAAGCACACCTGCTAAGACACTACATCCTAATTCTTCCCTCCATAAGCAACAAAAGAGCATTCTGCGACGTGATAGAGGTCCTGGCTCAGGCGAGGAGGCCGAGCATACATGATATACACGTATCATCGAATCAACACGTTTCACACTTGAACAATGTTGTCTGTCATTGACATTGCAATTTATTTTTTTGAAGCAGGAGTTGGCAATGAGAGCTTTGTCACCCCAGCCAGGTGGCCCGCCTGGAATTTTAGGAAGCTGAGGTGTGGTGCATGCTGGGCAGCAGGTTCCTTCTTAGAGAAATGTCATTGTAAAGTATGACGGTTCATGGCAGGTCCCTCCAAGCCAGGCAGGTCCCCAACACGTTCCAGAAGAGACTTGGAACTTCTTACCAAGACCCCTTCTGTCTGTCTCATCAGGAACAGCTTGGGGTCTGTCATTGGTTCCAACTCATGGGACTGTCCAGCAATGTCTCTCCACTTTGCACTGCCTTTGACTGACCTCAGGTCCTTATCTCATCATACCTGACCTCAGGTTGGTATCTCATCATACCCAACCTTAGGCTGGTTCTCCAAATCCTAGACCAAATCCTAGAAATGGTCCATTTTAGTGACTTACCAAAAACATGTTCATAGGGGACCTCAGGGAAGCCAGAGCTGTGGGCTGGGCTGCGTGCTGACTCACCTGCTCGTCCGCCTTTCCATCTATCCATCCATCCATCCATCCATCCATCCATCCATCCATCCATCAATCCATCCATCCTATCTACCTAACTATCCATCCATCCATGCATGTACCATCCATCCATCAATCCATCCATCCTATCTACTTATCCATCCATCCATGCATGGATAGAATGCATCTATCCATCCTATCATCTATCTATCTATCTATCTATCTATCTATCTATCTATCTATCATCTATCCATCCATCCTATCTATCCATACATCCATCCACCCATCTATTCTTATCTATTCATCCATCTATTCTCTATCTATCCATCTACTCTTTATCTATCATGTATCCATCCATTCACTCAACCATCTATCTATGCATCCATCCACCTATTCTTTTATCTGTGTATCTGTCTATCCATCCATCCTATCAATCTATCTCTTATCTATGTATCTATGTACTCATTCTATCAATCTATCATCTATCTATATATCTCTGTCCATCATCCTGTCAATCTGTGTATCTCTTATCTATCATCTATCTATCCATTCATTCATGCATGTATTATCTATGTATCTATGTATTATCTATGTATTATCTATGTATCTATCATCTAGCTAACTGATATATATCACCTACCTATGTATCTATATCTGTGTATCTAGCAACTACTTATTCTAACTAATCTCATTCATATTTTGTATTACGATCTATCTATTCTTATCTACTTATTATTATATATTAATAGATACATAGATGATAGATAAGTAGATAGATATTTGCAAATACAGAGTATTTAAGGTGAAACACTTTTGGGGGATAAAGTGGGTACCTTGGTAAATACAGAAATTGCTGTTTCAGGAATTAGCATTCTGTGATGGGCCTGATTCCTTTCGTATTGGCTCTTCACATCGAAGCGCACGTAGGGGTCATCTGTGGGGACAGCCTGCCTTGCGCCCTCCACCCGCCTCTTTCTCCAACAGCCCAGAGCCCCTGTCTGAGCCTTGGCCAGCTCCTGAGGTTCATTACGTCCACTGTGAATTCTGGTCAGTTGTCTATCCCATGCACACACATGCACAACCATGGGCACCCAGAGGTTCTCCTCACCCTGTTTCTCCCTATCCCTGACCCATGCTGAAACCAGGACCAAGTGATACACATAACTCAATAACTGAATGGATGACTCAGTTTCCCTTACGGCTGCCATGGATGGATTTTTAATTTCGGAGACCCAATAGACAATAGGAGGAGAGTTTGTTTCCAGCTCCAGAAGGCAGCTGAAAGGACATGGTGAAAGGTGACCTACTCCTGAAATCCCCTTTTGCATATTGTGCAATAAAACTGACATCCTGGAGAGTAACTGTGGCCAGACTTTCTCCCATTGTGGTTCCAATGCATCTGGTTCTATTTCAGGGCAAAGGAAGTTAAATGGACTTCAATCTGATGCTGCGTGGCACACATCTGCAGACACCCAGGCGCCCCTGGAGAGTTTTTCCGGTATTTGCAGGTGGTGGGGGGACATGCTGTGTCTCCCATCCAGCAGCTCCCCACGCTGACGCATGTAGAAAGAACTGCAGGTAAACTCTCCTGTGTTCTCCTTAATGTGTTCACTTCTGACCTTCTTACTGAAAGCAACGTGACTAAATGTTCCTGAAAAATCATCACCATGTTTAAATTGTATACATCTTGCAAGTACCTCCCTACACCAAGATGCAGAAGGTCAACATTATCGATGGACTATTTAGCTGTTTTTGAAATGTTTTAATGAGGTTAAATATGATAATAGGATTGGTAGGAAAATCAATGTATCACGTAAAATTGAATCTTACATACATTGACCAAAAAAAAAAAGAAAAAAAAATGCGGGGGGCATTTTCTGCAATGCCAGAGAGTTGAAATCTGATTTTCTCCTAAAAAGAAAGAGGGTTGAGAAATTTTTTTTCCAAGTTTAGAAACCATTCAAACTTCATGAATTTGCTGTTTTGATCATAATTTAAATCTTTTCCAGATTTCCACCCTTAGGGGAAAAAAATATGGCTTCATGTTTTTAGCACAGAAAGATCAAAATAGTATATTAAATACTCTCAGAAGACTTATTGTACATATAAAAAATATTCACTGAGTTAATATAAAATAAATCAGAAACAGATAGGCTGATTCTCCTTTAGATTACACAAGTATTGAAGCATTAAGAAGATGAGGGATAAAAACTAAATCATTGAATAAAATACCAATTACCCAAACAGAAACATTTAAAGATCTCAATTACAGTTCAGAGTTGCTACTAATACTCCCAACTCGACTCAAAATGTTCTGTGCAAATAAATGACATCATGTCTGCACACAAGGTGGAGCCTTGACCCTGTAGGTTTTCAGGGCTTTGTTGGAAATTCCAGCAAAGGGGTAATGGTTGAATGGAATGGGTTATGGATGAGGCAGTAAAGACACTTACTGCCTCCAAGTCAACTGACCGGCAAACAAAATCCTGTCTGAAACAAGTAAATTGTTCCACTGTGTCCAACTTTGCCTATTCTGGGGGAATTTCCCTCAGAAGCCCAAGCTGACCGTGGCCCATGACCACAATGTAAGCCATGTAGGAAGAATATACTCCTCCAGGAGAGCACTGCAGCTAAAACCAGCGACCACCTGGTTTTACAGACTCCCCATTACAGCATGTCCCTTCTAGCCCCGCAGACAACCACGAACTTCTCCACCATGTTACAATTCATTATAAAATATACGTGAAAGCTTCTACATCTCCATGAAATAAGCTGTTTGCTCTTTAAGGACCCATGTCACTTATCTATTGCTGCATAACAAACAACCCCAATACTTGGTAGCTAGGAACGATCGCCATCTTGTCTGCTCACATTTCTGTGGGTCAGCGATTTAGCCTGGGCCCCACTGGGTGGTCCTTTTGCTGTCTAGTCTAGAGTTTGTCATGTGGCAGCAAGCAGTCACCTGGCAGCTTAACCAAAAGGATGGATGGATGAGCTCAGCTGGGGCCCACTCACATGTATGGCTAGTGGTGCTGCTGTCTCATGGTTGCTCATCTCAAAAGCTATGTTGGCTTCTTCACGTGGGGGTCTCAGCATTCTAGGTTAATGGCCGGGACCACCCGGTAGCCGTGGGAGTAAACTGGCTTCAGACCATCCAGTGTCATGCAAACCAACCTGACGATGGCAGCTGCATGTGTAACCCCACACAAGACCAATGGAAGGACTTTCCAATGGATCCCGGCCCAAGTAGCTGATTCATAGAATTATTAGCAGGGACACTTGAGTGGCTCAGTTGGTTAAGCATCTGGCCCCTGATTTCAGCTCAGGTCCTGGAATCGAGCCCCGTGTTGGGCTCGGCACTCAGGGTGGAGTCTCTCCCTTGTCCCCCTGGCCCTTGCTTAGTAGTGCATTCTCTCTCTAAAATATACAAATATTTTTTTTAAAAAAATCATGAGCAAATACTATGTTTGTCATAGTGAAGCATCAAACGTAAAGTTGACTTGACATGTGGCAGAAAGTTACTGGCCCAGAGAGTGTTGCTGGGGGAGGCCGTTCCTATAACAAGAGCTAAAAACATCCTGTATTGGCTTGGAAAGTGAGTGGCGAACAGAGTTTGGAAAAATCATGCTGAAATGGCTCCCGGAAGCCAGACAAAGAGATGATCGCCTATGGTACGTGGTGAAGAAAGAGCACCAACAGCAGCTGGCAGTAACTTCGGAGATATAGATGTGCCTCAAAAATCTTAGATTTGGAGAAGGTCGGGCTTTTCAACCTGAGCACTCTTGACATCTGGGGTCAGAAAATTCTCTGTGTCCAGGGGCTGTTACGTGCACTAGAGGATTTTTACCTGCATTCCTGGCTTCTGCCCAAGAGACTCAATCCGGTGGCCATGAGTATAGAACGTGGCGCCTCTATGTGAGTGAGCTGGTGCTGTGTGGATTTAAGTAACTGACCCACCATCACCCATACAGTAAGCTGTAGGGCTGCTGTAGCCAATGACTCTCAATTGCAGAGGTTAGGAGTCCGGGAAAGATCTCCCTGTACTAACATCCAGGTGTGTGCAGGACTGCGTACGTCCTGAAGGCTCCACTATAGAATCCATTCCCAATCCAATCCTTGGCTCACGGCCCTCCTTCCATCGTCAAAGCTAGCAATGGTGGATTAAGTCTTTCTCAGACAGAGTTAGTATGATCTGCCCTTGATGTTGAAAGATCCCTGTGTTCATGTGGACCCACCTGGATAACCTAGGCTCCTCTCCCGATGTGAAAGGTCAGCACATTAACAACCTTCATTCCATCTGCAACTTTAATCCCTTCCCCCCTGCCCCGACCCTGTAAGCAAAAATATTCACACGGTCCTGGAAATTGGGATGTGGGCACCTTTGTTGGGGAAACCATCGTTCTACCTACGATAAAAGCGAAGGGGTGGAATAAATACCAGGGACACAAGAACAGGAGAGCAACAGAGTGCTGTCTTATCAGAAAGGTGGAAGTTTCTTAAAAACAAAAAACAAGGGAGACTCTTAGCCCTGCCTGGGAAGCTCTGTGGGGAGTCACACTGAAGTCACAGTGGAACCTTTGGTTTTTCCATTAAAATTTGGGCAGCTCTAATCATGCCAACCTTATTAATTTGGGTGGTTCAGTGGTTGAGCATCTGCCTTCGGCTCAGGGTGTGATCCCAGGGTCCTGGGATTGTGTCCCACGTCGGGCTCCCTGCAGGGAGCCTGCTTCTCCCTCTACCTGTGTCTCTGCCTCTCTCTCTGTGTCTCTCATGAATAAATAAATAAAATCTTTAAAAAAAAACATAGGATTTATAATTGTCATAAATATAAAGGCACGTGGTTCACCATGAGGAGTTAGGTTTTCTCCAGACACTCATTCTAGTCTAGATTTTAGTGTATCTTCTGTAGATCTTCTTCTTGACTCTCATGTGCATCATGCCACAAACAGGGAGAAAGATCTCATCATGAAATCTAACAAAACAAAAACAAAAAAAAAAAAAAAAAAAAAAACACCTCCCACATGGCCCTTGAAAGAGAAAAGAGAAGGAATATCTTGTATTTTGTTGACAGAAACAGGGATTTCTCTCCCAGAGGCTAGAGGTGAGGCTGCCCCACAAAGAGCCTCCATGCAGCAGGGTAGGATCCAATGGCTGCCACATGCAGTATTCCCTGTCTGGGCTCATGTGTTGGGGGTGGTGTGCATATGTTTAATGAGTTAGGTCATCTCTGTCTATAGTTGGACCCATTTTGTGGGCTATAAACAGGCTCCCCATAAGCTTCCACCATGTCAAAGTTCATTTCTGCAGTGGAAGCAAATTTTAAAAATGGAAGTGCAAGGAATGGATGCATCTGGGCACCACGTGTCTAGAAGAATGTTCTTCGATACGGGTTATGTTGTACATGGCTCCAGTCAGTGTCGCTTGTAGGGCTGTCTGTACTGTTACCCCCGTGCACATAGTGCTTTGGAGTCTATGGAGAAAGAGGCAGAAGGGACCGCTCCAAGTGGTAGGTGATATGTAGGACACAGCATGGCAGCTAAAGAGAGGGTTTCCTGGGAAGAGAACCCAAGAAATGCTTATGGAGGAGCATCCAACAATGCCTGGCGTTGAAAATTGGGTTTAATTTGTCCACAAGGACAAAAGGAGAAGCAACAGTATGCATGATGGATTCACGGTGTGAACCAAGCAAGGCATGAGGCAGGTGCACAGAAAAACATTTAATTTGGGTGCTGCAGAGGGTAGGTTACTAGAACAATAATTCGGTAATGATAATTATAATTCCTGTAGGAAGGGACCCATTTGCAAGGCCTTTGTCCACTAAGGCTAAGAGGCATGTGCCTAATTTTGTTGAAAAATGATGGCCACTGAAGCGTTATCAGCTGAACCCGTGATGTGACCACGTGAACTTCCAAAAAATTAACCCCTTTCCAATGTTTCTGGCACCCGTGTTTTTACATATTAATTCTACACTGGATGTTTACGTGTAGTAGGTGGGTTTTTGCTTTGTCTTGTGTTTTGACCTCTGCTGGATCTCTTCTGGATGCATGAGACACCGTGTGAAGGAGGCATGAGGTGGCCACACATCCGGGTCTATGCGGACAGTGTTGTGGGTAAGCGTCATCCTTATGACACTGTGAAGTTCCCCCAAGCATTTTACGACCGATGCCTATATTCCTAGACAGAATTAGGGGAAAGTTTCACCTTTTGCTGAGCTTTTTCTTGGTTCTATTTGTGGCTCTCGAAAGTTATGCAAATGTACTCAATTCTATCATTTTAGGGCAAACCAGACTGCAAAGCCACAACTGGAGCCCACGTGATGTCAACTGCAAGTGGCTAGTCCAGCCCCTGCAGGAGGTCTGCCCATATGATCGCACAACTGCTTTCCAGATTGGTGTGTTCGTGAGTCAATGCATGCATAGCTAGAAATGGGGGCCACTTGTCCTGTGTGAGATGCATGTTGCACACCCCAGGATGTGGAGAATCAGCAGCGCGTGTTCTCTGTGAGCTGAGGGGATGTGTCCCTGCACAGCTGTGCTGCGGTTCTGATCGCCATGTCATGAGTCTCGTGGGCCAGCACCTCAAGCAGTGGAGCAGGAGGGTTTAGCACACATCCTCCAGCACAACTGGGCTCTCATGGAAATGCTAATGGAAGGCAACACTACTTGCAACAAATCTCCCCTTTCCAACAATATAAGGCCCTGTTTGGGTCAACCGTCCCTTTGGAAATCCTTGCCCCCCTTCTGTGTGGGTAGACCAGATAGACCAGCCCCAAAGGCATGCTCTACAGATCACAGGTGTAAAAACTCCATAAGTATCGGCTTTTTAAAAAATACATTTTTAATACTTAAAATCTTTAACGATTAAAAGTTTTCCCCCAAATAAATAAATAAATAAATAATAAATAAATATCTTCCCCCAAATGTTGCCTTCTCAAAAGAATGCAGACATGCACTGCTATTGCAAAGTCACTGAGGTCTTCCTTCTCTGAAGCAAGGATTATCGATACCGAGTTTGTAGGACCCCAACTACACACGGACACTAGGACCGTTTTAGGGATCCTTACTCCATGTCCACAAGGTATCTAGCCATCTGCACTGCTCCCTGCAGAGGAGAGCCCACAGGTCCTGGGGCGCTGGATGCATTGTCAGGTCCTGTGGCATCGTGGGGAGACTCCAGCGGGCTGGAGGCCCTCATGGTGTGGCCGGTGGGGGAACAGATGGTGTGACTCAAGCCACCCCCGGGACACAAACCACACAGAGAAAAGTGGGGGAAAGACTTGAAATTAGCGTCAGATACTGGGTCTACTTCCATATGGCCTTCGTCCTTCCCCGAGACGCGTTTACAATGAAGTCAGCATGATGGCTTTTCCTGGACGAACCACACCTAAGATTGCACAGTGATGACCATCGTCCAGCGACTTGCAAGACACAGCTGTTTGCGGTTAGGGAGGCACCACATTGACACACCCGGAATCCTCTTCCAAGCGCTCCATTCTTGCAGTGGATTTTCCCAGGGTTAGGGGCCAGTCTTTATTTTAACACCCCAGCCCATAAAGGTCACTGAATTTGACATCCAAACTTACATTTATATTGGAGCAATTTGGAGAAGGAAGAAAAGGAAAGAAAAAAAAAAAAAAGAACATTCTTCCAAAACAAAACAAAAAAAAATTGTTTTTGGTTTTCTTCTTTCCTTAGCAAACTGTCGTTGCCGAAGTGATTTTACTTCTTGTTTTCGTTAGCGTCAGCAACTTTTACCCAGAAGGATCTCATCAAAAACATGCCGTATTTCTCTCTTGAGTAAGAGGGGAATCCTCTCTCGAGGATAAAGGGGAATATTCTGTTTCTTTTCTCTGTTGTTTACGATTATTGAGGAAAGTTGTGTTTTCTAAGTTGCATATGCAGAGGAAAATCATCTTTGCCTCTCATCACACCTTGAACACAGGGTGGGATTAATGCAAGGACAGAAAGCAACGTCGTGTATGATATACACACGAGGGGACATTTGTAAAGAAATACGAATCAAGTTCTCGTTAAATTGGACATGTGAGATGGGGTCAAGTGCACAGATGCTCCAAGAATTGCACTGAGCAGAATGCAAGAACTTTACCAAAATGCTGAGGAATCTATAGCATGGGGAGCTTGGCAGAGAAAGCTCACATGAAGGGGTCACCACAAAGGTGGACACAAGGACTGAGCACGGTCCCGTGAGCACTCACAAAGCTGCAGGCTGCCAGTGTGGGGTCCACTTTCTACACAAAGGCAACTCCGGCCCATGAAGCTTCCTTTCCAACCACATCTGCAAACAAGGGACAAAGTGCCTGTCCACAGAGAGACTTCTGAGGGAGGAGAAGAGATGGCTCTTTCTGAAGCGCATCTACTGCAAAAACATGACAAATACTCTGAAATCGGGACCGTGTGCACAGACACAAACAGCCAGGCCGATGAAGGGATTGGTTCTCAGGACACAGCCAAGCTCCTATCACAACCTGCAAAACATCAACTCCGAGAAGCAGAAGGCAAGCTCGGCGGGGTCAAATTTCAGAGGAAACGGCGAAGGTCCAAGAAAATGGTGTGTGGTGGTGGTTTTGTTCTCATAGATAGAACAGACCCGGCTGAGCCGTAGAAGAAGATTCATGGCATCCAAGAAGACAAGCCTATCCAACCAAAAGAAATCCCAGAAGGAAAAGTCGGGGAACAACTTTGGGAGTTGACACCAAAGACCTGAGTCAACGGTTCAAAGAGGCCCACTGAATTTAAAGAAATCGCAGGTATTCCAGTAATCCCGAACCTTAATTCAAACGACTAAAGTAACCACAACGAAAAAGCCATAGACAAAACATACATAGAACTATAAAATAATTAAAACAAATAAAATTTTAAAATAGTAAGCGATCCCTCAGGTGTGAGCGTGTCTCACTAAACCTTAGGGTGTGAATGTTAAGACCTGGAGTTGTGTGCTAAGTCACATAGGATAGGTTCCGAAAGAGAGTTTGCGGGCTCCAATGCTGGCTGGAGGCTGCCATTTTATAATCTATATTGCATATTATATTATGACTTTTAATATACTAATAATGGAATATAAAATAATAATATAGCATTGTAATGCATAATTGCAATTTTTAAAAATATTTTCTTTATTTATCCATGAGAGACACCCAGAGAGGCAGAGACACAGGCACAGGGAGAAGCAGGTTCCCTGTGGGGAGCCCAATGTGGGACTCAATCCCAAGACCCCAGGATCACACCCTGAGCCAAAGGTGGATGCTCAACCACTGAGCCACCCAGATGTCCTAACTAAATTTCTATAATCCAAAATTTGTTGGTAAACTCGAAGCTAAATGCTCTGGAGGCCACATATACACCCTGGAAAGTCCTCTGTCGCACGTAATGACTGGATTGTAATCTCCAGTCCAACCATCTGCGTCCTCAAATTTTGCAGATGCTCAGCCCCTTCCCCCAAGCGCATCCCTCACCTTGCCTTCGTTCTTCTGTTTCCTCCATGCCCTGGGTTTTCTCTCCCCCCTTGGCTTCTTCCATCAGGATCTCCCTCTACCTCCTGAGCTGGTAAGCCCAGGGCCAGCAGAGCGAGCAGCAAGGGGAACAAAGATAAATGTAAGATTTGTACCCCAGTGTCTACGTCAGAAAACACACAAGGAAGGTGCTAACACGTCCTGTAGAATCAAACCTAAGGGTTTGTACCATGAGTCCGATGTCCGGTGTTGGCTGTCTCCTCATCTTCCCGTGCTCTCCTCAAAGCATGACAGCCAGAGCGCACACAGATCTCATGCAGGAGGCATGATGAGGAACAACAGGAGTGATGATATGCGGGCTCTGCCCACTGGTAATATGAAGCAGAAATGGCGGTGGGGTAGCGTCCCAAGGGAAAGGAATCTGGACAAGACACAACTCAGAGCATGTAACCACCATTGTCGCCAACCTGCACCTCCAGAAATTCTCAGAAACACAGAGAAGAGCACCAAGAACCAAGGTCTTTCTATTTTGGTTTCCAATGGAAGGACGACGTCTGATGTGTGGGGAGCTCAGAGCACCTGCATGAGGCTTCCCAAGACCCCATCTGATGGGCTCCCTTCCTGGGCTCTGCAGAGGACTTCCAGGTGACACCACGTGTCGTATAAGCCACTCACGGACCCTACTCTCCTCTTCAACCACCTCCTCTCACACATCAGAAGCCATCCTCAACAAGAGTGACTGTGGCCCCCTCTTCCAGAGGACGGGGTGTGTGTGTGTGGGGCAACACCTACAGATGTTTTTTTGAATGGCACAACGGGGAATCCTACTGGCATCTGTTGAGTGGACACCAGGCACGCTGACCAACACCCCACAGTGCTCAGAACGCCGTCCCATAAAGAGGGGTCCAGTCCCCAACAGTTGTGCCAAAATGGGGAAATCCTAAATGAAATCCATCATGGCGTCTCATCTTCCAACATCTCTTTGGTTCTTCCATGTTTCCCCATTCCTGTGGGTTTTCCTGCCCAAATTCCAGTTATTCATATATATTTGTTGCTGATATTCTTTCTTAGACCTGTGTACCAAGAGGTGACTTGATTGTGGGTTTTACAGCCACCACCTCACGTGGCAAGATCTCCCCTTGTTAACATCTATCTTCATTTTCACCCACATCCTCACTCTCGGCACAGCAACCCACATCCCCCGACCCCACCCTGTGCAATCTGTCTCACAGCTGCCCTTAACTATCCCTGTGGCTTGTAAAGTACGCCGCATTGCATTGCCCTGCAAGTATGTGTTTTTCATTTGTATAAATAGCACTGTGCTATAAATCGCATGCTGTTTCTGAAACACTCAACAAAATTTTTTAAGACCTAATCATGTTGCCGAATTTCCGACTATTCTGCTGTACATCTCCAGGCGGCATGCGTTTACCATATTTTATGAACTTTGCGTGCTGATGGCTACTTTAAGCCACCCTTGATTTCTTAAAGGCAAGAGTAATACGCTAGATGTGTCACTTAGGTCCTTCTGTAGGAATTTCTCCGGGATATACACCTAATAACGGATATTGCTGGGTCATGAGATATCTGCTTCCTTAGCAAAAATCCAAAGTCTGGAACGCTCTTCACAATGGCAATCCCAATCCTGATCACCATCAGGGCAGGAAAGCTCCCATTTTCTCACACTCTGGAGACAACCAGGTGTGTTCTTGTTTTACGTAGTTTACAATCCCAAAGCATACAAAAATGCCTCTTGCTGTTGCTTTAATTTGCAATTCCCTGATCATGGATAGTCATTTGTTAACAGGGTTTACTTTTTTGTTTTGCATTCCCTATTCTTGTACGGTACTCATTTCCAGATGTTTTTGTGATTCATTTGCAAGAGTCCTGCAGAGGAGAATTCCTTTTTTTTTTTAATTTCAATTTCATAAATAATTTTTTCCATCCTTTCAATGATTCATTAAACTTGTCCATGATGCCCTTGACACAAAGCCTTTGTTTCAATGGAGTAAAATTCCTATTATGATTTTTGCTTTCAGGATGAAAGACATCTTTGTCCACTCCAAGGCCAAAAGGACATTCTCCTTTATTTCATTTTACTTTACTTGATCATCAATATGTAAGAATTTAATCTACGTAGAGGTCATTTTGATGCACTGAGAAGGCATCAGTTTTGCCTAGTTTTGCCTTCCTTCATATAATGAACCAGTTTCTCAAACACTGTCTTTCTAGCAATTTTCCCTTTTCCCTATTAATGCACAAAGTCCTACTTCTCAAGCATTAAAGGGACATAATGAGAAGGTGCTAATTTGGGGGAATTCCCCTGTGTCCCATTTTTCTTGGGCCACCCCAATACCAGTGCCTACATGTTCTTGCTGCTTTGGCATAGAGGGACACCATACTTGTGGGACAAATCCCCACTCTGTGTTTTCCCCACGATGGACTTGGCTTGTCTCAGGTGTGTTTTTCCATGTCCTTAAACTAGTTTAACCATGGCTCAAATGTCGGTATCTTCCTTGGTAGCATATTTGGATTATATGTTGATTTGGGAAAGAATGTTCTTTATGGCAGGTTGGGGGTGCCCCAGAAGGACAGCATGAGAAATAAGCCATGTGTGGGTACATTGTTATGGTGAGTGGTCCCAGGGAGATGAAGAACAGAAGGAGAAAAGGAAAGGAGGAAACACCAGCATCAGGATACATTACAGGTTTGCCCATCACCATGATGGGGGCCCTTTGGGGTGGGACATCCTGCAGAATGTAATGGTTTCCACCATGGATTGTACACTTTCTGCCAAATCCAGGTATTTCCTCCTTTTAAACCCTTCCTTTAGTCTCACCCTATCCCACCCTGGTCCCTTTCTTAGATAATGGTCTGGATGTAGCACACACCACTGAATAGATGAATAGAGAGTTCGGGTAGTTTTAGTTCCCTTTCCCTACAAATCTCCCCTACATCACCAAGTACTGCACGCAACCACATTAAACATGACTTTTTAGCTTTTTAATTTTTATTTATTTTTAAAAAGATTTTATTCATTTATTCATGAGAGATACAGAGAGAGAGAGAAGCAGACACACAGGCAGAGGGAGAAGCATGCAGGGAGCCTGACGTGGGACTCGATCCCGAGTCTCCAGGATCACACCCTGAACCAAAGGCAGGTGCTAAACCGCTGAGCCATCCTGGGGTCCCCTTTTTAGCTTTTTAAATCACTCTGAAATCCTACATCTCCCTCAATACATGAACTTAGGGCATGTTGTCTCCCCTACACTATTCCAAAAACAGCACAAAGATGTAATCTTACTACTACCGTCCCCCTCCAACTAAAGAGGTTCTGAGTAGCTTGTTTTATAAGCATGGCCTTGGCCACAATGGCATCAGCTAAGACCCGAAAAGGAACAGACAGAAAAAGAAAAGCCAGAGCAGAAGGTGACATCCACTGAATTAGGGTGGGTAACCCCTCCCACGTCTACACTCACATGTCTTCCTCAGTAGGATTCACTGATTCCACCTCTTCTCTCTTATGTATACACCTGTTGCCAACACACAGCTGTCTGTGTCTCTAGCACCCGAAACCATCTGGGCACCTTTTAATGTTCCTGTCATCTCCCTCTTTCCTTCCTTCCTCTCGTCTTTCCTTCCTCCATGACCCCACATTGATGAGCCTTCTGATACCTCAGTTGTTTTACAGCTCAAGGCCCCACCTGCCAGTAAAATATTGTACATGAATACTCCAAAACTCAGTGTCCTCTGGCCCAGAAATAGCATAAATCTAAGGTAACCCAAAGAAGGATTTGTACCATCATCACTGGTCCAAACGTGTTTCTTGTTAATGAAAACCATGTCTGTGTGTTGGAGCCATGCAAACCAGAGGTCTCCGTGGTGATCGTAAGAAGGGACACAGTGTGGCTTGTCTTTTCTCTTTCCTAGAATCTCAATAAAAACTCAGTTGTCCTCAATACTCTGCGGATGCACACGTTGTTATTTGTCGCGACCACTTCATCTGCAACGCACGTTTCGCACACACTTCCTGCCTCGTGTGCTATTTCTGCCAGCGCCGGTGCATGCCCACGGAGTCTGCAGAAACTATGCTGGGTGTTTGTCTCTAAGCAAAAACAACTTCACTGAAAGCAGGTACGCCTTTCTCACCTGGGCTACGCTCGGGTTAAATCTAGACTTCTGCCTTCCAGGTCATTGTTTTACCAAAACAAAATGTCACAGCCACTGGAAAGCCATTGAATTTATTAATTCAAAATGCTTTCCTTTGCTCAGAGAAATAAAGCCCCACCTGTATAAATAGGAGATGGCCAGGAAAGAACTGTTTACATATTGTCGTAAAGCCTTAAAAATGGTAGGAAGTGACTGTCGTGTTCATTTTTTCAACACAAATTCATATTTAAATCCACAGCAATGGCAGGATGAGTGCGAGCACTTAAACTGATAGGGGTATAATGAAACATTTACTAAATTGCACAGAATATAGTGTCTGGTAGTTACTCTACTCAGTGCCAGAATCATTAAGGGTCCCAAGTGGGCAAGCACGATATGCTTGCAGGGAATGACCAGCTCTTGCAGAAATATAAGTCCAATATATCTTTTTACTCCAACATTAAGAGCTTTGCCAAATCTGGGATAAAAGCCAACCCAAAGAGTTTCGCATTGTTAGCAAAAGAACTATTAGGGCATCCTGGGTAGCTTGACGTATGGTGTCATTTTTCGGGCGTTTTTATAGTGCAGCTTGTTTTCCTGCCAATCCCTTTTCTTTAATGAATGACTCTTAAGTCTCGTATTTGTTAAGATTTGTTTTCTTTAAGTCAATCTTATTTAGGCTTCTTTCTGAGTAAAAGCATATGGGGATCACAGGATAACTGTCCATCTGTCGCAAACAATTTGCAACAATGTCCTTTGTGGATGGCTGCTGGTTTAGCGCACAAGAATACGGGGAGCCCACGAGTACCAGTATGTCCCAAATTTTTTTTTTTTAATTTATTTATGATAGTCATACAGACAGAGAGAGAGAGAGAGGCAGAGACACAGGCAGAGGGAGAAGCAGGCTCCATGCACCGGGAGCCTGACGTGGGATTCGATCCCGGGTCTCCAGGATCACGCCCTGGGCCAAAGGCAGGCGCCAAACCGCTGCGCCACCCAGGGATCCCTGTCCCAAATTTTATATGAGACATACTTACCCTTTCCACTAATACATTAACCAGTTAATTTAGAATTTGGGGAGAATGATGAATGATTTTTATGTATAAGTAAAAGTTTGGGGGAAAAAAGTAATTTTTACAATATAAGTATGTTCCATGTAAATTTGGGATATACTTCTACTTAAAAATCATCCACTATTTTCAAGTAAAAGTAAATAAATTTTTAAGAACGAGTAACTTTTAAAGTAGAAGTATGTCCCACGTTTCCATTCAAATGTGGGACAACTACTTTAATATTATTCACGATTTACCCAAATTTAAATTTAAGTTGGGACACACTGGTACTTAAGAAGTTAATCATTATTTAACCAAAATTCAAATAGAACAGTATGTCTAGAAAAGTATGTCTCAAAATTCAAATAGAACAGAGCCCCCTATATTTCATCTGGCAAAGTTACATTTATGAAAGCTGAAAGTACTGCTTTTTTTGTTGTTGTTGTTTAAGAAGCAGATGATACTATAGAAATACCAGTGCGGTGTTGGGAGACATACTTGAACATTGTTCTTCTGAAGCTACATTTGGAATTCAGACATTATGTTGTCTTAACTCTACGTCACTCCCCATCAGGGACATTCTGCTCCAGAGGGAGGATTAGAAGTCCATGCCAGTCACCAAAAGTGTGACCATCTCATTGTGCAATATGACATTCAGCCACTGAAATTCTCTAGGATAAAGCTCACGAAGAGAAAGAGGATAAAAAAAAAATCTCCTAAGGTGGCAAATGGCTGATCTCATGTGTTTGCACTTAGGTCAAGCCTTACACTCCTGATACCTCCCTTTCCTAACCCCTCCCTGCTTTGTATTGCCCTGGAAACTTCTTCCCAAGCCTGTCTCAGGCAAGAGCGGGCTCAGGGCACCATTGTGTTCCATCACTAAAAGATAAAACTAATTGAAAACTCACAGACTAGACCTTAAAAACAAACCCGGTCCTATCCCCACCTATTTAAATTGTGGAAAGTGGCTATTGGTTCTCTACAATTGGATAAGGGGGCTCATCTGGTTCCCAGCACCATCATGGAGCTCGAGACATTTTCGGAGAGGGTGATTCTGTAAGAGTTGCACACACGCATTTTTTGAAAAAACAGGAAGCAGGGTACAGAAGCTTCGTGTCTCCTATATTATTCAACAATCTGTTGTTTTTCATTGAATAAAGTTCTAGAAAGTTTGGCCTCCCGATGAGCGTCCAAAGCTCATGTGTTCTGCAGAGGCAATGAGCCCTGTTGGACTCTGGGCATTGTGGAGGCTCTGGATGCTGGAAGAAATTCTGGATTCTCGCTTGTTTGGCAGACCTGAGCTAGAAACAAATTCAGTCTGGAAAACATGCCCAACAATACCTCTACCTGAGTGGTTCCCATGGGATGATATAAGAGAGAAGGATGTGGAGGCCAACTGGTTCCCAGTGAGCCTGGTCGGCACCACTGCCCATTCAGAGCAGATATATGTGAGGAACCAACGTGGCCAGAGGTCAGCTTGACCGTCAAGCCAGGCACAAATAAGAGTTATATCCATTGTTTCCCAATGTCCTTGGATCCAAACAGACATTAAATTACTTTTCAGCAGATTTCTATGGTGGGTCAAGGAAATGGAATAAGATAGGTCTACTCGGTTCTCAACAGAAATGGTGGAAATTGCTTTTGGCATTAGAAGGGCCAGCTTTTTGGAACTCTAACCAATGATAAATAGCAGATTCTTGAATAATGTAGGCAACACAAGGCTTATTAACTCTATGTGTGTATGTGTGACTTGCTAAGAATATAATCGTTAATGGGAAAAAAATGTGGTTTCTGCCTTTATGGGCCTCCAAAGCATTGGAAAGCTACCACTAAAGAGGCATTCTAGGCGACTATAGGATCTACCGTTGATGTTGAGACTATTTATTTACATCCTGTTGTGCTAGCACAGTTCAGGTCTCTGTGCGTCACCTTCCATCTTTACTGTTTCCCATCCATTTGTGACCGCTGAACAGAGAAGAGGACTGCACGGACGGGCACGTTTGACCTCATCAAAGATGACACATCAAAGACGCTGTCGGGGACTGTCCAGAACGAAGGCTCAGCCCATTCTGTGAGTGGCTCAATACTACCCGGTTGAAGTTGTGCAAATGGTCTCCGAGCTGTGAAGCGGCTCAGCAGTACTTGGCTCGCAAATAAAGCTGAAAATACGGACCCATTTTCTAACGCTAGATGGAACACTGATATTTGTGCAAATCAGGGAATATTAACTCAGAGTTGAATGTGGTTTTTTACCCTTGAACACAGCTGTTGGCCTTCGTTGAAGGAGGTATACAACAGAGAATAGCCTGAAGCCCCAACACGTGTGGATTTTTATCTCCAATCCCTTGTTGCATGGCCCAAATACTACAAAAATAAGAACACATCGTTTAAGCAATGTGTGAAGACTTGCCATGGGACTGAAATAGATTTTTAATTTTTTTTCTATTTTTAAAAAAATTTTAAGTAGGCTCCATGTCCAACATGGGGCTTGACTTCACAACCCTGAGACCCTGAGATCAAGACTCGTATGTTCTACTGACTGAGCCAGCAGGGGCATCCTGACCTAAAACATATTTTAGAAACAAATAATGCTTTCAACTTCTGGCACCTTTCTGCAATAAATTAAAACACATGAGTTTGTCAGATGCCATAGGCACCACCCTATAACCCCAAAATAGATTCTGAAATAATCTGGCTGGAGGCGTTTATGAAATAATGAGCAGACTTTAGATCTGATAGCCATCTTTAAAAAAAAAAAAGAAAAGAAACCATGAAAACATATGCAAATAACGACTATTCTTCCTCTAATGAGCCAAAATTAAAAAGTACATGGCTCCCGATAACCTGTAATTACCTGGTGGGTAGAAAGAAAAAATGTTGCCAAACAGACACTCAGAATGCATAATTATGTGGATGGAATGTTGGCATAACTGTAATTTTCCAATTATTCGAACTTAAGGGGACTCCTCTACCTGCTTCTGAGAAGTGTAATGAATTGTTTCCCGGCGGTTTCCTTTGGCGTGTGTCATCGCAATGCCTTACACACGGCTGCACGTGCCCCGTGGGGGACACCACGGCTGTTGGGACTGGGTGTTCGATTTAAGTCTTCAATCATGGGGCTCGTGAACAGCACATGAACTGCTACATTTATAGAGGGAGCCCACATGACCACAGCGAGGGATGTGTAGAGCGCAAGATGTCACCTCCGGAAACGCCCCAGACGCACGGGTCTGCCCAGGTGGCCACTCACACCACAGACGGTGGCCGTATTGAACTTGGCTTTGTTGTCAAAGTCCAAACAATGAAGCGTTAACAGAGAATTCCCTCCACTGCCACCTGGTCTGAATGTAGACTTCCCAACCCTTTCTATGGCTCTGAGTCCCACAGATGCATGCTGAAAAATGCAGGTGTGTCCTTTTTAAAACACCCCACAAGCAGACACACTGTATCCAGAATTTGGCAAGTCGCTTTTTCACATGTCCACGTCATAGAAATCTTCCACTGACCCAAAAGAGTGGTCTTTCCATGTTGTGTCTTCTTTTTTATTTTAACCACGACAGCTTATTCTGCATATTGGACGCACTGTGGTTTAGTTTCAAATACTGCCCTAATTTGGTGGTTATTTCTGAAGCCACCGTATCCTTGTTTTCATTAGTTTCTTAGTACTTGCCATAGAGAACAGTAAAACAAACCAAAGGATCTGATAATCCCGCCACAGAGAAATTTCTGTTGCCCTTTTGTTTCAAGAAGTGTTGTGTGCCCACGGCAAGAAAACTCAAGCGTTTGGATGTAACCTCTTCATCATACTTGTTTTGCAAATAGAAGTTGGTAAGAAAAGATAACCAATAGGAGTAGCAGACAACATAAATAAAGATTTCACACACTTAAAAGCAACATGTAAAAGTAACATATAAGAGATGGTCATCTTGGTTCATTTAAAAATGCCACAAATTAAAAAAAAAAGCCACAAATTAAGGTGAAATAATTTCTGCCTCCAAAATTGGCCCCCCAAATCCCCAATTTTTTTAAGTATGCTATTCTATCAATGATCTGCGGAAAACCCTTAAAAAAAAAAAAAGATCAGTTGAGTGGAAAGAAAAGGAATATTTTCTGAATATTTTCTGAGGAAGAGCAGAGGCCTTGTCAATGCTTCCCTGTCCCTCCAGGGGACACTAAACCCATCCAGGACCCCTGCTCCTTCTAGCACTTTTACATCCAGTGGTGGCTTGTTCCTACTCTTGAAAACGAGACTGTGCAGTCTTGCAGGATTGTTGGAGCCAAACTGTTGCCAACCTGCAATCAATCATGGCAGAGATGAGTATTTACACTACAGAAATGGGTAAAAGCTGCAAATCTGGGGATTATTTCCCCCCCCAGGGAAACTGGCTGACCAGCACATGGCTACCATAGACCTTCTACACTGATCTAGCCCTGCAAAGGAGTTTCAAGCGGACGTTGATAATGTTGTGTCTGCAAGGCACAAAGTGGTTTTCACAGTGCGATCAGGATGCTGGTGGTGGTGTGTGGACATGCCCAAAAATCAATGTGGAGTGGAAATCTGGAATACCTCTAGGGAAATAAATTCTTTTTTTTAAAAGATTTTATTTATTCATTCATGAGAGACACAGACAGAGAGAGGCAGAGACATAGGCAGAGGGAGAAGCAGCTCCCTGCGGGGAGCCTGATCCCAGGATTCCAAGGTCACAACCTGAGCCGAAGGCAGATGCTCAACCCCTGAGCCACCCAGGCGTCCTGAGAAAAAAATTCTCAGCTACCAGGAGGTTCTGAAAGTAAGCTAGGAGACCCAATAGCATAAACATAAATTGAGGAGACACATGCCTTCCACCATCAGCTTCTGCTTAGACACAACGCCGAGGGGTAAATCTGGAAATAGGAACATTTGCAATGCGGAAACTCTGCCCACTGCAACCGCCCTGTTGTTCAGAACAATTGCCAAGGACAATAACATTCTCCACAAAATGTGCTAATTTACTTTCTGTCTTTTTTTTTTTTTTAAGATTTCATTTATTTATTTCAGAGAGAAAAAGTGCACACACCGAGGGAAAGGGAGAAGCAGACTCCCTGCTGAGCAGGGACCTCGACTCCATGCTCCATCTCAGGACTCTGAGATCATGACCTGAGCCGAAGGCAGACATTTAACAGCTCAGGCACCACCCAGGCGCCCCTCTACTAATTTACTTTCAAATACTATAGTAACATGGGCAAAGGCACCTCCCAATGCTACACACAGACTGCACTCAAGATATAAAGCGGCTGGCAATAAAAAATGAAATTAATAAAAGTTATTTGGCATTCTTAACCAAAAATAACAAGCAAGCCCCCTGGTAGGGGATCATTGGCCAAGTTCAGAAGTGGAAGGAATGGTGAAGAGTGATTTATAATGACTTCTTTATAACATTGGCTCCACAACGGGACTCCACTTGAGAGCGTGTATTTCAAGAAACGAGAAGCTAACTACAGGGTTGACAGACTCACAGAAGCAAATGGAGTCTGGAGTCAGACTTGGGTACAGTGGGAAGCTGGAATGTGGAAAACAGCAAGTCTTCTATAAACAGGGAAAAAAACAGACTCAGGAAAAAGCAGGGAAAAGAAAAAAAAGAGAGAGAGCCAAAGCAAAGGTCCTGTGGCAGGAGTTGCTATAGGATGTTCTAAATGAGTAAAGAGGCTGGGGAATTTGGATCTGAGTGACCAGAGAAGACAAACAGGGAGTCTGACTTGCTGGAGAGCAGATCACGGACAGCTTTCCACATGTTGTGAGGATATTGTCTTTTGCTTGGAGTGCAATGGGGAGCCATTCCAGGGTCTTGAGCAGAAAGACATGCACGGAAAGTTGCCATCACTAATGAGTAAATGGGAGTGCAGGGCAGCTAACTCACCTGCCCCCTTGGCTCCAAGGACATTCAAACCTGGACTCAAACCCACGTCTCTGACTAATAAGTCTCAGGTTCATCCAACCACCCAGCCTGACTCCTTCTGCTTCTGATTCCCCACACTGGTCTCGTAAATATTTTCAGTTTTGCAAGAGATCTAACGTTGGTGATATTTAGCAGGAAGTCCAAGGTGGAATCAGAGGTAGGAAATAGCATCCACCGAAAACCACCTTTTGCATGCCCACTGCGAAATGGAGATTCCACGTGAGGATCTTCCACACGGCTTTTCGTCTTACTTAGTTCCTTGCCCGGGGCACTTTCTATCTCATTGCACAAACGTGTTTGCAATTTTTCTACCTGGTGTCTCTAGTTCCATCCAACTGGAAGGCTGCACGGGTCAAGCTCACACGCTCGGACTGGTGCGTCAACACGACACGTCCTAGCTTTCAAAGTGTGAGGATTCAGACTCTTGCTCTGGCATCAAGATCAATCTTGTTGTAAACGTGGAAGGGAAGCAACTTTCTCTCTGCTTTGCTTTGTTAGCAACCCTCAAATGCTCCCCAATATCAAATATTCTCAAGATTGTGGTTTTCCAAAAACTCCAGTCAAGAAATGGGCAGAAGACACGAACAGACATTTATCTAAAGGAAGACCTACATGTGGCCGACAGATACACGAAAAAATGCTCCACATCACTTATCATCAGGAAAACACAAATCAAAACCATAATGAGATTATGATGCGTTGTTTGCAAAGAAGTCATTTTTATTTTCTTTGCAATACTTCCTCTTTAATAGTCACCTTGGTTGCAAAAATGTGCGCATTTCCTCGTGTTGGAAGCAAGTAAAGCAGAAGCAGAGCAGGGTTCTTGATGTAACTGAGCCCCAAAACGAAACCCAAGAGCCAACTGTGTGTAGCGAGGGGTTGACCTTAACAACGGACTTATTGGAAGCTCTGGAGGTAAAACCAGTGAAAGGTGAGAGTAAAATCAGGAAACTTTAGGGTTTCTTTAGGGAAATCCCAGGGTTTCTCTGTGAGATCCACAGCCTCTGTCATTAGCCAAGAGTATTTTTTAATAGGAAGTCTGAGCAAAAACAATAGAAAAGTCTTACCTATGGTTCCATATAGTTTAAGACAATTGTAGAGTCTACCTGGCAATGATCAAAATAGATATTGATAAAGTCTTGTGAATTTATACGTGGCTAAGTAGGTTTTATTTCTGTGCTATGCTTAAGATGGAGGTGCGCGGTCTAGAACTATACTATTATTCCTTAATAGTACATTATTTACAATATTAATTAAATATTATGCTACATATATAATACTGAAAACTGTTTTTAAATAATTATTTTTTTAAGATTTTATTTATTTATTCATAGACACAGAGAGAGAGGCAGAGACACAGGCAGAGGGAGAAGCAGGCTCCATGCAAGGAGCCCAATGTGGGACACAATCCCGGGTCTCCAGGATCACACCCCAGGCTAAAGGCAGTGCTAAACTGCTGAGCCACCTGGGCTGCCCTAAAGAGTTTTTTTAAAAGATTTATGTATTCATTTTAGAGAAGGAGGGAGGAGCAGAGGGAGAGAAAGAATCTCAAACAGACTCCGTGCTGAGTCTGAAGCCTGACACGAGACTCAATCTCATGACCCTGAGACCATGCCCTGAGCTGAAATCAAGACTGGGACACTCAACCCACTGAACCCCCCAGGAGCCCCTTAAAGAATGTTCTTAAGGTCAAGTTTCAGTGAAGACCAATGGATAGAAAAGAAGAATCACCAAATGAGATCAAAGAAGGAAAATAAAAGTACGGGCTTCAGATACAGTTGGATGGATAGTATTTTAGGGTCTTCACCACTGACCAGGATGGGCTGGATTCTTAAGCCACAAAATCCAAACCTCTGCTTTGAAATAGTTAAGAGAAACACATGGAAAGCTGTCAGTACCTCTTTCTCCTTGGAAAAAAGAACACACCAGGGTATCAAGAACTCTAAGCCCCTTTGCAGATCCTCAACAAGGATTAGGGTAGGTTTGTGCAGGGGCTTGCTGCCCCCATCTACAGCCGCCAAAAGCTGACAAAGATATTCCACCATTAGGAAGGGAAATCTGTCCAACTGGATTCCCAAAGCAGACTGTAAAACGTAATGGCAATATCCAACGACCATGGCAATTTTGACCCAAAGTTGTAAAAAAAAAAAAAAAAAAAGAGAGAGAAAGAGAAAAGTTTAAAAAGCTGGACCAACTTTCTGTCAAAGTCCAAATTTACAGAGATTAGGAATAAGAGTTTCAGAAAAGAAAATATTACATAATAACGGATCATTAATAACTGCCCTGTAAGATGCTCATATATTGGCCAGAAGGCTGGAGTGTGCCATATGGGATAATGGGAATGAAAAATAAAATGGATTCCAGTTTTTGATTCAGAGATGTCATGGGAAAGGTTTCTTCTCCGCCCCGGTTGGCTTTCAATCCCTCCTTAATCACCAATACTAAACTCCAATTTAACATGGAAAAGTAGAGATTCAGAGCAGGAAACTATGGTTCGCGTAGGAAACTATTTTTCTAACTCTAAGCAAGATGCAAGAGTGGGTCATACATTCAATTTCGTGGGTTCCCAGTAGTCCTAAAATAATGATTTTAGATAAAACGATTCTCTATTTAGACATGAATAAAGACGTATTTGAGAACACTATTTCTACAGGATTAGTATCAGAAGTTAGAAGTGTCTTGCTTGCTCACCTTTGGCTTCAGGTGTGTTTGTGTGTGTGTGGGTTCTGGATAGTTCTGCCCAATACACCACAGTGAGGGTTTGAAAATCATGGCTCAGAGGATCTCGTGATAAGCCCCAATGATGTTTAAGATTGTATTCTGTGGCTACGAGTTAAAAACAAAAAGATTAAAAAAAAACTGAAAAGATAAGAAACAAGTGTTGGCAAGGACGTGGAGAAAAAGGAGCCCTCGTGCACTGTTGGTGGGAATGCAAAGTGGTATAGCCGCTCCAGCATGGAGGTTCCTCAAAAAGTTAAAAATACAATTACCATATAATTCAGTGATTCCACTACTGGCTATTTACCCCAAGAAAACAAAGCACAAATGCAAAAATATATATATACCTGTATGTTTATGGCAGCATTTACGTACAAGAGTCAGGATACAGAAACAACCCGAGTGTCCATCCATAGATGAATGGATAAAGAAGAGGTGGTGTCTGTATACAACGGAGCATTACTCAGCCATCAGGAAGGAGGAGATCTTGCCATCTGAGAGAACGTGGACGGACCTAGAAGTCCATTTCACGTATGTTAAGGGAAATAAGTCCGACACAGAAAAATACTGCGACTGCACTCATATGTGGAATTTAAACAGGTAAATAATGAAACAACCCCAAAAATGCAGAAAGAGGCCCATGAAAGCAGAGAACTCACTGGTGGTTGCCAGAGAGGAAGGTAGGAGATGGATAAAATGGGAGAAAGGGAGTGGAAGAAACAGGTGTGCAGCTACGGAGTAGGTCACGGGGATAAAAGGTACAGCCCGGGGAATATAGTCAAAGGTATTGCAATAGCGTTGCACGGGGAACGGATGGTACTTACACATGTGGCGAGCACCATAGCGTTAATGTACAGGCAAGTCGAAGCGCTACTTTGTACACCAGAACGTAATATAACATCGTGTGTCAACTATCCTCAAATACATTAAAAAAAAAAAAAAAAAGATTAGATCCTGAAAGAAGCACAGATTTCCCAAATTCGATCTGCAGAGGCGGCTCCCCTTTGGAACGGGGATGGTGTACAGTTGGGTTGGAGAGACAAAGGAACCCAAAAGAAAAGAAAACGCATCTAACCATCTGTCGACGGTGACATGGGTATTTCCAGGGCATTATGACGCATCCCTCGTCGTGCCAAATTTGCCGCCCATCCTGGCCTTTCAGACATCTGGGCCATTATTCATCCTCAGCAGAAGTCGACACAGTGCAGAATAACCGCAAGAACTCCATTTTCTGCAGGGCGGGTGACCTTTGTCCACTTCGCACTTACTGGAGTGACCTCGCATCTTCATCTTGGCCTTTTGCGGCGCACCCCCCCAACCCCTTTTCCCAGGCCCTGATTTTAAGCAGCCTGCACACAGATTCTGATTCATTATGAAGAATTGTTTTCCAGCCAGTGGCTTTCTGAGACATTGCTCCCCAGGGTGCCGTAAGGGCTGACTTTGCACCGGGCTCGGAGCCAGATGCTTATAACGAGATACGAAAGCCCGAGTCTTTTCTCCATTATGTCCTTGAGAACTAAGATCGTTTCGGGTGAAATTCAAGACCCGGGCGGGCAGGTCCCCGTGTTGGCCAATTTTTGGCTGGAGGACACACAGAGAGATGGGGAGTTGTTGCTCGTTGGGCATGAAGTCCGGGTTCTGCGAGATGATTATGTTTCAGAGATGTGCCGTCCCCAACCGGGCCTGTAGTTAGCTACCCCGGAAAGTGCGCTGAACATTCTGTTGACAGCAGATTTCCTATCATGTGTTCTTTACCATAATAATAATAATAATAAAAATAATAATAAAAGTTCATCTCAGCTTATAACCTCAGAGGGTTTATAAGACAGTTTCTTGCATGCACTTCTGGAAGGCGATTTGCCTGTTAAAACAGACGCTCAGATCGGCGGACCCAGTAGGGCTTAAGTAGATCATAGTTTTCTGCCTAAAGCAAAAGCAAAGCGTCAAACTTCAAATTCTCCCAAGAATAGTCACTGTAGGTCTACAGTGTTCAACTTTTGTGCAACGTTTTCATCAGAAGGAACACAGAGAATCTGGTTCTTTGGTTTCTTCAATGAGGGTCTTATTCACTTTTTATGGAAACGTCACATGGTTCCTCGGAGTGAGCAGGAACCAGATGGAGCTTAAAGCTGGGCCGGGCGATGGATTCACAGGGAGGCCTCCAAGGAAGAACTGAGTCTTTCGCGGGCTCACTTCTACGATCTCTAAAGTGGACAGACACCAGCCTTTGCAGGGTTTGTAAGTGCTGGAGGGACGGCTGGATCATGTGACAGCCCCATCTTTAGTTCTTTGAGGAGCCTCCATACTGTTTTTCCAGAGCGGCTGTGCCAGAGTGCATTCCCGCCAACCGTGCCCGAGGGTTCCGATTTCTTCCCATCCGCGCCAACACCTGCTGTCCTCTCTCGTCTCTTTGATGGCAGCCATTCTAGCAAGGGTGACGGGACGTCTCACTGTGGTTTCAGTTTGCATTTCAACGAGACACCTGACCTCCTGTTCACAACAGCCACGATATGCCAAAAATGAGCGGATAAAGATTGGTTACATACATACAAATGTCTACCTTAACATTTTGGGGACAAGGTTGAGATTTTTTTAAACAAAAATGCAAAAGGATGGTGGCTTCCAAGGAAGTAAGAGACCTGCATGAACAGAATATGTGCTTTGAAAAAAAAAAAAAAAAGGAAAAACCCTATGAGAGCATCTAAAAAGGGCAAGGACTTACTCCCCAGATAATTTCTCTCCGTCCTTCAAGAACCCTCTGGTTTTCCCCCCAAAATACATGCACATACACACTACACCGTCTCCCAAACCACAATGTCACCACATAAGCACCTAGTCTAGAAATTCTGGAGCATTCCTTGCTCACAAGGTTTGGAATCAGACCCCATAGTTGTTCCTGAAAGATTCCCTCTTCCAAGGGATTTCCATGAGGAGGGGAGGACAAGCTCCATCAGCAGGTGAACAGGCTCCTGTGTGACCATCTGTTTGTTGAGATGTTCTGCTACGTGGCTGCAGCAAGTGCAGTCACCATTACCACTGATTCCGGGTTGACCTGAGTGACGAAGGCAGGACGTTTTTGGCAAGCAGCAGGTGGTTTGCAGAGCCAGGTGTCAAGCTAGGTGAGTAAAGAGAACGTGCAAACAACTTATTTATTGATAATGATAATGGCAGCACATTTTTAACTCGCTGCAAAGGCGATATGCCAGGTCACCCTTGGGCACTAGATGAGAATCTGGCCAAGGATGGCCTGAGCAACAAATTCGGCTCCTGAACTGTGTTTTTTTTTTTTTTTAAGATTTATTTATTTATTTATTTATTTATTTATTTATTTATTTATGATAGACATAGAGAGAGAGAGAGAGGCAGAGACACAGGAGGAGGGAGAAGCAGGCTCCATGCCGGGAGCCCGACATGGGACTCGATCCCGGGATTCCAGGATCAGGATCAAGCCCTGGACCAAAGGCAGGGGCCAAACCGCTGAGCCACCCAGAGATCCCTGTTTTTGTTTTAATAAAACTTTATTGGAACACAGCACGTTCATTTACAGATTGTCTAGGGAAGCTTTTGTGCTGAGACCTGGTGTGTCCTGCAACATTGAAAAAAATGACACAATAATAACACATTGTGTATCATATACTTGAAACTTGCTTAGAAGAAAGAATTTGAAAGTTCTCAGCACAGGGCACCTGGGCGGCTCTGTGGTTGAACATCTGCCTTGGCTCAGGTCCCGGGACCGAGTCTCACGTCAGGTTCCCCGCAGGGAGCCTGCTTCTCCCTCTGCTTATGTCTTTCATGAATAAATAAAAAACATCCTAAAAATAAAAAAAAACAAATTCTCATCAGAAGCAAAAATATGTTTACGACTCTATGTGGTGATAGATTCTGACTACGTTTATGGTGGTGATCGTTTTGCAATATACAGAGATATCCAATCATTATTGTACGTCCAAAACTAATATATCATGTCAATTATACCAATAGTAAACTAGAAGTTAAATTTAAAAAGAGACACTGCTGACTCTTGAACTAGATGAACCCAGAAAAGCTTGCCTTATAACCAAAGAAGCAGACCAGAGTCAAGTGTCTTAAAAGATACAAAGTTTTTATTAAACAAACCTGGAATGAATAGTATTATTACATAAATTAGGCAGCAGTAAAATTTTCCTAGGGTATATATATATACAAATCACAGTGATTTTCATTGTGCAAGAATTGAAAGAATTAGCAAGACTTTTTTTTTTTTTTTTTTTTTTCCACATGAGAAGCTGGGATGACCCCACAGGGCTCCCAGTGCTGGCTCGCCGGGGCGCACCGCACCTGCAAAGGCACTCCATCTCGCATCTGCGGCATCCCACGGCCACCCGGGGGCCCCCGACACGTGCACGGGTGACCCGGCCAGGCTGCCCGTAGCACAGCGCAAGGAAGAAGGAAGCTACGACCGCTCTGCAGAACTGAAAAACCATCTCAGAGGACGAGACGCCCTGAGTGTCAGAAGGCTTGAAATCCCATCTGCTAACACACACACACACACACACGCATAATGACTTTTCCTTTAAGTTAACAGTCGTGTCCACCAGGGAAGAGCCAACGAAAGCGTCACAGAATGCGTTACAACAGGACAATTGACAGGAAACCATTACAGCACGTTTGCCTTTGACTGTGTAGGACCTTCCCTTGGATGCAAGCCCATGGGGTCTGCAAAGCAAACTTGACAGGGAAACGTGACGCTTGGTGATATCACCCCTCCTGCACTCCACCCCCATCAAGACACACATGCACACACGCACACACACATCAAACTACCCAAATACATTATTGACACAACCGTTCATGTGCTTGTCTTCTCGGTTTTGGTAAGTGGACACCGTCCACTGACGGTGAAGCAAAGACAAGGCCTTCTCATCTCCGTAAGAAACGGGGACACGCGGCACAATACCCAGGACCCGCCCAACGCCGATAAAACCCATACTCTCGGTGGATGGACCTCCGGGAAAAAGAACTCAGGCATCATCACGTTCTAAATCTGCACCGCGGGAGCCGTCAGGGGCTTCTGAGAATGCACATCATTTGAGGATGTCAAATCAATTGGTTGGGGGAACAACAACAAAAAATCCAACCAAGTATTTTTCCTGCACTACAGTAACCAAGAAATGTCAGAACAAGAATGTCGATGTTGTCGTGGGATTGGACACAGACTGAAGCACTCCCCGGGGCGGGCAACCCTCAGTGCTAGCGAGTGGGGGCTCTGGGGCCTTCAGTTTATGGCGTGGAGCCATAGTTTCACAGTTAAATTGGTCCAAGATCTAGAGGCAGCGTAGGTCATACACAGAAATGGCAAACGCATCCCACACATCCCACGTTCCCACGACGGCCCAGCGGTACCAGCGATCCTGTCGTTGGTGACCAGGGAATGAGGCCTTGAGTGTAGAGCACAGAATGAAACAGAACGCTGTACCAGGTGCTCACGGACAGATGGGTGAGGGGGTGGTGGGAAGAGGATGTGAGCCGGGCACATCCATCGATCTCATTGCCGGGCTTTCTTGCGACGCATCGACAGGTCAACAGCAGAAATCGCGATGCCCGCATTGGCCTAGCAGATACGTTTCTGCCCGGCAGGACCCTCACGTGTGTTCTGCAAGAGCTGGAAGTCACCCAACGCAAATGGAGGATATGCTGTACGGCCAGGTGGTGATTTAATTTCCTTCTTAGCTCTGCAGACCGTGTGTCCAACCGGGTTAGTGACAATCCCCTTGGAAAAACAGCACCCGCCCCAACACGCTTCTTCGCAAGACATGCGTTTCCTGAGGAATTTCTTTTTAATGGTACGTGTATTTGAGAAAAATATTGCCAACTCATAAAATTGCATAGAACAAAAGGAGTCTGTAGCTTTTCCCCGATGCGAATTTTGCGAATGTTTCCATGACGTTTCTTCTCGTGACTTCTGCGCACGGATGTTTGACCAGATACCTGAAAATTGAAGTGTCCCCACCCGAATAAAGTATTTCTCAATTATATATGGTGAGGGTCCCATGTGTTTGGGACTCATTTTGATTGAATCAGTCTTTGCATTACGTCACTCTGTGTAATTTAACAGTCCGGCCACGGGCAGTTAACACACGGCATGTGCCACTTTGAATATTGAAATGGCAAAGACTGAGTTTAACACCATCTGGTATTCTTGGAATCCCCTTTAATTTTTAATTTGTTTTGCATGGCGGATGGCTGATGACAATGTTTTTAAAGAACTGTGTGATCTGTGCATTCCAATGTTGGCGTTTTGTGTGTCTGTGTGTGTGCGTATCTGTCCAAAATTAAGGCAATGTATTTCATGCTTCCTTGAGGCTATTTTCATATCCTATATTAAATCCGGGACGGTGAGAATTAAACCTGAAAATATGCGTATGGGTCAATGTGTATCTATGTACAACGTTTTACCGTGTTCAAAAAGGTGTTTCATTTATTTTAATTTTTTGAAGCACGGGGCTCCAAGATAATAATAATTTACTTTTACAAGTCAGAGGACACGAGATCTTTGCTTTCCCTCATGGGTTTGTATCTCAGTGCATAGGTCACTTTGCTGACTTAGCCTTGAAAGAGCCAATGATCAGTTAAGAAACTTCATGGTGAACGTATAGCCGGTTCTGGCACCCGACTTAATGCAAACAGCATGGGCATTGCTCAGTACAGGCTAAAAAACACTGTTCTGTTGGAACATCCAGACAGCACGCCTTGTGAAAATAATTTTTCTTTGAATTATACATTATAAAGAGTTTATTTTACTAAATCTTGTCGTCACTCTGATCTTATTGGATTTGGATTTGAAGAGCAGCTCACGCATGAGAAAGGAGGAGATACCGAGTGGCTTCGATTTCAGGGTCTTGTAAAGCTTGGATGACTGCGTGTGTTCATCACCTCATCTTCCGGCACACAGAGCCCCGGCCTTCCAACTTGAGAGCAGTATCTGCTCAAAGCTGCTAAACGACTGGATGGCCATCGACATTTTGCTGCTTAAACCCACGTGTGACTCTCCCCCACGGCGGCTCTCTGCTTCCGTAGATGTGCTTGCAGAAGAGAGGTAGGAAAGCTCACACGGAAAGAAAAGGCCTTCCCAGGCCCAGCATTGGAAAACAACGTGTATGATGGTGAAGAATCCACGAGGTGACTCAAGAACGTGGGAGCTGGAGACACCTTGAGAGGGTCCACAGTCTTTCGTCTTCCTGCATCCAAGTGCACCAACATATCTCCCAGGGCATGCACATGCTGACTTTTCTGGACCCAGCATGGGAGAAGAAAGGGTATGCAAGGGGTCTTGGAGGTCTGTGTGGGTGTCCCTCTGCAGTTGTTGAAGGGTCTGGTGCCTACTAGAAAGTCATCGTTGACACCTACTACCAGGCACGTCACAGGTGTGAGCAGCTCTGTTTGTCCAGCTGAGTCACGGTGAGCAGAGGATGGGCAACCGCTTGAGATTCACACAGCAAAGTTCAGAATGAGGAAGAGAAGCACAAGACAGAAGCCAATGGATCATGGAAAGCACGGACCTCTAGTCCATGCACCGTTTTCTGGGAAGACGCACATCTAGCAACACGCTCCCTGGAGCCCAGTCCACAACTACCTTTCATTAAGTCAATCCCAAGGGGAAAACACAGTGCAGGGTGCTCGTCGTGGTGTCTTCACGATCAGGTCCAGAGAGGAAAACATAGAATCCCAGCCCTGAGAAGTCTCTACAGGGCCGCCCTACCTATGATAAGACCAGAGTGTGCAAACTAGTCAAACGCTCTCAAACTGAACATTTATGGGGACAGGAACAAGAGAGGCTAATTTTAACGACGCTGAGAGCTTACATCCTATAGCTCATTGGTGTCTTACTTTTTCCCACAGTGAAAGTTAGAAGAAAACCTTGGCATGAAGGTCATCCATGCCACTGAGGCAACATGGAAAGTCCTTTGTTAGCTTCTGCATTTTGTTTAAGCTAGAACTCAACTGGATTTTAAGAGGAAGCCACCCGTCCCCTACCCTCACAACGGAATATGAAATTTCTGGATATAATGCAGGAAATTTCTGAACCGCGTTCAATTCCTTGAAGAACGTTAATGGCTATTGGCTATTCTAAGACTCAAATTCGAATTGATAGGTCCTCCTCTTCCCCTTTTGGCTTCAAGACCTAAAGTCACTAGACATGAAGTACTAAAGACATGGGATGTGGACCACCCCACGATGTTTTCTCCACAAACTACAAAACGCACATAAGATGATAAAAAATACAACACGTCCTATCTGTTGCAGCTATTGTCGCCAAGAAACACAGATCTGGAAAGGGCAATTTGGAAAATAATCACAGGCTCTGCTGAGTATGAAGATTTACATCACGGCACAATTCCTGTGCACCAGTCATATGGTCTTTTTACACCCGCACACACACACGCACACGCACGCACACGCCACCTGTGGTTATAACTGAACGCGCTCCATTTAAACTTATAAAGTTAAGTCTATGAGGAAAACCAAGATATCACAGTAGGTTCATCACACTAAGAGATAAGATAAAATCTACAACGAAACAATTTTCCAAAATGTCCTACTGTGCAGTAGATTTCCAGTTGCTTAAAGATGCTTAATTTCCAGTTGCTTAAATAATGCCAGGTCCATGACTTTGTACGGATCTCCAGTCTCTTTATATACATCCTGATGTACAGAATTCGGAAATGTCTTTATCCCACGGACATGACCCTTCTTCAGGACTCGTGTGCAGCTCTTTGTCCCCGGCAGGCTTCAAGCCATCCTGTGTGCCACATGAAATAAGAGAAAGGACTTTGTTAGTTTTCAGAATGACAGGGTACGTTTTGTCATAATCATACTCATAACTCAAAAACGACTCAATAAAACACACACACAAGAAGAAACTTTCCATTGAAATTCTTGCAAAGACCCACAAGCAGGAATTCCAAGGGAAGGGAGATGCTTAATAAAATAATTAAGCTGTGGGGCGCCTGGGTGGTGCACCGGGTTTAGCATCCGACTCTTGATTTCAGATCTCGGGATCGTTAGATTGAGCCCTATCCTACATCGGGCTCCATGGTCAGTGAGGGGTGTCCTTGAGAGTCTTTCTCCTTCTCCCTCTGCCCTTCTCTCTCTAAATAACTAAATAAATCTCTAATAAAAAAATTAAGCAGTATTTTAACGGTGGGTCTCAAATGTGATATGATGGCATCATGCATACGACTATCCCATGCTCATCTATGCTAAGAGAAGACATTAGATGGATTGCACAAGCAAAACCAGGTTCTGCTCGATGTGCTTTGCTGCAGACCCTTCCAGCTCGACAGAAAACATTCCATTATGAAGCCAAATAAAAGCCAAAGTGTGAGGTCTTTCCATGCCAGGTGTGCTAACAGCGTGCTCCAAGGGCTGAAGAGATGTGAGAATTCACTTTCCAAAGACAAGTGTCTTTCCCTCCTCGGCTCTGGAGGGCAGTGATGAAGCTGCACTTGTGTCTCATCACTGGGAGACATTTTTTGCTTCATGAAGGAATACCTTCCTGCACGGGCGGTCGCGCCTGGGCACTTGGTGCTGAAAACTCAGGGCTCTGTGTGTCGTCCCTCGACCCCACCACCGTGTACAAAACGCTGAGAACACATGAAAATGTTAACATGTCCAGCTGCTCGAGGATGAGACTGGGATCCAATGTTGTGGAATAAACAGATCAGGGAAATGATTTCTTGATTTCCCAAGGTTCGCCAAGGAGGTCATCGCAGTGTCCCCACTACTGGCCCAAGTACGTCCACAATGATTCCAGGTGCAAAAAAAAAATGCCGTTTGTGCATCCGTTCCCAAGGACATGCCCCACCTGGAGAAGTTATTCCTATGTGCAGAAATGAGCTTTATGAAAGGTAGCTGGACCAGCTGGGGGCATGATACTCAACCGTGAATAGAAAACTATCCACTGAATACATGACAAAACCCATCGGACAGCAGCTCTGTGTTTCCCTAAGTCAACTAAACAGTGTGTCGTTTACAAAAAGGCCCCAGCCTCTGACTATCAATGATGAGTCTTCCACCAGAAAGCAATCCACGTCTTCCAATCATTGGAAGATGCCTGAATAAAAGTAATTCATAAAATATTATGGGCAAATCACTCAAAATTGAAGCAAGCGAACAGAACACACACACACAAAAAAACAAAACCAAACTTAGAAACATCTTTTGTCTTTAAAACTCATGAACTGGACTTCACTAGCTTTGCAGAAATTGGAAAAGCTAAAAAGAGTCTTCATTTTAAGAGCACCTCAGGAGAACGATGATTATGTGTCGAAAAGACTAAAACCCATCGAGCAGATGTGTTCCTTTCTCATCCACACAGCCATCTCTTTCTCTTATTAATTTTTTTCTACTATGTTTTAACTTTTAGGCAGGTTTCCTCTCAGTATTGGCGTGGCAATACCAGCCCAGAGCGGGGTTCTGGTGGCACCATGCCTGCCTCCCCGCCAGGGTTCTATAGTGCTATCGTCTGCACACGGTATTGACCAATTATTCCTCCCACTCCTCATAAGTGCTGTTGGGGAGATAAACACAGGAAAAAGCAAGAAAAGTCACGGGTAGACATATCATCGGCAATATGCTCACGAGAAGGAAAACCTGATTTAGGTGGTATATGTAACCAAGCTCCTCATGGAATGGGAGTAACTGAAAGATCTTTACTACCCACATTGAAAAATCCTTCAAAGCCATACGTAGATGCCAGACACATAGAGTCATAGACTTTCAAAGGTTCAAAGAAATGAGAGACTCAAAAATCCATTGTTTTCAATGTCAAATCGAGCTTAGAAAATTCCATACAACGTGTTCCTGGGCAGCATGAGGCCGGAGGCAATGCTGTCTTGGCCGCACTGCCCACCGTGAGTAACACACTCCGGAGCGTTGAGGCTGCCGCCAAGAAGGCCTCCATCTTGCTCTGCCCCACTGCTCCTGTCCCAGTGGATGAGGAATGCACCACTCGGCCAACGCAACATCCCCTTGACATGGGGACACTCAACCTCCCTGATGCGTAATTATTTTTTTTAATATTTTATTTATTTATGACAGATACAGAGAGAGAGAGAGAGAGAGGCAGAGACACAGGCAGAGGGAGAAGCAGGCTCCATGCACCGGGAGCCCGATGTGGGATTCGATCCCGGGTCTCCAGGATCACGCCCTGGGCCAAAGGCAGGCGCCAAACTGCTGCGCCACCCAGGGATCCCGATGTGTAATTATTGAAACAAAAGATATACCTTCCAGATGTGGGTCCTGCCCTCAGAAATTCTTGAAGACTTCCAAGTCTTTTGGAGACACTGGAGGGGCCGTGTTCCAGTCATTCTCGGGGTATGCTTCAAAGTTGGAGGTATCACCCTCGCCGCACAGCTTGGGCACGATGGGGGGCTGCGGGACCAGGGCAAGACACAAAGGCACAGTTAGGAAGCAATGTCGCTTCCAACGTTGCACACCTGGGTGGGACGTGCATCCCTTCATGTCTATGCCTTTACATAAAAGTGGAAATGATGGGGGGAGGCACAAAAAAACCAAAGCTGAATTCCCTTGGTTTATGAACGCAGAAAGCTTCGAATCAGAGACACTGCAAATAAAGTATCCGTCAACGGTGCAGGATGAGGAATGAAGGAACGAAGGATGGTGGCCAACACTTGCTTTTTTTTTAGACTTGAGACCCACCCAGATGACCACTTGCTTTTTTTTTTAGACTTGAGACCCACCCAGATGACCTGTGAATGCAGATTCCCAGGCCTTCCCAGGTCTGAGTGATTCTGATGTAGCTAGTCCAGCGGCCAGGGTTTGGAAAATCCCAGAAACATGTCAAGAACAACGGGTGCCAGTTTCAGTATCACTGACACCAAGCCTCAATCCTGTATCAGTAATACGAGGTCACCGGCATTGACAAAGAGGTTGGCCAAAGTTTTCCATAGAGGGCCAGTCAGGAAATATTTTTGATTTTGCAGGCTGTCGAATTTCTGTGGGGACTACTCAGCTCTGCCTCGGTGGGGGGGGGAAAGCAGCCTCAGACGACATGTAAATGAATGGAGGTGGCCACGTGCTAATAAAACTTTATTTATAAAAATTAGCAAGAGGCTTTGGGAGGAAATAGAACAAGGGAGTAATTCTTGGTAATGCAGACCTCCTAATATAGATTTGGTTTTTAAACAATGAAAATGTATTATTTATTCAATTAAAAAAATAAATCATTTAATACAAAAAAATATTTAAAAGTTAAAAGCAGCTTATTGAGACATTAGTGGTCCAAGGCTGAACCCAAGATTCTGGGCTAGGGGTCCAGAAAGGCATTAGCATTTCTCAAGTCTTCCCACTGACTCTAAAAAGTGCAAAGTTGAGAATGTCACTATTGACGACTCCTGTCAAAGATAAATTTCAGTTCCGGGTCGCCTGGGTGACTTAGTCAAGCGGCTGACTCCTGATTTGGGCTCAGGTCACTATCTCAGGGTCATGAGTTCGAGGTTCAAAGCACGCCCCTTGATTGGCTCCACATTCACTGAGGAGTCGGCTCGGGATTCTCCCTCTCTCTGCCTCTCACCCCACTCATGCGCACACACTCTTCCTATAAAATAAATAAATAAACACATCTTTTAAAATATATTTATATTTACATAGTCTGTTCAAAGAACGGTGATCTAGAAAGCATTCTCCATCTAATCCACCACCATCACTGCACGATATCCGTAACTGCTGGGTGAACACCTAATCTGTGTTATGCCATCTATCATTCCCCATTAGAAGTTGGTGGGATGGGACTTTTCCCGGTCATACTTCCAGTGAGGGACAGAGCCAAGACTAAAAAAGAAAAATCTGATGGAAAAATCTTAACTGGTTACCTCTAGATGTTTCTGTAGCACTAAGATTTCCTCTAAAAAGGGATCTTGGCTTATTGACGATTTGAGATGATCAGTTGTATTCCCCAAATTAATTATGTACCAGCCATAAATAAATGAGTCACAGAGTCAGGCTCTGCCCCTCGCTGAAGACAGGTAAAGGATGCTGAGTCACCCGTCGCCCGCGAACGTATGTTGTACCTTCAGTTTCCTTTGTGGGACCGCCTCCCAATCCACAGTTCGGAACCACCGGTGTCGCTTCACGTCATCTGCTCCATTCTTCAAAAGAAACAGGCATCATCAGGAGACAGAATTTTCACGGGACAGCAAAGAAAATATTCCAGGTAATCTCTACCTTGCTTAGTATAGCACCAAAAAAAAAAAAAAGAAGAAGAAGAAGAAAAAGAAAAAAGAAAAAAGGGCTATGTTTTGATTAATTAATTATCCCTAGGCCGTGAGCTAGGGGGAGATGTATAAGTGAAGGAAATGAAGCTGTTTGTGTTCAGTTTGCTTTCATTCATAGTAGAAACAAATCTGGTCATTACTACTGTGAACTGCACATAAGGGTAAGACTACGGCTCAGGCTCTTGAGATAAAACGGGACAGACACATGATCATTTCTGCATCTGCCACCTATTTTCATGTGGACCGTTTTCCTTGATATTTAGAGTTCTCATCATATAGACACGGAAACCGAGGTTCACTAAATGATATAATTGGCTCAGGGCTGCGAAGCTAGTCAGTCACATGAGTAGGACTCAAATCCACGATGTGCAACTTTAGAGATCGTAACAGCTACCCAGCAGTACCTTCCAGTTACTTTATCAGTGTATTCGCGTCACAGTGACGATGTGTTAGGGTCTGTCTGCTTCATTCTCAAGTGTGACGCCAACCGCCAACTTGCAGGGGGCATCATGGTCTCTGAAAACCCTTCCCAAGTGTTCAGCCTCCGACTCTACCCTTCTTCCCCGTTTTTATGGCCCTTGCAGTGACTTTTTTAATCGATTAAATGTTGGGAGTTTTTAAGATAGAAACACATGAATTCTGTGACACAGGAAGAAGCCAATGGATCTGAATGTAACATTAAGTTTGCGAAATATCTCCTGGAACCTGTGAAGAACTTATTTGGAAATAGGGTGTTTGCAAATGTAAGTGAAGGGTCTGCGATGAGCTTGTCCTGGACGAGGGCGGCCCTACATCCAACGACAGGGGTCCTTGTAAGATGCAGAAGAGGAGCCGCAGACATGGAGGAGTCACATGAGGATGGAGGCAGAGATGGGAAGGATGTGGCCACCAGCCCAGGGACGCCTGGGGCCCCAGACGCTGGAAGAGGCAGGCGGGACCCGCCCTGGAGCCCCTGCCCTGGACCTCAGGGGTCCTGCCCAACTTGGATCTCAGACTCTGGTCCTTTGTTATAGCAGCTACAAAACACGCATATGAGCTATCACACCGTTTATGCAACCATCCTTAAATATATTCCCGTCCACATGAGAAGTCTGTGAAAATCATACATGACGTACACATTCTCAAATGATTCATTCACACACAAACGTGCACACCCATGTTTACGGCACTATTCACAACAACCCAAGTGTCCATCAACAGATGGATGGGTAAGCACGACGGGTTCCACCCATGGAGTAGGACACTGCCATGAAAAGGAATGAAGCTCTGACACCTGCTACCACGTGGACGGACCCTGAAAACGTGATGCTCAGTATGAGGAGCCACACATAAAACGTTTCCTTAAAAAAAAAAAAAAAAAAAAGTTGCCTTATGGTGTAATTCATTTACGTGAAAGCCCAGAAGAGGAATTCCACAGAGACAGAAAGTAGATTAGCGGTTGCTCAGGGCAGAAAGGACGGAAGGATCGGGTAACAATACCTAAGGCTATGGGATTTCTTTTTGACATGAAGGAAATGTTGTTTAACATCGACTGTGGGGATGCTTGCACAACTCTGCAAACGTATTAAAGCCGTTGGACTGCACCCTTTCAATGGGGAGGGTTGTACGGTATGTGATTTATTTGTAGGTCAATAATGTGATTTGAAAAATCGAAATAAATAAGCAAAATACTGACGTCTTTCAGATCATCGGTGAGTTGTGTAATCGTTTGGAGAGAAGAGGGGATGACCAGTTGGATAGACCCAGTTGGATTTCGCCTACCCAGACCCCCAGATTGGAAATTTGGCCCATAATTAAACACGATCACCGTGACTTTGTTTCTATAAATAGGAATGTATGGTGCCAGGTAATGAGTGTGTCTAGCGGGCGATACACATGGAAACAAACACTGACCTTCATGTTTCCGAGGCGCCTGGTTCTGTCAACAACAAGCAATTTCCTAATGAGGTCTCTGTTTGGAGGAAGGAGACAAGAAGAAGACGCGTCTTGATAAGGACCCAAGCAAACACAGCATGTCAACAGCAATAAAATCCGCCCAGCACGTTATGCATTTGGAGAGAGGATCGATTTTTCACTTTGCCTCAGCATTTTCCAGCAATGGTTTCTTCACCAATACTGGTGTCTAAATAATTTACACAAAGCTGGGCTGGCTACACAGAGGGACAGAGCGAAAGGGGGAAAGGTGCATTAAATCTTTGGGCAGAAAATGAGCCTTTCAATAGAACACGCGGGAAAATTATGTGCCCGCCCCGATCATGGCGACATTTCACTTAAAATATACCTATGAGGCTGTCCCCAAAGGGAAGACATCTGCTTTTTTTTTTTTTAATTATTTATTTATGATAGTCACAGAGAGAGAGAGAGAGAGAGAGGCAGAGACATAGGCAGAGGGAGAAGCAGGCTCCATGCAGGGAGCCCGACGTGGGACTCGATCCCGGGTCTCCAGGATCACGCCCTGGGCCAAAGGCAGGCGCCAAACCGCTGCGCCACCCAGGGATCCCAGACATCTGCTTTTAACAAAGTAAATGGCCATGCTTTGCCCTAAAGGTCTACTTATTTATGGGATCCTGGCTGTTCGCTGCTTGCTCTCCCACAGCATACAAACTTCTGTGAGTCCCCTGAACTCTGCGGTTCCACTCAATTCTTCCTCCTAAATAGCAGGCCGTGTCGGAATACAGGCCAATTAGGATCAGGCCAGGCCTATTAGGATTTGACGTTTAAGATGAGCGTCAAGACTTTCAGAAGACAGGCTACTTGTAAGAATAAAAGGTAAGGAAATAAAAAGTGTGTGTGTGTGTGTTTGTGCATTTGCACATAATCTATTGGATACATTATGTATCATAATATCTAGACACTTCAAATAGAAACTGAAATCCCTCAGACCAATTGAAAGACCCATGGCCCAGCCTCAAAAAGACCCATGACACGACTTCTCATAATTCAGATATACCATGTGCCCCGGGGTCAGGTGCACACGCCCAGACTCACCCCAAGGCACAGGCATGGGCTGTGAAGGCAGGAAGGCTGAGATCCCAAGGCCCGTGGCGATAGATGCGAAGGTCCAGGGTCCCAAGACCCTTGGGTGCCTCATGTCTAGACTGTGAATCACCAAGCAGCACTCTCCTCAAACAATCCCAAATTAATGCATTTTTTTCCTCCTTCTCTTTCCCTACTATTTGCACTCCTGCTGGCCATGTCAGGGCATACACTTAAAGCTGTCCATACTGGGGTTGTAAATAAATGAAGTTTTACTTAAAATATAAAATCACAGTCTTACAAGACGTTATGGTTCTGAAAACAAAGGTAATGGGACGAAAGGGGCCGTCCCATATGGCAAAGCCACGTAGGAACTCTGGAAGTGTGTGAACTCTGGGCGTGCCTGGAATCCTGGGATGGGCTCCGTGTCCGCTGGCGATCCCCCGGTTCGCGGAGCCTGAAATTCTACATCGTGTTCACCGCCCTGCCTGGCTTGTCTCCGGCCGCTCCGAGACACGGAGAAACACTGGTTAGGTATTTGTTCTACCGCGATGGCAACAAGCCCTAAAGCTTTTCTGTCCTTTCAACTGTTTAGTGTTGAATAATTTAGCGTTATAAATAATCTCAGAGTCAATGGAAAGAGACATGTGCCTGGGCAGGAAGGTGACACAGTCAGACGCCAAGCTCGTGTGAGCCAACAACAGGGGCCGGTGAGAAACGGAGTCACAGTTCTACCGTCGTGGCGCCCAACGGCAACGGTCTGGATATGCGAGACTCATCAGGGTCCTGCTTCTCAGCCAACTCATGGAGACCTCCCGATTGTGTGAAGCAGTCAAGTTTTCTCAACCGCCATCTGTAGTCAGCAATGCACCCAAGGATCCCAGGCTCACGTTACCCGGAGCAAGCGCAGCAACAGCAACATCTAAGCCACACGTGTGTACTGTGGCCTGGATCCCACCAGGGTGCGTCCATACCAAGGGAGTACAGGTCTACGCCCCCCTACCTGCCCCAAGATTAATACAGAATTTCAGGGCTCAATGGTAACCGCCAGCTGGCAGATCCGCCAATGGAAATAGGTAGATTTTAATCCAAGCAAACCACTGGGAAATTGTTGGCATATACACGAGTAAATGTTTAAAAAGTCCACATGACATCATGTCACTCAACTCTAATTGGATTTGGACCCCAGGGGGAGAAATGCTCTATAATATTTTTCACTTCTTTCTAGAGAAAATAAGCTTTGGACTGCTTCATGTCCCTTTGCACCTCGCCGTCTTGCCATTCACCGGACAAGTGCCCTCCCTTCCGGATGCTTCTTTTTTTTTTTTTTTTTCGGATGCTTCTTTTTAAATGGAATCTCCTTCCCTTGCTCGTCTTCTAAAACTTGCCTAGTGTGTCAAACAACACAATTTTGGCCCAAGCAACCCCGAGAGACACTGCCTTCTCCTTGGACGGTGAGCCTCTGGGTGGAGCAAAACGGCCTCTGCCACAAGGAAAAGCAACCAGATGCAGCCAGTGGTCCCAGCAGCTGACCCAGTGTCATGAAATAAGTTTTCTCTGGACTCGCCTCCTACAGGTGGCTTTAAAACATAGCAAAGGGGGCACCTGGGTGGCTCAGTGGTTGAGCATCTGCGTTTGGCTCAGATCGTGATCCTGAGGTCTTGGGATCGAGTCCCACATCAGGCTCCCCACAGGGATCCTGCTTCTCCCTCTGCCTGTGTCTCTGCCTCTCTGTGTCTCTCTTGAATAAGCTATTTAAAAAAAAAATAAGTAAATAAAAATAAAAAATAGCAAAAAGAGAGAAAAGTTTCGTTGTTGAGTGAACAAAATGACCCCACTTGGGATCAGCAGGGCTTGATACACCCAGCACGTCACCTGGGAAATGCACTGAAAGAACGAGAAACCATGGAGCAAAAAAAAAAAAAAAATGTCTACCAGGTGACCAGATGGACGAAGATAACTAGACTGCCAAAAGCATTCTTAAATTTTGAAAACTTTAGGTTTTCTCCCCACTGTTACCACAAATGTAATGAACTGCATACCCTACGCTAACATTGAAACCATCGAGAAGTTCTCATAGCAGGTGTTCATCAGTCCCCATGTCAGCATGAAAAGGGAATTTAAGAATTTAAGAATGAAAATAATTTAAGACGGAGGAAAAAGATAGACCTGCTAAAGCCATCAACCCTCCTGCCAAATGCAAAACTAGCGAGAGGGGGCGGGGAGGAGGGGATGTGGAGCGGGATGGACCCTTTTCATCAAATAGCCAAACGGCTCTCTTACTATATATGATTAACAGATGCCTCGATTGGCTAATTGTAAATGTCATTTCTCTCAAAAGGCATAAAATCTGGCCAAGAGTCACGAAAACGTTAAGTCTTATTACCGTAGAATAACGACAACCTCTTCCCTTTCTGTGGAAAGATGATGGCCCAAAAGACGAGAGGCACAGCGCGGTCAGAAGGTGATCTACTGTCCCGCTCGGCGGACGCCTGCCCTGTGATGTCTGGTCTGTGATTTTAAAAATAAACACCCCCCCCCCCTCCGCCCCGGGTGAGGAGGGAAATGGTTTACTTACTTCACACTGAAATCCAAATGTCTGGGGAAATCTATTTTGCCTGCAAGAATTTTTTGGTAAATGCCAAATGGGTTGTCATCAAAAAACGGAGGAAACCTGTAAGAAAAATAAATATCTATTTTTAGTGGAGAGTAAGCATGGAAAAATCTCTGCCTCGCAGCGAGTACTATTTCCGCTCCAAGCGGGCAAGGCATTCAAAACCTCACCCCCTTCAGACCACGAAATAAAGTTCTTTATATTCTTTTTTTTTTTTTTTTTACATTCTTTATATTCTTCATCCGTACGGCAGAATGGAGTACCTAGCAGGTGCTTAGGAAATGTGAGCAGATCAAACGGAAGAGGACAGGTAACACTGTGCCCTATTTTTCTTTTATTTTTTGGTTCAAGTAGACTACACCTCTATAGCCGCCAGCCTCTGAATCTCCATTCACATAGGTCGCATTAGGGAGCTGGGTGAGGGCAAGGCTGCTTCCTAAATTCTACCTTTTAGGCCACAAAGATCCAGCAAACTGCAGCCGGCACCCTGGTTTCGTAAATAAAGCTTTATTGGCAACGTGGCTGTGCTCATTCACTTACGTATCGTCGTCTACGGCAGAGTTATCATAAATAAAGATCGCAGTCCTGGCACAGAAACCAACAGACGTACCTTCTCTACTATCTTGAAACACAAGAAAAAAAATCTGAAATACACTGAATAAGAAATATACTCAAAACTGCAAAGAGCAAAAAAAAAAAAAAAAAGAAAAGAAAAGAAAAGAAAAGAAAGAAGAAGAAGAAGAAGAAGAAAATATAGAAGTAAATCAATAAATATATGCCAGGGACCTACCTATGTGCCCTGAGGCACACATTGTACTTTTGATATTTGCTTGGAGTGATGAGGGCAAAGAATCGCAACTCAAAAGGAATGCTTTGGAAGTAGAACTGAAATAAGCCCTGGAAATAGGTTATAAAATGGAGTTTTCGTGGGGCACCTGGGTGGCTTAGTCGGTTAAGTGTCCGACTCTCGGTATTAGCTCAGGTCACGATCTCAGGGTCGTGAGATCTCGCCCCAAGTCGGGCTCCACGCTCAGCACAGTCTGCTCGATATTCTCTCTCTCTTCTTGTGCTCTAATCATATAAAATCTTTAAAAAAACCCCAAAACATAGAGTTTTCATATGACATCTTGATGGAAGATGGCAACTTTCAATAGGCAAAAAAAAAAAAAAAAAAAAAAAATTCCGGTTGATTTCAAATCAATTTCCAAATAAATAAATAAATAAATAAACAAATAACGAGAATATGGGGAGTGCAATGGTGGTCTTCAAAAAGATATATCTATGTTCTCACCCTGACAGTCTATGAACATCAGCCTCTTTGGAGAAAGAGTCTTTGCAGACGTAACTAAGTGAAAGATCCTGGGATGAGCTCATCCTGGAATAGGACGGCCCTACAGCCAACGATAGGGGTGCTTGTAAGAGACCAAAGAGGAGATGCAGACGCAGAGGAGGAGCCACATGAGGACGGAAGGCGGAGACGGAGGGATGCGGCCACCAGCCCTGGGGACGCCTGGGGCCCTAGACGCTGGAAGAGGAGCTCAGATGTCTGGTCTCCAGAGCTGGGACAGGATGGATTCCTATTGTGAGCCACCGTGTTTTTAGCCATTTGTCCTGCCAGCTACTGGTATATGCAGTCTACACACACCGTACAAAGAAGTAAATGTGAAGTACGCCATGTGTGATAAAGGCGCGCCACAACCTTCTTCTCGCGTGACATTTCAGCTCCTCAGGGACACACTTGGGTGTGAGCACAGGCTCGGTGCTGAGAAGGCCGCAGCCGGATCTCTGAGCCACTGCATATTCGGGTTCCGTAACTACAACTTACTTTGGCCACTGGTGCTTGTAGAGCTACGAGCTACCGCGTCCTGAGAACCTGCCCAGGCCAGGCTGGAGAGGGAAGGTCTCTATGGACACAGAGACTCATCCGGTCCTCGCTGACCAGCTACACCTTCACGTTCATAGCTCCCGAGTCAACCGTCCCTGGTGGACCAGACGCCCTTTCCAACAATGGCTGGGGGAGTCGGGACTCCTTTCTCGGGTAGCGGCTCCGTCTGAGGACGCCCGGCTGTGTGATCTCACTGGGGAAATGGGCACGTTCACAAACGGCACGTTAAACACCAGGAGGGAGTGTGTCATCCATCCCTACCAACATTTACGGACAATTATTAAACAAAGTGTTCTCAGGAAGCAGGCGTTACAGGACTGTATCATGGGGAAGGTATGTGAGCGGTAGTTTAACGAGCGGAAAAAAATGTAATAAATGAGCAGTACCAAACCTTGCCCGAAGGAAGGAACGGAGGGAACGGGGATCTGAGAACGAGCCCTGCCGCAGGCCTGTGGAAAGCACCCTGAGAAATCCTCCAATCTGTCTGGGGTCCAACACGATACTTCCAGTTCTTAATTAAGCTCTGAGTGCGTGTTACGTAAGGAACCTAAAGTTGTCTATGGTGCCAGCGGCGCTCTGAAGGGCCATCTTCTCACTAGCATGAAGGAAGGTCAAGAGTTTCCTCTTCCAGCTTCATGCCAGTTTTGCTGCTTTTCCCATCATCTCCCCGTGATGGCTTTCACATATCCGCTCTACCCACCTACACCTTCCAGTAGAACGGAATGGTCCAGAAAGAGGCGCCGTGGTCGCGGTAACGTCATGCTCCTGAGCACTGTCCTGGACAACCACAGAAAGGACTGGCCCTGGAAGGCGGGCACTTTGGACGCGGGTTTGAGGAAAAGAAGAAAGAGTTCTTGGACAGAAAACAGAACGGAGAGGTGGCACCAGTTCTGGGTACTTGACTTCTTCCTCAGAGAACCCCTTCCCTGGTACGTGCGCACAAAACGTGCAATGTGTCCTTCAGAAACAGTGGCCAGGACAAAGAGCCAGGCCGTGCAAGGGTTGGGGGCAGAGCAGAGAGTAAGAAAGAGTCCCAGGGGCACCTGTTGCAAGCGTGACGGCCGTGATGCTCCCTCTCACGGGAATCCTGGGGCTCCACAAGTCTCTTTCAGGAGCTTCGTGAGAGCTTTCCTTCTGACTACAGGTCTGAATGTGGATGCATTTATTTTTTATACACCTCCAGCAACCGCGGTCTGGTTGGTGTGTGTGCAGGACACCTCCAGCTGCTGCCAGGGAAACGTCCCAAGGGCAGGAGGGGAAGCAGCTGGAGGGGACATCAAGGAAATTCAGAAGTGGTCCAGGGGGCCGCGGAGTGTGCCAGGAATGGAGAGGGAGTCAAGGAACTCCCAGGAAGGATCGACTAGGCTTGTGGGACGTGCACGCTCTCGAGTCTCTCAAGAAATCCCTCCAGGAAGCCTGGACCCCCTCCTACTGGAAACGTCAAAAATGGAAATACGTTCCAGTGAACACACGGGGCTCTGCCTCGTAAGAAATGCAAAGGTCAGGTCATGGTGTTTTGGTTGCGAGTGAGTTTTAACAATTCATCATCAATTATTCTAGAAACAGAGCCTCATGATATATTAGATACTATTTATCTTAAATGCTATTGCTAGAAGAAATGTGCTAAAATTCTAGTAGAATATTAGAAATATCCTATTTCCTAATGTTCTAATACAGCCTATTCTAATATTTGAATGGATTATATCCTAAAAATATTCTAATCATTTTAATAATTGCTTTTACAAAGTAATCCTAATATATTTACTCCATCCTAATATTATACTCTAATTTAGATTTTATTCTAATTCCAATATTTTGTTATATTCTATCAATATTATTTTTCAAACTTGTATTTAGTAATAATATCTCACATTATTCTATATGTAGAATATATTTACTAGAACGTACCCCAGTAATACCGAGAAAACAGGGCAGCCCGGGTGGCTCAGCGGTTTAGCGCCGCCTTCAGCCCAGGGCGTGATCCTGGAGACCTGGGATCGAGTCCCACATCGAGCTCCCGGCATGGAGCCTGCTTCTCCCTCTGCGTGTGTCTCTGTCTCTCTCTCTCTGTGTCTCTCATGAATAAAAAAAAAACAAAACAAAACAAAAAACAAACAAAAAAAAAAACGAGAAAACAAAGCCCGGAACCTCAGCTGCGAAGCCCTGGCCGCCAGGGTTGATTTACCGTTAATCAATGCTGACCTCTAGTGGTCAATAACATTAAGGAAGGGAAATGTGCTGCTGGGCATGCGAGGGGACTCGCCTGAATGCGGGCACATAAATATTCACAACTGTGGTATCTTCTCCATAGATGGACAATGCCTGATTCATTTTAACCTTCCGCTCTCCTTGGGATTTCACGGGCTGGGGTGTCTACTGAAAAATCTGGTTCCGTGTGATTTGCCAGTCACTCTGGGTTAAGAGTAATGGAAAATACAAGAGAACAGATAGATGATGGATGAATGGACAGATGGATGGATATCTGGATAAATACTTAGGCAGACAGAATAGATACATGATAGATAGATGGGGGAGTGGGTGGATGGGTGGATAAGTAGACATAGGGATAGATGGATGGATGCATGGATGGATGGATGGATGATGGACAGATGGATCAATAAATATACAGACAGGTGCACAGAATAGATATGATAGATGGGAGAGTGGGTGGATGGATAGATAGATGGTGGATAAGTAGATATAGGGATAGATGGATGGATGGATGGATGGATGGATGGATGGATGGATGGACAGGTGGATGGATAAATATATAGACAGACATGTAGACAGGATATATGACACATGGGTGACTGGGTAGATGGATGGATAGACGGATGGATAGATAGATGGTGGATGGGTAGATAAGTACATAGACATAGGGATAGGTGGATGGATGGATAGATAGAAAGGATGGATGGATGGATGGATGGATAGATAGACAAGTAGAGACAAGAAAGACACATGATGGATGCCTGGATGGATGGATGGATGGATGGATGGGCAGATGGATCAACAAATATACAGACAGACAGGTACACAGAATAGATATGATAGATGGGAGAGTGGGTGGATGGATGGATAGATGGTGGATGGGTAGATAAGTACATACATATAGGGATAGATGGATGGATGGATGGACAGAAAGGATGGATGGATGGATGGATGGATGGATGGACAAGTAGAGAGAATAAATAGACACAATGGATGCGTGGAGGGAGGGAGGGATGGATGGGCAGATAGGTAGGTAGGTAGGTGATGGATGGATGGATAGAAGGATCGATGGATGGACAAGGAGAAAGGCAGATGGATGGACAGATATGATAGATACAGAGAGGTGATAAGAGACGACAGACACATAGATGAGAGCTAACATGATAGATGCACGGGTAGAGAGTTAATAAATAAATAGAAAAAATAAATACACATTTTCACAACACTCCATTCTGGCCACACTCTCAGTGCAGAAATAGGTCTGTTTCCATCATTATTTCCAACTGAAAGGCAAGATTTCTGGGCAAACCCTCTGCTCTTGCCCTGCAGGGAATCAGGTGTGGAAGAGAATGTGGCTTCGGGTGCAACTGGGGATAAACTCGGAGCGTCTACCAAGCTCGGCAGCGGGAAAGAAGTGAGCTGAAGGAGGTCACACAGGAGGAGGACAGGAGGACAGGAGGAGGCAGCGGGCGTCCCTCGCACGCAGGTGCCTGTGGGCTGCCCCGTCCGAGAAGGGCGTTCCTGCCACAGGGCCAGGAGGAGTCCCCACGTCCACGTCCTCTATGCGGGGGAGGCTTGGGAGAGGAACTTCCCGCGTGTGCCGGTGCCTACACCTGGAGTGTTTGATCCCGGTGCCACGGGAACACGCGGTTCTAGGAGCACGGGACGGAGGCCCACGCTGATCCTCCACGGGGGCCCTACTCACCCCGAGTGCATCTCAAATATCAGGATGCCGAAGCGCCCACCAGTCGACGGCCCTCCCGTGGCCTTTGCTCTGGATGACTTCGGGGGCCAGGTACTCGGGCGTTCCACAGAGGGTCCACGTCCTGGGGACAGAGAAGGGCGTGCACACACGTTAGCGGTGCTTGGCGAGCGCACGGCCCGGGAGCGCTGAACATGATGACGACATCGGTGACCACACGGCGCCCACCCGCTCCCGTGGACACACGTGGAGGGCATGTGCCCTTAGAAACACCCGTTAGCCCCAACAACCGAAGGCACGTCCTTGCCCTCACAGGCCGCCCGCTGTTGCTGCTGCTCACCACTGTTGCTCCAACGCAAAAACGCCGCATGACCCGCTTTCCTATGAAACGACATGGAAAGTCACGCAAGCGTCCACCCACAGGACCCCTCCACGCGCAAGGCAGGCCCGTCCTCCGGAGCAAAGGCGAAAAAGCTACTGCCAGCTGTCCTGCCCACCTGCTCCTGCAAAGCGTGGGCGTTTGCTGCGATACTGCGGGTTCCTGGTCATTTTAATCTCACCGGTGGCTCCTAGAATCCGTATGTGAAGGGACATAGTTGGTGTTTCAAGGGGGCAGGGGGCTTTTGGAGGGTTGTCTCTGCAGAGGAGCGGAGACTTGCCCAAAAGGTAGCTTGTAGCCTAGAAGACAGCAGGCTGCAAGTAGGGGATGCTGAGCGCCCCCCAAACCGGACCCAGCTTGGATGGTGGAGCTTCTCGTGGTCGGCTGTGCCGGGTTTTACTCTGGTCACCCCTTCCCTGTGCTCGCTCTCACATCTTTTCCCCAACAGGTGAAAATGCCCTGCCTTTCCTCTTGTCCTCGTAAGGGAATTCTCCTTATACCGAAAAAGAGGCACCACGTTTAATCAAAATTCACAGATGTGTCACGTTTCTGCTGAGATCTCCAAATTTTATGCTCTATGGAAAAACGCAAGACCGAGTGTCTTCATTTTCTCCTGGTGTACATGCCTCAGCATGGAGGGGTTTGCTATGAAAACTCATTTGTATAAAATATTAAAAAAAAAAAAAAGGTACAGAGTTGGGGCACCTGAGTGGTTCACCGGTTGAGCGTCTCCCTTTGGCTCAGGTCATGACCCCGACATCCTGGGACCGAGTCCCACATCAGGGCTCCCCTGCATGGAGCCTGCTTCTCCCTCTGCCTGTGTCTCTACTTCTCTGTGTCTCTCATGAATAATTAAGTAAAATCTTAAAAAAAAAAAAAAAAGAAAGTACACACTTCCAGGTAGAGATGACTAAGTCCTGAGATGGAATAAGACTATTTCACGTTTGAAGTCTACCGAGGGGACAGACCTTTTGTGTCCTCACCGTCCGAAAAGAATGGGAGCCAGGTGAGACGATGGGATGTGTCCCTTCACTTGGGAGTGGTCATCCCACCATGACCTGTAGTAAATCACACTATATACCTTCTATACGATTCTTATTTGTCGATCATACCTCATTATGGGTGCGGTTAAAAAAAAAAAAACACATACGGACACGGACACGCACGGAGGGAAGACCCGTGGGGGCACAGGGATGGTGTCTACACTCTGGGAACCGCATGAGGTGACCTGAAGCCAGGCCGGAGGCTCAGGGCAGACCCTTCTCTTGGGAGCCTTTGTGGGACCAGAGCCCTGCAAGCACCTCATTCCGGAGCTCTGGCTTCGAGAATCGCGGGAGAGTACCGTTGCCCGAAGCTCCTTGGTCAGGGTGCTGCTGCGGGACCCTGGGAAGGGCACGGACTGCGCACGCCACCACGCACACGCCTCCCCCTCCCCTTGGAGCACCTGTGGGCTCGGCCGCACACGTTCTGTATGGAAAGTGAGCGAACCGACAGCGGGGAATGTGGAAATACAACCCTGGAGGCCAAGAGGACGGCCAGACGGACCCCCACGCCGGCCTCTTTAGTGACTGCCCAGGCCCTGGCCCGCTGACACTCTAAGGACACAGGACGCCGGGTCTCTAAGGTGGGCAGCGGCGGCTCACAGAGAGGCTGCTACAGGGCTTCCGTGAGTGCCAAGTTGGGACCCTCCTTGTGGCTTTGCTCCCTGGTTACCAGGAAAGAAACGGTCAAACGTGGAGACCACCCCATACCCGTCGGGACGGCCGTTAAAAACCCAGGAGCGTCGGGCGAGGATGTGGAGGGCAGGGATCCCTCGGGCACTGCAAGCGGATGAGGCAAGGAAACCAAGACAGGGGGGTGAGGAGCTACTGGCACACCCACGGTCAGACCAGCGTGACTCACAATGGCCAAGAGGCAGGTGCCACCCAAGTGCCCATCAGCGGGTGAATGGATAAAGGAAACGCAGTCCCTTCACACAATGGACCATGATTCAGCCTGAAAAAGGCAAAAACCCCGTAACACCTGCTACCATATGGGTGAACCTCGAGGACACGATGCTGAGTGACTGAAGCCAGACCCAGGAAGACAAACACTGTATGATGTCACATGTATGGAGCCCCCAGAGCAGCGAAAGGCAGAGACAGAGGGCAGGTGGCAGCGCCAGGGGCTGGGGAGGCCACTGAACAGGGACAGAGCGTCGCTTGGGGAGGATGCCGAGTTCTGCAGGTGGATGGTGCGTCTAGTGAACCGTGTGCCTGAAAACGGTGAAGACGGTCAATTTTATACCAAGTACCTTTTGCAACAATCTTTATAAAAAGTGCAGAGACCGAGGAGACCCGGCGCAGAGGGGTGTCCTCCAAGGAAGAGAGATGCAAGAAGCGTCTGATAAGGTGGCGGGAAGGCAAGCGGGATCTCAGCAGGGGCTGGGCAGAGGCTGGGTTTGGAAAGGGCCTGGGAAATTGTGACCAGAGAGAGACAGCTGCGTGCGGTTGGGGCTCTCCCGCCAGGGAGTGTCACGTGCGGTTCTCCACTTGGCACCTGACACCCTGGGCACACCTGCAGGCCACCTGCGCCCATCTTGCCAACTGAGGGGGGCCCTTCATGCGGGAGTCCCCGGCCGGTGGCGCGCCCAGGGTTGCCTGAAGCTGGCTGGAAATCGAGTTCCCAGCTCCTATTAGAAGCAGGTGGAGGTGGCCGCGGGTCACCGTAGGCATCAGGTACATCAGGTCTCCACTTGCGTTTGGAAAGGTGAGTCTTTCAAGCCCCGTCCTCGGGTCAGGGGCACAGGCGGAAGGCTGTTACGATGTTCCAGTTCCTAAGCTGCGTCGGGTAGCCCGATGCGTCTTCCTTCCTGCAAATGGCCCCCAGTGCTGCGTGGACGTGCAGCGAGGTGTGGGTGGCTACAGGGCTTCGGGCTGCGGCAGACACGGGAAGATGAGACGACCAGCCCCGGGCGTTACGCAGAGCCTGCGGCGCAGCCTGTGAATTATCCATGCTGCCGGTCTTATCTCCTCCTGCTCACTCAGCTCACGAGAGCAGGCCAGGTGACACCAGTCTGCTCACTGCTACCAGCACCACCGTGACGGGGTAGGAGACCGCATGAACCACAGAGGGACGGGACTCTGCAAGGGACCGATGTCCACATGCTCGTGTGTTCTGAACCTCCCGTTGCCTCCTGGGACGTCTGTCCAGCGGTGAACCGTGTTCCTCCAAAAGTCCTAAACCCCAGAGCCTAAGAATGTGATCTCATTCAGAAACAGGGTCTCACAGATGTAATTAAGATGACGTCATATTGGGTCAAGATGCTAACCCAGTAACTGGTGTCCCTGTAAGGAGACAGGGGACAGAGACCTCTCTCCACACTGCGAGGCCATCCAAACAGCAGGAATCCTCATCCAGGACCCAAGCTGCCCAGCACGCAGACCTTGGACTTCCAGCCCCCAGACCTGTGACAAATCAACTGCCTATAAGGTTGTCAATCCTCTCAGATTAGAACCCCAGGCTCCTGACCTCATTGAACCTCAATTACCTCTCAAAAGCACTATCTCCAAATACGGTCACCTTGGGAGGGTTGAAGCTTCAACACAGGAATTTTGGAGGGACGTAATTCAGCCCATAGCAGTGGTGATGGTGGTGATGATGGTGATGCTGGTAATGGTGATGCTGGCGATGACAGTGCTGATGGTGGTGATGGTGGTGATGGTGATGATGGTGATCATGATGGTGATGGCGGTGGTGACGGTAATGGTGAGGATGGTGAGGATGGTGATGATGGTGATTATGCTCGTTAGGTTGGTGATGGTGGTGCTGATGGTTGATAGTGATGATGGAGAGGATAAAGTCGGAAGCACCTTATGTCTACTCAATGCTTACTATGTGCCAGGAACTCTTCTAAGGATGTACTTCCCAATGAGCAGATCCACCCATTCTTACAATACTACAGAGTGGGAACAATTCTCACTTCACTGATGGCTCCTCTCTTCACTCCTAATCCCTCCTCTAAGGGACTTCCATTAATAGAGGCTGAGGGTGAAAATGAAGGTGTGGGGTCGACGAACACTGTTGCAAAGCACAAGCAGACAGGCTGCGTTGAGGACAGCATGGCGAAATGGCGCTGGCTACTTCTATTCTACTTCTGACTCCACAATTTGAGTACATCAGGTACCTGGTATATGTGAATTCAACTGGGTCTGGCTCCTTTCAGTCATGGTAATTGCTCTCAAGGTTCAGTGATGCTGTGGTTTTCTTATTTTTTGCAGCTGAACAACCATCCACGGTATGACTATACCTTCTGGTCAGTTTTAACCAGTTCACACAGCACATGGTCTTAGTTCAGGGGTCAGTAAACTTTCTGTGGAAATGGCCAGATGGAGAATATATTGAAAAGATAATATAATTTCATTGTGTAGAAAGTAAATTGGTATTAAGAGGTATGCACTGGGGCAGCCCGGGGGGCTCAGCGGTTTAGCGCCGCCTTCAGTCCAGGGCATGATCCTGGAGACCTGGGATCTAGTCCCACACCCCACATCGGGCTCCCTGCATGGAGCCTGCTTCTCCCTCTGCCTGTGTCTCTGCCTCTTTCTCTCTCTCTCTCTCTCATGAATAAATAAAATTTTTTAAAAAAGAGGTATGCACTGCTGTCCACAACAGCCAAAGTATGGAAAGAGCCCAGATGCCCACTGATAGACAAATGGATAAAGAAGATGTGGTCTATATATGCAATGCAATATTACTCAGCCATCGAAAAGAATGAAATCTCGCCATTTGCAATGACATGGATGCAACAGAAGGTGTTCTGCTAAGTGAAATACATCAGTCAAGAAAGACAAATACCATATGATTCCACTCAGATGTGGAATTTGAGAAAGAAAACAGATGAACGTAGGGGAAGGGAAAATAAACTAGGGTGAAACCAGAGAAGGAGGCAAACCATGAGGGTCTCTTAGCTCTAGGGAACAAACTGAGGGTCGCTGGAGGGGAGGGGAGTGGAGGGATGGGGTGCCTGGGTGATGGGCAAGAAGGAGGGCACATGATGTGATGAGCGCTGCCGGTTATACGCAACTGCTGGAATCACTAAATTCTACCCCTGAAACTAAAAATATACTGTATGTTCATTAAATTGAATTGAATTTTTTTTTAAAGGTATGCATTGCCAAGCACCACACTCTTGGTCTACGTACTCCTAAGACCCTCACTTATTTATTTATTTATTTATTTATCCCCTCACTTATTTTATAAATAAAGTTTTATTGGCACACCGCCGCAATTCATTCATTTACATATTGTCTCTGGACATCTGGTCTCTGCTGCAGACACAGGACTCTGCTCCTGTAGCATGAGAGCTGCTGTAGACAAGACGTAAACAAACTATGCGAACATGTTCTAATAAAACTTTATTTATAAAACCACAAGCGGTGGGCCAGATCTCAAGGGCCTCTGTTTGCTGAGTCCTGGTGTAGAGAAAAGAACTAGAGAGAGGGATGGATTTCAAAGCCAGGCTTTCATCTAACACTCAAGCTTTTATAGTTTCAGTTTTCATTTCCCTGAAACAGAGGCCCTCACCAGTTTCACAGTTTAAGCTGAGCTTCACCTCTGGCGGGTTTTCTAACAGGTTAACACATTGCAACCCACACCTCAGGCCAGATCATTTCAACTCCAGGGTCACGTACCCAGATCAGCTGCGTGCAGCACAGCAAGCACTTGCTGCTGCGAATCAGTGCAATAAGGTAGGTGAGAGCTTTAGGGTAAGCAAAGAGGTACAAGAATAATTCACAAAAGATACGTAAGAACTCATGGTCTTAAATACAACTAGTAAGGTCTGGAGTCATTGTTTGCTCTTCTGTTGAAAATAAAAATGTGTATTTTTAATTCTGTTCCCCCTGCAGAATTCTCTTAGAAGCAATGAAACCCCCACAGCAAAGGGTATCCCTGGGGTGGGGGAAGTTTTTAAATTACTATTTCCCACCAAAAGGGTCCAGAGTTCCTTAAAGAAGTGGCTGACAGCAGGGTAGAGAGGAGACGTGAACAGGGATCCGGGGAACTTTTCTCTAGTCAATGAAAGCAAGGACGTTCTCCAAGCCAGTGAGATTCTGGCAAAAGGGTACAGAGGGCAGCCTGAAGGGGCCATTGTTGCTTATTTATTTATTTATTTTTAAGATTTTATTTATTTATTCACGAGAGACACAGAGAGAGAGGCGGAGACACAGGCAGAGGGAGCAGCAGGCTCTATGCAGGGAGCCTGATGCGGGACTCGATCCCAGAATACGCCCTGAACCAAAGGCAGATGCTCAACCCCTGAGCCACTCTGGTGCCCCTGTTGCTTTTTTAATTGAGACAAAATTCACAGAACATAAAATCTGCCATTTTACTTTTTAATTTTTTTTAAGTTTATCTCTTTTTTAAAGTAATCTCTATATCCAACAAGAGGCTCAAACTCATGACCCTGAGTTCAAGGGCTACCCTCTTCCAGCTGAGCCAGGCAGGCACCCCGAAATTTCCCATTTTAAAGCAAAGAATAATTCATAAAAATAAATAAATAAATAAATAAATAAATAAATAAATAAAGCAAGCAAAGATAAGCTTTACAGGGAAGAAAAAGACATTTTTCAGACATGGGGGAAATCTGAATATTCACTGGGTCTTCAATGATCTTAAAAAATTTTTCCTTTTATTCTGTAAGATGTGATAATGGCACAGATGTTATTTTATTTTTAAATCATTATTTGTTAGAGAGAGCGTGGTATGCACTTGCTTTAAAAATAATACAAGGGAAAAAAATAAAAATAATACAAGGAACAAAAATGTGGGAGAGGCAAAAAGTCAAGTGAGGTGACAAAGCTTTGATGCCTACTGAATCTGGGCTTTAAGGTAAATTCTTCTCTCTGCTTTTGTGGCTGTTTGGGAATATTAAGTAACAATTGCAAAAAATTGGCTACAATGTTATTTATCCCTAGCAAGAGGCTAGGCACGAAAATCCAAAGGACAGTATTCAATGTTACATTTAAATTTTAAGAACTGAAATAGAATAACTAAATGAAATGTATTGGTATTTTTGTTTTAATCATTTTAGAAAATGAAAAATAATAATCCTAGGGGCACCCGGGTGGCTCAGTTGGTTAAGCGTCTGCCTTCGGCTCAATTCATGATCTCAGGGTCCTAGAATCAAGTGCCCCATCGGGATCCCTGCTCAGAAGGGAGTCTGCTTCTTTCTCTGCCCCTCCCCTGTTCATGCCTGTCCTCTCTCTCCAAAATACATAAAATCTTAAAAAAAAAAAAAAAGGATCCTAGCATGTCCCTTATTCTGTTACACAGTCTACCTGCATAACAGAATGTGTGTGTGCCAGTCACTTTCATACAATGAAAGGAAATATCACTGTAATTACACAAGAGTTCCGTAAGATTACGTTAGAAGAGGAAAAATCCATCCATTATTGAGAACCGAGGGAAAGCATGAAAACTGCAGTCACCGTGAGCCAGCGAGCATACAATTCGATTCGTACGTTAGGAAGAATTTCGCAGCACCTCACTGTAAGCCACGCCGTAAAAAAAAAAAAAAAAATAGGAGAAACATGCTTTCCTTGAATTACATGTTCCAAAACATTATTGGGGATGAAACTCTGTTTGGTTCCATGTCTTTTGGTGATCCCTGGGGACATTTCTTTCCCATATTTGAGCAAAAGTCAGGTCAGCTGTCTGAATACTGAACCGGAAGACAGACTATGAGCACCACATCACCAGAGCTGGCCCAGAAGGGAAATACCTCATCCGGCAAACCAACAAACACACGTAGAAAAAAATAAAGGGGGAGAAATGATTTTGCAATCTAAGCCCATGACTAAAAACATAAACATCTTTGAAAAAGCAACGTATCAAAAAATAAAATAAAATGAAAAAAATTTTTAGAAGCAACATACCACGATGGTAATGAGGCCTTTTTATCCAAAATTCCACATCGTATGTTAATTGCTTGATGTAGAAAGTCACCAACATGCATTTAATCTGCTGCGTTAACGGCAGAGGAACATGGCTACCCAAACTTAAAATCAAGTGAATTTGTGGAATATTTGATGTGTAGTTGGCTTGAATCAGACTTCCAAATAAAATGACTTAGAAGGGACGCCTGAGTGGCTCAGTGGTTGAGCATCTGCCTTCGACTCAGGGCATGATTCTGGGTCCTGGGATCGAGTCCCACATCGGGCTCCCTGCATGGAGCCTGCTTCTCCCTCTGCCTGTGTCTCTGCCTCTCTCTCTCTCTCTGTGTCTCTCATGAATAAATAAATAAAATCCTTTTTATAATAAATAAATAGACTTAAAAAGAAGAAAAGTAAATGTACCATATACCACATGCTGTCAATAGGGGGTAGCCTCCATGTTATAAACCAATTATTCTGTGTTAATAGGGTCTTCATAGGTCTATGTGAAAGTACTTCATTTTTATGTGCTTTATTCTTAGATATGACATAGAATTATATAAGGGAAAATCAGATTGAATTTAACTGCCTCACAAAGTGTTCCTGGGATGGCCCCTTTCTTAATAACTGTCAGAGAAGAATCCTTTACTACAAAACTGCATCCTCCACACAATCAAGTTTCTCATAAATGCAGATGTTTCCATAATACAAGGAATAGAATTATGTTAGCCAATCCCACATTATCAAGAAATGGAACAATACAAGTGTATTGTCTTTCTCTTTTAAGTTCTTATTTTTAAGTAATCTCTATACCCAGCGTGGGGCTCAAACTCACGACCCTGAGACCAAGACCAAAGCTGAGATCAAGAGTTAGATGCTTAGGGACGCCTGGGTAGCTCAGCAGCAGAGCGTCTGCCTTTGGCTCACGGTGTGACCCCGGGGTCCTGGGATCGAGTCCCACATCAGGTTCCCCATAGGGAGCCTGCTTCTCCCTCTGCCTGTGTCTGTGCCTTTCTCTCTGTGTCTCTCATGAACAAATAAATAAAATCTTTTAAAAAAATCTAGAATTATATTCAAAAGCGAATCTTTAGACACCAAGAGAAGCAGGACTTCTGGCTTATATGAATGGGATTGAAAATATTATGGTTTCCCTGTATTCTCTATGTAAGGGCTGCATTGTTCCTAATGGAGGGAATATGCTCCTTGTAAACCGTGGCCCTGAAAGACCCACGAACATCAACACACACCAGCTGTGCAAGCACACCAGCCTCACGGAAGCTGGATGCTGTATTTTTATACATTATATATTGCATAATTGCACATATTGGCTGTAAATGTTTTCCCAGGGAAATGAGGCACTCTCGACCATCGGGCGGAGTACGCTAAAAAGGCGTTTTACGCCCAACTCCATTAGGATTTCATTTTATAGGGCTGCTCTTGATGAGATCGATGCCGGTGCAAAGGAGGCTGAGAATGTTTGTTCCGGTGAGTGGGCCATTAGAGACCTAAGGACAGAACTCAGCTGACCCATAAATACTCGGCACAGCGGATATCCCATGCCTTCATTTCCACTGAAAAACACTGGAACTGATTATCTACTTGCTCAGCCAGAGGACTTTCTCCTTGTTTGGTTACTGTCAGAAATAAAAACCAAGATACAAAGTCATTTTCAAAAGACCCCAAGGTGACCTTGTGCATCATCCCTTCTTGTCAAAGATGATGAACTGATCATATGCACCTCCACCCCCTCCCTAAAGGCAAAATGAATGACAGAAAGGAAGCTCTCAAAAGCTTAAAGCATGGGGCGCCCAGGGGTTCTGTCGATGAAGCATTTGCCTTGAGCTCAGGTCATGACCTCAGGGTCCTGGGATCAAGTCTCGCATCGGGCTCCCTGCTTCTCCCTCTCCTCCTGCAACTGCGTCCTGCTTGTGCTCTCTAACTCTTGTTCTTTCTCTTAAATAAATAAAATCTTTAAAAAAAAAAAAAAGTATAATGCATGAGGATTCATAGGGGACAAGCAAAATTTTGGAAGCTGCCCCAGGAGTTGGATCCAAAAAACAGAACAGTCTGACCTGCGTATTATAAGTGGTTTTCAGCTAAGAGAGGAAATGAGCTGAGGGGAAGAGGAGAGAGCTTCTTGATGCACAATATACACACACGTATAATCCTGATAAAAAAAGAGTAAGTAACGGGAGATATACCACCGCACACCTGTTGGCGGCTAGTAATGAAAAGGCAAGACGTAAGAGGTGTTGGCGAGGATGTGCAGAAAGGGGAGCCCTCGTGCGCGGCTGGTGGGAATGCACGCTGGTGCAGCCGCTCTGGAGAAAAGTGTAGAGGTTCCTCAAAAGAGTTAAAAATAGAGCTACCCTACAACCCAGCAACTCCACATCTGGGTATTTATGGAAAGAAAACGAAGACGCTACCTTAAATACATACTTGCCTCCCCATATTCCCACCCGGGTGTCCACAGACAGATGAACGGATAGAGAATGTGGTCTCTACGTGCAATGGGCTATCTCGTTCGTCCTTGAAAGAGCAGATCGCGCCATCTGTGACAACCTGGATGGACCTTGAGGCCATTATGTCAAGGAAGAGAAGTCGGGCACGGAAAGTCAAACAGGGCACGACCCCACTTCCACATGGAATCCCCAAACAACCCAACTGGCGGGAACAGGGGGCCGAAGGGTGGCTGCCGGACACGGCGGCAGCGGGGGGCGGGAGGCAGTGACCACTTACTTGTCTACCAATTTCTTGGCGAAGCCGAAGTCGGTGAGCTTGATGTGACCCTCCCTGTCCAGCAGAATGTTCTCGGGCTTCAAGTCCCTGTAGACAATTTCCTTGGAGTGCAGGTACTCAATGGCACAGATGATCTCCGCCGAGTAGAAGAGCCCCGTGCTGCTGGAGAAGCGGCCGCGGTTGCGCAGGTAGCTGAAGAGCTCGCCGCCCGGCACGAACTCCATCAGCATGTAGAGGAAGCGCTCGTCGTGGCACGTCCAGAACCTGCGGGACAGCAGCGCGGGGGGTGGGGAGAGCTGAGCCGGGGAGCCACACCAACGGGCGTCAGCTAGACACAGGGCACAGAGTGGGTAAGGGGGGCATGACGGGTGTCGCGTACACAGACAGGAAGATGCTCATTCGGAGGAACGGGTGCCAAATACACAGATGGGCGGATGTTAAAACCTGCGAGACATAGATGTGAACAGATGGGCTGTGACGTGTATAGACACACGTTCAGGGGCAGCTGGGTTTCTAGGTAGAGGGACACCTGGGTGGCTCAGTGGTTGAGCATCTGCCTTCAGCTCAGGTCATGATCCCAGAGTCCTGGGATCGAGTCCTACATCGGGCTCCCTGCTCAGCAGGGAGTCTGCTTCTGCCTCCACCCCTCAACCCCTCTTGGGTTCTCTCTCACACATATAAATAGTAAATAAATAATTAATTAATTAATTAATTTAAAAAAAAGAATAAATAAATAAAATTTAAAAATAAAAAAATAAAAAGATTTGCGTCTAGGCACACGTTACGGTTCAGGTGGATGTTAACATGCGTGTAGATACCCGTCAGGGTGTAGGTATCCTGGAAAATGCACCAAGGTCTCAGAACGGACAAAAGTAAATACCATGTTTTCATAACACGTTGGCCAAGAGGATGAATTGGGTCCCCCAAGATCGTATGTGGAAGCCCGAACCCCCAGGATTTCACAATGGGATTATATTAGGAGAAAAGGTGTTTGAAAAAAGGGATTAAGGTACAATGAGGTCAGTAGGGTGGGTTCTGATCACATAGGAGTGGGGTTCTTATAGGAAGAGGAGATGAAGACACAAACTCGCACAGAGGGACTATCACGTGAGGACACGGGGAGAACATGGGGTCTCCATGCCAGAAGGCCTCAGGGGGAACCAGCCTCGGCCCTGCCTGGATCTCAGGCTCCCGGCCTCCAGGACTATGGGGCATGTGTGTTGTTTAAGGCCCCTGATCTGTGGGATTTGTCTTGGCAGCCAAAGCAAACTCATACACACTGGACACATCTTTAGGGGATCACACCCAGTTCGGACACCCAGCACTGTAATGAAGACAAAAAACGTACAGTAGGTGAACACCATGCCTCCCAAACACCTGCCGGGAAAAGGTGGCCAGTAAAAATGTCCAACGTAAGATTTCTAAGCAGTGATGGATAGGAGACTTCCCGAGAGAGTCAGAAGAAGCGCATCCTCCTTACGAAGGCGTTCCCGAGCTCTGTTACTGGAAGGAGAGGTGGTGATGGGGAAGGCAGGGGGTGGAGGGGGGGACAAAAGACGCCAGGTCCCGTCTGTATTGGAGAAGTCTTGGCTGAAGGAAATGAAACAAACCCGTAGGGGGATCGGCAGTGATGGAGGAAGAATGTCTTCTCATCGAGGAGACGTGGGGAGAAGAGAAACGAGCTTTGGAAGCACGGGCTGCGTTTCTGAGAAGATGTAGGAAGCACAAGTTCGCACTTGGTACCATCCCGGCTATGAGACGAGCCCCCGTGAAAGCCACCCCACAGGATGGGGGCGGGGTGCCCAGGTCGATGTTAACCACGGCCACACTATGCTGTCAACGCCGCAAGGCTTCTGGGATCAGGACAGTCTGGTGCTTCCCTGCAGAGCTGACTCCCCATGAGCTGCGTCCATCCGGGCTTCACCAGAAGTACACTTACGCCCCAGAGAACCGTCCATCCATCCTTGCAGGAGGATGCTCAGGGCACCTGCTGTACCAGAGGGTCTCACCTGCTGGGATGGGCCATCCCAATAAAGTAAAATAAAGACAAAGCACTGGGGGACACAGTTTGCCATGACATGAAGACTAACTCAAGGGGAAATCATAAAGGGATAATAAGCAGAGGTCAGGACACTGTGACACGGGACGCGAGAGAGGACAAAAAATCCCAATCGCAGAAAAGAAAAACTCGGCTATGTCCAAGGAAAGCATTTTAAGAAAGAATGCTTAGTTTGTCCATCACCGTGTTTACGGGCTGGCAAAACCCGGGTTGTACGCACAAAAGCAGTGGAAACGTGCAGAGCCTTTGCGGTGAGCATGCCATTCGGGAAGGCGCGTACCCGCACGAGGGCTTTGCACAAATGCCGTGCTCTCTCCCAGCTGCTACGAGCAAGGCAACCCCGGGGCTCGTAGGAGGCCCCCGTTTTCACTTACTGAAAGCTCTGATTTCTGTGTCTTGCTTCCCCTTCTCGTCTCTTGTAGCTCAGAAGGCTCAAGACTGGCAGTACTGAGGCATGAACGGATACAGGAAGCAGGAACAGTGTTTTGGGGTTTTTCGTTGCTATGGTCATTTCCTGGAGAAATCTTTTACGGTTACATGACTCACTAGCTAGCTATACTCTTTCTATCACTTAAAGCCCAGAGGAGGGTTTTCTTTCAGCCACATGCTCCACTTCTCGATTAATATGGCAGGAACATTCCTTCCCGTGACGCCTCCATATAAATGCTGAGTATTTCAAATGCATATGGCGGCCACACTCTGCTTTCATGGGGGAGCGTGGACTCCAACAACGACGTCAGCACTCTGGTGGGGTAGTATCGCCTAAGGTCCAAATAACACCAGAGTGCTGAGCTTTTACAATGAACCTCTCTATGTAGTAAGCTGGTGATGTTCTGGATTTCTCTGGAATGGGATGAGTAGCATATTTAGGTGGAACTCACCAGAAAACGTGTTCCAGAATGTTGTCGGGGCAGCCCTGAGCCCTTGTAAAGTCCCCAAATGGTCAAAGTTTTCCAAGTCAGAGCATTACCATTTTCCACTACTTTGTTGAACTCCTTTGAAAAGACAGGAAAATATGCAAAACCCTATGTCCCTACCACTCAAATGCATTAAGGCCGTGCATGCACTCACGCAACACACGCACACACCAATTAGTATGCACCCATTCTTTACATATATTCTATACCCACTCCTATTGCTCCACAGCCTGGGTAATAATCTACACGGATCCCTTCTCAGCTCTTGAGAACAATGCATCCGCCATGTCCCAAAGCAACCTAATTTCACCCTCCAAAGGCGTCGGAGATAATTCACAATGGGGGAGATTAGAACAGGGCCCATCCAGAGTCCAAGGTAAGAAAGGAAAGAGAACTTTCAGCATCCAGCCAAGTGGAATGTGTCAATCCCCAAGACAGTACGGCTGGAGATCAGGAGATGCAGGCTGATCTCAGAGTCTACCACCTGGGTGCCAGATGAGTTGTAATTTCGTCCGTGGAGAGGCTGGGATATAGATAAGCACATAAAAGTTAGGATTTAAAGTTCATCATCCTGCTGCCAATTCCAACACGTGTTGTTCTTTTTCCCCCAAGCCACCAAGTCGTTCTGTGACACCAGCTGGGTGTCCTACGATTTAACTCAGTTCTGACACTGTATACACCTGGAGACAACAGGCGATCCCACAGGGTAAGGGTTAAGCCCTACAACACGCCCCTCAATGCATGCACTTCAGATGCCCATCACAAGTCCAGGTCCTGTGCTTCTGATAGAGCTGCTATAAGGCAGAGGTTCCAAAGACTCCTCCTTGGGTTCCATTAAGCTGGCGGAGGGCCTCACAGAGCTCAGGGCAACATGTTACTCAGGGGATCGCCGGGTTATCATAGAGACATAACTCAGGAACAGCCGGATGGAAGAGATGCAGGAGAAGCTTCCGAGCCTGCTCCAGGTCTACCACTCTTCCCAAATCTCCCCAAATTCACCATCCTGGAAGCTCCCCTATTCTGTCCTTCTGTGGTATCATGGAGGCTTCATCACGTAGGCAAGGATGATTAAATCACTGGCCACAGGATTAACTCAGCCTCCAGCCCCTCTGCCCTCCCTGCCGGCCGGCTGCCTATCTACTGTGGGGCCAAGAATTCCAATCTCCCAATTACAGGATTGGTTCCCTTGGCAACCAGCCGGGCCCCAGGGTGTTGTCCAAAGTCACCTCTTTCACATAACAAAAGCCACCTTTGTCTCTCTTATCACTGAGGAAATTCCAAGGGTTTTAGGAGCTCAGTGCCAGGGATGAAGAGCAAACATGCATTTCTTACAAATCACAACATCACGGTGGCAAATGTCACACACACAAACGGCTGAGTGGGGAGAACTAGACCGGTACTTATTTGTTACACGTTTGTTGCACGGATCTCTCAATAAAATCAAACAAAGCATCAACCACAACCCTAAAATAGACTCTCTCTATCAAGCAGGCTGTCAATTCTACGGACACACACATCACATGCATGTGCATGGGTCATCAGCACCCTTGAGAAACAGTGGTTTTCAAATAAAGGGGCTGCACAAGGAATCAAAAACCGAGACTATAGGGCAGCCCGGGTGGCTCAGCGGTTTAGCGCCTGCCTTCCGCCCAGGGCATGATCCTGGAGTCCCAGCATTGAGTCCCACATCAGGCTCCCTGCATGGGGCCTGCTTCTCCCTCTGCCTGTGTCTCTGCCTCTCTCTCTCTCCCTCTTCCCTCTGTGTGTGTTTGGGGGGGGGGGGGGGGTTCTCATGAATAAATAAAAATAAAATCTTAAAAAAAAAAAAAGAGAGAGACTATGAAGAAAAAAACAAATTCCTGCGGGTCCCTGGTTCCTCGGCCTTTCTTCAAGCTAAATAAATATCCTAAGGGGAAAAAAAATTCCATGGGCACAAATTTACATTAATAAGACTTTTCTTACATGGAAAGAATGTGAAACGTGTTGCGTGTTATTAATAAAAGCCAAAATATTCAAAGAGGTGCTGAGACGTTACTATTCTGAAAACATCTGAGGCACTAAGTCATTACTTGGGGCTTGTGGGCGGAGCAGAGGAGTCTAGGCGGCCACAGATGAAATAAAATCTGAGTTAAGAAAATGAGAAACAAAGGACTAAAGGCATCAGTCAGTGCGCTAATTAATTCATTCCCATTCATTGCAGGACTCTGCCCCTGGCGCTGAGTCTATAAAAAGCAAAACTGCAAGGGGGCAAGAGAAGGAAGCAGGTTTGTCATGAGTGGTATGAGAGAAGGAGGCATTTCTGGATCTCAAGTCCAGTATATATTAGAGTCTTGCTTGCGCACCAGGGATCAGAAACTAAGGAAACACACTCTATCCACCTCCACACTCACTTGCACTTTGCTTCATTTATGGATAAATTTTGACCAAGGATCCCCTGTGTGCCAGGTACACAGCCCTGTAAAGGGCAGCTCTTGTGCTGACCAGTCCTGAGCCCTGTGGCCTAAGGAGGAAACACAGAATGGCAGTGGGGAGTCAAGAAAGGTGGAGGGAAGGCCCTGCAGACAGGATGCACCTGTGGTCAAAGCAGGCTGGACGTGGGACACTTAAGAAGGTGGGAAATAGAGGCACCAGGCAAACACTGAGATGTGGCAAAGAGCCTGCACTCTATACCACACACAAAGGACACCCCTCCATGGGATCACACTGCAGACACTGGCACAGGCCAGGGCTCATGTCAGAAGGAAGCTCCAGCCTGGTATCCAGAGTGGACACTGAGAAGAAAGCGGGGCATGTGGATGAGCTGCAGTAGCTTCTGTGAAGATGCCACTGAACTGGACAGATCTGGAGATGTGGAGCAGAACTGGAGAGGGCAGGGCCCCGGGCTGGAGTGAACACAGGAGCAAAGAAAAGCAGATGAAAAATGGTGCCCGGTTGCTGGGGATTTACCCCAAATATACAGATGCAATGAAACGCCAGGACACCTGCACCCCGATATTTAGAGCAGCAATGTCCACAATAGCGAAACTGTGGAAGGAGCCTCAGTGTCCATCAAAAGAAGAATGGATAAAGAAGATGTGGTCTCTAGATACAGTGGAATATGACTCGGCCATTAGAAATGACAAATACCCACCATTTGCTTCAACGTGGATGGAACTGGAGGGTATTATGCTGAGGGAAATAAGTCAATCGGAGAAGGACAAACAGTGTATGGTCTCATTCATTTAGGAAATATAAATAATAGTGAAAGGGAATAGAAGGGAAAGGGAAAAGAAATGTGTGGGAAATATCAGAAAGGGAGACAGAACATAAAGACTCCTAACTCTGGGAAACGAACTAGGGGTGGTGGAAGGGGAGGAGGGCGGGGGGGTGGGGGTGAATGGGTGATGGGCACTGAGGGGGGCACTTGACGGGATGAGCACTGGGTATTATTCTATACATTGGCAAATTGAACACCAATAAAAAATAAATTAAAAAAAAAAAAAGAAAAAGAAAAATGGTGCCCAGGGGGCTGGAAGGACCATCTGGGGAAGTCGAAAGGAAGAAATGATTGGGGATAGGAAGCCAGGAGGAAGGTCAAGAATTCTTGTTTGGACAGAAGGACTGTGAACTGCCTGGGAGGCATCTGAACAGGACAGACCAGGAGTGGGCCTCAAACATCCAGCTCAAGGGGGCAACAGGGGTGAAGCAAGCAGCATGGCTTAGCTGGAGTCGCCAAGTCCAAAACTGGAAGCAAGGTGGTCGTGGTGATGAGAGCAGGATTTCTGGAGCACACGCACACCCGTGCACACACTTGCTCCAACACCAACATCCCAAATATGTCCTCTCAAAAACCCCCACAAGGGATCCCAGTGAAGGTGGGATGGAAACAGAGGGAAGGTATAAAATAAAGAGCAGGTGCATACACACTTTAAGGACACAACAATCCATCTCAGACTGTGCATGGGATGACCTGGTCACGAGGGAGGGTGGGAAGAAGATAGGAGAGTCCTGCGTGAAGCAAGCTGAACAAGGAAAGGAAAAGCAACAAGAGAAAATCTTAAATCCCACCACCAACGGGAGGGAGATAGAATTCGAGACTGAAAATGCACTCGAGCAGTTAGAGCGGGGACTTGAACAGATACTTGCACACCGCATGGTCCTCATCGCGTTAGTATGAGAGCCCGGATGTGGAAGCAATCCAAGTGTCTGGGGGTGGACGGATGGTTGGATGGATGGATGGATGGATGGATGGAAAAATGCATGAGTGCATGGGGAGATGGATAGATAAGTGGATGGATAAGTGGGTGGATGAATGGATGGATGGATGGATGGATGGATGGATGGATGGAAAAATGCATGAGTGCATGTGGAGATGGATAGATAAGTGGATGGATAAGTGGGTGGATGGATGGATGGATGGATGGATGATGATGGAGGAATGGATGGATGGGTAGGTGGATGGATGATGATGATGATGATGGAAGAATGGATGATGGATGATGGATCAGTGGATGGATGTATAGGTGGGTGGATGGATGGATGGATGGATGGATGGATGGATGGACGGATGGGTGGACGGATGGATGGATGGATGGGTGGATGGATGGATGGATGGATGGATAAATAACTGGATGCACTGATGGATGCATGGGTGGCTAGACAGCATGTGGCCCATGCATAGAATGGAATACAAGTCAGCCTTGAAAAGGATGTTCTGCACCTGCTTCAATGTGAATGGACCCTGGGGACATGGGGCTGAGTGACGTGAGCCAGACACAGAAGGACAGATGCTAACTGATTCCACGTATATGGGGTCCGTACACGAATCACGTGCATAGAGTCAGAGATGGTGGGGTCAAGGGCTGTGGTGATGGGAATGGGGAGTTACAGCTTCATGGGGTCTAGAACTTCAGTTTGGGATGATGGAAAGCGCTGGACATAACGGTGGGGACGGCTGCACAACAGCGTGAATGTGTCGATGCCACTGAGCTGCCCACTTACAAACGGGTGAGACGGCCAACTGTATGTTTGGGATGAGATGAGAAAATTAAACTTTTTAAGTGCATTCAAGAGTACGTGTGAACCTACGAAGAGCAAAAAAAGAAACAGGCCGTAGTTTACGGTGACAAGGAACACACGGGACGTTCCGACTCTGGGCCCCCCTGGTCCCTGACCTCAGCGCAGAGTAATGGTTTCTGCTGTTAACACCGAGCACTGTCTCTCCCTTTGCAATGTCTGCGGCGGGGCTCGTCCTCGAAGGTGTTAATTGACTGGAAACGCAAGCTCGCTCATTTAAGGAGTCTCCTAATTTCTCCTGGGGCTACGGTAAGGGTGCGCCTCTGCCCTAAACCATGAACGCGAGAGACCGCCTGCGCGTGTCACCCTATCCGTTCTTGCTCACCTCTTTGTGCAACCTGAGGCTCTGGAACGTTCCTTCTCCTTTCCGACCTGGCTCCGTGGCAACCAGCCCTGCCCCAAGGCGCCCTTGGCAACAGGGGAACAGCTCCACCAATGACATGAGCACGGGCAAAGGGACAGGGACAGCAGACCCAAGGTGGTGGACATGGACACCTATCGTAGCCTAAAGCACAGGCCTGGCTCTGCTCGCATGCAGTGGGTCACCCCGGGCAGGGGCCTGCTGTGGGGTCCGCAGCTGATCATCACTGATGGAGTAATCGAGATCTCGGCTTAGAGGCTGGGCCCAGAAAGGGCGAGCAGGATCGCATGCACGGCCACCTAGAGGTGCATGGAAGGGGCCCAAAAGACATCACCCAGGGAGGGAAGACAGAGGAGCCACCCGGAGAACAGACAAGATCAAACTCCCCAGTCCCGTGAAGGTGCAAACATTCGGGGATCCACATGGACTTGCACGACAACACATTTGCTGAGGGCTGGAGTCAGGAGCAGGGGTTTCTGGCCATGATGTTTGCCCGGGCTCTGGACTCCGTGGCTGCAGGCAACACGTCCTGCTTCGTTACGCAGCCCGGGTGACCTGCACCCTGTTACCTTGGTTCTCCCAATGCCCTATGAGGGAATGCTCTGCTCTTCTGCTCAAGCTCTGTTGTGCTTTTGCCCCTTGTGACACTTAGTTTGATGGATCAACTGCTCTACGTCCTGGTGCCCGGACATGGGGTCTAACAGGAGTCTCGACGTTGCTGGGAAGGTATAGATATTTGGATGATTGACATCTACTGTCAATCGGCTTTAGGAGAAGCACATGATCTTCCATAATGTAGGGTGGACCTCGTCTAGTCGGTTGAGAGCCGTAGGGGAAAAAAATGTAGGCAACTGGGGGGCTGAGTCGGTGAAGCATCTGCCTTCGGCTCAAGTCCTGATGTCAGGGTCCTGGGATCGAGCCCCACATCGGGCTCCCTGCTCTGCAGGAAGTATTCTCTCTCTCTCTCTCTCTCTCTCTCAAAAATTAATAAAATGTCAAACAACAAGTATCCATCTACACATCATTTATCTATGTACCAGTGTCTCATCTATCTACCCACCCTGTGTGCTTTCCTTTGGTCCATCCATCCATCCATCCATCCATCCATGCATCCATCCATCCATCCATGCATCCATCCATGCATCCATCTACCCATCCATCCATCCATCCACCCATCCATCCATCCATGCATCCATCCATCCATCCATGCATCCATCCATCTATCCATGCATCCATCCATCCATCCATGCATCCATCCATCTATCCATGCATCCATCCATCCATCTACCCATCCATCCATCCATCCATCCATCCATCCATTCATCCATCCATCCACCCACCCACCCATCCATCCATCCACTGTACCCACTATGGATGTATCTATGCAGCTTCCATCAAACCTATGTATTGCTACCTATCGTCTACCTATTGCTCAAGCGCAGAGGTCTGCCACTGAGGACCCTTTCACCCCCTATGACGTTATTTCGTCAAGGTCCAAATATAAACATTTTTGGTTGTCCCCACCGGAGATAGCCTGCTAGTGGCAGTGAGTGGGAGGAGCATGCGGAGGCCATAAACTTTCCTACATGACGCAGAGCTGTCCCACCAGAGAGGATGATGCCAGGGTGGAGAACCCGTGTCCTGAGGTCAAACAGCTCTGGGACACCAACAATTCCTGTACACCCAAAGGGCAAGGAGCAGGCATGGAGAGGCTGGTGTTTGGGCACACCCCAAGCCTGTGTCCCAGGGAAGTCTTGGCTTTGCATCCCAGACAATTACTCAGCTCTTCTAAAATTATCTCCACGGGCTGAGCTGGCCTTCGGAACGGCTCCATCCCCGAAAAGAACATGTTCTCCAATGTGCATTTAATGAGAGCCCTGGCATCTTCTCAAAAATACAACGGCACCGGTTCGCATACTGAACTTAGGATAATACCACCACTGGCGAACTTGCCAAGTCACTCAGCAGGCAGCTTCTACCTCCAAATAATCGTTGTTCAGCTCAATACCTGGGATCATCAGCGTTCCTCGTGGCCTCAGGAAATGCCAGCAAGACCCCATCTTTCCAGAGAGTTGGGTGAGGTGACCCCGGTGCACAGCTGGGGGATTAAATGCACTCCTCACAGATGGTCTTTTCCCACAAAAAATGTGCCCTTCATCATGTGGCCCTAAACACCCTGTGGCCCCCATCCAGATACAATGTGGTCTCCATCCTATGTTCACAGAACTTCCAAGACTGATTCCACTTGCTTTTATACACAGTGTTTGGGCCCATCTGATCACTTAAGTGAGGATGCACAGAAAAAAACAACTGCTCGAGGTACATTATACTAAGGTCCACGTGCTCTGGGGGATCTACACTTACCAAGTCACTGAGTAGGTGTAACAGCTGAATTATATCCCCCAAAATTCACGTGTTGAAGCCCTAACCCCAGGACCTCAGAATGGGACTGTGTTTGGAGGTGGGGTCTTTAGAGAGGGGACGAAGGTATAATGAGGTCAGTAGGGTGGGCCCTGATCCCGTAGGACTGAGGTCCTTAGAAGAAGAGGGGATGAGGACACAGACACGCACAGAGGGATGACCACGTGAGGACACGGGGAGAAGCACGGCGTCTAGTATGTGATATAACTTGGGTCCCTATCGGAAAACGAGGGACAGCAAACTACAGAACGTTGGCTTGAGACCCCCCTGCCTTTGGAAGGAACCTGAGATGTGTGATGACCCTTTGGCCGTATCATAAGGGAGTCCACGTCTCCCGGGGACAACTTTGACTTAACATCCTAGCGAGCTAAGGCTCACTTTGGCAGCACATCTACTAAAAACCCTAGCGTGTGAAAGTCCACGTCCGGGACTGCTATCTTGCTTCATCTGAGAGGCATGACTAGAAGCTCTCCTTAGTTCCAGAGGGAAATCTACGTGCAGATTTTTCTTTTTCTGACCGTTGTTCTACCTCGGAACGAATGAGAGAATCACCCGGTGTGTGAGCGGCTCTGAGTCCCCGAATCACTGGCTACTTTTGTGTCCATGACTTGAACCATGAGATGCTACTGACCCCCGCCCTATCAGCACAAAATCACCCACAGCTCCATGAAAGGAAAATAAAACCAAAATTTTTTTTTTAAAAAAAATCAACCGATGGGGATCCCTGGGTGGCTCAGCGGTTTAGCACCACCTTCAGCCCAGGGTGTGATCCTGGAGACACAGGATGGAGTCCCACATCAGGCTCCCTGCATGGAGCCTGCTTCTCCATCTGCCTGTGTCTCTGCCTCTCTCTCTCTCTGGGTCTCTCATGAAATAATAAATAAATAAAATCTTTAAAAAAAATAAAAATAAGTCAGCTGATTCCTTTCTCCCCCTCGTTGCACACACAACAGGTCCCTACTCTGGGTAAGACACCATTTGGAGGAGTCGAGATGCACAGGAAATGTTCCAGAGCCGTGACGGGGTGCTCCTGTCTCTACAGGTGCATCAGAGAAGGGCTGGGGTTGGCCAGGTGTGAGGGGACCCGGAGGGGACACAGAGGAAGGAGGCATTGCAGGAGGGGTGGCCTGTGACAGGTGAGGAAGGGACAACAAGAAGAAACGAGAACAAGATGGCGGAGGGGAGACATGGACACAGGTTGGGAGGCCGCCACATCCAAGAAGGGGTAAGAGAGGCATCTCCGTGCATCCCGTGTCTGGCACCTGGGGGCAGACCAGTCTTAGCATCCCCCAGCAAGAGCATGGGCAGACAGGGATGTCTTCGTTTGGTGCAGGGCACCCCCAACTGGAGATACGCAGCTATCCCCTGGAACCCCAAGGAGCATCCTGCATGAATGAGGTTGAGCAGGGACGGTGGCCCTGATGGGGATGAGGGGAATAGAGTGTCCGGCTGGGCCGTGCATGCCCCTTTGCATGTCCTGCTTGCCCAGGGCCCCAAGGTCTGCGCTGGTCCCAACAGCACCAGTTTCTCCAGAGCCCTGGCCAGCCTGAGTTTCCACCGTGAGCTCATTCCACTCCACCTGGGCTCTCAGAGACGGAATGACCAAACGACCAAGACTCGGCCATGTGGGGAAGGACTCACAGCTTGACCAGGAACGGATGGCTGACTTCCTTGAGCACCGACTTCTCATTGTGGACATGCTGCTCCTGCTTCAGGCGGATGACGTCGGGGATGCTCATCACCTTCAGGGCGAAGAAGTGCTTGGCCGCCTTATCCTTGACCAGCTGCACCCGTCCGAATGTTCCGGTGCCTGGAGTGGGAGAGACAGCACAAGACTTACCCAACGCCACGCGTCTGCTCCAGCAGCTCCCGACCCCAGCAGGCGGCGGGTGACAATATTTTCAAGAAGCTCTGTTCTGGAAGTTTCAGGCGAGGGCTGGTGTGATGCAGACGTCAACAAAGACAACCACCTGCCTCTGCAATGTCCTTCAACTGGAGGGGAAGCTGGCCACCGATTCTACAAATGGGTCGTCATGGAGAGCACAAGGAAGGGATGGAAGAGGGCGGGAAAGACTCTTTCCCATGCTCACCAAAAAGGCTCTGTAACACGCGAACCCCTGCTAAAAGCACTGGGTCTTTATTTTAAAATGTGCTACGGAATGGAATCTGGGGCATATACCAACACGATCTGGGAACATAGACCGACGCGGGTAGGAGGGGAAAAGGTGGAGGCTGAGACCACAGTGAAATTTAAAAATTGCAACCATAACACACGTGCAAGGAAATCAAACTATCTTTTGTACCCCGCTGGGACGTTTCCAACCCAAATGCATCCTCTTCCTCCACCGCCGGGCTTTCCTACTCCTCTGAGCCTCAGTGTGCAGGGCACGATGCCTGCTGTCCACCCCTCACCCAGGTTGGCAGCCGCTGAATGCAAATAGGAGAGCAAAGAGCCCAAGGAATTTTATCTGTGGCCAGAGAAGACGTAAAGTACAGGGACACCGAAATGGAAATCTGTACACGTGAGCCTCAAGTCCCTGGTGCCCAAGGAGCTTATAAAGGGCACCCGGGCTTTCCGTCACCATGTAGGCAGCTGCACAGGAAGGGGTCTTCCCAGGGATGAAAGCACGCAAAATGCTCAACACCTGGAGCCCTCTGGTTGGAAAGCCGGCAATGAACGTCCTAGGAGGGAGAAAGGACTCCAGAAGAGCTGGAGAAGGAGAAGGGCCCTGGGATCCCCCAACACAAGCCCACGGCCACGGATGTCCTTTCCTTCTTATGCAGCGTTTGGACCTGGGTACAGTAACGTGAGACACAGCACCATGTCACAGCCAGGCCAAAACACCTTGTTTTAGGGATTTCTATAAATGAGGATTGCCGAGCTGTGAAATAAATCTCCTCACCTCCGGGGGTGGGGTGGAGGGCGGGAAGGAGGACACCAGGAGTCCACCTTGGCTTTGAAGTGGATTGTGGATCTTTTACCGTAGGAGGAGCAGAGAGGGAGCCGCGAAAACACAGAAAACTCAGTGTTGTGCAAGGAGGAGCGAGCGACGAGGGACGGTAGGCACAGTCACAAAGGGGATTCTCAGTAGAAGGTCATTCGGAAGCACACAAAGAATCGTAAGGGGGTAAGGCAGTGGGGTGTTGGTATGGAATCCAGTCAAAACTAGGAGGCGTGGTGGGGGCAGCGGGGAGACCGTAAAGAGGGTGAACGGGCCAAGCTTCGGGGTCCCCATGCAGACATTGATGTTTCTGCTAGGTGGTGTACACAGCAGGGACCCCGACATCCGTTGCCAGGTTCGGCTTATATTTGATCAAACACATGCCTCGTCGGGCTTCTACTGTTATCTCCCCAGCAGGACAGGTGGAGGGGAGCACACCACAGAAGTCCTGCCACGCCGTCACATCCTCACGAGGGAAAGAAGGCCTTGTGCCTGGCTCGCTCTTCTTGATATCTTGCTCCACTGCCCCCCGAGAAGGAGCCCCTTTGTCACTGGACTGCATTCACTAGATCATACTCTGACTTTCGGCCCTCATGTTTGACCTGCAATGGGATGTTCCTGAGCCTACGTGAAAGACAACCCCAACTACGACTCCGGTTTTTCCACGTGTCTGTCTGCAACGCCTTCCAAGCTCTCTCGGAGTAGTGTCAGCTGTACAGGACACAGAAATCCAAATGGGTCACTTATGTCCGGCAGCCAAAACCTGAGCTACCCGGGGCGGACGTGGGCAGGCCCTGGATGCCACAATCAGATTGGGGGCCCGCACAGGTCAACAGTCTTGTTCAAGGCAGACACAGAACCCAAGACAACATTAGCGGTGTTGGTCATAAGTCATCAAGGTGGTGGACGGAATATGGGCAAAACGAACACAGATCTCTCCACTTGGTGTTGAGTGGCTCGCCAATACACACTCCCAGCTCTCAATAACTCCCTCCAGAAAGTAGAAATCTCCTTTTTTTTTTTTTTTTTTTTTACTATTGTTGCAGGTGAGGATAGCCATCGGGCCCTCCTCTGCCCAATAAGACACACAACGGATTACTAGTCAGCCGTAAAAAAGGAAACATAAGGTTTCCACCATTTGCAATAATATGGATGGGCCTTGAGGTCATTATGCTGAGTGAAATAAGTCAGACAAAGGCAAAGAGAGTATGATCTCACTTGTATGTGGACTCTGAAAAGGGGGAAAAAAAAAAAAACTCAGAAAAAGTTCAGATTTCTGGTTACCAGAGACGGGGTATGGGATTAGAACAAATGGATGAAAAATAAATAAATAAATAAATAAATAAAATTTTTAAAAAATTAAAAAAAAAAAAGAACAAATGGATGAAGATGGTCAAAAGGTACAAAATTCCAGTTGTAAGATAATTAAGTCCTGGGGCTGGGCTACCATACAACGTGATCACCACAGTTAATGGCTTTATGACATATTTCAAAGTTGCTGAAAGAGTGAATCCTACAAGTTCTCATTACAAGAAAAGGATGTCAACTACACTGCGGTAATAATTTCAAAATACATGTATTTGTCAAGTCATTACGTTGTTCACCTTACACTTAACACAATGCTGTCAACAGTATCTCAGTACAACTGAAAAAAAAAAAAAAATGGGGCAGCCCCGGTGGCTCAGCGGTTTAGTGCTGCCTTCGGCCCAGAGCATGATCCTGGAGACCCGGGATCGAGTCCCGCGTTGGGCTCCCTGCATGGAGCCTGCTTCTCTCCTCTGCCTGTGTCTCTGCCTCTCTCTCTATGTCTCTCTGAGTCTCTCATGAATAAATGAAGAAAATCTTTAAAAAAAATAATAAACTAAAAAAATAAAAAATCTTGACCCCCCCCCACAGGGTTTAAATAAAATGACACATACAAAGCACATCACACAGCATCTCAGTCAAGGTGATGAATGAATTTTCCATCAGTGTAAAATGAAAGTCAGCCTCACAAATGTTCTGTGTGGTGGTGGTTACGTAATGCTATGCGTTTGTGAATAAGGCATCAACGCGAACGCCTAGAATGGATGCATTTTGTTGTGTGTAAACTAGATCTCCAGGACATTAACCGCCACTCCCCCAAATTAGGCTGAGATAGATTTTCTTAAGTAGGCTCCATTAAATAGATTCTCTGCTCCCCATGTGTAATATCATGGATTGGAAGTCCACTTGGCAAATTAGGTCACAAAAGAGGACATGTGGCATTGGAATGACCACCTAGAACCAGAAAGGCCCAGGGTGCACAAAGCTCTCCTCCTTAGAGAACCGCGGGGAAAAGGTTACTGTAAGTGCAGCCGCGACAAAAACGCTCCAGTCAACACACCAACTTCCAAAGTATCGGAGACCGCCATTTTTATTTTCATTTTTTTTTTTTTTTTATATGTTGAAACTGAACGGTAACTTGCGGCAACAAGTTCTGCAGATCAAGTATCTTTTACATCCGTTTGTGATTAATCCCTGGGCACGCGTTAGTTGGTTAAATGTGCAGGTGGATGAATTCATGGATAAGCCAACGACCAAGTCCACATAATGGAAGTAGCAGCAGAACGTCTGTGGCCTACACCAATGGACGTCCTTTGGTAAATGTGGGCAAAGTTAGAGAAAACCACGGAGATGGAGAAGCAGGAGTGAGGACAAGATTAAATCCCAGGGTGGCTCCTCAGTCCCGTGTTCCCCGTGGCATAAGCACCTTGGGCCCTAAGTACGTCAGATGTCACAGGGAATGCCATAGAGAGCATTTAAAGCACCTCCATATATTTGTAAAGCAAACTATATAAAGTACCTCCACCATGATCCGAGTAAGGTCCACACAGCTGTTTACAGGATCACAGAGAAGCCAGTTCCTGGTTTCATGGATGTCCTTTGATTATGGAAGGTATGATCCCTGGGGGGAGGGCACATGGGGACCCTCCTGTCTATTTTACGTCTTCTGACTCCTAAATTATTAACAGTCACACTAGCTCATGTAAAAATTTCAGAAAAATCATCTCTATCTTACACCCTAGTGGACTATCCTATGTTACCATCTTCAAGAAGCGGTATTACAGGGAGCATGGGTGGCGTAGTTGTTGAGTATCCAACTCTTGGTTTCGGCTCAGATCACGATCTCAGGACGGTGAGGTCATGCCCCACATCGGGCTCTGTGCTTAGTGCACAGTCCGCACTCTGCTTGGGATTCTCTCTCTCCCCCTCTGCCCCTCCCCTTAATCATGCACACACTCTCTCTCTGCAAAAAAAATTTTTAAATCTTAAAAAAAAAAAAAAGTAGATGAAAAAGTGTATCGCCTAAGTCCACCGATGTAGGATTTGACCACAGCTATTTGGCCAACGGCATCTGTAAGAAGGTCTCTGGCTCCAAAGGCATCTGTTCCATCTGATGACTTGGAGGTCCAGTGACTGTGAAAGGTGATTGGAGCAGGTCACCTGCCTCCCTTTCTCTTACCTGAGCCTACCTACAGTTTGCCACCATTAAAAAATAAAGCAAAAAAGAAAATAGGAGAGACGGGATCCCAAGCCAGTTGCTATGACTCTTTCCCTCCTGGATAGTTTCCTCCAGGTTACTTTAATTTTCATTAACTTTTATTTTAGTTGTTTTATTTTCTTCACGACACATTCAGTCTACTGCTAAATTTAGTTTAATAAATTCACTGTTTTTTTGACAGCAGCAGAAAGAGGTATTTCCTGTCGTTTCCTATAAAAAGACTCCTCATGATGTCCTTACCACTGTCCCTGTAAAGTTTTTTTTTTTTGAAGATTTTATTTATTTATTATTCATGAGAGACAGAGAGAGAGAGGCAGAGACACAGGCAGAGGGGAAGTGGGCTCCATGCAGGGAGCCCGATGTGGGACTCGATTCCGGGACCGTGGGATCACGCCCTGAGCTCAAGGGAGATGCTCAACCGCTGAGTCACCCGGGCTGCCCCTTCCTGTTAAGTTTTTAAGCAAATGCCATGACAGGTCCATCCTCGCCGGTGTCCCTGAGCCTGACAAGAGTGCTGCTAAGTGCAAAAATGAAGAAAATAGAACGAAATGAAATTCCGTCCTGCTCACACTGCACACTCCCGGACACAGAACTGTGCCTCTCGCCAGCCTCCCTTCATGCAGTTTCCCCACAGACGGGCGCCCCACGATGCCTTCCGCTCTACACGGACAACTACAAACAGACATACACGAACCACAACACACCACAGGACGAAGAGTGCATTGAAATCTAGCACAGGATCTTAAATACCTCATCCACGACCTCCCCTTTTAAATGTTGTTGAGGAGAACAAAGAAGAATAAGGAAAAGGCAATAATAGATCCCAAGAGGAACTAAAGAACCCCTGGCAGGCCAGCCCACACAGATAAGAGTGAGCCACCTCCAGCTGCAATTATATAAAAGTATTCACAGGTAAACAAATAAGGAGCCGAAGGCATTTCTATTTAAACAAAACAGAGATGTGGCGCCTGGGTGGTTGAGTCTGTTTAACGTCTGACTCTTGATTTCACCTCAGGTCTTGATCTCAGGGTCATGAGTGCAAGCCCTACATTGGGTTCCATGCTGGGCGCAGTGCTTAAAAAAATATAAAGGTTAAAAAGTAAACATAGACAAAGACAGGCAGGGATACTGTGTTTGATCTGTGTCTGTATTCAGGACTTCCACCTCCTCCCCAAAGGCACACCCAAAATATAAAATCCCACTTCATTTATTTGTTTAATCTGGATATAAGAATAGGGCTTTATTCTGTGCCAGGGAATGGACTCTCTGACTGGGTCACAAAAAAAAAAAAAAAAAAAAAAAAAAAACTGTGTTCCTTGATCCCAGGGCAAGAAGAGTCACAAAAGGAGTTAATGACCGGGGATCCCTGATGACTCAGTAGGTTGAGCTCCTGCCTTCAGCCCAGGGCGTGATCCTGGAGTCCCAGAATCGAGTCCCACATCGGGCTCCCTGCCTGTTTCTCCCTCTCCCTGTGTCTCTGCCTCTCTCGCTCTCTCTGTGTCTCTCATGAATAAATAAATAAAATCTTAAAAAAAAAAAAAGGAGTTAATGACAGATGCACAGTCAGATGATAGCTACTCAGGTCCACAGATAGATGATGGACGGATGGATGGATGCTAGATGGTTGGATAGATAGATGGATAGATGCATAGATGGATGGACAGATGGACAGGTAAATGAATAGATGGAGGAATAGATGGAGAGGTGGTTGATGGATAGGTGGGTAGATGGATGGACGGAGAGATGGACAGATAATGAATAGATGGATGGATAGATGGAAAGGTGGATGATGGATAGGTGGGTAGACGGATGGACGGATAGATGGGACAGGTAGATGGATGGATAGATGGAGAGGTGGTTGATGGATAGGTGGGTAGATGGATGGACGGATAGATGGGACAGGTAGATGGATGGATAGATGGAGAGATGGTTGATGGATAGGTGGGTAGACGGATGGACGGATAGATGGGACAGGTAGATGGATGGATAGATGGAAAAGTGGATGATGGATAGGTGGGTAGATGGATGGATGGAGAGATGGACAGATAAATGAATAGATAGATGGAGAGATGGTTGGATAGATGGATGGATGCATAGATGGAGAGATGGATGCATAGACAGATGGATGGACAGATGGAGAGATGAATGGATGATGATGGCTGGATAGATGGATGGATAGATGGATATGATAAATGAGATAGATAATAGATGAATGAATGGAAAGAAAGATAATAGCTGATGGATGGATGGATGGATGGATGGATGGAGACAGACACATAGACAAACATATAGAGGATAAGCAGATGATTAACATACAGATGGTTGATATAGATACGATGAGATACACGCGATGGATGGATGGGGTGGATTAATGGACAGAAAGACAAGCTAACTGGTAAATAGGTAAATAGATCATAGATGACTGATACATCCATTGGCAGATAACAGATGAGATAAATGAGATGGGTGAGAGATAGGTGGACGGATGTGTAGAAAGATGTTAACTTACAGACAGACAGACACAGAGATACTAACTTACTTGTTAAGCCTATTTCCCAAACAGAAAATAAAACTTCATCAAAACGCATCTGGCAATAACCCGTCATTTCCGACTTTGTGTCCTAACAGCCACAATGGGACAGCAAAACTACTCCCGAGCGTTACGGCACGCCTAGGAAAAGTATCCTGGGACTCAGGGTCTGTTGCTTCCCCGAGAGAAGGGTTCATGTTTCCATCACGTTAACGGCCATCGGAGCAGGGGCAGAGAGCCCAGTCGGCGCAGAGGACGTGCTCTCTGGGTGGGCACAGCCCTTAGACGCTTAACCACATGGAGCCACGGAGAGGATTAAACCCACCCTGGCCTCAGGCCTGACATGCACTCTAGGCTCCACCAATCCTCCGGGGTCTGGACGCCACCTCATCTCACCTGTCATCTGATGAAGGTCACAATTTTGACCCGGGAGCATCCCATGTGCAAAAATAAACCTGTGGAAGACGGAGCCCGTGTCCACCCCATCCTGGAATGGCCTGCACCCAGCACTGCATGCACGTGCGGAATAACAACATCCAAACAACAGCTCTTACAAAATACCAGCTGCCACTGGTGGGAGGGGAAGTGAGAATTGCTCCTGACACGCAAGGACGACACAGCCATGTCTGAGTCAAAGACCCATGTTGTTCGCCATCAACCCCGTCCTGCTCCTCTTCCTAAGCTGGGGTGTCTCCTGAATTAGGATGCTTAGTGTGCTCTCGCATGGGCATCCCAGATGCGACGGAAACAGGGCAGGCACGTGCCAGGGGAGGGAGGGAGCGTGCAGGAGGCCTCGTCCCCCCGAAATGCACGGGAGACGACAGCCAACAGGTCAGTGGTGGGTGGAAAACCTCCAGGAGCAGAGCTTCCTAGCGGGCCTGCAGCGATGCGGGGAGAGTCGCACGCACGTGGTAGTGCATGCCTTCTTCATGCACAGGGCAGGTGTGGGAAAGCACGCTTCTAAGGAGGCACCCCCAGAAGTGAGCGGAGCCCCCACGCCTGACCCATTGGTGGGTCGGCCACCATGCTCCACCCTGGGTTTCCAGGGAACACGTTCCTTCCTCATCCTTCCACACGGCGTGGCATAGTAAGGTACACAGGGTGACACGGGCGGTCTGTATTGAGGCGTACTGACCACAGACCTTCTTGGGTGACCCCCTACGACAGGGTCTGGACTATGCTTCAGATCCAAGACTGCTGAGGATCAGACGTCCGTGTCCATGGACTCAGATGCAGCATTTGTGCATGACAAGGACTTGGAGGCAAATGATACACTCCTAACTCACCAGGTGCTCTAGGTAAGGTGGTCTGAAGGAATTCAGCGGACTCATAACAGGAGGCTCTTGGACTCAGGTGAGTAACCCGGACACCCTGAGAAAGCTGGGGCAAGGGGGGTCCCTTCCCACCAGCACACACCACACGTGCCAGGTGTTGCCAAGCACCCACGTTTACCTGGAACCCCCGGCGGAAAGCTCTCAGGGATCACTTCTCTCCTCCACCCAGCTCATGCATAGACTTTCTATCTCCCAAACTGTCTGGATGGGAGAAATTAGCTCAAAAAGCTTTTAAAGCAAATGAAAAACAGGCGATTCCTAAGGAGGCCAACAGGATGCACTCCGCTGGTCATTAAAACATCCGTCCTCTCTTTATCGTCATAGTTGCTGTTGAAAAGGACGTCTCTAGAAAGATCCAGGATGCTACAATGGGTCCTGCGGGGTCACGGGAGAGGACAGATGTGGGACAAAAGGAGATGCATTTCACAGTATGATTTTCATGATTTTTTTAGTGTGTGAACTATGGAAATGTTTCATCTCCATAATAGCAGAGTTTGTATGAAATGGATCCGTTAAGCGAAATGGATGCATTAAGTAATCATTGCAAAATACAGCTGACCCTTGAGAGGGTTAGGGGTGCCGACGCCCCATGCTGTCGAAAATCTGCGTGTGACTTTTCACACCCCCAAAACATATCTACTAAGAAGCCTACTGTTGACCCGAATCCTTAGTTATAACGATGGGTTCACACATGGCTTATATGTTCTACGTATCACTTACTATATTCTTACCATAAAGTAAGCTACAGGAAAGAAAATGTGATGAATAAAATTGTAGAGAAAACACATTTGCGGTGCCATATTGCATTTTTCGTAAAAAATAATAATAACAAAGACCGTGTATAAGTGACCCCGCGGAGTTCAAACCCGTGTTGTGCAAGAGTCGACTGTAATCACTGCATCACAATGCATGAATTTATCATTGTAAAACTCACTTGTAAAAAAAAAAACAAAAAAAAAAAACTCACTTGTTCTCTCTGGCATGTCCCCCTCCTGGTAATATCAGCAAAGATGATAAGCTACAACGTATGAAATAATAAAAGTCTAAAGCATTCAATTCTCCTTCAAATAGCCGAGTTTTAAAGTTATTGTTGGACTCAAGTATAGTCAGATTTCTCTTTTATGGGGAAAAAAGCCTTTAAAAAAAGTGTGCTAATTCCGTGATTTAACATAAAACACGGAACTGGACCCTGGGAATCATATGGCCCCATGAACTACATCTCAATAAGCAAGCGTTACCGACAAAAAGTGTGCTTTGCATAATCTCGTGAAGATTCTTTTTTTTTTTTTTTTAATTTTTATTTATTTATGATAGTCACAGAGAGAGAGAGGAAGATTCTTTTTTTAACCTGGAATATTTACTTCAAAGATCAGCTGAAAAGACTGGACCCAGTTCCACTGAGCCCTGGCTGGGAAGGGAGGGTTGTTTTGGGAGTCTGCTCGTCTAGACAGCTCTTTGTTTTTTTTGTTTCGTTTTGTTTTGTTTTTAAACAAGTAACTCCCTCAAAATTGTGCTGAGTCAGGCAATATTCGATTTCACATTATGCTATTTTAAAAGATAAAAATGGAACAGACGTTTTGGAAACACCGCTCTCCTGTTTGCAAATTTTTGACTGAATTATCCTCTCCCCCATCAAAGATACAGAAACGATAACCACGAAGGGAAAAGAAACACAGGAAGTTCCCACCCGCCCCCAGCACTAGCAAATGTCCCACAAGGGAAATGCCTGGAATTCCTGGCTCGGCGTTGGTGTTTCTATAAGCATAAGTATCTGTAGCTCTGGATGTCCCTCGGGTGAGTCTTCATCCAGAACAAAGGTTGGTCTTCACACGTTCCCAATAAAAGCCAGCCAGGATACCAACACAGCCCTAAAAACTGCATCCAGGGAGAGATGGAATGTGTCACGGTAACCCCCGAAACGCCCCCAAAATGAACTGCCCTTCAGGTGAGGGTTTCTCAACCTCTGCAGTGCTGACACGTGAGGCTGGAGGACTCTCTGGGGCAGAGCGTCCTGTGCACTGCAGGGCATTGAGCAGCGTCCCTGGTCTCCACCCTCCACACGCCAGGTTTGGCAACCCCACACCCGATTGTCGCGACCGAAAATATCCCCTGACATTGTTGGATGTTCATGGAGGAGCAGAAACACCAATGGTTGAAAAGCACTGCCGGCTGATTGATAGATGATAGATATACAGATGATTGATGACTGATTGATGATTGAGGATAGATGACGGATGGATGGATGGATGGATGGATGGACACGCAGATGGGAGAGAATCTCTCCCACTAAGGCAGAGTGTCCTCCACTCTGGCACAGCTGGCATCTAGGGTGGTTCTGATGGGGCTTCCTGGGCACCTACCGGCGGGTGCTGAGCACCATCCCTCATCTGCATCCACCAGATGCCCTCATCACGGACCCCACATCTAGCTGTGACAATCAGTAATGCCCAGACATTGCCAAGTGTCCAGAATCAGCCCCCATTAAGAATCACCGCCATCGGGATGCCTGGGTGGCTCAACGGTTGAGCATCTGCCTTCGATTCAGGGCGTGATCCCGGGTCTGGGGATCGAGTCCCACATCGGGCTCCCCACAGGGGAGCCTGCTTCTCCCTCTGCCTGTGTCTCTGCCTCTATGTATCTCTCATTAATACATGAATAAAATATTTTAAAGAATAAAAAGAAGAAGAACCATGACCACATGGAGCACGCACTGCCCAGTAGAACTTTCTGTGGGGCAGGAACCTTTCACATCCTCTGTCCGATGGAGTAGGCTCACATTCATGGGGCAGGGGGAAGCGGGGGTTACTGAGGTTGTAAAATGCAGCTCCTGAGACGGGCTAGTGAGACAATACTATTCCCCTATTCCACGTGGCCAACGGCTACCATATTGGACAGCTTTAAAGTTCCACCAATTCAGCTCACACTCCATTCTTGTATCAAGTGACAACTGCCAAGTTAGAAATATCTAGAAAACTCCATCTTTGACCACAAAGGATTTAGGTAGTCAGGGGGGATGAATACGACCTCAGTCTCTGAATGAAGACCACCTCAGTACAATGAGGCTCGGCATCCTTTCTCCCCCGCTCTCAGTATTTTACCGTGTGTCAGGTGCTCTCCACGACTCCGAAGCCGCAATGAGCAACATAAGGCTGGTTCCTGCGTTCACGGGGTTTAGATACCATCGGACCAGAAAGGCAGACAGCAACCACTAATTATAATAGCTCTAATAACGTTGGTGAGCTCATTTGGGTTTAATGAGCTTATTCAGGTTTGATGACTCGGTGAGAAGAAAAGAATGGAAAGAATGGAACTTGCCTTGGTGTAAGGGTCAGAAGAAGACATGTCCTTTAGAAGAAGTCAGGTTTCAAACAGAAAACTAGAAATTGGGGCAGACAGAAGGCTATTTTGGAGGGCGACTGGAAAGAAGGCCAGAGAACCCGGATTTCGGAGGATGGAAGAAAACACTAGAGAGGACAGCAAGAGAAGGAAGGGATTGCGAAACCTTGGAGTGAGCTGTTCCTGCCGAGGGCAGCAGGAAATCGCACGATGACACCAGGAAGTACCTGTGTGGCTCTGGGTTCTGCAGGCTTTTGTTTTGTTTCAAGGATGTCCCTGTCATAGGAGAAGCCGGTGGGAGGAACGGCCAGGGTAGAGGGGGTGCCCTGACACAAACCAAGACAGACGCCAGAGCCAAGGGTGACAAGCAGGGCTGACAGGGAGATGCACAGCCAAGAGGATGAGCAGAGAGAGAGCCAGGAGAGGGAGGGTGGGCAAGACCGCAGGGTGGGGGCACGTGTAGGCATCTACACAGACAGCGACGACACCAACACAGACCAGAAACCCTGGCAGGTGTGCGAGGGGTCTGCAGAGTTGTGTTGTTTGGGGAAAGAAGGTCCAACACTTCCATGTGGCACCCTGTGGACGTGTTGAGGATGGAGGGTGGAGTGGGTTGAACTGTGTCCCCACGTCGTGACCCCTAGTCCTGAGAACATGGAATTATTTGGAAACAGGGTCTTTGTAACCAAGGCAAAGATCTCAAGGAGAGGTCATCGTGCATGAGGGTGGCCCTAAATCCAATGGCAGGTGTCCTTGGATGACAATGGGCTTCCTAGATTTCAGGGAGACATGAAACGGGGAGACATGGACCCCCCACTCCCAACAGGCATTGCTTTGGAGACACGCCTTCCAACGCTCACTCAAGGGAAAGGTCTAGACCTGAGCTGTGCACTTGGAAGCCAAGAGCCCCACAGTGATAAGTCAAGTCTCAATCATGAACAAGATCACCCTTTGATTTGGGGGAACTTTGTTCTTTAACGATTCACATTTTCAGCTATCTTCTCGAAACCTGTTTCTCTTTCACTGTCACATCCTATTTTTGTGGATGGGAACAGTGGCTTCTCAAACTTCTCTGAAAACAGAACTCAAACTAAGACTTTTTTTTTTCTTTTTAAGTGTTTCCCGTGTTCCTCTTTTCGCATTAGTCAGTTTCGGGGGTGGGGGTGGGTCTGAGTTATCGGCTTTTCCTGGGATCACACGTCTTGACTTCTCTTGACGCCTCGCACAGTGTAACCCGCTGATAACCATCGGGTGTGTGGCCTCTTCCCGTGTAAGAAGGAGGTGGAGAGCAGAGAGGGTGACTCAGAGGGTTTCTGTGTGTGTGAGTGGGGCCAGGGGCTCTCATAGCGAGAGCCTCAGGACGGCTCCAGGCTGGGCCCCCAGGAGCTGCGTGCTCCCTCCCCACTTGTGTTTACCCAAACTCGGCACTGAACATCTGCGCTCGGATCCCCAGTTCCTCCTCGGCACCTTGATTACAGTCCTGAACACCCTGACCTTTTCTTAGAGTTATTTGTAGACCAAGCTTCTTGGAAATGGAAACTACATCCCCCAAATCAGCCCTGCAGTTCTCTGCACAAGGGACGTGCTAATGACCGCTTTGCGAGCAGCCTAAATCGTGCCTTGGCACAGTGAACCCAGACCCACGTAGCGGTGGGGGCAACCACACTTGCAAGGGAGCAATGCAATTAGTAGGACTCAATTCTGAACAAAGCGACCACTTTGCTTGGGTGGAGTAAGATGAAAAACAAACACCCAAGCTGCGTGCTTGGGGCACAGTGAGGCATTTCATTCTCCGCAGACTCGCTGGGGGCTCAGGCCTCATCACGAACCCGTCGCTGTGGGTGCTCAATCGAGATCCTCCGAGACTGGGTCTCTGGTTTAGGAGAGCAGATCTCAAACTCCCTGATCTCAAGACTTCTTTGGGCCAGACCTTCAGAAACAGATGGAGGAGGGTAACCAATGCCTGTTTGCTTGTGGGCGTCACTCTCTGGAGAGATAGTAACCATATTAGCAAGGAAAACAGAAATGTCTAAAACACGAGAGTGAGCAAGTTCACCCCGCTGATGGTCAGGGGTCATACAGTCACGGCTCAGGGAACCTCCGGAAAGCACCACACGCCCAGGCAAGGGGGAGAGAGAGAAGATGACAAATTCTATTTCATGGTACCATGAACCTAGGCATGACCCCACGGATTCCCCAGAAGGTTCTCCAGGAACCCCGTAGGTCCCCGGGCCCCAGGAGGAGAGCTGCTTTGGTCTCGGTGATGATCGCACTCTGGGAACCCATCTTGCAACCAATAGGCTCTTCCAAGAGGCGTTAATGGAGTATTTTGCACGTGGCACCGTTGTGCAAACATGAAGGGGCTGTATTTGGTAGAAAGGCTTCCATTTGGGGCTCCTAAGGGTTCCCGCTTCCATTTGGGGCTCCTAAGGATTACCACCACGTTTCCTCCAGGACTGAAGGCACCACTGGACAACATGATGAAAATGAGCTTCCCTCCAACCATATCCCCATCCCCAGGGACATCCAGTTCCCATCACACAAGCCTCCTTCCCAAATGACTACAGCGCTCCTGCATCTTCCCCCAAGAGGCTCCGGGAGGGAAGGGGTCTGGGGACCCCCAAGGAGATATGTGAGAGTATCCCCGTGTCCCTCGATGAGGGTAAGAATCAATCACTCATCTTCACACGATGGAGGTGAGCCAGAGACGTGGCAAGCACGAGGCGTCCCAACATCAACTGAGAAAACGAGGAGAGGGTCCGTGTGCTACATCCCCTGCTGGAGCCACCCAGCCTATTCTCTACCTCAGCCACATCGTCACGCCAGCCCCATGGCAGCAGCTCCATGACAAGCCAGACCCGTCTGAAAGAACCACTACCCGCCGCCCGCGTGCAAAGTGAAGTTCAACGCCGGAAAAAAAGAAGGTCAACACCGCTGCTTTCTGCACCACTGAGTGATCCCTTGGCCGAACTGCTAATTTTATAAAAAGCCTGCTTTACATTTTTCTATCGCCGCGTGATGCTCGTTACAGGTCACGAGTCTTTTCTATGCTACGGATTAAGGCGTCTGGAATCCCAACCGTGGTGCGTGAGGCTGTTTCTAGAACAAAGACATTCCAGAGAAACAATCTACAAACCAGCTTTGGGAGCAGATCAGGGGACGAGCTGTTCTGCTCACTCATCAAGAACACTGGGCACCAAAGCTTTCGAATGGGAGGTTGCTTTCCTGTCACACAATGTGGCGGTCAGGCTCAGGTCTCAAAATATGTGCCAAAACCTCAAGAATCATAGTGTTTTCAAGCGCCAGGAGGGCTGCCACCCAATCACCAACCCCCCCCCCCCCAAAAAAAGTCCTTTCATTCTATACGGGTGTGTGCACACCTGTGTATGCTTCATTCACTACTGGGTGCACATATCTCACGGGCCCGTGAAGGCAAAAAGGGAAGCACGCCACAGAACAAGGAAGTAGGTTTGCAAATTCCCGAAGGTCGGGAACCCTCACCTGATGATACAGGAGGGGAAGAATCCAGACCACAGGGATGCTTGGGTGGCTCAGCGGTTGAACATCTGCCTTTGGCCCAGGGCATGATCCCAGGGTCCTGCATCCTTGCAGGGAGCCTGCTTCTCCCTCTGCCTGTGTCTCTGCCTCTCTCTGTGTCTCTCATGAATAAATACATAAAATCTTTAAAAAAAAAAAATGCAGAGCGCACAGCCACCTGCAAACTTTCCCACTGATGTTCTGCCGAGAGCATCCCAAGCTCTGCGTGCTTGTCTCTAGTCAACACCTGGACTGCACTCAATCTGTGTTGCAGCATGACTCAACTTTTCCTTTTGAAGGAAGACAAGCCTCCTCGAACCCAGAGCAGTGGTCCCGAAAGGCAGCGCATTCAGGGGCGACGCACTTCTGGAGCGGGTGGCTGCTGCCTTGTGTTCTTCACACTCACTTCCGGGCCTCGTTGGGCAAGGAAGAAGCAATCGAGGTGGGGATGGCGTGGAGGATGAGGGGAGCTGGAGCTGCATGAGCACCAGCTGGGACAGACGGAGTGTGAAGCCCACAAGACAGCACCACCACTTACGAGACTCAACAGGCCACAATCTTACAACGGAGCAGATTCTGAACTCCCAACATGAGGCAGGGTGCCACTGGGCTGGCCCGTAGGTGGTGTGAATGCAGGAAAGGATGGTCATTTCCCAGTTTTCCCCAGGTTTCAGTATTGTTTCTTCCCCAGCTCTAGGCCACACTCAACGCGGCAGCCCGGAATCATGCTCAAAATAAGACAATTAAGAAAAAAAAAAAAAAAAAACAGTGAAGAACATAGTATACCTACAGAGGAGCAAGTAACAGAAACCCAAACGGAAGAACACATGTAAAAATCAGAGCCACCAAGGAAGCTGAAAACTCAACAAAAGCCTGTAGAAGGAAAAGTCGGGGAAAGAAATACCAGACAGGCAAGCAGAACAAAGAGCGAAACTGAAAACAGAAATCAATGAAATGGAAAACAGAAAATGGACAGAAGGGAAAGAAAAAAAAAAATCAAACAAATCAGACACTGGTTGTTTGACAGGATCAACACCACGGATGCTCCCGAATCTGTCATCGAAATAAAATACTGAAGTGTTTCGGGATGGAACAAAGAGAAGCCTTCGTAAGTGGCATCAGCTGATGACCATTATGCCTGAGTATCCAGGGAATAGGCCGTCATTACTGGTTTTATTTATTTTTTAGTCTTTTTTTTTTTTTGTTTAAGGTTTTATTTATTCATGAGAGACAGAGAGAGAGGCAGAGACACAGGCAGAGGGAGAAGCAGGCTCCATGCAGGGAGCCCGACATGGGACTCCATCCCGGGACTCCAGGATCACGCCCTGGGCTGCAAGCGGCACTAAACCTCTGAGCCACCTGGACTGCCCACTGGTTTTATTTCTCTATGGGCTCTTATCTTTTTATCTTTTTTATCTTAAGGTGTGATGGTAATGGAATTGATCGCCCAAGAAGAGGGTATTCAAGACAGTTGGCCTTCTTAATGCCCGTGCTGGATTTTTCCGATCTCTGCAGAATGATCTCCTCTGGATTCACCCCCAAGCATTCAGCTGGCTCAGTATCCTTGTAAGGGGCGGCCCCACGACACGCCCACAACGTGAGCACACACAGCCACCCGCGTGCACGCTCCGGGCACAGGCCCAGGCCCGCTCCTGGTGGCCCTCCCCACATTCAGCTCCCGGGGGTGGTGGGGGTGCTCAGGCACTACAAAGAGCTTCTTTCTCCAGAGCCTGAGCTCTTGCCCGGCCACACCCAGCCCCACATCTGCGCAGCCCTTTGTTCTGTAGAGTGGCTCCCAACATAATGATCCAACGAGATGAAATCATCCACCAAATTAATTGTCAACCACTTTAAAAGACCTCTCTGGGGGTTGCCCTGCGAACCTCTTTGATGAGCTGCTTCATCAAACCGACCACCTCAAGACCATGACCATACTGCCTGCTCGTGACACCTGCCCAAGACCAGGAGGCAGAGGGGGTGCGATCACCTGGTGGTGGGACCCAGTGCACGTCAGCAGGGAGGCTGTGGGACAGTTTCCTTCTTCCGTTACCTGCTGGGGAAACCAGTATGGATTTCCAAGGGGGCAACTGGGGCTAATCGAAGCCACCACGGAAGACACTGTAGCCAAGGTTGGTGTCGCTGTCAAATGTGAAACAGCCCAGTGAAGCCGAGTCCGGGATGCGCAGGGTCTATCCTTGGCAGGCTGTCTGCATCCAGAGGGTTGGGGAAGTGCAAAGAGATGTCGGGAAGGTCCCTGGAGGCCCGAGCTGAACTAAGGGGCCTGAAGGATTGCCCAGAGGTGGCCTATAGGAAACTCCCCCATGGGGATATGGAGGATGCAAAGGGCTGGGGGCAGGTCACACACTGGGAATCTGCGCTCAGCCTCCTCAGGGCACGTGGGGAGCAGGAGCAGCTGAGCCACAGGAGGAAGGAATCTGGTCCCTGGAACGCACCACGTCTTCTCCTACTCGACGGTACTGCAAATGCCAACTGGACTCCTATGCGAGTGCCCCGGCGGTGAAGCAAATCCGGTCCAGCCCGCCCGGCATACAATCGGAAGTTCCTCCCCATGAGGAGCTCCCAGAATTACCTGCTTCGAAGGTTTCCTTGTGTCAGTTTTATTATTATTGCACACTCTATCTCGGAAACAAGAGCTGCCAAGTTCACTACACAAAAAAAGTGCCTGTTATCGAGTTAATCTACAAGCTCAAGAGTCCTTGCAAACAGTCCTGTGTCTGTGTTCCTTATCTCGCTCCTCCAGGTGGATACGAGCTCTGCTTCCGGGATGCCATGTGGCAACCCCGACGGAGGGTCACGGCCGCCTGTCTGGCTGTGCATCCGGGGCCGGACGCAAGCCTCCTTCCGGAAGGTAAGGCTGTGTCACCCCAGCTGTGAGCAATCCCATCCCGGGAGCTCCTTGCAACAGGAGACCTGGATCTGCTCACCCAGCACAGCGGACGGGTCGCAGAGACGTGGCGACAAGTCCTCATACAGGGTTCCAGCCCGGCAGGGGAGGGCGCAGGTGTGAGCAGGTCACTTCACTCCCTTAATCCCTTGTCTCCCACATCTCTCTGTGTCGGTCTCTCTCATGCACACACACACTCACACCCAACTTTCAGCCATGCCCATAGCTAATCAGAGCTAGTATCCGTCCTCCAGACGGAAGAGCTTTTTACTGCTAATGCCTTGTCCATTGACGGAAGTCAACGCAGCTGGAGAAGGACACGGGGCACGCAAGCTGGAGCTCCGACCCCACCTCATCCCACCCCCGTCTTAATGCCACTTCTAAAGCGAGGCATGCACAGCACATGACAGAGAGCAGGTGCCATCGACAGAATAACGGACGCCTTCTCCTCAAAGGCGTCAACATCCCAATCCCCAGACCATGTGAGGACGTTAATGTACATGGCAAAGGGGAAATTGAGTTTCCAGGTGCTAATTACAGATGCTAAGTACTTGACTTGAAATAAGGAGATGATCCTTGGTGATGTACATGGGTCCTTCCAAGTGTTAAGAGAGAGCTTGGGGAGAAAAAACCAGAGACATGGCCTCATGAGAAGGATCTGACCCAACTGCTGTCCTAGAAGATGGGTGAAGGCATCCTAAGTCATAGAGGGCCGGCAGCATCTAGAAGATTCAAGGAAAGACTCTCCCTTGGAGCCTCCAAAAGGGAACACAGCCCTCCTAACCCTTCTTATTAACCCATCAACACCCACCTTCATGCTCCTAACCTGCAGAGTCGTGGGGCTTTAAAAATGCGTGTTGTTTTAAGCCACTAAGTGAGGGGTGATGTGTTAGAGCAGCCGTAGGAGACCAAGATGGGGAGAAAGTCCATGAGAGAGATCATAGCAGGAGAACAAGGAAAGGTGACCTCGCAGTGGGCTCCCTCGGGGACCCTGCCCTGCACCCTGATTCCCTAACTCAGGAGCTAGCACAGGTTCAGGACTGGGGTGGGAGGGGAAGATGCTCAGCAGCCTCAAGACATGCACACCCAGTAAAGTTCAGGTCTACGAAACGGAATAAACTCCAAATCTAAGCAAATAACACCACCACCCGTCCCTGAAATGATGAGCCTGCATGATGCCTGGGAACTGATGGTCATGATGGTGATGGTGATGGTGATGGTGATGGTGATGGTGATGGTGAGGACGATGAGGGCGATGCCGGCTGTGGCGAGACATGCTTACTTCCTGGTTGATGCACAAAGGACAGCAGACACAAGTGCTCAAGGCTGACGCTCTCCACTCTCCCCAAAGGCCGGAATAAAACACAACACACACCTGCCAAGCGCTATGGAGAAGCACATCCCGGTGAAGGACCACCTCCACCACTGGGGGCGTCTCAGCCTTTCGCTGACCCCTCCTCAAGGACTGTGTGGGGAAATGCAGGGTTGTGGAGCCAGGACCACACGCACCTTGGAACTATGCCTCATTTAGTGAACCCGGAGACCAGAGCAGGGCTTCTGTCCCAATCACTCAAGCCAGGAACCTGAGCCCCAACCCCATGCACCATGTTGGTTCTTAAATGCTCAGAGCCCCGTCCCCCTGGAAGGATAAGAAAGGCGGGTCATGAAACAGGGGTGAGACATAGGGACAGAAAAAAGATCAGAGGACACTTGCCTTGTTTAGTGACTTCTAAATGGGTGTTGGGTTTCGGTTTGGGGTCACAGGAAAGTGTTAGAAGTGGGCGGTGATGATGGTCGCACAACAGTATGAGTTACTTAATGCCACTCAATTGGTTACAATGGTGAATTCTACGTGGTTATCAGTACAATGAAAATATTCTGGGGCAGCCTGGGTGGCTTAGCGGTTTTAGAGCCGCCTTCAGCCCAGCGCGGGATCCTGGAGACCCGGGATTGAGTCTCACATCGGGCTCCCTGCATGGAGCCGGCTTCTCCCTCTGCCTATGTCTCTGCCCCTCTCTCTCTGTCTCTCATGAATAAATAAATAAAATCTTAAAAAAATATTCTTTAAAAAAATCAAATAGCATTAGAGAGTTGGTGGGGCTGTCCCACCACCCAGAATGGTCACCGGAGGTGACTTCCCAAGACACAGAGGGACCAGGATGCACATACACTACGTCACACAGACATCACAGCAGATGGGATGGAGGGTCGCCCTTCTCGGTGGAGCATGAAGGCGATAGATCCACGTGGTGCACCAGGAAAGCCGCCGGCACATGCGGCATCCCAGAACCAGGAGCTGCACTCACCATGGCTCCCATGTGCAGGGGCTATGCCTTTTCGAGGGATAAAGAATACCCCCGTCCCACGCACAGTTTGGTGAAAGGTGCTACTTGAGTGAACGAAGAACCTTGAGAGCAGTTGCACTCTGCTGGGCACCACTTAAATGCGAGTCCTGACACCTGCAGGTGACGGTTACAAATGAGCGGAGAGAAAGAAAGGGTGGTTGGTGGGTGGTGATGCACAGGAGGAAGGCAGGTGGAGGTGTTGCCAGGATGAGCAGAGGTGGTCCTTACACTAGTACCATAGTCTTCTGTCCTTGGTCATAAAAGGATCCTGCCTTCGGCCCTCCAAGCTGGTCAGCCAAATACACCTGGGGTGACCCTACTGGATCTTGGCACTACTGGGTCTTGGCAGCTCCCAGGGCATGGAGGTAGCATCCATGCATTCAAAGTCTCACAGGTGTAACGGGCTGAACTGCGTCCCTCCCTCACAGAAAATAACGTTGACGTCCCGATCTCCAGGACCTCCAGACTGTATCTGGAGATGGATTCCTTAAGGTAAAGTGGTGAAGGTAAAACGAGGTCACTGGGGTGTGGCCTGATCCCACAGGACCGGTGTCCTCCCACGGAGAGGAGATTAAGACCCAGTCATGCACAGAGGGAAGACCGTGGGACGACACAGGGAGAAGATGGTGTCTCCACACCAAGCAGAGAGGCGTCAGGAGGAACCAGCCCTGGCCACGCCTGGATCTTGAACTTCCAGCCTCCAGGAGTGGGAGACAATAAATGTCTACTGTTGAAGCCGCCTCATCTCTGGTACTTTGTTTCTCCGAGCAAACCCACAGAACAGGCTACACCCAGTGTAGCCTCATCCATTCCATGACATACTGGTCATAAAAAAGAATGAAGTCCTGACACATACTTACCCTACGGATGAAACTCAAAACATCCATCCCGGACGAAGAAACCAGTTGAAAAAAAGGCCCTGTACTGTAGGATCCCACTTATAGGAAATGTCCAGAAGGGGCAAATCCATAGAGAGAGAGTATAGATGGGTGGTTGCCAAGGGCAAAGGGAAAGGGGAGCAGCGGGTGATTGCTTAACGGGTCCAGGGCATTCTTTGGGGGCTGATGCAAGTGTTGGATAGAAGGGATGGTCGCATATGGTGGATGTGCTAAATGCCCCTGAACGGTTCACCGTAAAACAAATTTTACGGGGGCACCTGGGTGGCTCAGCGGTTGAGCTTCTGCCTTCAGCTGAAGCCATGACTTTGGGGTCCTGGGATGGAGTCCCACATCGGGGTCCCCGCAGGGGAGCCTGCTTCTCCCTCTGCCTGTGTCTCTGCCTCTCTCTCTCTGTGTGTCTCACGAATAAATAAATAAAAATCTTTTTTAAAAAAATCAAATAATGATTTTATATTACGTGAATTTCAATGAAAAAGTGTCACGGGCGTCAGAAGTGATGGTGACGGTAGAAAGAATGCCAAAGATAGTAGATAAGCGGTAGGATGTGGGTGGGGGTGTTGAAGGGAAGGTGCTGATGAAGGGTGTGGTGGTGGTGGTGGTGGTGAGCTGGGGTTGGTGAGCCAGATGGGAGGAACCGGAAGGATGTGGAACAGGGAGTAGTGATGAAGGTGGTGACGAGGATCATGATGATGGGATTCGTGACTATGGCCATGGTGGTCATGGCGGCCATGATGATGATGCCGGTGCTGGTGATGAAGACGGTAGAAAGTGGTAAGACATGGGCAAGTGCTGAACAGAAGGCCGTGACAAAGGTGGTGATGACGACGATGATGATGGGGTTGGCGATGGTGGTGATGGTGGTCACGGTCATCACGGTGACGGTGGTGATAATGATGATGGTGACCGTGATGACGATGATGGTTAAGATGGTCAAGATGGTAGAGGAGGTCAAGTGTGAGCAAGTGAGAGGGCGAGGCATTGATAAAGCTGATGGTGTGATCTTCTCTCCCAAACGTGACCCCATCCAGAGCCTTCCTTGTGCCGCCCAATGGTAGAGTCAGCTTCCCGTTGATGCAACCCGCAAACCTTGGGGTCGCCCATGACTGTTGTCTAAGTCTCTGTTATAGACGCAACGTGTGTGTGTGTCCCCTCAACACTCAAGCCTTGAAGGCCCACATCCCAGTGACTGTCTATGGACATGACCCTCTCAGGACGTAATAAAGGTGAAATGAGGTCATGGGGGAGGCGCCCTCATCTAACAGACCACTTACAAGTGTCCTCGCAAGAAGAGGCACCAGGGAACGCACCATCTGTCCTCCGTACGCTTGCACCCAGCTGAGGACACACCACAGGCCCTGCAGGGCAGCTCTTGCGCCTTCGTTTCTCCGCTTGCTCCGCCCTACGCCAGCCACGGCGACCTTCCCAGAGCTTCCAGAACAGGTCCAGTGGGCTCCGAGGTTGCCGTGTGGCTCACGTTCCACAGCAGCAGCTGCACCGGAACCTTATGAGGCATCCAGAGTCTCCGCACCACCACCCTCTCCAGGTAGGAGAGTCGGAACGTCTCCAGGGTGGGGGCTGGCCGTGCGTGTTCCCACCAGCCCTCTAGGGGATGCTGAGGCTGCTCAGGGTTGACAACCAGCCACTCTGCCCAGGGTGTCCCCACGGCTCGCCCTCTCCTCATCAACCTTGGGCCCTATCAGCGTGCCCCTAAACGCCCTCTGCTCCGACCCCCACCAGGCTGCTCCATTCTCCCCCAGACTTCCGACGGCCTTGGAACCAACCAGCAACTGGACATGTCATACGCAGGTACCCACCGTCCCATAAGGGGACGTCAACTGGAGAAGCAGAGCCCTCGTGCGCAGTACCCTAGAGCGTCCTGCGGCCAGAGAGCAACGTGGCGGGCAGTGGTTGCTCAGCGATGTGCAGCGTGAGCAGGGACAACCGCCGACCGACTGCCCGGGGCCCAGGGGTCTCCCAACGTGGGCGACTTAACGGCTTTCCGGGGGCCAAATGGGGACACGCCAAGCGGCCTGCATACAGGAGAGGAAAGAACAGATGGAGGCATGACACACATACACACGACGTCCCCGGGGCCCCGCGCTCCTGGGGGAAGGCAGGACACCTGCCCAAAGACGTGCAGCTGCAGAACAGCCCCACAGACATGTCTGCCCCACATGGGGCGCCTCATTCCAGGGCAAGAGGCGGGAGCACCGTGGGGGAGGAGGAGGACACAAGGCAGCGGAGGGCCGGGCCGCCCACAGGGTGCACACAGCGCGGACACGGATGGCAGCAGACGCCAGACAGCGTGGCCAGCTCCCCCGTGGGTGGGCATCCTTGCAAAATCAGGGACACGCCTCTACTGTGCCTGGCACCCGGGTGGCTCCGTGCATTAGGCGTCTGCCTCTGGCTCAGGTCGTGACCCCAGGGTCTGCAATCGAGCCCCATGCGGGCTCTCCCGCTCCCTCTACCCGTCGCTCCCCCTGCTTGTGCTCCCTCTTGCTCTCCCTCCCTGTCAACTAAAGACGTTCAGAAAGGAAGAATGAACACCACACATCAAGGCTCAAAGGGTTAAAAGAAGAAAAAAAGAACCGAAAAGGCGAGTCTTCAAATGGCGTGGAGGGTTGTGACACCGTGGTCGCTTGAAGAACCTCGGGGGAAATACAAAGGGAACCAGCCCCACGGTGTCACTCCCAGAGCAAAGGTGGTTTTCAGGGAATTGGTAACACATTAATCTCTCCGAGAGAACACGGTGGTTAGAAGCGTCGTCGGCGCCCCCAGCCACCAACGCTGCTGGCACGCAGGACACGTCTGTGGCACACGTCGCCCCTGCCCGTTTCCTCCAAGGACAAAAGCGGCCTCCCAGGTTGTCCCCAGCCGTGGAGGAACTGCCCCAGGACGCAGACTGGGGAGCACCCTCACGGCACACTGTCCTCACCCGCGTGGGTGACCCAAGGGAGGGCAAGGCGGGTGGCCCTGGGCAGACACGGGGACAAAGGAGGAGTTCCGGAGCGGGACGTCACACCCGCACGTGCCCCTGGACTGGATGTCTACACCCACACCCCACCCCACCCCCTGGGTTTCATATGATGAAGCGTCCGCTCCTGTATAACGGGGTTGACATTTGCACGTGGGGCTCTGGGACGTCAGTAGGATGAGGTCATGACAATGGGGTGCCCTGCGATGAAATGGGTCCCCGTGTGACCCCGGCATGTCCTACGTCCCTGCCCGCCTCAGGAGCACACAGCAGGACGGCGGCCCCCTACCAACCAGGGAGAGCGCTCATCAGAACCCATCCCTGCTGGCGTCCTGACCCCACACCCTGGACCCCAGAGCTGTGAAACTCTTGTGTACGAGCCACCCCGTCCGCGGCGCTGTGTCACGGCAGCCCAACGTCGAGCCTGATTCAACATGGTGGCCCTTGGTCCATCCTGGATTTGCCAAAGAGAGCGCCAAGGTGACGCAGACCCGGGGTGCAGGCCTTGCCCGGCTGCTCCCTGTGCAGGAAGCGGATGGGTGCGAGGGAGCAGAAGCACAGGCAGCAGAAGAGCAAGTTGGGGCTGTGTCCCATCCTCGAGCGGGAGGCCACGGATGCCCGTGAACCCTTGGCCCTCCTGGGTTAACCCCAGCTGTGTGCTCTCTGTAGGATCAGGTCGCCCGCAGTAGGGCTGCCACCCCGTGGGGGCTTCAAACGATGCCCTCCCGCTTCTGGAGACCAGATGTCCGAGATGCAGGTGGGCTGGTCCCACCGGACGTAGGTTCAGGCAGAGACTCGCTCCCTCCGGAGGCTCCGGGGAGGGTCCCTCCTGCCTCTTCCGGCGTCCGGGGCTGCAGGCATCCCTGAGCTGGTGTCCACGTCCCTCCCACCTCTGCCTCCATCCTCACCCCTGTCCTTGGGTTGAAGCTCATCCTATGCAATGGACTTGACCTCAACCCTTAACTAATTGCCTCTCCAAAGAGTCTATTTCCAAATCGGGTCCCATCTGCAGTTCTGAGAGGGAGGACATGAGTTGGGGTGGGAGGGACTCTACCCCCAGGACACTGGCGGACGTGTGCATGTGCTGGCTCATCACAGGCTCCTGCCTCTTGCCTATTTTTTATTCCCGCTTTGCCCCCATCTGGTCTTCCCCATGCCCTTTTTTCTCCAACCCCTTGAGCAAGGAAATGTGGGCTCTGCATCTCCTCATTTTTCCCTTCCCATTGGACCCTCACGCCCTTGGAGATGGCCAGAGAGAAGGAAGCAGCCCTCGTGGGGATGCAGCACACAGAACCGGTAACCCCGTGAAGACACGAAGCACATTCCGGGTCACCGAGGGCTGCGGATGGGGGATGCGGGGTGACCGCTCGTGGGGACGGGGCCTCCTCTGGGCCACGACGAGGACGTTTTGGAAGTCGATGGAGGCGGTGGTCGCACAACTTTCTGAAGGAACGACTTGCAGCTGGAGGGCCTCACTGAAAAGCCGTTTGCTTCCTTGGACATGAATTTTCTAAAAAATGAACAATGTGCAGGACGTCTGCACTCGGGAATACGCTTTTTTTCCCCCAAATTCCATCCGATTTCTGAAGCTCCTGGAAGGCTGTCGAACAGAAACCACTGCTCCCGTGCGTTTGCAGGTTCCGAGCCCGTGAAGGGCGGACCGGATCGAAGGGTGATCTCAAGTTCCTGTGCATTGGGAAGGAACCACTTGCTTCCATTGCTTATGTCTACACGGCGCAGAGCGCCGTTCATTTATGGGCACAGCCCGAGGACAGTGAGTCCGATTCCACTCCTTCTGGAGGCGGATATTTGAGGATAAATAAGAGCCCGGGTCAGACGGAGTGAAATCGGGCCGATTTGGGGGGATGAGGACCTCAGCAGAAAATCCCGTAGGTACGGAGGAAACTGCAAATACTAAGTATTTCAGAAGGAACCGTCTATATGACCAGTTACTGGTTAAGAAAGGGCTCCTCGATCCGGAGGAAATACGACCGCGTGATGCACGACGGTCGATACCTGACTGGTGTCAAGCATAGGCCACTAGCCTGAGCGGACGGACGTCATTCTGTCCTCGATGAGGGGGCGTCCGCCGCCAGATCAATGCACACGGTGACGCTGCACAGCAGGGCGCCCAGGCACACACGCACAAGCTCCAAGCACGGGGTGGCCCAAATCGGGGAGCAATGGACGCAGCCTGTGTGGCGTCAGGAGGACGACTGTGCAGACGGGGGAGCAGGTCACCACGGAGGCACGCGAGGCATGGATTCCGGGATCCCTAACGCACCCATAATGATTTCAGAACATATTATTAGGACCTTTAACAGCGTCTTGTCGGTCATCAGCAGACGGACCCAAGCGCCGGCCCAGGAACCCGAAACGCAGAGAAGCGGGTTGCGAACCAGCTCCTGCGGCTCCCAGCCCACGGCTCCCAAGCCAGGAAATGATCCTTAACCAAGACGCGCCGCCCCGAAGTCGCTTCCCTGCTCTGAGAGGGGCCTTCACCTGTCGTCGCAGCCAGGCCGGCCGGGATTCCTTCCCCATCCACGAACGCCCTGGCGCAGGGGGGCCACCGAGACCACCCGACCCCGCTCCCCGCCTAGGACCTGGGCCTCCCGGTCCCCGTGGAGTCGCCAGGCACCGTGCAGCCGGGTCAGCAGGCCCGAGCCTGCGTGTGCACCTGCTGCGTCCCACCTGCACAACCGCATCGGCCTCAGGGCGGGCGCCAGCGGGACTCGGCAGTCCTGCCCAGCGTCCAGGTGGAAGTGTGGGGTGAAAGGCACAGGAGCGCACGCAGGGTGACGAACGGACAAGTGTCGCAAGCGCACGCACGCAGGTGAAATGGAAATGCACACGTGTGAGCAGCGTGGTCTTGGAGCCGGCCATGTCCTGCTGCCTCAGATCCTTCAGGAAAAAAGCATCCGGACCCCCGGGAGCAAGGAGGGGGGACCCCGTGGGTCAGACATGGGGCAGGAACGGCTCGGGAGACGGATTAGTCTCCTGGGCTAACTGCTTGTGGTAAACTTGGATCAGTATTGAAGAAAAGGCTGGGATAAAATACGGCGGAAAAGGTCACCAGAGGGGTGCCTGGGTGGCTCCGTGGGTGAGCATCTTGGGGTCTCGGGATCGAGTCCTGCATCGGGCTCCCTGCATGGAGCCTGCTTCTCCCTCTGCCTGTGTCTCTGCCTCTCTCTCTCTCTCTCTGTGTGTCTCTCATGAATAAATAAATAAAATACTAAAAAAAAAGAAAATATCGTCAGAGCTGCAGAGCCGTGCACACACACACGTGCACGCACATGCACCTGGGTCTATGTCCCTCTCTCTCTCACACACACACACACACCTGCAACCTGCAGGTCTGAGCAGGTGAACCTGCGCGCTCCGGCCCTCCCTTCACACCCTGGAAGCCCACAGGAAGTTCTCCTTGCACAAGCAGCATCCTCTTCATCAAGGGAGAGGAATGACACGTGGAAGGAAGGACTCGCCCTCCCCCGCGGGCCCCTCTCGGCTCCCAGGGGCGGCGACATTCTATTTTTAAGGACAAGATGACTGACTGGCTGGCCTGCCCGTGCCCCCCGGGGCAGCGCCCACAGGGGGGCCCCACGTGACTGCAGAACCAGAATAGGTGGTGGCGCCTCCCACCTGCCTGCCCCCACCGCTCTGGCCACCTGGCCCCCCGCCCCGGCACCTACGACAATACACCCGACGATACACCCGTGTGTGTGCCCAAGACAAATACAATCGGCGGTGCTGCGTGCCAAGGGACGGCGGGTCCTGCACCAACTTTCCATTGTTCGCTGCTGGTGTTTCCACCTCGTCCTGGGGCCACCGCTCGGGCTGGGTTTGTGTCCCACCCTGCCGTCCTGCGGAGCAAAGCCAGCTTTTCAGGGAGCCCCGCGTAGGTGGGGGGAGGGGGTTGTAGGCAGACAGACACAGAGACAGGGACACAGCAGGAGGAGGAGGGTGACAGGGAAACAGAAACAGAGAAGCCCACAGAGGCACAGAGGTGCCCCCGCCCCTCGTCTTCCCCAGTGAGGTCTCCTGCAGAGCCGCCCCCAGCCAGCTGCACCCCTGCAGGCACACCCCCCTGAAAAAGAGAAGTGTCCCTGTGCACTGGGGGTTGGTTACCGGGCCGCCCGGCTGCGCCTGGGGTCTGAGTAAACCCTAGGCCGTGACCGTGAGCCCGGCTTCCTGCTGCCCTGCCCAGCTTCCTCCTTTGCAAAAGAGGGGGCCGGGGGACCGGGAAAGCCCCCTCTCCCCAGGGACAGCCCTGCCCTGCCCTGCCCCTCCGGGCTGTGCAGCGGGTCCCCTTCCCCATGTGTGTTTCTGGCCCCAAAATCCCGTCCGTCCCGAAACGGGTTGGCAACAAAGAGCTGCTGAGAAGCCACCGCAGGTTGTGCCCACATTCGGAACTGAGCGCCCACCTGGGGTGCGGCTTTGGGGGGATTCAGGGTGGAGGGTGCAGGCAGGGGGCAGGGGGGGCCGGACACTACGATCGCAGATGTCCCAGCGTGAGCAGCTTCGAAAGCGGAGGACAAAAGGAAAGCAGTGTGTGATTTTTTTAAAAAAATGCCAACTTTCAGACGCCCGGGAGGAGCAGCCCGCAGGGTGTTGGGAGATGGGTGCTGTATGGGGAAAGCTGCCCCCCCCCCGTCCGTGCGCCCCCCCAGGGGACGCCCCGGGACACCTGCCTCGCCAAGCGCGGGGTGAGGTCTGCAGTGTCCGGGAGCGCACGGGGAGGGTGGGCAGGAGGAGCAGGGCAGGTGCCTCTAGGGGCCCCCAGGGCGGGCAGGGCGGGTCCCCAGTACGAGGTGGTCCCCCACCCCCTGGAAGTTGGAGCGCGTCTGGGGCGCACAGAGAGCACAGACAGGGCGGGGGGCGCAGGGCATTTGCACCCCAGGAGACTCCAGGGGCGACGGGCGTTGGGGAGGGTGTCGGGGGCTGGGGAGGGGGGTGAGCGTGCGCGCAGCGGAGTCCCCAAGGTGCGGGGGCGCAGCCCGGCCCTTGGGGGTCCCCCGGAGCGGCCGGGCCCCGCGCGGGCAGGCGGCCCTTTGTCTGCCGCTGCGCCCCTGCGGCCCGCGCCCCGCGCGCCCCACTCACCCACGGTGGCCAGCGTGTCGAAGTCCTGCAGGCGGTAGGCGGGCGGCTCCGGCGAGGGCGCCTCGGGGCTCGGGCAGGGCAAGGGCGCGCCGTCGGGGGCCTCGGCTGCGCGCTCCGGGGGCGCGGGGCCCGGCGCGGCCGCCTTGGCCAGCCCGGGCGCCTCCATGGGGGCGCGCTCCAGCCCGGGGGGCGCGCGGGGCCGGGCTTCCCGGGACGCAGCCTCGGAGGGCGGCGCGGCGGCGGCGGCATCAGCGGCGCCCACCCATGCGCGCCCCCCGCGGCCCGGCGCGACTGTCGGAGCGGCGGGGACAATGGCGGGGCGCGGGGCGGCGCTCGGTGCAGCCGCTGCAGCCGGTGGGAGTCGCCCGCGGCCTCGGGGGGCGGGCCCGGGGGCGCGCTGGGCGGGGGCAGGGGCGGGCGCGGGGGCGCGGCCCGGGCAGGCTGGGGCGTTCATCCCCCGGCCGCCGCCGCTGCGTGCGCGCTGCTGGGGACCCGGGCGGACGCGGCCGGGGCGGGGCCGTGCGCTCTCCCGCCCGCCGACCCGGGAGTCGCCGGCCCCCCCACACACACCCGCGCGCTCCGCCCCCGGATCCCGGAGGGCGGCGTGGAGGAGGCGGCCGCGCCCCCCCCGCGCGCTCCAGGGGCGCCCCGCGGAGGGAGGGGGTCCCCGCCCAGCCAGGCTGGACTCCGCGCTCTCAGCGCCCCCGCCCTGGAGGCCGGGAGGCGGGGCGCGCTGGCCACCAGGAGGGCGTGGCTGCAACTAAAGTAAAGTCCAAAAAAAAAAAAAAAAAAGAAAGAAAGAAAGAAAAACATCCAGTGAACCGGGAGCGAAATGCGCACGGGCCCGGCAGCCGGGTGTAGCCAACAAAACCCCGGGCGGGGTCACCTTCCTGGTCTCTGCGGTGCGCGCGCAGGGGGCACGATGATGCCAACATGCCATTTGGGGAGGGGCGCACGGGCACCCCTCCCGCTGGATCCCTGAGGCTTCCCAAACACCCCTGATCCAGGGCGACCCCTCCAGCGTGCTGCGCACCTTGCTCGGAGTCCACGAGTTTCCCCAAACGCTCATGCTTCCAACCAAAGACAAGCAGACGCAGGTTTAAGATGCAGGACCACGGCCCCCTCCCCGAAACGCAGCGCGCGCAGCTCGGTGGGCCACCGTTTTCCGACACACACACCCAGTTTGGATGAGAAACTCAGGACGCCCCAGATGCATTCGAATTCCAGCCACTCCCGCCGTGTAAGCACGCCCCAGCCCGTGTCGGTCGGGTGTACTCACACCAGAGATGACCAATGCGTATCTGACATTGGAATGTAACTGGACGTCCCGAGTGTTATCGGGCCACCCTGTCCCCAGGCATCCGGTGGACATGCAGGCTGCAAAGGGTTGGCCGTTCCCAGCTGCTGGCCCGGGGACCACACTTTGAGCTGCTGGAGGACACATGGCCTCCCACGTCGCCTCCCTCCTCCTTCAGAGGCGGCTCAGGGACTCAGCCCTTGGAGAGGGTGTCCTGCCCCTGAGTCCTGGGGTTGGCGAGGGAGCGGCCTGCCCAGGAGGCTACACCGCCTCAAAATCACAGCTGAAGTGTGTGATTGCAGACAGCAGGCGTGTGTGCCTGACTCGACCAACGGGGAGGGGGCCACAGGAACCGGGAAGGGGGCTCTGGGTGCTGTCCTGGGGCCTCTGGGCTGTCAGCTTGGGCCCACGCGCCTGTGCTCACGGTGGGTGGCATGTTCCCGGGCATTAGGCCTGCAGTCTTTGCTTGTTGCCAAATCCTGAGCTGGAATGCAAAAAATGCATGCCCTGAGCAGGCCCCGTGCTCCGCCGCGCTGGAACAAGGAGGCGCTCTGGCCACCAGGCCCTGTGTGGCCCTGTCCTGCTGAGCCACGTTGGAAGGGGGACGACCCAGGATGGTCCCCCCCCCCCCCCGCCCCGGGGTATGTCCACAGCTCCCTTACCACCTGATGCGACTAGGTAACTCTCGCTGTTGGTCAAGCCGAGGTCAAGTAGGGACGTGCTTCCCCCTTGCCATTGCACCCAGGCAGAGAAGGGTTACAGAGAAAGTCAGCATTAAACTCCGGGTTGCAGAGCTGACGGGACTGACGCCTTCCTCCCCCACCCCTGAGACTGACCACATACCTACAGGTGTCGCAACCTGGCCGTACAAAGCAGCTTTCATCTGGAAGGATCATAAACATTCCTCAGGAACCACAGCCTATGACTCGGAAGACAGAACTGAAGAGTCCGTGTCAGGCAGGCGTTATAGGGGCACTGCCGCCGTCAGGCCGCGGCATCACGGGTGGCGCGGCGGGCACGATGCACTGAGCTCTGCGATGCGGAAAGAAGAGGGTCTGCGTCGCCCCAGAGGGAACCATGAGGTCAGCACCGTGACCGGTGCAGGTGTCGATGGAGGCAAGAGACACACAAGTTGTGGTCCGAGAAGGTCCGCGGGAATGGATGTGCGTGGTTCAGCTGGAAGGCGAGTGGGTGTACTTGTATATATGCAGGCGTACGAGTGTGTGCGTATGTTGTACGAACAAATACATCCACACACACATACGTATGTACAAGCGTATATGCAAATATATATACAAAACATTGTATATCCAAAAATATAACATATGCTATATATTATATATACAAAATCTATATACACATACATGTATCTATGTGTGTACATGTGAGTGTATAGATGCTGAGTTAAAACTGAAAAGTATACTGTTACCTGTGCAAGCTTTACAATTGATACATATTTTATATAATATATATGTTATATTGTAATATATTCCAGTATATTCTACTACATTTTATTTTATAATTGATACATATTTTATATAATATATGTGTTATATTGTAATATATTCCGGAATATATATTTTAATACATTTTATTTTACAATTGATACATATTTTATATAATATATATGTTATATTGTAATATATTCCAGAATATATATTCTAATACATTTTATTCTGTATATTCTAAAAGACATGTTCACCTGCCTTCACAGACTTTACAACTTACACATAATTAAAGTATTAGATAAATATAGTCTATATTATACTATAACATTCTGTAATATATTCTAACATTTTATTATATATATTTTAATAAGTTTTATTATAAATCCTAATATATATTCTAAAAGACATGTTCAGCTGCCTTTAGACTTTATAGCTACATATATAATGTGAGATATATATTATATACTATATTGTGACATTCTTTAATACATATCAATATATTTTAATATATTTTTCATGAATTCTAACATATATATTCTAAAAGACATGTTCAACTGCCTTTAGACTACACTTTACAAATATATTAGATATGTATTATATATTATATTATAACATTCTGTAATATATTCTGATATGTTTTCTTATAAATTTTAATGTATATTCTCAGACATGTTCACCCGCCTTCACAGACTCTACAACTTATGTATAATTAAAATATTAGATAAATATAGCCTATATTATACTATAACATTGTGTGATATATTCTAACATTATATATATTTTAATAAGTTTTATTATAAATCCTAATATATATATTCCTAAAGACATGTTCACCTGCCTTCAAAGACTTTACAACTTATGTATAATTAAAATTTTAGATAAACATAGTCTATATTATACTATAACATTTTGTAATATATTCTAACATACATATTTTAATGTTTTATTTTAAATCCTAATATATATATTCTAAAAGACATGTTCAGCTGCCTTTAGACTTTACACCTACATATACAATGTGAGATATATATTATATACTATATTGTAACATTCTTTAATACATATTAATATATTTTAATATATTTTTCATGAATTCTAACATATATATTCTAAAAGACATGTTCAGCTGCCTTTAGACTACACTTTACACACATATTGGATACATATTATATATTACATTCTATAGTATATTCTAATATTTTTTCTTATAAATTTTAATGTATATTCCAAAAGACAGGTTCAGCTGCCTTCAGACTTACAATTCATGTATATAAATATTAGACATCTATATTATATTCTAACATTCTGTAATGCGTATTCTAACATATTTAATTATCAATTCTGACATATAGTTCATGTATATAATATTGGACATCTATATTATATTCTAACACTCTGTAGTGTGTATTCTAATATATTTAAATATAAATTCTGACATATAGATTGTAAAAGAAAAATCCGTGTCAGGCAGGCGTTAGAGGGGCATTACCACCTTCAGGCCACGGTGAGCTGCCTTTACAGACATTACAATTTATAAGGATATATTTGCATATGAAAAATGAACATATATATTTTTTTAAAATTTTATTTATTTGAGAGCGAGAGCACATGAGCAGCAGGTGGGCAGAGGCAGAGGGAGAAGCGGGTGCTCCGCGGAGCAGGGCGCCCGATGCGGGGCTGGGTCCCAAGACCCTGGGATCGTGACCTGAGCTGCAGGCAGGTGCTTTGCCAACAGAACCACGCAGGTGCCTCTACCTACCGCGCGCTGAATACTTGCCCCAGTACTGCCTCGCGGGCAGATAAACCCGTTCTTGGGAATGCACGTGGTGGCTTCCCATACATCCATACGTTGGAAGAGGCCTGCCCAGGGCTTCTGGAAACACATCCTTCCAATGACGGACTCGGCCCAGGAGGCCGTGCTTCCTCACTGGATGCCCAAGGACCTGTCCACTTAGGATTTGGTCTCTGGGGGCAGGCGGGACATTCTCTGGGGTGTTCAGCTGCCCGACGAGGGCTTCTGATTTCACGGCTTCCATCTCCCCGGATCCACCTAACACCCTGCCCGCCTGTGCGCTAGGAACCGAACGGGGCGGCGTCCTGTGGTCCATGTATTGTTCCCGGTGCCTCGGATGCGCGGTGCAAGGCCCGTTATCGGGGCTCGGGGGCCTTGCTGCAGAGCCCATGCACGCCGTCTTACCAAGGGCTGCCCCCGAGGCTGAGCAGCGCGCTCCGTTCCTGGCTGAGCAGCCGTGGCCTTCGCTTTCCTCCCGGTCACGGCCGGGGCACGTGGGGTGGGAATTCCCGGTAACCTTGCTGGTGGGCCACGCTGGCCCACCGGGCTGGGCACCCGGGCCTCCGAGTCGTCAGAGGCGACGAAATGTATTTTATAATTATATGTGCAGCCACCGGCCTCCAGGGCTCGCTCGGTGGGAGTGGGGCTGAGTCACCGCCGTGCACAGCCTGCGGGCACCCGGGGACCGTGTGTTGGCACCTGGCTCTGCACAGGCATTTCATGCGCGTGGAACCCGTCTTCCAAACGCCTCCGACCTCCCTGGTTTCAGCAATGCCCTGACCCAACCCATGTGTTCCAACCAGGTGAGGCCGACCTCGAAATGCCCCGTCTGGTGACGGAGAGCAAGTTTTCACCATGGAGACACCACACACGCAGCTGGCTCCCTGGGTGGGGACGTCGCGAGTTCCAAATGTGCTCACGGCAATTAAGTCATCCCGGGGTAGAAACATGAGTAGTCAAATAATTGCAGATTTAAGTAACATCAGTGAGTCATCAATCCGTAAAATCAAGCAAACCTCCTAGGCTCTCTCTCTCTCTCTCTCTCTCTCTCTCTCCAAATTAGAGTTTGAAAATCTGAACACATCACAAGGCAGACGGACGTGCTTGTTCGTGCGTGGAGCCCTGACTGCTAAAAATAAGGCTTCAAAACGTGCCTATTTACTCTGAGGCTTTTCTTGAGTGATTTCAAAGGAAACCATATAGGAAGCAATGCCCGGGCCAGGCCAGCCTGTAATTAGACTTTGCTGAGTTTACGCTTCACCCAGAATATGTGTTGAGAGCTGTTGGTCCTCAGATGCTGGAGAGGTTTATGGAAAATCTAAGCGGTGACGCTGCATGCTCACAGCCGCAGCATGCTTTGCAAAATGCAAACAGACGCCCTGACCTTATCACTTGGGTCAGATAAGCTTTTCCACTTCTTTTTTGCTCCTGGGCTAGTTAGTCTCTGAAGCTTTTAAGTAACTCAAGACTCTGACACAGTAACATGAGAGAAATTGTCTCAAATAGAGTTGTGTGTGTCTCCAGCCAGAGTAAATAATACACTGGTATCAAACGGTTATCTGGTTTGGATTAAATGCTGCTTAGATGCTCACCTTGTAGTACCTTTGAAAATACCAGGAAGCCATCACAGGAAAAAAAAAAAAAAAAGCGAAAAAAAAAAAAAAAAAAAAGAAAGAAAATGAAAATAAATTCCAGGAAGAGTAGGCGTAAAGGGGAGATAAAAATCAAAAACGGTAAAACTCGGAGAAAATCCCAGGGCTAGGTTTTCAAATAAAAACGTGTGGTTGGAGAAGGATGTTGTAAGCTTGTCAGAAATAGAACCACGGGGGTAAAGAGATGAATAGATCCGACTACCCAAAAATTTAAGAAAGTCATGGAAATATCAAGGAAATTAAAATGCATTGAACAGGAACTGTGCAGGGCGCATAAAACAAACTGCTATCTGGTCGGAGGGCATTAATGCACAATTAATACTCAAAAAAGGGCATAACTGTGGGTCATTCACACAGGTAGAAACAAATATTGTTAATAAGTAGGAAGCAAAGAAATGTATCAAACACCAAAGTGGCAGGTGTCTCTCTCTTTTTTTTTTTTTTTTTTAATCCAGCTAATTTTACAAAGAAGAGCTACTCCACGCAGACTAGATAATTCTTACACACTTTTCCCTGTAACGTGCATTCGAGAGAGGCCTTACGGGGCTAGACAGGGTCAGATGTTTCGAGTGTTTCCTTTTATACCTGTGAGTTTATTTTTCAAAGCTAAATTTTGGAGAACTTTGACAGCTCTGCGATCAAGGTTAGCTAATGATCGTGGGCTGAATAGTGTCCCCCGAAATTCGTGGGTCGAAGCCCTCACCCCCAGGATTTGAGGGTGGGGCTGTGTTTGGAGGTGGGGTCTTTAAAGGGGGGATTAGGGGGAAATGAGGGCTGTGGGGTGGACTCTGATCCCACAGGAAGGAGGCACGGGTGCCAATGAGGACCCAGCCAGACCATCTATCTGGTTGGAGGAGCCCAAGGAGGGGACACGTTCAGGCCCACTAACCGGGATCTCACCATCCACAGGCATTCTGGGTTGAATTGTGTCTCCAAATTTGTATAAAGGAGTCATCAGCTCCCAGGACCTCAGAATGGAACTATATCTTGGTATAGGGGCTGGAAAGAGGGGATATAAGATAAAATGAAGTCAGTAGGGTGAGCCCTGATCCTATAGGACTGGGGTCCTTGTAAGAAGAGGAGGTGAGGGGCACTGTGGGTGGCTCAGCGGTTTAGTGCCTCCTGCAGCCCAGGGTGTGATCCTGGAGACCCGGGATCAAGTCTCACATCAGGCTTCCTGCATGGAGCCTGCTTCTCCCTCTGCCTGTGTCTCTGCCTCTCTCTGTCTCTGTGTCTCTCATGAATAAATAAATAAAATCTTAAAAAAAAAAAAAAGAGGAGGTGAGGACAAATTCAAATGTTATCACACACTCTGATCTTTGTTATCTAACAAAACGACCTGTAAAAAAAAAAAGAATAAAATAAGGTAGGACAATGTCAAAAAGGTTGTGCGTGGATTATGAAAGTCTTTTATTTTTATTTTGCATTTCACATATTTTCTGGTAAGGAGGAAGCAGACCTCAGAGCACAAGAACTGATTATTTCCTAAGGAGATGCAAGTGGAGAGGCGTGGAAACCAGTGTTTGTGAACCGACCGATCGGCTTGAGAGTGGTGTCAGGTCCTGCGGGGAAGCCGTGGTTGTAATTTCATCTTCGTTTCCAGGATGCAGGAATGAGAACGTGTGCGGAGGCTTATCTACCAGCCAGATAGTTTCACTTAGTCACGAGTCCTTATCGGGGCGAGGCTCGTAAGGAGGAAACGAGAGGAGTCGTGAGGGATGTGAGGGAGTCAGGGCCACCGAAGGACTCAGGCCTTGACCTTGGTGGAAAAAACCTTGGCTACTCCTGACCCAGGAGAACCAGCATGAGAGCCAGGATTCCAAATCCTCAGAAAAGGAGACTCGTCCCTCACATGGGAACTAGGTTTTCCTGGGATAAAGCCAGGATGTTAAAAATAGTTTCATGGCGCAGCAGATAAGATCTCGAGGGGTGCGTTTCTCCGGAGGCCAGAGCGCACCTGCCGTCTCCATGCGGTGGAGAGAGCACGGCCTACCTGGTGAGTGTCATGCGTGCACCCGCATGGCCATTTAAAGTCCCTAAAAAGGGGTATTCCTTCTTCACGCCTTCATGGGCAATTAAATTCTGCGTGTGTCAAGACGCGGGTGTAAAAATAAAGTCACAAAGTGTTTCACGAAAACGCAGACTATAAAAGTCTAATCATTTGAAAGGTATAATAATAAGTGCATTTATAAGATATATCTAGTTTATGCTCTCCATAATTTATTAAAAATATGCATCATATATTGTATGTATTATTATATATTTTATAGATTATAGATTAGTATAAAATATTATACGACTCTGCTGCAATGAACCGTATATATTTGTATTTTATATTGCAATATATATATTTTGTATATACATTTAGAAAACTCTCATTTCTAAGGAACTACAGGAAAGGCATATTTGTGATTGTGTTGTCTAGGAACAACAGATACATGTTTTTATATACGCATAAATGTATGTATAAAATGTATATATTGCAATATAAAATATATGTATACATAGTAGACGAATGTGTAGAAACATATGTATAAACCTAAGTGTTTGAACATATATACAAATACCTACAAGCCTAAATATGTATAAATCCACGTGTACACATGCTTGTCTCTATTACCTTGTGTGTGTATATAGATATTTCTGTGTGCGTTCATAATCATTTAAAGTACACATAATTTAAAAGTACGTAAGCTAATTTTTTAAAATTTATTTATTTATTCATGAGAGACACACAGAGAGAGGCAGAGACACAGGCAGAGGGAGAAGCAGGCTTCTGCGGGGACCCCGATGTGGGACTTGATCGCGGCGACCCCTCGCGGGAAGGTTCTTGGAGAAGACGGTTCATTGCAGCAGAGTTTCAAATAGCAAAAGCTGGCAGCAAGCTGAATCCACCAAGCAGGGTGCCGGCGGAGATCCCACCACGTGCCAGGTGCTCCCAACGTGGACATTTGGATGAACCAGGAGTAAGGAGACCGAGATCCTCCCATCTCCTAGGGCTCAGATCCCACTGGTGAGCACTGGACAGTGAACATTAAGAGTCAGTAAGAGAATGTCATGTCCTGGCTGCTAGAGCAGAAATAGCAAAGCGGGAGTGTCACGGGGAGGAGAACGTTTGGAACACAATAATTAACCAGTTTTTGCTACATACATATAATTACAGGTATATAAGTATATGCTCGTATTTTATATCACATAATATGTATGTGTGTGCAGAGGTGTGGCATTATTTACATAGAGATGTGAGTGCGTGTGTGCACATCTAGTAGGTCTTACAAATGGGGTGGGATTTGAAGGAGGAGTTGAAAGAGGGACGGGGTTGTGAGTTCCAGCCCCACGTTGGGTGTAGACATTACTGATTACTTAAAAATAAAATCTTGGGATCCCTGGGTGGCGCAGCGGTTTGGTGCCTGCCTTTGGCCCGGGGCGCGATCCTGGAGACCCGGGATCGAATCCCACATCGGGCTCCTGGTGCATGGAGCCTGCTTCTCCCTCTGCCTGTGTCTCTGCCTCTCTCTCTCTCTCTGTAACTATCATAAATAAATAAAAAAAAAAATTAAAAAAAAATAAATAAATAAAAATAAAATCTTGAGGGATCCCTGGGTGGCTCAGTGGTTTGGCACCTGCCTTTGGCCCAGGACGTGATCCTGGAGTCCCAGATCGAGTCCCACGTCAGGCTCCCTGCGTGGAGCCTGCTTCTCCCTCTGCCTATGTCTATGCCTCTCTCTCTCTGTGTGTGTGTCTCTCATGAATAAATAAAATCTTAAAGAAAAAGAAATAAAATAAAATAAAATAAAATCTTGAAAAAAATTCAGAATGCCCAGTGAAATGTGGATTTCAGATAGACAATGTATATGTATATTATATATAACATATCTGTGATATATAATACATTATATATTAACCATATTATATTGTAATATATTACATAATGTATATTACATAATGTAATATATTCCATTAATGCATGATTAATTAATATATATTTATAATATATTGCACTTTGTATTATATGTTTTATATATTATAGATTAGTATAAAATATGTGTGCATATTTTAGGCTTAATGCCAAGTGAATTTCAATTTCAGATGAACAACACATAATTGTTTTAATATAACTATGTCTCATTCTGTATTGGGGATGTACTCACACTCAACACCCAGCTGAATTTGAATTTCAAATAAACAATGAATAATTCTTTCATTCTACATGTCTCTCATGCAGTATTTGGGACATACTCAGACTAGGCACCCAGTTGAATTTGAATTCGAATGTAGGGCCCATGCGACCTTTGGGATATAACTATGCTGAATCTCGAGATGGATTTTGAATTTCAGATCGACAACAAATCATTACTTATTATAAGTACGTCCTGTTTAATATTTGGGATACATTTATGCTATAATCAACTAGTTGAATCTGAATTTCAAATAGATAATGGGCAGTGGGTGACCCTGTAGGATGCCATCACGGTGGGCAGGTGAGTTTTGCAAACCCCAGGGGTTGTGCACCTGCACGTGGAACCCTGATGGACACTGTGGATTTTGGGTGCTAATGTACTGATATTGGTTCAGTAATGGGAAGGCATGGACCACAGCCACAGTGGATATCGGTAATAGGGGAAACGGGGTGCAGAGACAGGTGGACGTGGGAACCGTCTGTGCATGGTGTTCTGTGCTTCTGAAACCCGAAACTCCTCCAGGCAATGACGTCTATTTATTTTACACAATAAAAAATAAATTGAGGCACGTCCTTCCAAGAGACTATGGCATAGCCATAGAAGTTATATATAAACGAAGGTGATCTGTACATCTGTATTTGTGGGAAAAATCTCAGAGTAATACTGATAAGGAATGCCTTGCCTCAGATGATGTACTTGAGCGATGCAAAAGCATATGGTATTCTCAGGGTTCAGGTATGTTCTTCATGGACCATCCAGAAGGGATCCTGAAACACAGGGCTGTGCAGTGAGGAGGGTAAACCAATTTGAGAGGGGGGAGGGATCACATTACCTCACCTGTGCTCAGTTCGGCTTTCTTTCTTTTTTTTTTAACAAGATTTAAGAAAAAAAAAAAATCATGAGAGACACAGAGAGAGAGGCCGAGGGAGAAGCAGGGTCCATGCAGGCAGCCCGACACGGGACTCGATCCCAGGACTCCAGGATCATGCCCTGAGCTGAAGGTAGGCGCTAAACCGCTGAGCCACCCGGGCCACCCTCAGTTCGGCTTTCTGAACAGGAGATGTTCTTTATATCAGTTGTTAAAATACGTTAATTGAAACAATAAAATACAACAGAACACGGTACGATAAAATAAAACAAAACTAAACTATGCTAAAACGAAATGAAACCAAGCACAACAGAAACTAAACTAAAAAGCAAATAAAACAAAATAAAAACAAAACAAAAATGAAGCAGAACAGAATAAAATAAAATAAAACGAAACAAAACAAAATAAAATAATGAAATAAGACAACCTAAAGTAGGGCAGATGAATTGTCTTGGCTGCCTGGAGCAGCAAGGTCATGTGTCGGGGTACCCCGCCTGGGGCCAACTCCAAGACGCGTCAAGGCCCTACAAGACGTGGGGCCTCCCGGGAGGAGGCGGGGAGAGGAAAAGCGGCTCAGAGGGCGCCCCAGCCTGGCCGCTGGCGCTGTCACCTGTTTCCCCGAGAGGCCTTCGGTGCCCAACAGGGCCGATGGCAATCCCAGCCCCGAAATTCCGTGCAAATCCCATGCAGACACACAGCCAGGACTTGTTCCCTCTGCTCCTATAGTTCGATCCGCATTTGCGGAGCTGACGGAGGCCAAACAAGCAAAGGGAACCCGACATCCGAAAATGAAGCACCTGTGGAAAACTACATATGCCCACATGTGATGGATGGAAAGGTCTCCCCGCTCCAATTTTTTATGGCTTCTTGGGTATAATTAGACCAACCCACGCGGGGCTAAAGATTATGGGTAATGACCATGTCATGCCACTAATTACTGTTTATTTATTATTGAATTTATAAGAACAGTTCTGGTTGTGGGACGATGCCTTGAGATGTGTAAGGAAGAGGAAGAAGAAACCGCGCTGCTGATGTATTCCTGGGGAACGTTCTCGGCTGGTTCTAAAGATAATGCCCAGCGTCGCTCTTGAGCAAGAGTGTGAAGGATGCAACACTTTGTTTCCACCAGGTTGGATCTGGGGCTGAGGTCGGGGACAGGAAGTTCACCTGGTACAGCCTTTGACTTGTGGAGGTTTTGTTGGTTCATGCTTGAGCCATAGGATAAGAACTGTGTCCTGGAACATGTCAGGTGCTCGTTGGGAAATAGGCTCTGCGGTGGCACCTTTCACACGCTTGTTTCAGGGTGGGGGTGGGGGGCATGGAGCACTGGAAAGCGGAGTCTCGGTTGATTTGACGCACTCTGACTCTTCCCCCGAATGCGTTCCATCGGTGAGTACAAGTGACATGTGCTCAAGGCAAGGAAGAACCTTGGCCCACCTCCCGGACTTCTCAAAGCCACGGACACCCGGATTTTGCCAACCGATGGCCAACCCCACCCCCATCACTTCCTGCCTTGGATAGCAGACAAACCCCTATGCGTGTTGCAACTGAACTTGCTTTGAAAAGAAGGCGTGGCTTGAGGTTTAGGGATTTGGGAGGTATTTCCTTGTTTTTAGGCATTAAAAACACACTTTTAAAGAAAACACGTTTGTTTACTCAGAAATTCATTAACAGTTGTTTAGGGACTTGCTATAGTATTTCTCACATAGGATAGGTAGTAGATGAGCTTATGATCCATGTGTATTTAATGCGTCGTGCTGAATATTTACTCTCCAGTCGTTAGGCCCAAGGTCCCTCAAACTTGACACTACTGACATTTGGGGATAGATAGTTCTTTGCCATAGGGGGTGTCCTGTGCGTTGTAGGGTTTTGAGCAGCATCCCTGGTGTCCACACAGCAGATGCCAGAAGCATCTCCCTACTCCCAGTTGTGATGACCAAAAATGTCTCCTGGCATTACCGGATGGACTGTGGACATGAAAGGGCACGTTCCCTGGTTGAGAACCACTGTCTTAGCACAATTTGTGAATTATATTCAATACAGATCATACACATAATTTATATGAGTGAGTGAGTATATATGTGTGTTTGGATACATGATAGATATCATGAATGGATAGATAGATATGATGGATGGATGGATGGATGGATGGATGAAAAGGTACATATGATGGATGGATAGATATGATGGATGGATGGATGGAAGAATGCAAAGGTATATATAATGGATGGATAGATGAATGATGGATGATGGATGGATGGGTGGATGGGTGGATGATGGATGATGGATGGATGGGTGGATGGATGGATGATGGATGGATGATGGATGGATAGAAAGATAGATATGATGGATGGATGGATGGATGGATGGATGGATGGATGGATGGAAAGGTATATATGATGGATGGATGATGGATGATGGATGATGGATGGATGAAAAGGTATATATGATGGATGGATAGATATGATGGATGGATGGATGGATGGATAGATGGATGATGGATGATGGATGGATGGATATAATGGATAGATGGATGGTTAGATAGATGGATAGATAGGCATGATGGATGGATAGATGAATGGATGGATAGAATGATATGATAGATGGAAAGATAGACATGATACATGGATAGATAGATATGATGGGTGGATGGATGGATGGATAGATGTGGTGGATAGATATTATGGATGGAGAGATGCATAGATATGATATATAGATAGATATGATGGATGGATATATGGAAGGATGTGATGGATAGATAGATAGATAGATATGATGAGTAGATGGGTATGGACGTCATTGAGAGGGAAAGTCAACTTCATCCCATGGAATTCTGGTCTTGTCTATAGAGCGAGACTCCACTAGGATCATGTGTCCAGTGCCTGCCTCTTGGGTGTTGAGATGGTTTGTATCTGCATCCTTGGTGGCTACTCACAGGATTGCTTATCTCAGTGTGGCACAGGTGGAAACATCTATTCATTCTTGTTCATCTGCCTTTTATTGACCTAGAGGTCTTTCCAACACAGGGACATGAAACAAATTGAAAGAGTGTCACCAAATCCTATGAATAAAGCCACATTGCTGTTTATATTCATTTAATATTTTGTTTAAACGTCTTTTTTTTTTTTTTAAAAGGAAGAAGCACCATCTGGGTGGCCCAGTCAGTTAAGAGTCTGCCTTCGACTCAGGTCATGATCTTGGGGCCCTAGGGTGGAGCCCCTGCATCTGTGTGGCTGCAGGCTCAGCGGGGAGCTTGCGTGTCCCTTGGCCCCTGCCTCTCCCTCCTACTCTCGCTTTCTCTAGCCGTCTCTCAAATAAATAAATAAAATAAAATAAAATAAAATAAAAAGAAATAAAAGGAAGAAACAGAAGGCTTTCAAGTTCCGCATTGGATAATGGTTATTATGTTGATCATTGCAATAAAGCACTTTTCGGTTATAAAACAATGTATAATTGAAGTCTGCGCCATTTAAGCGGACCTCTATTAAGACGTGGGTGAGTGAGGTGGGTGGTGTGGTCGCTGTGGAATTAACCACTAAAATTAAGACTCCCTCCTTGACTGAAGAAGATCGAATTGAGACATACTGCCATTTTAACCCCGAGTTGAGGCTTTATCCTCTCAATGTTTCTGAGATTATTGTGATTCCAGTCATTCTGCCATTTCTTCGATATTCTTAAAACACGCTCCCATTTTTGTTAACATGAAGAAACATTAATCGTCCCATGGAGGCTGTGTTCCAGGTAACGTGGACACCACCAGATGATGCGGATGCGGCGTTCCAGGCCAGCCCTCCAGTTAACTATTGATTAAACAGAACCAATATTAACGGCTCTCCCTAAAAACGCAATTATTGGAAAAATGATTGCATTTTTAAAAGCTGGGTGGCCAGATTAAGAGAGTCCTTCCCATTCTGAACTTGCATAGAATGATATTCATGAACTAATGGACTTTTATGAAAATGTTCTCCACGTGCTGAAATGATATCTTTTCCTTGAAAGTGTATTTGGTCTCTTCAGTAAAACTGTCTGGAACTAATATTTCATTTCTGGGAACCTTCAAAGCTCATTCAAATTATTTAATAGGCATGAGACTATTTAGGGAAACATTCTGTGATTTCACGAGGCGGCATGACTGTTTTTACATAGAGCAATACATCTGTGAGCTCTGCTCAGACGCACTTACCATATTACAGAAACATATTTCCCAACCCAAATGCATTTCCCAAAGTGCGGCTTGGATGTTTGAGCGGCGTAAAATGTTTCCGACAAATCAGGCGACCGAGAAAGGAAACGTGGAAGCTGTGCACGCTTACGCATGGGACGTCTCAAGTATTTCTGTGCGTTCCGTTTGGAAGGCGTCTCCCGGGTGCCCTGTTGTGTCTGTCTTCTGGCAACCCGTAGGGGAAATTGCACAAATGTTTTATCTCTGGGCGCAAAGATCTGAGGCACGGCGCTTACTGCAGGTGGCTCATTTCCCCTGATTTGGTGCGTGTGAAATCGCTGCTGGCCTCAGCGCTAAGAACCCTGCGGTGGACGAGCCTGCTGCGGGGTGTCCTGTGCACCCTACCAGGCCAAGCCAAGTCTCTGGTCTTCACCCACTGGGCGCCAGAAAGACCCCTCCTCTATAGCTATGACCCCCCCCACCCCGCCCTGCCCCGATATCTCCAGACACTACCAGTATCCCTGGGAGCAGAGCGGCCCCGGGGCTGTGGATCACCGCTCTGGAAAGGTGAGGATCCCATACAAAGTATCTGGAAACCATCAACCGGGATCATAGCCGGGCTACCCAGGCGCTCCAGGGCAGGTTTCCGAGCTTCCGCCTGGGCTCCTGTCTCCTGCATGGGTCTCCAGGCCGCGGATATTGGGGGCGTGCTTCTGCAAAGAAGAAAACCCCAAGACCCCAATGAGCGCTTGGGCCGAGTCACCCAACTGGGGCTCTCGTGCCTCAGCGGCCCGCGGGCTCCCTGTGTCCCAGGTATTAAGGCTTAACTGGTCACTGGGGAGAGAATGCTGTGATCCACAGCGCTGAGAGCATCTGTCCCGGGGCCCTCTGCACCCCCTGCACCCGAGGAACATGAGGGGGTGCACCTCAAATGCCCCCGCCTTCCCCCTACGGGAAGGTGACCTTGCCCAACACATTTATTCCTTATTTTGCTAACATGCCGGGGCCCCACTGCCCGTCTTCCCAAGCGTTCTATGTGGTCCAACCTCTTGGGCCTCCCTCCGCTCTCCGGGTGGGACGCCGCCTCGTGGGGGAGCAGCACATCATCAAGGCAGCGTTGGCTCAGCTGGGTGTGTGTCCTTGAACACGTGGCCTGGGGCGCCCAGTGGGGGCAAAGAAGGGCCGCCGAGGCGGACAGCCGCACCCACAACCCCATTAGTGCTTCGCCATGGCCGGGACCGTGTTCACACCCAGCATCACGGAGCTGCTGGCCGTGCTACACCTGTCGCTCTAAGTCTGGTGCCGCGGCCTACGTGTGCGGGCTGGGGGCTTCCCGGGCCACCGGCGCTCGGACAGCAGCTGAGCGTCCACCGGGCACCTTGGGCGTGCAGATGGGCTCAGAGCCCGCAGCAGAACGGGTTCGGTCCTGCGTCTTGAGGCAGCACGCGGTATCGGGGGCTCCCATGACCCCCTCTCGGGGTTCCATCCGTTGTGCCGAGTGACTCAGGGAAACTCGTTCACCCCGTGAGATTACCTACAAGGGAACAAAGGATATTAGGATAACCAATCAAGTGCTGGATGAAGAGACTCGCAGAGTGAGGTCTCCAACAAAGAGCTTCTGTCGTCCGGGACCTTGAGGTCGGGCACAGAGGCAGGGGACAGTGTCCCATTGTCTTGGAAGTTCTCAAAACCTGTCCTTTTGGGGTTTTATGGAGGCTTCAATGTGGAGGTACAATTGCTGAAATCGTTGGCCACTGGGGAATGGGCTCAACCTGCACCCCTCCCCTGCCCCACGCAATGGAAACTTCCATCCCTTTAATCTTGGGGTTGGTTTCCCGGCAACTAGCCCGCCCTTAGGGGCATTCCACAAGTCCCCTTATTGACATGACAAAAGACACCTTCCTATCTCCTCATTTACAAATTCCTAGGGTTTCGGGAGATCTGTGCCAGATGCAGTGGTTGGGGCGGGGAGGGGTGTGGGGACCCAAAGGCCTCTGTTTCTCGAGAGTCCCCACATCACACCACACGAACGAACGGAGTCAAGGATCGGGAGCCACGACCCAGCCTCCGCTTGTCACCTGGCAGCGCTCCCTATTTACTGATCAAACACGAGTAAGAACCAGCAAAGACCAAGCTCCAAAGTCCGGGAACTGAGGGCACGACTTGGGGAAACGCAGTCACGTGGGAAACACCAGGGAAGGCGCGTTTCTGCCCTACAGTGCTTTGTCCCAGGCTATTTTTAAGTGTCCCTACAGCTTTCCTGGTAAACTGCTTTACGGAGATGTATTTCACGGACCTGTTCAAGGTGACTAAGGGACTGGTGTTTAGCACCTTCACAGATGTGAGGAACCATCCGTGCAGCCCAATCGGGATATTTTTTTTTATCGCCCCAAAAAGAAACCCCACGTCCCCGAGCCCCCAGGCCCCACTCCGAAGCCCCACCAGCCCTAAGCAGCCATTAGTCTGCGCCCTGTTTTCATCGACTTTCCTGTTCCGCGCTTTCGGACGACGAGACATCTGTCGTACGTGGTATTTGGCGACTTGCTGTGTCTCCCCGAGCGTCATGGTTTCGAGGCTCGTACGTGTTTGTAGCAGGTGTCACAATGCGGTTCCTCTTTGCGGCTGAGGACTATTCCATTGTATGCACGGGCCACGCGGTGCCTGTCCATCCACCCGCGGAGGACGCTGCGGTGGTTTCCACCTTTTGACGCGTGGGAATCATCCGCGAGGAGCACGGGTGGACAGGTGTGTGCGTGAACCCGTCTTTCCATTTCCGTTGGGTTGACACCTGGGAGTAGAAGCGATCGCAGTGTGATAGGTTAGCAATCTTTCCTACGACGCTCTGGGAGGCTTCCTATGACCTTTTGCCCCTTTCAGAATTGGAAGAAGAAAGGGTCAAGAAGTGATGCCGATAAAATCTATCTCCGGTGGCAACGAGGCACTGCTGGCTGTGAGCTCCCGCGTCCTAGGGACAGGACTAATTCCTCTTGTCTGGGGGGACGTGGTGCTCTGGGGGGCATCTTAATAGAGTGCCTGCTTCCTTCCGTTGTGCGCCTGCCAGTGTGTCGAGGGAGGAAGCAGGAAAAGGCAGGGGTCGCGTTTGTGGAGACTGAGAAAGGGAGTCTGGGCATCCGGGAAGGGCAGGGGGTGCAGAAGGTGGTCCTAGGTGTGAGTTCTAGATGCGGGTCGCAGAGGTGACTTACCCATGTGGTTCCAGGTGTGTATTCCAGGTGTGAGTTCTAGGTGTGAGTTGCAGGTGTGAGTTCTAGGTGTGGGTCACGGAGGGGACTTACCCATGTGGTTCCAGGTGCGTATTCCAGGCGCGGGTTACAGGTGTGGGTCACAGGTATGAGTTATGCATGCGGTTCCAGGTGTGTATTCCAGGTGTGAGTTCTAGGTGTGAGTTGCAGGTGTGAGTTCTAGGTGTGGGTTGCAGGTGTGGTTTGATGTGTGGGTGGCAGATCTGACTTACCATGTGGTTCCAGGTGCGAGTTGCAGCTGTGGGTCACAGGTGTGAGTTATGCATGTGGTTCCAGGTATGTATTCCAGGTGTGAGTCCTAGGTGTGGGTTGCAGGTGTGAGTTCTAGGTGTGGGTTGCAGGTGTGGTTTGATGTGTGGGTGGCAGATCTGACTTACCATGTGGTTCCAGGTGCGAGTTACAGGTGTGGGTCACAGGTATGAGTTATGCATGTGGTTCCAGGTGTGCATTCCAGGTGTGAGTTCTAGGCGTGGGTCGCAGGTATGAGCTATTTTTGTGGTTCCAGGTCTGCGTTACAGGTGTGAGTTCTAGGTGTGGGTTGCAGGTGTGGTTTGATGTGTGGGTGGCAGATCTGACTTACCATGTGGTTCCAGGTGCGAGTTGCAGCTGTGGGTCACAGGTGTGAGTTATGCATGTGGTTCCAGGTATGTATTCCAGGTGTGAGTCCTAGGTGTGGGTTGCAGGTGTGAGTTCTAGGTGTGGGTTGCAGGTGTGGTTTGATGTGTGGGTGGCAGATCTGACTTACCATGTGGTTCCAGGTGCGAGTTACAGGTGTGGGTCACAGGTATGAGTTATGCATGTGGTTCCAGCTGTGCATTCCAGGTGTGAGTTCTAGGTGTGGGTCGCAGGTATGAGCTATTTTTGTGGTTCCAGGTGTGCATTCCAGGTGCGAGTTACAGGTGTGGGTCACAGGTATGAGTTATGCATGTGGCTCCAAGTGTGCATTCCAGGTATGAGTTCTAGGTGTGGGTCGCAGGTGTGGTTTGATGTGTGGGTGGCAGATCTGACTTACACATGTGGTTCCAGGTGTGCATTCCAGGTGCGAGTTACAGGTGTGGGTCACAGGTATGAGTTATGCATGTGGTTCCAGCTGTGCATTCCAGGTGTGAGTTCTAGGTGTGGGTCGCAGGTATGAGCTATTTTTGTGGTTCCAGGTGTGCATTGCAGGTGCAAGTAACAGGTGTGGGTCACAGGTATGAGTTATGCATGTATTTCCAGGTGTGTATTCCAGGTATGAGCTCCAGGTGTGCATTCCAAGTGTGAGTTGTAGGTGTGGGCTGCAGGTGTGGGTTGACATGTGGGTCGCAGGTGTGAGTTACACGTGTGTCTCCAAGTGTGTGCGTTACAGGTGTGCTTCCAGATGTGAGCGCCATGCCATGGGGCAAAGGCACCACCTCACCAACGGCAACTCAGATATCAAGAAGCGGTCCGTTGGGGCAGACTTCCCAGCCGCGTGGCTTCCGTTCCTGCATCCACAAGTCCGCCGCCGCGTGTCCACCTTTGCTGGTGATTCTGGCCCAGACCGGGTGCGTGTGCATCCAGGACGCTGCTCGGTGGACCCGGTGTGGGCTCCATCCCGCTCCCCGTCCTTTCCCGAGGTTCAGAAGGAGCCATGCGCTCCGAAGTCACAGCCGCAGGGATCCACGCCGACAGCGAAGGGGCGCGGGGTGCACGGGGGGAAAAGGCAAGTGTTGAGGAACAGCCCCGTGCACCAGGCCCCGAGCCCCTGCAGGGAATGCGGTGCCTCCATGGGCTCCACGGCCCGCGAACCAGGGATGGCGGTTCTCACCTTACTGGCCAGCCGGGAGTGGGTGCTCGGGTCACCTGTCGCCCCGAGAGCCGCTGACAGGTCTGGGTCGTGTCTTTCCGGTCTCCAAACAACACTAAACGGGTTATCACTCTGCATCCCTGCAAACGAGCAGTTTGATTTAAGGTCAAACTTAAATTCATTTGGAAGCAATGTTTGTTTCTTGTCCACAAAGGAGCCGCTCCCTGAACCCATCGGACCCGAGCAAGAGGCATGGGTGGCCCGTCCTTCTGGTGATATGCCTGCCTCGGTGCAGTGAGCCGGGTGTCTCCAGTTCTGGGTCATGCACTCATGCTCCTGCCTTGAAGTCAGGCCCCCCCGGGCGGGGCAGGCTCAGGTTCTACTCTGCGTCCCTCCCTCCCGGGACTTCCCAACCGTTCCTGCTGCAGGCAAACACCTGGGAGCTTGTTAAAAATAGCCGCACCCCAGGCTAATTCAAATTCCGATTAAGTGGGGTGAGGGCCAAGCTGCCCTGTTTATTTAACGAGCTCCCCGGGTGATTCTGAGGCACAGGGACGCGTTAGAAGCCGCCAAATCAGGCCATCTGCTGTGCTGCTGTGGGTTTCGGTTTTGGGAATACTTCACCATGAAAGGAGCTTCTGGAATAATGGTGTGCCCTTGGGTCACCGACGTCTTGTGTACTCAAACGACAGCGGTTCCTCTGTCGAGGGTACGTTATAGGCTGAATTGGGCGCCCACCCCCCACCCCCCCGCCCGAATTTTCTCTGTTGAAGTCCCAGCCTGCAGTAACGCAGAAGGTTGAGACCTTATTTGGAAATAGGGTCATTGCAGATGAAATACGTTAGGATGAGGTCATCTGGGCCTCCCCTCATGCAACGGGACTGGTGGTCTTATAAAAAGAGGGGCATCGGATCGAGGGATCCACAGGGATCCCTCTTCACAAGAGCAGCCCATGTGAAGATGAAGGAGGAGACGCCCGGCCGGGGAGGGGGATGCATGTGCAAGCCAAGGTGCGCCGAAGGTGCTCTGCAAACCAGCAGCAGGTCACCCGCCGGCCGGCGGCATCTGGGGCCCCAGGCATCCCTCCCACGTCTGCCTCCGTCCTCACGGGGCTCCTCCCCTGCATCTGTGTCCCGTCCTCCGTGGCTTCCAAGGACGCCTGTCGTTGGATGTAGGGCCCCCTGGTCCAGGAAGCTCATGTCAAGATCCTTCCCTTATTTGCATCTGCAAACACTCTGCTTCCAAATAAGTTTGTATTTCCAGGTTCCCGGTGGACGCACGCTTTGAGGTGCACCCACTCAACCTCCACCGCGGGGCCACCACCGCAGGCTTCTGCAGGCCGCACCCCAGCTCTTGCACGTTTCTGCCAACGAGGCCGCACACGCTCCCCCGCAGCGCGTCTCCAGGAAAACGCGCGGCCGCTGCCTCAAGCTGACCCACGTCCAACCCTACGTCTTTGACAATTTGGCGACTTTACCTGCACCCGAGCCAACGTGCAAAAGGCTCACACGAGACTCTTCCCTCTGCCGAGTGTTTGTCCCTGCCCGTGGTTTGCAGGGACGGGCTCTAGGGACGGGCAACGACCTTCCTTGACTTTGAAAGGCCTCTGCGCTTGGGAGGAGCGCTGCCGCCCACCGCGGGGGGAGGCTTTATTTAGTATCTACATTTTCCGGAGAATCGTGTCACCCCGCCAAGCAATTACACGGTTGTAATACAGATTTCAACGGTTGCTATAATTATGCCAACGGTCTGATCCAAGTGCATAATAAAAGTGCCATTACCAGTCTAATGACTATATAATCAGAGTTTTTTGCAGATAAAAGGGAGCCCATTCTTTGCCGGGGAAGGGAATTTGTGGTGTTTCCCCTGCACCAGCACCGGCATTACAGTGTTGTTTGAATGGCTTGTTGGGGGGGTGGAAGAGGGGTTTCTGTTTGTTTGGGTTGGGTTCTGGCTTTTGGCTTAGGGTCCTGTGCGCTGCTGTATCGACGGGCAGAGCGGAGTGTGGACGGGAAGCTGGGCTCCGGCGCAGGTGCGTCCCCGCTACGACCGGCCTGAGTAGGACGGGCCCTGCAGGGTCCTGTAGGACGTGGCCTGTTTCCGCTGCCCGGCTCAGTACCTAATGCAGTGTTGACAAAGACCTAAAGTGGGGGCAAGCAGTACATAAATGCATGGCGAGCAACAAGCCAATGCGTCCACGAGAGCTGGGACGGGTAGAGGATGCAGGCCCGGCCCTGGAGGCTGTCTCGCCCTCCCTCCTGGAGGCCGGCCCCACAGGTATGGGTGCTCAGGCCGCAGGAGCCTCCCTGGGCTCCGGCAGCCCGGGGGATGCACAAGAACTTCCCAAGGAGCCGGCGCCCTGCGTCTGTCACATCCTGGCTACGAGCTGCCCCACCCGCCCCCCTTCGAAGCAAGCACGGCCCCTGCACCCTGGCCAATTCCCACTTGGAGTGTCTCCCCGCTTGGGTCCTGATGGTGCAAGAAGAGTCTCTTGGGTCACTTGGCTGAGGGGCGACAGACACTCTGAGTGTGCGGCTGAAGGCCCCACGGCCTCCTGCCCGCTTCCTCGTGCCCGCGAGGGGCTCGGTCGGGGCATTGCCTCCCTGCTACCGCCTCCCTTGCACGGATGTTTCCCCGAAAGCGTCACACAGGGCCCTTCTTGCCAAACACGCCCGCAGACAAGGTATGAGAATAGCGTGGCCTCCACGCAGGACAAGCGGTTATCTCTTATCCCCGACGTGCCTCGTGTTGACCGAGACGATCGCGCTTCCCAGGGAACATCTTCAAGGCCCACCTTCAGCTGCCGGGTGCGCACATCACCTGTGTGCAGGAGCCACATGAGACACAAGGAAGCAACAGAGCCAGAACCAAAATAAAATTAAAAATTAGTGACACTTATTGAATAAAATTAATTGATTTTATGATTTTTAAATTTTATTTATTCATGAGAGACACAGAGACAGAGAGAGAGAGGCAGAGACACAGGCAGAAGGAGAAGCAGCCTGATGTAGGACTCGATCCCAGGACCCCGGGATGATATTATTTGCAAATGGTATTTCCTATATATATATATATAGAAATGAAAACAACTTTGAGATAAAACAGAATTATTAAGAGTTAACTGTCCTTTCTATATGGACTATAATAAAGTCCATTTCCTTTTAATATAGCAGCACAAGAATATTTAGTATAATATAATTATATATAATATTATATATCACAATATGTAATCTAATATATAATATATAATATATGATATATCACAATATGTAATCTAATAGTATTGTATTATTGTAACATGATATATTACAATATTAATATATAATATGTAACTATAATATATCAGAATATACATAATATAATAATATATAATATACATAATATAATAATATATAATATGTAACTATAATATATAGTACATTACAGTGTATTATATAATATATAACATAACATTGTATATTAAAATATACAATAATATACAATATAGTTATTGCAATATATAATATATGACTATAATAGATTGTATCACAATATTTAATATAAAATTAGATCATCTATAACTATAATATATTGCTCTATAGAATATATAATATGTAATTAAAATATTATTTTATATATTACACATATTATTATATAATTAATTGATATAATAAAAATATGCAATTTATAATAACAATAATGGGATTACTCTACCAAAAGAAATGCCAGAACAAATGAAAAAAAACCACAAAGCTCTTCATTTAATGTCCTGCTGACAGGCGTCACTAAAGAATACCATTCAAGAAAACTTACATATTCAAAGTTTGGAAAATTCAGTAGCATGAAGATGCATGAGGGACACTGAGGGACACTCTCTGTGTCATTTTAACCACAGTTTTTTAGAAACATTTTTTGCAAAGCTTGACAACCTGCCTTTAAAATTTATATGCAGGGGCACCTGGGTGGCTCAGTCAGTAGGGCATGGAACTCTTGATCTCAGGGTCCTGAGTTTGAGCCCCGCGTTGGGTGTAGACTTGACTTTAAAAATAAAAAATTAAAAAAAAAAAATAAAATAAAATAAAAAATAAAAATAAAAAATTGGGGATCCCTGGGTGGCGCAGCAGTTTGGCACCTGCCTTTGGCCCAGGGCGCAATCCTGGAGACCCGGGATTGAATCCCACGTCGGGCTCCCTGCATGGAGCCTGCTTCTCCCTCTGCCTCTGTCTCTGCCTCTCTCTCTCTCTGTGTGACTATCATAAATAATAAATAAATAAATAAATTAATTAATTAATTAATTAATATAAATAGATTATTTATTAAAAACAAAATAAAAATAAAAAATCTTTAAAATACAAAAAAATTTTAATTTATATGCAAATAGGCAATGCAGCTGATGTAAGTTTGAGGAAGTAAAATCAGGTGGAGACTATTCCTGCCAATATCAGGTTTCCTTCCAAGAAGGAGGATGACTATAGAGTAGCATGGGAGCTGGGATTGAAGACGGGAGGCATTTGGTGTGTGACTGGTCCAAGCCAAAGTAATGATCTGTTCAATATGGTGCTCGGACAATGGGTTATCCAGAGGGAGCAAAACCCAGCTTTAAAGTTCTAAGCTATCCAAGTTAAGCAGTTAGTTATGGAAAACTAAACTTAAGCCCTTTTATTTATTAAAAAATATTTTTAAAAAATATTTCATTCATTTATTTGAGAAGGAGAGAGAGAGCACACAGAAGGAGAGAGGCAGAGGGAGAAGTAGACTATCCGAGGAGCAGGGAGCCTGATGGGGTGCTCGACCCCAGGACCCTGAGATCGTGCCCTGAGCCAAAGGCAGACGCTTAACTGACTGAGTCACCCAACTGCCCCCAAACTTAAACCCTTTTAGGAGAATACGCGAGCATCACAGTAATGACATTGCGTGAACGCCAGATCTCTTCACCCCAGAGACAACCCAAGCAGAAACCACCGAGCAGAGACTGATGCAGTTGACTCCATGAAAACCAAGAAATTGCGTCAAGACTCCAGTAAAAGAATGGGACCATGCGGCATAGGCTGGGAGACTGCATTTGCTACAAAGGATCCACAGAAGGTTAGTGTCCACGGTACATAAAGAACAACTCCCTCGGGGCCCAACTTGAAAAGACCACACAGTTGTAGAAAAATGTGTGAGAGCCTCCAGGGGCATTTCAAAGAAGAGGAAATCGAACTCACCATGAAACAAGTCGGAGTGGCTCAGTGAGTGGTAGTCAGGGGACGAGAAATTAAAACCACATTTGCCATCAAAGCGTAGCAGAGCTGGGCACGCACGTGGGGGAGGGTGGTAACTCTCAGACTCCTGTAGACGTGGACGTTGGTGAAGCTACTTGGGGAAACCATGTGGCGCTACTTAGGAAAGATGAACCATTCTGCTGGCGACTTCCCCTAAAAAAGCCTTACAAGGGAACCCTACACCAAAAAAAAACCTCACAGCATTGATGTCCATAGTGGCAAAGGATGGAAAACCATCCAAATGGTCATCGAGAGGGGGGGGAAAAAGGTTGTTTAAGTAAAGCACGTGATATCCAGACATTGGAGTAACGGTAAAGACAGGTCGTGAAATTAAGAACAAATGAAGACCGAAAAAAATGGAATTAATGCAATAGGGCTAGGTCCTTCAACAATGTGATTGTCACAGTGTTGGAGATCGTCACGTGGCCGGAGAGAACACGCAGCCTGAGGACACTTATTGAAAGGTAAAAAGCATCCGCACAGTATGGCCTGTAGATTCAAGACGAGGCCCACGTGAGGAAACCGTACGTAAAACCGATTAATGATGAACGTGAATTCAGGATCTATCATCCTTGAGGGGTTGGGAAGGACCCACAAGAAGCTTAGGACGTACGGGGTGTGTGCTTTGCTTTCTCCCTGTTGGCTATTTCTTAGAAATACGGTCCACTCCGTGTTGCATGGAAGGAAAAGGATCCCATGCACGTGACTGCCTTATACCACGTGGCGAGCGTTTGGCCAGCGACTCCGCACATCAGGGCCGTGCAGCAGGAGCCCGGCCAGGACTGAGCACAGGGGCAGGCCAGGTGCAGACACGTATCCGTGGAGAAAGAACTTCAGACAAATGGTGATTCACGGCAGAAGAGGTCGAGAGGCGACTTTCTCTCTCTCTCTCTCTCTGTCATGATCTAAGTAACACGTCCCACATGCGACCGGACATCCGTCAAGGGTGTTGAGTTTGATCTTTCTCTAGGGAACGTGTCAACTCGACTTCATGTCACACCCGTAAAGCTCCCCTAAAAACATCTCGGCTTTGTGAATGTGAAAACAATTCGTTGCCTGTTTGGCGAGTGCACGTTTGCAGTAGTTCTGTGGTTTAATGAGATAAACTAAATTTCAGCGACTATCCCAAATGGGGCAAGTTCTGTAGTCTTGGGGGAACATGGGTCCCGAACATTAAAGCCGGAGAGAGCGCTTCCAATAGGATAAGACTTTAAAGAGATCATCGGTCGACTGCCTCAGTTCTTCCTACTTCTTTGTATGTACTCAGGGTTGAAAATTGACTTTATGGAGTAAAAATAATAATAATAAAAAAAGTGAATTCATTTTTCCCTCTTCCCTTCCCCCAATCTGGTTCCCTTTCTCAATGTTAAAAGCAAAACACCAAAAAATGCACATTTCTGTTCAATCCTCCGGAATCCTAACTCAGAGGTGATCTATCTCTGCCTTTCTTCTCTGTGTGTGTGGGTTTTTTTTTCTTTTTCTTTTCTTTTCTTTTTTTTTTTTTTTGGAACAGTAACTACCACATCCTGTTGACATGGCCTTTATCAGATCTTTCAAATTTGAACCTTTCTCTCCTTATCTTTGCCTCTGTGTCCCGGGTAGGATGGCAAGGGGGGGCGCCCCTGTGCTCGCTCCCCATCCCCCTCCCCTGGGTTTCTCCTTAGACTGTAACATGCCCTGAGCGTCGCTTGCATGGGCATTGCTGAGATAACAGGAACATGGTCACGTGACCACCGGCAGGCGCATCTGCTTCCCTCCATGGAAACATGCACCTGGGGCCTCCGGCTCTTGGTCCTGGTAGAAGGAGGCACGCGCTCCACCATCTTCACCAGCTGCCCCTTGATGGTAAAAACGTTGACCTGTGGTGTAGACACAGCTGGCGCTTGCGCTCATGGAGCTCACCACCTACACTGAGGACGGACAGGGGTGGGTGTGCAGTTCTATCCCGCTGCACTAAGTACTGCTCCCAGGTAGGAACAGGGTCCCAGCACTCCCTTCAGGGAGCACTCAAGGGCTCCATCAGATGCAGAATGGGCCGGATGGCACCTGCCTGGTACCATGAGGGCTCCATCAGCTGCAGAATGAGCCAGATGGCACCTGCCAGGTACCGTGAGGACTCCATCAGATGCAGGGGGGCTGGATGGCACCTGCCTGGTACTGTGAGGGCTCCATCAGCTGCAGAATGGGCCGGATGGCACCTGCCAGGTACCATGAGGGTTCCCATCAGATGCAGAATGGGCTGGATGGCACCTGCTTGGTACCGTGAGGACTCCATCAGATGCGGAGGGGGCTGGATGGCACCTGCTGGGTACCGTGAGGGTTCCATCAGACTCAGAATGGGCTGGATGGCACCTGCCAGGTACTGTGAGGGTTCCCATCAGATGCAGAATGGGCTGGATGGCACCTGCTTGGTACCGTGAGGACTCCATCAGATGCAGGGGGGCTGGATGGCACCTGCCTGGTACCGTGAGGGCTCCATCAGCTGCAGAATGGGCCGGATGGCACCTGCCTGGTACCGTGAGGACTCCATCAGATGCGGAGGGAGCCAGATGGCCCCTGCTTGGGGTGGCATCCATCCCATCTGTGTCCCCAGGAGGAATGAACACGGTGACATTTCAAATACCGCAAAAAGCTCTAAGAAACGATGGTAATCTTTCACTTCTTTTGCAATATCACCACTTTTCATTTTTTTCTCTTTTTCGGTGTCTACTCCTCGTCTCCCCAGATTCTTTGTAGGCACTTCAGAGAGGATATTAAACACTCACACACACACACACACACATACACACACACACACACGTGTAGGATCCACGCCCAGTGTAGAGCGACTTGAGCTGGAGGCAAACATTGAACCGACTGAGCCCCCCAGGTGCCGCAACACTGTTTCTATGGCAAATTTCAAAACGTCTGCATGGGATGGATTGTGTCCTTCCGGGGCGGTGGGGTGGGAGCCTGTGCTTGAGCTGCCTGGGGTGGGAGCCACCTGGACATCTCTTCACCACCTGTGCCAGGGAGCACCTAACTTCCGGTCTGTCCCTCGGGATGGGCCCCATGAGTCTACCTTCAAATCCTTTGATTCTGGAACATTTTCTCAGACTATCCCATCCATCATTCCCATCCTGTGCTTTCTTTCTCTCTCTCTGTCTCTCTCTCTCTTTTTTTCTTTTTTTCCGAATCTCCTATTTTTCAGATGTCAGTCCAACTAGATGTATCTTCTTTCCCGTTTTCTGTCTTTTTGTGTTACTTCTTTCTTTTTATTCCTGGTTGAGTTGTGTATTTGTCATTCTTTCTCATCGAGACATGGTGTTAATGCCTAGTTTTTGCCTTGCCTTGTATATTCTGAGAGCTCTTCCTTGCACTCCAATTTTTTTTTTATACTGTCCGATTCGTATTTCTTAGCAAATGGCTGGTCTTAATTCTCTGAGAATTATATGTTTTATTTGAAGCTTCTTCTATTGCTGCCTTGTGTCTTGAACGCCTGGCGATTCCTGGCTATTGATTCTTGGGCCAGAGCCTCCCTGCGTGTGCAAGGATGGTCACCTGTGGACATGAGTACTTGGTGACAACTGACACACCTGACCATTTCTGGGGGAGGGTTTCATATTTTCCCATCTCTGGAACTTTCCTCTTAGGTCCTCATGGAGGAACTCATAACAGAAATGTTTTCTGGATGCCCAGTAGGAGTAGTGGATGGAACATTTCAACATACAACATGCAAACTTTCTTTCTCTTTTTTTTTTTATTAGGGGAAATTCATGACATAAAATTAACCATTGTAAACTGAGCAATTCAGGGGGGAATTTAGTACAAATTAGTACAGTTAGTGTTGGGCAGCTACCCTCTCTGTGGCTCCAGAAAATTTCTATTGCTCAAAAAAACTGGGGATTTAAACTCTTTTAAATAATTGCTCCCTGTTCCCCTGATTCTGCTAATGACTAATTACTTTCTCACTCTATGAATTTTCTGGATGTTTCTTTTTATTTTTTTAAAGATTTATTTATTTATTTTTGAGAGAGAGAGAGAGAGAGATTGAGAACAGGAGCAGGGAGAGGGACACAGGGAAAAAACACTCCCCACTGAACATGGAGCTGATTTGAGGCTCCATCTCAGGACCCTGAGTTCATGACCTGAGCTGAAATCAAGAATAGGACATTTAACTGAGTGGGCACCCCAGGACCCCCTCTGGATGCTTCATATAAATGGATTCACGCTCTCTGCTCTCGTGTGTCTGGCTCCTGTCATGGAGTGTTGTGTTTTCAAGGTCCGTTCATGGGGTAGCAGGTGTCAGAGCTTTGTTCCTCTTCATGGCGGGCTCATATTCCATCCATGGATGGACCACATTGTGTTTATCCTTTCATCCACTGATGGACACTAGGGTTGCTTCCACTTCAAGCCCGTTGGGTATAAGGCTGCCCCAAATATGGGTGCATCTGTACTTGAGTCCCCATTTTCCATGCTTTGGGGGTATCAACCCAGGAGTGGTGGGCTTCCGTCCCTTGTCCTTATCTCCAGCAGAGTATCTCACCTTTGCCCTCAGCTCTTCCTGGTGTCCATGAATATGTCCTTGCCCATTTGTCCTTGATTCCAAAGAACACATTCTATGGAGTTTGCCGAAGTTGGAAAGACGTGTTCGCCTGGCTGCAAGGAGCGTGGTAGGGTTTTCATGCAAATCTCCTGCTTTCCTTCCAGGCTCTATCTGCAATTTATGCGATTTCCCAGAGTCCTGGAGCTTGCTTCTTGTTGGCTTCTAGGTTTTAGAATATGGAGGGAGACCAATGAAGGGAGAGAGAGAATAAATGACTGTATTAACCCAATCATATTTAACAGCAACTGTCAATTATTCTGTTTATAAACCTTTATTTCCCACCACTTCCCGTAGTGGAAATGGTCAAGGCTAGTGCAAGGTTATGCGCACCCGAGCATCGGCAAGCCCAGTGCCTGACATCAGCAATCAGAGCGTTTTCCTTAGGGGGATGGGCATCATCCATCCAATGTCAGACTTAATTTGCGTCCAGAAGTCCTAATACTGCTCCTACTCCTCCAGAGGCGCCACGGAGAAAAGAAGAGGAAGGAAACCCAGGTTGCCTGCATGTGTGAGGGAAGAGGAGATAGATGACTTCACAGGAGACTGTCTTAAAATATTGCAAAGGATGAGAATACCCAAGGGTCTGCAACTCCAGAAGAGGGAAGGGCACTTGAGCATGAAGGATACAGAGAAGCCCTAGGATAACAGGCAGCAAGAGTCAAAGGCTCATTGCAGAGGGTGGAGAAACAAAAACGGAATTGCACTTAGGCACAGAGGCTCTGGAAATCCCAAATCGACAGGAAATGCTGTCAGCACTTTGAGGGGAAATACCCGGGACTACCATCAGCTCAACAATGCTAGCGGGGGGCTCGAGGCTGGCGGTCTCTTGGATACAGAATGCCTGCCTCAGGGCAGTACGTCCCATGCATTATTGCTCAGAATGTACTGGAAAAAACAGTCTAAGAAAACACAGAGGAAACATAGGGGAGATGCTGTAGTCGGGAAGCAGAGTAGCCACCATGGGAGAGAGAGGTTGGAGGGTTTTCAGGGGAATTCTCAGAATGGCAAAACTAACGCCCCATGCTCAGTGACTGGGGGATTTCATGCAATGCATATAGCTGTATGATATAATAAATTACACAACATAATATAAAATTGTGTATTACAGGACTTATTAATATATTCCCATTTTCCAGCCAGAGGAAGTGAGTCACGGAGAGACTGTCATGTGTTGGAGCTCTCACAAGGGGCTGCCAGGACCCAGACCCATGCCGTTTGGGGATGGAAGTTCCCCCAAAGGACAGCTGTGGGAACATCTTAAAAAACATAAATCCACATGGACCAGGGGTCAGAGGGTCTCGGGAAGCTGTGTTCAAAACACCCCATAGAGGTCCTGATGCGTTTGTGTGTTTAGAAGGGGTTAGCAGTACTATAGTAAGTCGGGAATGATGGTAAGAGAGGCAAGCAGAAAAAAAAAAAAAAGGCAATGACTAACAATACTGATTAAAAGCAAAAGTGCTGGGGCACCAGGCTGGCTTAGTGGGTGGAGAATGTGAGTCTTGACTTGGGAGTCGTGAGTTTGAGCTCCACCCTGGGCATGGAGCCTACTTAAAAAAATAAAATAAAATAAAAACAGAAGCACTAAAAGCATAAAAAAAAAAATTATAGGGCGTTAGCAAAGACTGCGATGTAGTTATATCAGGAAGGTGGATTCTAAGTGTGTACGTGCATGTGTGTGTGTGTCTTACACACATGCTAGATAAAATAGCATTCGGGTAAGAAATCAAAAACCATCATCTACCAAACAGGAAGCGAATAGACCCCAGCTACACCTAACAAAAAAGAAGAGATCTCTGAGCCAATATGTTATTTCAGAACATAAGACAAAGACCAGAAAAAGCTAAAAAAAAAAAAAAAAAAAACAGAATGTTAACATAGAAGAAGAGAAGACATCCACTGGGGTCCTCTTTAATTTTTTGGACTTTATACAGATTTTAGGGTCACCTGGGTGGCTCAATGGTTGAGTGTTTGCCGTCGGCTCAGGGTGTGATCCCGGGATCCTGGGATCAAGTCCCCCATCGGGGTCCCTTCTCTGTGGGGAGCCTGCTTCTTCCTCTGCCTATGTCTCTGCCTCTCTCTGCATGTCTCTCATGAATAAATGAATAAAATCTAAAAAAAAGAAAGAAGATCCTAAGGAGACATCCAGGAATGCTGATGTCTCTGTGACGGGGGTTCCAGGAGAACAGGATCATGCGCTGGGGAAAGTGTACTTAGTCCCTAACTTTGACTCCTCAATAGGTGATGATTTTCCTTCCTCCCTCCCTCCCTCCCTCCCTCCCTCCCTTCCTTCCTTCCTTCCTTCCTTCCTTCCTTCCTTCCTTCCTTCCTTCCTTCAACAGCAAAGTCAAATAGAAAGTCTAGGAGTCTCACTATCACCAAGACTGGATCCTATGGGGGAAAATTGTCCCGACTCTATGCAAATACATAGTAACTGACTTATGTTTTCCCCCATCTTGTCGCCAAACACAGTGAGTTGTTTCTGGCATGCTCATGCGTGATGGGTGTGGTTTTCATGCTGATTCATACCTGGCCTGCTTTCCGTGCTCAATGATTTTAAGTGTTTCACTTCTTCTCAAGGACAAATCTGCTAAGATCATGAAGAGAAGCCATGTGGTTTTAGGCCCCGCCTTTGAGCTAAAATGCCCTGGGGACATTTGAGGGGAAGTTTCCTGGAGACACTAAGAAAATAGTGAGATGTCTGTCCTGTCCATTTTTAATACTTTTTGGGTTTTTTTTTAAAGATTTTATTTATTTATTCATGGGACACACACACACACAGAGAGAGAGAGAGAAAGAGAGAGAGAGAGAGAGAGGCAGAGACACAGGCAGAGGGAGAAGCAGGCTCCATGAAGGGAGCCCGACATGGGACTGGATCCCGGGTCTCCAAGATCACGCCCTGGGCTGAAGGCAGCACTAAACCGCTGAGCCACCCGGGCTGTCCCATTTTTAATATAAGGGGTGTATGTGTGTGAGAGAATGAAATGCTTCAAGGTAATGAGCAAGGGAATGAGACAGTCTTGGGAATGTTGTCACGGGTCTCTGCTCGGATATGTTGAGGGCGGTGAGATGTATAGATGAGTCATCCAGGCTTAGAAATTCACCTTCCTCGGGTTGGGTGATTGGTTCAATGTCAATGGAATGGCTCTAAAAGATGTTTCTCTGTTCAAGGAATCATGGTCCAGTGATTGTACAGTCCCCACGTGGTGTTCATCCTGGAAGACCAGGTTGTAATAAATAGTAGTAATAAGAATATAATGATGATGATGATGATGATGATGATGATGGCAGGTGGTGCTTACAGAGTGCATCCTGGGCACATCCCAGGCCCCAGCCTCTAAGCACATACACCTGCAGGACGTGGCCACCTGTTTCTGACCACAGCAGAACAACTTGGAACATAGGAGTCCAGCCCATGGAGACCCTCCCTCAGTATTTCCTGTGTGTGTGTGTGTGTGTGTGTGTGTGTGTGTTTCCCTAAAGACATGACCTGTGCCACTTTTGGAGACAAACATTGCCTTCTTTAGATTGTGGCCAAAGCTGTCTGGGCATGTGCCCCTAAGAGACAGATCTACAGGGAGCCTTAGCAGGTTCAGTGCTGTTAAGCAGAGACTTGATGGAAATTATGGAAAAAGCCTGTGCAACGGTGACCCTGAATTCCTAGGGCTGGTCATTTATGGTATGGATGAAACTGCTTCACTTTCTAGGCCTTTCTTGGCTAGTTTCCTGCACTTTGGTCTGGGCTTTTTTGTTTGTTACTTAGAAGTGAGGGTCAATGGAAATAGTTTAAATCAAATGGGTTCGTTTTGTAATCGTTCTGGCAAATGCTAAGGAATAGAGGTGCAAATAAAGGAATGGAGCAGGGCTTTCAGATTTCCCATGCACCATATTTCTATAAATTGTCATTGTTTTATGCGCACACACATGCTCACACAAATGTAACGTTCTACCTATCCATCCATCCTTCCACCATCTATCCATCCTACATTCATCCACCCATTCATCTATCCATTTATCCATCCATCCACCCATCCATCATTTATCCATCCATCAACCCATCCACCTACCTATCCATCCATCCATCCATCCATCCATCCATCCATCCATCCATCCACTCACCTATCCATCTATCTTTCTATCTATCCATCATCCATTCATCCATCCATATCCATCCATCCATCCATCCATCCATCCATCCGTTTATCAATCCAACCATCCATCAACCCATGCACCTACTCATGCATTATCCATCCATCCATCCATCCTCTGTGCTGCATATATATGTGTATTTGGAAGACAAAATTAAGTTTAATATTTCTTTCCTTCTGCTCCTTCACCACTGATTCTGAAAATCCGCCCTGCTTTCCCCAACTCCTGACCCCAAAGATGCATACCCAGCCTCTCATGCGACGGGAAAGAGCATCAAGATTTCCATTTAAGGAGATGTTCTCTTCTTCAAGGCAGATGTGGTCAGAAACATTGTTTATTGTTTATTATTATTTTTTATTGAATGTTTAGATTTTCATCAGACTTTCAGGGTTAGGAAAACTGGCCTTGGAATCCAACCAGTCTGGGGTTAGGTTCTCATCATGTCTGTGTAAGAAACCCTGATTGTTGTGAAACTGGCGCAAGATCCTTTACGTAAAAAGCTTATCACAACGTTTGGCATTTAGTGGGTCACCAATGATAAGCACTATAAAAAAGGACAGTAATTAACAGTAGATTTTCTTATGTTCGGTACACTGAAAAGAAATAATAACAAATTTTATATTTGGAACACTGTTTAATAATAGTGAATTTTATGTTTGGTACATTGTATAATAATAATGATGATAGTAAATTTTATATCTGGTACACTGCATAATAGTAATCATGTATTTTACGTATGGTACCTAGGAAATAATAGCAATTTACCAGTCTAAATCTATAAATAAATGTTAATAATAAGCCATTGAGGTGTATTTATGATATGATTTCTGGATTTTTTTGCAGTTCTCTATGTAACGTAATATAAACCAATCCTGTTATGCTGGGTGTTGCAGAATTTGGCATCATTTCTGGTCAGTTGTGGGGAAAACATTGAAAAAAAAATCTCCCACTGACTTGCAGATGAGCATGAAGAGTGGTGGGAATGTCAGATTATATCAAATGTGATCATCCAAAGTACTCTGTTGCTCAGATCAGCTGTGAGCTCCTTCCTGTTTTTTAAAGAAATGTTTTTAAAGACATTTTTAACAAATGTTAATTAGCATAGGTTATTTACTTTGGGTTTCACAACTGTGGATATTATTGGTTGGTTTTCCCGGTTTCAGGGCTCCTGAATGTCACTGAAACCCACATTTCGCTTATGTGTGGTGATAAAGGAGACTGATTAAACGCTATCTAGTCATTTTAGATAAATACCCTTTGTGTGTGTGTGTGTGTGTGTGTGTGTGTGTGTGTGTGTGTTTTAAGTATTTTGTCATTCTTGGAGAGGAAAAAAAATTAAAAAATAAATAATAATTTAAAAAAATAGATTTTTTTTTTTTTAACTATAGGAAACACCGTTTAGGAAATTTAAGGATGTTGTGCCCTGAGCACATTTTCTTTTAAAGTTCATGGAGACTTTAATGTAAAAAAATAAATAAATAAATAAAAGTGGATAATATTTAGAAGTACCAGCATTTGCAGAAAATTAATGTATTTGCTAAGAGTTACACCCCCTCTTAGGATATCTTAGGATATCAGTTCCCTTGGACATTGGCCTCTAACTTTTGAATATCCAATGTGTCTTTGTCTTTGTCTTTACTGTGTCTTTGTCTTTACTGAGGCGTGATTGACATAACGCTCTATTAGTTCTGTGTGTATAGCATGACGATGCGATATTTGTGCATATTGAGAAGTGATAAAAAAAAAAGAGAGAGAGAAGTGATCACCTTAGTAAACGTAGAGAACATCCATCAGCACCCATGGTGACGATTTTCTCTTTCTTGCGATGACCCAATACGTTCATTTCATCATGAACGGCCCGTGAGGGCAAAAGAAAGGACCTTCCTAACAAATTTCCAGAGCGAGAGGATTCCTTTTATTTTTCAAAGCTTTATCTGACTTTTACACATAAGACCCATTATTTTTGGGTGGCGATTTGGGTTTCTAGGAACACCGAGCAGAAAGTATGGAGAGTTTACATATGCCCTGTGTCTTCCTACATATGCCCAGTTCATTCTGTTTCTAAACTCTTGCATCACTGTGGTACGTACATTCGTTACAATTGACGAGCTCATATTGCTGCCCCATTATTAACTAAAGTCCCTCGGTGACTCTAGGGTTCACTCTTTCTCTTGGGTATCCCATGGATTCCCAAAAAATGAGTCTTTCCATCATCTGCCACCATCACTGTATCCTACAAGAACAGTTCTGATGTCCTTTGCTCCATTTTTTTTTTTTAATCCCTCCTTTGACCCCAGGAGCCGTGGCAATCATGGATCTCTAGTTTTAGCTTTGGTTTTAACACTCTTTTTTTTTTTTTAATTTTTTCTTTAAATCTATACAAAAGTGCCCATGAAGCTGAAGCGTGTTCTCGGAATGTTGAGTGGGATGATCTGGTTCCTTAAATCAGTAACATCCGTACACCCTGGGAGGGAGAACAGGAAACACACAGTGTGTGCCGGGGCGTGCGTGCATGCATGCCCCTGCCTTTGTTGGGACAGGACGCTGCCTTCTCGTTGAGGCAGACCTTGGGCTCTTTGCCCAGTGTTGACATTTGTGCCAACGCGGCAGATGGAAATCCTGGCCTTTGCACCAGCCCTGCTGGGCCCAGGTCTGTTGTTGGGGCTGTCACGCCCTCGCGGCATATTGAAATCACACACGACTCCCCCACACTGTCGGGATAAATATGTGGAGGCAAAGTGTGGATGTGCTGGTGTCTCGTACTCCTGCTTTTCAAGCGCACGAGGCAGGGCTTTTTAAAACGCTCTATGCGCACGCGTGTGTTTTAATCGAGGTGAAGTCCACGCAATGCGTGACTCACTGTTTTCACAGGTGCCGCTCAGGGGCATTTAGCACACTCTCTGCAAGATGAGCTACTTGGGAATGGGACAAATATGAGAACTATTTCTATTTATTTTATTGACCAAACAGGAGGAACACAGCCTTGTGGATAGGAAACATACTAATGAACAATGATCCCTGTGTGCCTATGGGATGCGTGCTTGCGAGTGTTGTAAGACTGAGAATAATCACAAAAATGGGACTGCCATGGCTCTGAACTTTGGACCTCACAGAGTCCTCACTTCCTTTTTCTATCAGGCCGACTTGAAATTTTTCATTTTTGCTTGAGGTCCCACCCAGGCCCACACCTTATTTTTCACTATGAAGGATTTTCCTACTTCCATATTTTCTATTTCAGCGAAGATTTTTGGAGGCATGAGCATTAAACGTACATCCCAGCCTGACCCACGTCTGCACCTGCTTTACAAACACAGAACACTGTGGATTTTTGACTGGTAATATGGGGGGTTTTGTGAGATGTTTAATTTGAATTCTATAGGAGAAAGAAAATCTAACAAAAGACGGAAGGCTACTTGACATTAATTAGGATAATAATGTTTTCTGAACAAAATGCAATCATCTGAACTTCCCAGGGGCAAGCGATGAGGCAGTGTAGGTGTGTGCACATGCCCATATGAAAGTCTGTGTGTGAGCCTCTGTGTGTGTGTGTGTGCATTCCTGTATTGGTGCACAGCATGCATATTGTCATGTACTCACGTACATGCATGTGGTGTGTGTGCCTGCTGTCTGTGTGCAAGTGTGGTGTGTGATGACTGTGTATTTATGTGTGCATCTGTGACGTGCATGTGTGGATTGTGGCGTGTACATGCATATGTGCCATATGCACGTCTATGCACATCTGTTGTATGTGCCATATGCTTGTGTGTGGTGTGCACATATGTATGCAGTATGGGGGATCTATGCGTGTCTGCACATATGTTGGTGTATGCACATGTGTAGTGTGCAGGTACATTGTGTGGTATGCCTGCACAATTGCGTGTGTTGGCAGCTGACCGATGCTGGATGTATAAGGGAATTTAGAGGTCACTTGTCTAATGAGGTTGTTTTAGTCCAATACAAGCCTTGACATAGTCTCTTCAGGAAGAATGCCTGGTCTTTTTGACGTCCCCGTCTCGTCCCTCAGTGACATCTGGGCTCTGATGGGGGGCTTCGATGCCTTCCAGGAGGTGGGGCCGAGGGGTGTGGGTTACCAGGTGCTGTCTGTGGCTGTCCCAAGTCTGCCTGTCGATGTTCCAGGACTTTCAGGGAGCTGCTGGCACTCTCAGCTGATGTCAGTGGCTGGTGAGCAACGTGGTCTGGCCACGGGCAGATGGCACTTCTGGCTCCGATTGTACCAGAGTTGCACCCTCCGGCGAGTCCCTGCAATACCTTCCACCCCATCCTGGTGCAGTCTGTCCCGTGACCTGGCTCTGGGGTCATGCTGCTCCCCCAAAGGGGGGCCGCAGCTTTTTTCTGTGGCTTACCCCTCGCCATCTGCACCATGAAGGACCCTAGTGAGACCAAGATGGGGGTCGGGGAAACTGTGCCCTCTCTCTGCTGAGCAAGTCTGACCACTCAAGGGCAGATGGGAGCTGTGAATAAGCCCAGACCCCAGCTTTTCTCTCTGGGAGCCAAGGAACTGATTGCTGTTTTCAAGGGTGCCCATCATCTGGGAGATTTGCTCCCCTTTGCAAGAACCAGCCTGTATAGGAGCCAGAGCTGCGTGACCAAAGGACGTCCCACCCTGGAGGAGAAAAAAACAGCAAAGCAGAGAAAACAAATGAACTCGGATTGAAATCCTGGCTAGTTCAGCTCCTCTGGAAGGCACCGTAGCCTCCTCTGCCTCAGTTTCCTTGTCTCTGCAAAGCAGGATGGTTGTGTCACTGTCACAGGGATGGAGGGGCCACACTGAGTGGACTCTCAGGACTCACATGTGTGAGCATTTTAATGCACTGATGGCTGATGGTGGGTTGGACGCTGGGCATTGGCCCATAGGAACAGCTCGTGGAAGGTACCAGAGGCTCCTCTGTTTGAGAGTGAGATCTAGGTGACTTTGTCTCTAGGGGGCACTTGCAAGCATCTGGAGACAGTGCTGGCAGTCACAACTGGTGCAGGTGTGGACACCTGGCATCTGGTGGAGGGAGACCGTGGACACTGCTCAGCATCTGACGGTGGCCAGGACATCCCCACCTCAGACTGTCATCCAGTCTTGAATGTCAGTTCGTGCTGAGGCTGAGAACACCTGACGTGGCATGAGGGGTTCTAGCTATCATCCATCTATCATATCTACCTATCTCAGCTATCCATCCACTCACTCATCCATCCATCCATCCATTCTATCCTCTATCATCTCTCTATCCATCATGCATTAATTCAATCAATCAATCATCATCATCTACTCATCCAGTCATTCATCCACCCTTCTATTCTATCATCCATCTGTCTATCCATCTGTCATCTATCCATCAATCTAACCATCTATTCTGTGTATGTATCTGTGTATCTATCTACCATCTATGCACCCATCCATCCACCATCCATCCATCTATCCATTCTATGTATCTCTCCACGTATCTATCATCTCTCTCTTTATGTTATTTTACGTAATATATTCTTTTATGAACATTCTTAATGTGTATATATATTTATAAACATAAAAGAAGGTATGCAGAGACACATATATGTAACGATTCCCTCATATGTTTATATGTACTACGTATATACGTATTATAAGTGTATATACGACTCTGAATCAGCAATAACATAATGCGTGTGTGTGTGTGTCCATCTATATGTGGGGACACTCATTCTTTTGTTTGTTTGTTTGTTTTTAGGAAGCTTTACGCCCAACATGGGGCTTGAACTCATGACCCTGATATCAAGAGTTGCGTGCTCTTCCGACTGAACCAGCCAGGCGCCCCTGAAGACTCGTCTTTTGTTTTGTTTTGTTTTTTGAAGACTCGCCTTTTGTTTGTATACATGCATTTTCCATGTATGTAAGTTACACACATATATGCAGATTGAAGAATGTGTACAAAGGAATATATATATATTACATACACACACATCCCATATGGATCTCAGTGATCTCAGTATGCGTGTCTGTGTTCATGCCTGGCTGCTGCTTCGAATCCATAGGAAAACAGTCTCCATGTTCTCATTTATGAGCAAGATAACAAGCACACACAAAGACAAAACTCAGTTCTTTATCTGAAGTTTGTTCCTGGTGTACCGGGCTGTTTCTGTTATACTTCTTTGTATCTAGTGTGCTCCTGGACACTCAGTACTAACTCAAATAATTGCTGGCATGAGAAAATTAATAAATGAAGGGTGTCTACTATTTTTTTAAAGAAGGGGATCCCTGAGTGGCGCAGCGGTTTGGCGCCTGCCTTTGGCCCAAGGTGCGATCCTGGAGACCCATGATCGAATCCCATGTCGGGCTCCCGGTGCATGGAGCCTGCTTCTCCCTCTGCCTATGTCTCTGCCTCTCTCTCTCTCTGTGTGTGTGACTATCATAAATAAATAAAAATTAAAAATAAATAAATAAATAAAGGGGATTTGGCAGTCAGGAGTGGTATAGACTACTATCCACTGGATCTTGTTATTATGGATGATTTTCTGTTGACTCTGGTCTGCTGTGCCTTAGCTGTGCGTGTGGGGTAGTTTAGGGATGCAACAGGTCTGTCAGGGAGGCTCATCGATTTGGGGGTGATCATTATAGAAAGGGGACCAGTCAAGTGGCATCTTTGGTGCCAAACAACCTCGATGCATAAGACTCAAGGTTCTAGAAAGGAGGGAATGTAGCAAGAGCCTGAGACACAGGGCAGGGAATCACCTATTTGCTGACAGATGAGGTTCACATAGAGAGGCATGCGCACTTCAGTGGCATCATCCCATCCTGAAGGTGGAGACTCACTGGGAGGACGGGGAGCCTGGGCTGGGCTGATGGACTTGCCTTCAGCACAAGCCAAGGAGATGTCTATCACAGACAGTCCTTTTCGTGGGGTCAAGATGGGGTTGCCCATCTGTGATGTGCACTTCCTCATCTTACCATAGCATTGAAGTCTGGTTTGGAATCCAAAAGTTTTATATATATATAGACATTCTTCAATATTCTCTTCATCATAAAAAAAAAAGATGTAAATTCAGAGAGAAACAACCGGAGCATTTTTTTTTCGGTGTCTGGGAACATCCATGGGGCTGGCTGTCACCTCTCCCCTCCTTGGTTCAGATTGCATTTGTATGTTAGAGAGCAGAGCGCAAGTACAGGCGTGCGTTCTCTTTGATGGGATTGACTTTAATTGCTCAATACAAAACACTTAGAGCTGGAATTTCAAATCGCTGATAATGAGCAGGGCGTTGTCCTGGAAGACTCCCCGGAAAAATTGTGGTCACTAATGTAGAAGCAGCAGCGAACAGCAAAGCTCATCTGGGAGACTCTCCAGAACTTTCCTCATTAAGAATTTAAAATAGCTTTATGGGAAAGGTGTGGTTCAGAAGCAGAGATACCTGCTTTCAGAATGAAATGGAAAATATAGCCGAGTATTTTGGGGGAAGGACGATTCAAATGAGATTTCATTGCCTTGTATATCAGCTATGAGCCCCCCAAATGAGCTCCTAGAAATGGCTGCATTGCTGTGTTTCAGGTGTCGGGGATCCATGCACTGAGGTCCAAATCTGGCCCGCTGTGTGCTTTTATAAATAAAGTTGTATTGGTACACAGCCATATGCATTCATTTGCATATTGGTACTGTCTATGGCCATTCCCCGTTACAAGGACCGAGTTCGGTACTTTCAAAGGAGATTCAGTGGCTCAGGAAGCCCAAAGTATTTAACTCTTTGGACTCTTCAGAAAACAGTTGACAAACCTCCCTCTATTGATAAACTTGGCTTCCTTTTAGACAGGATCCTCACGTGCCCATGGCTTTAGAGACTTAAGATCATCACTGGGTGCTTGGGTGGCTCAGTTGATTGAGCATCTGCCTTTGGCTCAGGTCATGATCTCAGGGTCCTGAGACTGAGCCTCACATCGGGCTCCCGGCCCAATGGGGCGTTTGCTTCTCCCTCTACCCCTCCCCACCTCTTGCTCTCTCTCTCTCTATCAAATAAATGAATACATAAAATGTTTTAAAAAATAAAATCATCACTTGGAAAAATTTTGTTTCTAATATGTAAAGTTTGAATACTGGTTTTCTTTCTACTGTTTATCAGTAGAGTATGTCACCCCTATTTTTTAAATGATAAAGGAAAACGAAGCAAAGAGATCATTTAAATGTTGGAAGGCCCACATATTTTGTTTTCTCTGGCTGACTTTACGTTACTCTGCCTAAATTGCCGTCTTTCTAAGAAAGGCTGGCTGAAAATTCCACCCAGAATTTTATGTGTAATCTTCAAATACTGTGAAATTAATAACTCATTTTGGATTAACCAATAGATTCCATTTTCATCGAAAGACAAAGATGTCAATGAAAGATCCCCAGACATGGTTTTTCTGTTCTTTACTTCTTCCTTCTTCACGTCAATGGGTGGTGGAGACGCCCCAAGACTCCTGGACTCCCACGGAAGCAGACGTTGAGCGATCCCATTTCCCTTTGGTTTAGTTACCGATGGGTGGAAGGGAAATTTCAAAGCCAGGAGAGGAGGACCTGAAAGGAGAGAATCCTTCATCTCCATGCATTTTGATCAAGTCCCTCACTAATTCTCCTGGGGATTCATTACATTCTGATGGTTTGCAAAGTGATTGAGTAACCTAGGTAGCCAAAGAATCTGAGTTTGAAAATGAGCAAAACCACAATAACTCCCTGGATTTTTAACTGCATCTAGGATTGGTTGAGTGTTCTCTCTGAACCCTACTAGCTTTCTCTTTCCTGTTGGTTATTTTAGGTTGGCAGCCCCGAATCAACTGTTGTTGGGATATTGGAAGACGATTGACACATTTTAGAGTGAACTGAGGACCTCAGATACGATTGCCTATCAGGAAAAGTATAAGGCTGAGTTTCAGAACCAATGTCATAGAGCAGGCTTTTTATTTCCTTTTTCCTGCCCAAATTCAAATTGTGATTCTGGACCTACAGGAAAATTATTTTGTCTGTATTTTAGGTAAAATTTAAATCCCAGACATTTGGAAAAATTCCCAAGCCATGTTGACAATGGTCAATGAAACACATATATTTGAGAGAGAAATTCTGAGCATGAGTGAGGGGAAGGTGTGGAGATAGAGGGAGAAGCAGCCTCCCTCCTGAGCAGGGAGCAGCGATGTGTTGCTCCATCCCAGGACCCTGAGGTCATGACCTGAGTTAAAGGCAGACGCTTAACCTAGTGAGCCACCCAGATGCCTTAATGTATTCTTTATATAACATGAAATTGTTCATACCACACCAACATGTCACAGTTTGCTTGTACTACTACATTCGTACCATAGAAGGAATTTTGTTCCTCAAACACTTTTTTTTTTCCCAATACCTTCCACCCATGTCTTACACCTGCAATGAGATGCCTTCCTAATGCTATGGTCCAATGCGAAGACTGATGGCACCTGTAACACCAATTAAAGCCTGGGTCATGTTAGTGTTCACTGCATGAGGGAATGAGAATCTATTAATTCCATCAATGTGTGGGCTTATTTTCTCAAATAAACATCTTTAAGTAGGAGTTTTCCTTCTTGGAGGACAATAGAGAATCAAAGTACTTGTGTTGCTAACTTTGTTCGAATCTCCAGTTCTATATGCTCCTACTACTCCCAGTGATGGTCTTCCTAAGTGGCCTCGTACTGGTTCAAAGGTTTCACATCTCTAACAAGCACTGGGTGTTCTATAAGAATGATGAATCACTGACCTCTACCTCTGACTAATAATACATTATATGTTAACTAATTGAATTTAAACTAAAAAAAAAAAAAAATCACACCCCTACCTTGTACCCATGGGTCTTAAAAACCAAAGTAACAGTAGGAACATGACATTGTTCTTTATTTTCTTTATTTCCTGTAGTGAGCAGCTCAGTATCCATTATATTCATAATGATCAGCTTCATACAAGCGTGTAAATAATACACAGGCTGTCTAATCCGATCAAACAATAAGTACTTTTCGTGAAGAGTTTCCTCCAAGTCCTTGTAAATCAAAACATTCTTCAGACATCATCTCAAATAACCCAACATTTCAGTTGCTGTTCAGATAATCAAAAAGAAAGCACTGTCTACAGACTTACAAATGCAGCAGAAAATGAATGTGTTGGCAGCAGATCTGTTTCATATTACGGAGTCATAATCGTGCAGCTTTGTCTGGGGTCTGCAAACCGGAATCAGCCCGCAGGTTTGCTTCCAAAACAGGCATAGAGTAAGACTGGGTCCTGGTTGGGAACACGGGGCACGCTCAAGTTTTGTGATTTGGGGATGGGTTTTAAAAGGAACTGGTTTCAAAGGTGTGGGAAGGACATGGGAAAGCCCAAGGCAAGAGTGCAGGAATCTGAGTCATAAAGAAACATAAAGAAAAAGAGTTGCCACAATCGTGAGGCGTGGATGGGGTGTGTGGGAAGGGGCACCTGGCAGCCAGGGATGCGGCCAATTTCCCTTTTGTCTCTCACTCCTGCCTCCTGCTGCAGTACCCCAGCCTTTTGACAGACTAGAAACCAGAGCTAAGGGAACATATTGATTCACCAAACTCTCCGGAAGCTCAGAGCAGAGTACAGAAAGGTGAACTGAGTCATGATGGGTGAAAAGGCAAGCCGGAGATACCCAGCAGAGATGGTTAGACTTCTTTTCATGGGGATTTTTTTAAAATAAATTTACTTTTATTGGTGTTCAATTTGTCAACATACAGATCACACCCAGTGCTCATCCCATCAAGTGCCCCTCTCAGTGCCCGCCACCCAGTCACCCCCACCCCCCGCCCACCTCCCCTTCCACCACCCCTAGTTCGTTTCCCAGAGTTAGGAGTCTTTCATGTTCTGTCTCCCTTTCTGATATTCCCACTCATTTTTTCTCCTTTCCTCATGGGGATGTTTGATTTTTGTTTGTTTGTTTGTTCACTCACTTTTGTGTGTGTGTCAGAGCAATCTCTCTGTTGAGTTGTGCTTAGAAGTAAAAAATTCATTTATTGGTCATGTTTAATTTTAAAATTGTATTGATTTATTATTTTTTCAAGAGAAAGCATGAGTGAGGGAGGGGCTGAGAGAGAATCTTAAGCAGGCTCCACGCTCAGTGAAGAGCCTGACCCAGGGCTCAATCTCAGGACTCCAAGATCATGACCTGAACTGAAATCAAGAGTCAGATGCTTAACCAACTGAGCCACCCAGGCACCTCAATTTCATTTATTGTTTATCTTTTAAAGATTTTATTTTTTTAATTTTTATATATTTATTCATGAGAGACACACAGAGAGGAAGAGACACAGGCAAAGGGGAGCTGAATGTGGGACTTGATCCTGGCCAAAAGGCAGATGCTCAACCACTGAACCACTCAAGCATCCTGGAACCTCAATTAAAAATTTTTTTTTCTTAAAAAAGTAATATCTATGCTCAACATGGGGCTCAAACTCACAACCCCCAGATCAAGAGCCACATGCTCTACCAACTGAGCTAGCCAGGCGCCCCCCAGAAGTCAAAATTTAATGCATTCTTATAGAAAGGGTTACCAGTTAACAGCAATGGTCTCAGTAACTACCATTAACTAGGATGCATCCAGTTAGCTACAGTATCAAGTGATTTTATTATTCTTTTCTTAAATCTTGCGGAGATCCACCAAATGTCATGCTGCATGTTTTAACTGTCCCTCTGTATGGACTGATTCTTAAAAAATTTCTTTGAATTCACCTTTTGTTGGATACAGGCTGCTTATTTCATTCGGAGAGCCAGCTTCTCCTGCAGAAGTATCCGACGAGAGGCCGTTCATACAGCTCATTTCGTCAGTGTCACCAATTTGAAGAAATACCAATTTCTTTCCCAGAATCGATTTCCCTTTTCTCTGATATCTTAATATATTCTACCCCTTAAAAGATGAACTTTCAAGATGCTATTATCAGAAGTAAATCACGGATCAATGAAAGGCAACCGATTTTTTCAATAACAATTAGATCTCTTCATGATGCAGTTTCACATTGAGATTTCCTACCTCAATAGTTGCAGCAGTGAAGAATTGCCTCAAATCGTTTTAAAGGTTTGCAGAATGCATTTTCAGGAGCTGAGCTGAAAGAGATTGCATTTTAGAGATTGAGGCATCCTTCGCTATTACGACATTGAGACTTTGAGGGCACGTGTTTTGTGAAATGTTCCCGCATCCCCTAACAAAGGGGTCTGTGCTGTAGTGGTTTGGGAGGCAAGTCCCTATCTTCCCTCTTGGAGAGTCCCAAAATCTTCAGGTATGTAAAGGCGTGAACATGATGCATCTACTTTTGACAATAACTTCAGACATTGAGTATCTTTTCGATTGCTTTGTTTTTAAGAGACAGAGAAGGACTGCATGTGAGCCATAGGAGGATGGGCAGAGGCAGAGAGAGAGAATATTATTAATCAGGCTCCACACTCAGCACACAAGCTCAACACTGGGCTCAATCTCATGACCCTGAGATCACGATTTAAGCCAAAAATCAAGAGTCAGATGCTCAATGGACTGAACCACCCAGGCACCCTGAGTATCTTGATACCCATATGGCTTTATTATAATTACAGTTAGAAAAATTACCTGATGTATTTCAATAGTTACCTTTAAAAAAAAAAACAATCTCCTAGGCTTCTCTTAGGTGGATATGCAATATGATATGGATATGGGATAATTTGAAATCGTTAAGATTTTATTTCCAATCTAGACTTGGTCATTTACTGGGTAAATGAACACACAAGACGTTTTAAGTTTCTGGGACTTTTTATTCTTCTGCAAAATAGAAATTATCCTTTTAAAAAAAGGGTTGTATTTATTTAATTGAGATTGAAGAGCAGAGGGAGAGCAAGAGAGAATCTCAAGCAAACTCTACTGAGCACAAAGTCCAACATGGGCTCAATTCCAAGACTCTGACATCATGACCTGAGCTGAAATAAGGAGTAGATTGCTTAATCAACTGAGCCACCAAGGTGCCCCAAATGGAAGTTATTCTTTTTTTTTCAGAAGTTATTCTTATTACATATGTTAGTTTTCAGTTTCTCTCTCCATGTTTAATTATATTGAGATACATATTAATGATGTATATATCATTATTATACATTATATATTACTAATCTATTCCTCTATGATGTCTGATGTCCTGATAATCCCATAAAGCACATCTTTCATCTTAAGAAGTTGGACTCAGGTCTTATGTTTGTATTTTGCTCGTCTCTCCTTAACATGCTCATGTTTTCCTCTACCTTCTATATCGAATGGAATATCGATATAAATCTGATCGAATGTCCCTCTGTACTAATTCTCTCACCTGTGTTATTTCCAGGTTAGTTTCAATAGACCAATTTTCTCCTAATGATGGACCATATATATATCTACTTTGCCTGTCTACTCATTTTTGGTTGGTGCCAGACATTGTTAATGTTCTAGAATGCAGTCAAAATTTTCAGAAAAAAATTTTTTGAGCTTTGCTTTTTTTTCCCCAAATATTTTATTTTATTTTTAAGATTTTATTCATTTATTCATGAGAGACACAGAGAGAGAGGCAGAGACTCAGGTAGAGGGAGAAGCAGGCTCCCTGTGGGGAGCCCTGATGTGGGAATTGATCTCAGGACCCCAGGATTACGACCTGAGCTGAAGGCAGATGCTCAACCGCTGAGCCACCCAAGTGTTGTAAAGATTTTATTTTTTAAAGTAATCTCTACATCCCAACATGGGGTTCGATCTCATGACTTGCATGCTCTACCAGCTGAGATAGCCCAGGACCCCCAGAGCCTTGCAGAATCAAAGCGCCTTTAGTTGATTGTTTCTGTCTGCACAATACTGAGACAATACTCTTTGGAGTATGCTACCTAATGCCCCAGTACTGCAAGCTTTCTCCTACTCTTACTTGAGAGGAACGTAACTATTCCTGGCCCTGTGAGAGCACCAGAGACTGCTCCCTCTACTCCTTTTAAGGATTCTTTTCCTAGATGAATGCATTTCTTATCCCGAATGTGCTGATTAGTCAGACTGGAAAGAGGATCTTCTGCACATCTTTGTGGTTCTTTTTCTGTGTAGCTGTTATGTCTCCAGTACTCGGCAGACTCCAGCTGAGTCGGTGTCCTCAAACTCCCAAATGCATGCCCTCAACCCTGAACATTGGCCAGGCATTCTCTGGGCTTCTTCCCCTTTTGCTACATCCTATGGAATCTCTCTCTCCAGGCAGTAAGTTGGGGGAGATTGGAGGATCGGCTTATTTGTTTCCACTATCTCAGGGATGACTGTCATAGAGCTGAAAACTTTTTTTCATATATTTTGTCTGTTTTTTACATTTGGTTCTTATTACGCCATCTTGGGTGACTATAAGTTGTCCAAGGCTTGAATGAAATGACCTAAGTAAGGTGGTTGCATGTGGACATTACATAGGAAATGCTATGTTTCTCATTCATAGTATAGAGATAAGAAATGGATATCTCAGGGCTTTTCTAATTGAGGGAACTTATTTGGTAGTGGGACATTCAGGATGTGAGCTTTCACCTGGTATCTTCTGTGTTTAAATTTTAGGAGTAGAAGAAAAGAGAAAATTCTACGTTGAATTTAAACACAGAAAAACCCATCATTGTGCTAAACATGTAGTGTTTCTTTGTAATATTCCTCTTATACTCAATGAAATGGAAAGATGGTAAGTTCCTTGATTTTTTTTGGGGGGGGGGCAAAAACCATCGCCCAGCATAGTGTGGGATTTTAGTACGTGTCGGGTAATTAGTGAATATAGACGTTAGTATAGAGTCTGCCCGGGTCTATAAATGTTCAGCCGTTCCTCATCTTCAGCTAATATTTGTAAAAAAGAATTGTAGGATTCTTTCCCTTTCTCATTAAATCATGTTAACTTTGACTCTAGCTCCAGAGGAAAAAGTTCTTAGAATTTTAAAATTTCAAGCATCTTTCCCACGACATACATTTCAGTGAAAGTTTTCTAGGTAGTAAAACAAAATGTATGGATGTGTCACACAATGTGTATTTGAACGTTTGTTTCTGTGAGCTAACCTCTCCAAAGATACATATCTCTTATTGGTTTCTACCTGAGGCTGTTTTAAGCAGAACTGAGGGAATAATTTAGCATTTCGAGAACACCATTTGGTGGAAGGTTAGTTCTCCTCCATGTACCGTGGGAATGGAGCTAAGATGAGATTTTAGAAGAAGTGACAGTGAGATCATCTCTACGAAGCGGTTCAGGGGTGGAGTGATGGGTCTTGCATGCAATGCTGAGGAGAGAAGTTTCTCCAATGGAATTATCATCTTGGGGTGAAAACAAAATACTAGATTGATGTGCCCCTTTAATGCTTATCCAAAGTCTAATGAGATTTCTTTACTCATTGCATTTTTTAGGGATTAAATATTTTTGTTTCTCTCTTTAAAATAAAATTGTACATTTTTCCAGTGTCCGACATGTATTGAGATAACAACCAATTAACATACCCACCTACTGACACAGTTATCATTTGCAAATTTCCTGCATTCAGTACAGTGTTATTGGTTATAGACACCACATTGTGCATTCGATCCTCAGAACTTACACACCCTATGGAATTCAAATTTTGTACCCTTTGCCAACATAGCCCATTTCCATCACCCCTCAGCCTTTGAAAACCACCATTCTATCCTATACTTTTATGTATGCAATATTTTCAGATTCCACATATGAACGGCATCGTGCAGTAGCTGTCCTTCTATGCCCAGCTTATTGCATTTAGCATAACATCCTCCAGGTTCATCCTTGTTGTTGGAAATGGAAGGATTTCCTTCTTTCTTAAGGCTGAATAATAGCCCTTTGTGTATTTAGAGCGTAGTTTCTTTCCACGGTCATCATCTGTTGATAGATCCTTGGTTTCTGTACCGCGACGGTTGTGAATAATGCTGCAGTGAGCATGGGAGTGCAGATACCTCTTTGAGATCCATATTTCATTTCTGTTGGGTATATGCTGGCCGTTATCATTTAAGATGAAGGACCGTCCAAGCAGGATAGGATACCCATGCCAGGGGAGAGTAAGCCAGCCTGCAGGCCCCATCACCTTACCTAGGGAGTAAAGGTGCTAAGGAGGCCAAATTGGTGACCTTTCTTCACACATCTCCAACCTCAAACTTCCTCATGGACAAGTGCAAGGCAAATTCATAGTTTTCAAGATGCTATTTTATGTGGGAAAGGCAATTTGATTTGCCTCAGTGTTCTAAAAGAGGTCATTTATCTTTCCCTGAGAATTGGTTCCCTACTGGCCGTCTGTTTTGTTTCATCTCACCAGACACACGGACGTCAGAGTCATTATCTCGAGAACGGCTTCTGCTCACTGTGGTTTGTTTGAACACGACTGTGATTCCAGAAACCAGACACCAAATAGGATATTAACCTACTTACGAGAAAGGCACCCCTAAAGTGGTGGTTCTCGGACTTTAGGCTGTGTCAGAACCACACAGAACGCTTGTAAAAATGTAGCTTTTGATGCTGTGGGTCTGGGGATTTGCATTTGTCCTAAGGGTTTGTATCTGGAATAAGGGGTGCTGATGCTCCTCCTGGCCCAAGGACCCTGTTTGAAAAGCACTGCCTTGGAAGTGTAGTAGTGTTATAAAATGAGCTAACGAGTGGGTTTAGTTTCTTATGAAAACATTTTCTACTGCCTTAGACAAGTTTACCAAACAGCCGTCTTTGCTCATACTGAGATTCTGTTTTCCTTGTAGTATGCTCCACATGGCATTATGCACAACCTGCTCAGAGATTTACAATCTGAGTTGCAGGATGTACGGACGGGACCTCGGTTCTGCTCCTCAAACAGGTGAGAGGATGATAAATCCCCAATCTGTGCAGGAGAGGTGGTCTGCCTCTGGCCAGATAACTGTATCCTTGGTGGGATGACTTGCCGCGCTTCCTCCATGTTTTTCTGAAGGGATGGAAACAGGTTTGAGAGGATGCAGTTGGTTTGCAACATGTGGCTCAGCCACTCAGCCAGGCCACCAATTGCCTGGAATTCAGATGGGAGGCAATGGACATGGGACCAAACAGGAAGAGGAAATCGGTAGCTCTGTTCTGCCAATAAGATTCTAGTGTTGGCTTTACCCAGAGGGGCTTGGCCGTGTAAACTATGGTGACATCAGGGAAACAGTTCTTTCCTTTACGTGGAGGGTGTTCTGACTTAGGGAATTAAAGTTTGCCCTTTATGGGAAGGTGTCTGATTCAATATTTCCCTTTGAACATTTGCATGAATAAAAAGGTTTCTCTGCAACTCACAGTGGCGTATAGACTTTGACGATGACAAAACATGGCATGTGTTGGTTGCAAACACCAAAGTCTTTCCACTGGCTCTTCCAGGGAGGTCGACGTCCCTTAGAACTCTCCTGAAACCCCCTCACGTTGAATCTAGAGCCAATTAACTCAGATTTGGGGGAGGTCCCTGCCTGGAGGGAGTGAATCCTGGAGCCAGAAAAGTGGGTGCTAACTAAGGAGGTCTGGAGGGATCGTATACAAGTCTGAAGAGTGACATGTTCTCTTGAGGAGGTGTTGACGCAGATGCAAGGGAATAAGGTTAAGAGACAGGTATGCATGTGAGACTATTCCTTGTCAGGATGTTTTCCTTGCTTTAGGGAAGAAATCTCTTCTGGAGTAGTGAGCTCAGTAATTACGAGAGCTGACAATTGTATAGGGCCTGTACATCAGGGCTGCTCTGATCCTCTTGTATGCTGTACACTGGATTGCCATTCAAGACATGGGTACGACATTCTCCAGAGGGGGCTGGTGGGGAAAGAGTGTCTTCTTCTCCAGGGCTCTGTCGTTAAATGAGCCTGAGGTGCTAGGGAAACAGTGTTCTGGGGAAGAGAAGGTGCTCCAGGAACAGGTAAGGGGTGGCTCCCCAAGGCTGACTCAGCTATGCAGTCCATCCAGTGCGCCATGTTGGGAGGTTCGGCTCATGTAAGTCCAGGGCAGGGACACGGTGGGTAGAAGTGTGGGTGTCCAGAAGGGGATCTCAGGATCACGACGCATTATCCCTAGAGGAGGGGACCATACCTGAGTTACTCAGGAAACGGACTCTTCCGGCGCTGGGATCTGAAATGCATCTCTTTATCCCAAGTCCCATTGCCTGGTTTCTTCCTTTTCTTTTCTGTTCTATGTTAGGTGTTTTATTTTGTTTTGAGAATGGCTTTCCATACTCCCTTCTAGCACTCGGACTAATGTTGGAATAATGCTTTACAGAAGAAAAATTGTTTTCAGCCAGTACCAGAAACAACACTTCTGTCTAAGTCCAAAGACGTGTTCCTATGAAATATTTATTAATACAGTGTTGTGTTGTTTCAAATGCAGGCCCACCCAGAGGGCATATATTTATGGATTAGGGTATTTTCTGTTTGTGTTATTTAGTATTTAGCTCTATAATTCGATTTAATATTTTATTTGCGAGTTCAAAAAATTCCATGTAATTGGTCTTGGCTATTGCTTCTGAATTATTGAAAATGCTATAAAGTTGAGCGTGTCTCAAGTGACCATTTCTCTGAACTCCTTGCGAAACATCTTTTTTCAATCTCCACAGGAAAGTAGTTTACTTTTTCAAGTAGCACAATTTTCAAGTTTATTGGGTACTGCGTTTGTTTCTTAGGACTGCCATAGCAAATTAGCAAAGATGTGGATAACTTAAAACAACCACAACAAAAAATATGCTCTCAGAGTCCCGGAGACCAGAAGTTTGAGATGAAGTTGTCACAGGGCCATGCTTCCTCAGAAGGCTCGAGCGGGAGGGTCCTTCCTGCCTCTTCCTATTTCTGCTGTTGCTGTCAACCCATGGTGTTCTTTGGCTTGTAGAAATATCCCTCCAACGTCTGCTTCCATGAGCACGTGGCCTTTGCTCCGTGTGACTGTCTCTTCTGTTTTTATAAGGGTACCAGTCATGGGATGTAGAAGCCCATATACTCCAGTATAACCCCATTGTGATTTGATTACATCTGCAGAGACTCTATTTTTTTTTTAATTTTTAAGGAGTCTCTACCCTGGGGCTTGAGCTCAACCCTGAGATCAAGACCTGAGCTGACACCAAGAGACAGATGCTTAACTGACTGAGCTACCCAGGTACCCCTGCAAAGACTTTCTAAATGAGGTCACACTCACGAATGCCAGAGATTAAGCCTTGAACCTGTATTTTGAGGGCTGTGATTTTGGGGAGCCAAATGAAACCCACGACATGTACTATTTTCTATTTCTTTATATGAAATTATGTTTAAATCTCAGGATATCAATAATTTGACCTGAATATATTGGGTGCTCATTTGTCCCCCCTTATCTGTGGTTTTGCTGTCTGCAGATATGCTTACTCAGGATCAACCATGGTCCAGAAGCGGATGATCCCTCCTGATGCTCAGTAGTTGCCTAAACATAAGTCACAACACCTACAAGCACTTGCCTTCATCTCACATCACGTGGGCATTTTACCATCTCACATCTTCACAAGGAGAAGGGTGAGTACAGGACAATAAGATATTTTGAGAGAGAGAGAGAGAGAGAGAGAGGGAAACCACATTCATATAACTTTTGTTACTTATATTGTTATAATTGTTGTATTTTATCATTAGTTGTTGGTAATCTCTTACTGTGCATAATTTATAAATTAGCCTTTTTATAAAGGATTTTATTTATTTATTCATGAGAGACACACAGAGAGAGGCAGAGACACAGGAAGAGGGAGAAGCAGGCTTCCATCAGAGGACTCCAGGATCATGATCCCGGGACTCCAGGATCATGACCTGAGCCAAAGGCAGATGCTCAACTATTGAGCCACCCAGGTGCCCCAAATTAGACTATATATATATATAGTTCATGCATGCAAGCCAGGGGAGAGGCAGAGGGAGAAAGAATCTCAAGCAGGCTCCAAGCTCAGCACATAGCCTGACATGGGGCTTGATCTCATGACCCTGAGCTGAAATCAAGATTGGGTGCTTGACCAACTGAGACACCCAGGTGCCCCTATAAATTAGTCTTTATTATAGGCATGTGTACATAAAAGCATAGTATATATAAGGTTCAGTACTATTTGTGGCGTTAGGCATTTTTGGGGGGATCTTGGAATGTATTCCCCACAGACAAGGGGGCACCCTACTACTATGAATGATAGTATCATGATAGGTACCGTGGAAGGAACATAGATTCTTGTTCTGTTGTCAACAACACCAGGACATACTTGTAAATGAGTCCTTCTATTAAAAAGATTAAATCAGAGAGGGAGACAAACCATGAGAGACTCTTAACTCTAGGAACACACTGAGGGTTACTGGAGGAAAGATGGGTGGAGGCATGGGGTACCCGTGTGATGGACATGAAGGAGGGCACGTGATGTGATGAGCACTGGGTGTATAGAGCTCATAATACGCTATATGTAAATTAAAGTGAATTTAAAAAACTTTTAAAAATTGGACTAAACCAAATGCAGAAAAGATTTGGTAGAGGCAGACTCACATGAACTGCGGAAAGAAATAATCAATATGAACGTAAGGAAAGACAACTTTAAAAAGCTGAGACTGGAGTTGTGCCTTGTAGAGTTGACAGGGAGAAAGAAGTGAGAGAAATAAGGGAAGAAATGCACATATGGGGTGGAGGTGGTAGAGGCTTGGAAAGAGACCAGGGATGTTGGCCTAACTTGTAAGGAAGGCAACGGTGGAAAGTAGGGTTGATCCATAGAGCCGGACCTCAAAGCTGGACGGATGAATTGCAACCATGGAATGAACTATAAAATGTTAGTGGGGAAGTGGGATCATGAGAGTGGGGTAAGGTGCTCAGAGAGCCCAGCATTGGTAGGAACTGGAAGGGAGGATTTTGATGGCACGGGTCCAAAGGATCTTAGTGTACCAACAGTCCATTGATACTTTGCATCAAAGACTTGATGGGTCTTTGGGGAAACGCCTGTCATGAGTAGTTTGTCTGGACCATCAAATGACTTGCTTTGAAGACATGAATAAGGGTGGAGGAAAAGCAAAGTCATGCTGGAAGTAGGGTATGGTTTCATCCGGCCATGTCCCCGGGAAGCGTGAGGGTAGATGGTTTGGTTCTCAGGAAGATGGCATGGAGGCAGCACGGTGAGACCCAACACACCCTGTTTGGAAAAACGACGTCCACAGGTCTCCAGAGCTGTGGTTCTTGGTACGAAGAGCATAGGAGAAGTGGGTGCTCTTTCAGACTCACCCGGGGAGTATTTGTGGAATATGCCCACCGCAACCCTCCTCCACCGTTATGCACAGGGAATATTTACCGACAGCACAATACATTAAGAAAAAAGAAAATCAATGAAGGGCTCCTGTAAAAGGACACCTTATCTATTATCCACTTCCTTTGGAAGACCTTCCTTATGTTTACGATCTTTCCCGGGTGTTGAGGGTGGCTGGACTCTGCTAAATGGATGAAAAATCATTTCTCTTGATGTGTGCTTTCCTTCTCGATGTAGGGGAAATTAGATTTCTCCCAGGAAGAAGCAGTGACAAATCAAAACTGGCCTTCAACTCAATGCATCTGTGTAATTGCTAAGAGAGAGCCGTCTGTACGATTATGTATCGTAAGTAAGGAATGATTTCGGTTTCCTGTTCTTCCACTGGGGGAGAAACGTAGAGAGTGGTGTTTGTACGACTCGGAAAGTATAACTTAGACACAGACTGTAGATGAAATTTAAAAATGTCCACCTGTTGGACATTGGGCAACCTCGGGGTTCAGTCAGGTGAGCATCCGAGTCTTAGTTTTGGCTCAAGTCATGATCTTGGGGTCGCAAGATGAAGCCCGGTGTCAGACTCACTTATGTGCTCTCTTTCTCATTGAAATAAATAAATAAATAAATCTTTAAAAAATAGAATAAAATATCTATGCATTGTAGGTGGAGTCCTTACCAAGAGTATATTATCCTTGTTGGGCACAGCTTCGTTTCTCTGCCCTTAAGGGGTCAACGGACAGACCTAGGGAGATGGACTCCCATTTCTCCTGCTAAGATTGGGTGTCAGTTAAGAATTAATTTAGCAGAAAAAAATTAAAAAAAAATAATTAATTTAGCAGGATATCAAAGAAAATCCAAGGCCGGGCAAGACAGAGGTCTCAGCTCCTCACAGTTGCTTGAGGTTCAGTTTCTTTCAGTTCTCCAAAAATGGTGTGGGGAGGAGACACCAGGGCTTATCTTGGAGAAAGAAGGATCTTGGAAATTCAGAGCTGTGCTTTTAACTCATGCTTTTAACTCACTCCCTGCAGGAGAGAAAATGACAAAGGAGCTCAGGGATCCTTCATCCCCACTTGGGCGTCTTCTGGGTGTTGATGGTGGACAACGCGGAGTGTGTTGTGACTTGGGGGCTCATCACTGGAGGGCCAGGTAACTCTAGGAGAAGAGACTCTTGGTCAGTGCCTCGGGGATTTGGACCAATCCGCGTGAAACCATTTGTATGTTCCATGAGTGGACAATCATGGTGACCTGAACCTACACAATCACAGGCATATCACGTACATATCTGTTCCCTATGAGAATGGCTCTTGCATTTTTGTGGCATTTATCCCTGTTTTGTGCTAAAGGATTTCCAGTTTCTGGGCTATGCTTTAACTCTGGCCTTCTCTTAGCCAGGACGAGGAGGACCGGAACACTGATTTATTCTGACTTTTAATGTTCAGAGATGATGTTGCTGATCTGGGCGAGCATCGTGTATGCAGTAGCTCAAAAATAAACATAGAGGGGCGCCTGGATGGCTCCGTCTGATTGTGCGAACTGCGGCTGTGGTCCAGGCGATGCCTGAAGCCATTTTTCCTCTTCTTTATTTTGTTTTGGGACGTTTAAAAGCGCCGGACGTCACGCACGCTTTCGTTAATAGGTAGGAAGTAAAAGCAGCTGCTAATTATGGTTGCGGTGGGCTCATTCTAAGATGGTCCCCAAGATTCTCACTGCTGGGTACAGGTAACCTGCTCCTGTTGAACGTAGGTGGGATTATGGATGGCGTGCACTCCGGGCTTGGGATAAGGTTATGCTATATGGCAAAGGTGAAGAGATTTTGCTGGTGTAACTAAAGGTTTCAGACAAGGTGACTTACCATCCATGAACGGGGATGATTATTCTGGGTGGGCCTGACCTAAACAGGTGAGACCTTTGAAAGAGGGTCTACAGGTTGATGATGGGAGAATCTCAGAGAGATTTCAGGCACTGGAGAGATTCTCGTCTTGCTCATCCTTGAAGGAGCAAAGTCTCCTATGGGTGGAGAGGGTCATGAGGAAGGGAATGGCAGGTGACCACAGAGGTGCTGGGGATATCAGCCCTACAGCCACAGGGAGCTGAGTCATGGCACCAAGCAGTGGGTTTGGGAGAGGATCCTGAGCCACAGAGGAAGGTGAAGCTCCAGACAGCACCTTGATTTCATCTGTGCGGGACCCTGAGCAGAGGACCCAGGACATTGTGCCTGGAATCTGTGGGATAATAAATGAGAGTGGGCAGCCCGGGTGGCTCAGCGATTTAGCACCCCTTCGACCCAGGGTGTGATCCTGGAGACCCGAGATTGAGTCCCACATCGGGCTCCCTGCATGGAGCCTGCTTCTCCCTCTGCCTGTGCCTCTGCCTCTCTCTCTGTGTGTGTGTCTCTCATGAATAAATAAATAAAATCTTTAAAACAATAAATGAGAGTGAGAATTTGTTCCATAGCAATAGCTGATGAATACACAATCAATGAACATAAGAATTTGTCGCACGGCAATAGCTGACGAATACATTATAAATGAGAGTGAGAATTTGTTCCTCTCTCTCTATGTCTCTCATGAATAAATAAATAAAATCCTTGAAAAAACTAAATGAGAGCGAGAATTTGTCGCATGGCAATAGCTGATGAATACATGATAAATGAACGTGAGAATTTGTCACACGGCAATAGCTGACGAATACGTCATAAATGAGAGTGAGAATTTGTTCCACAGCAATAGCTGACAAATAATTCATAAATGAGCATGAAAATTCATGACACAGCAATTGCTGATGAGAATTTGGCACACACCAATAGCTGACGAATACGCTGCTCCTTTCTGGTGGAATGCACCAGAAATGCAGTCCTTTCCTAGAACGGTGGAAATGTTGTAGGAAATGTTCTTTCCTAGAACAAAGTCCATGGCTAGAGAAAGCCTGGGCAGCCCTGCCTGCTTCTCTGAAATAAGCGGCGCGCCACAGGTCTCTCGGCAAGGCTGGCACAGCTCGATGCTTAGTTCAAACGGCCTCCCTTCCCTAGCTCCACAGGCTTCCCCTGGCAACGCAGCTCTGTACGTCATCATCGATCTTATTTGGGAAGCTGAGCTGTCCCCGAGGTCCCCAGACGCCGTTAGCATGAGCTTCTGGAACATGCCACGTAAATAAGGAGCCAGAGATTTCATTCTGACCGGTGGGTGCTGTGTTGCCCAGGACACATTTCTGATGGTGGAGCCTACACAAGTGTGTAGATGTGGTGCCCATGTGATTAGGCCGAGCTTTGTTTCTTGTCTAACAGATTTGAGGGGGAGCTCTGTCTTGTAGGGCCATTGGGTACACACGGTGTCATGCCCCGAGATGCACACGGCGTCCTGTGTGCTGACCACCTCCTGCTGGGTTTATGCGAGGAAATTGTCTATACGTGCCTACTTCACTTTAGCTGATTCTGGGTCTTCCTACCCCTTCCAGGGTGATAAAGGAGGGACTGTGTTCAATAACGAATTACCGCTACTCATCTACCTTGAGTTGCTCGACCGTCAGGGCACAGAGCAAGACTCTGGCAATGCATGCAGGTCACTATTTCCCTCCTTCCCGCCCAGAGAGAACCTTACAGGAAAGAATTTGGGTGCCAATATCAAGATATAAATACCTAGGAATGGCCCCAAATCCACATTGGTCCCACCTAGATGGGGAAATGTAGATGCTTCCAACCCCAAGCAAGCAATGCCAGCGGTGAGTTTTGGAAAAATGCAGACCCTCTTTGGGGGCTATTTTCACCTGGTGGAGGAAGCTTGTCCAAGAGCATTCCAGGAATTGTGCTTTGGGTCTTTGATCCTTGAAAGAGATACCATGCTGGGGACCCTGGGTGGCTCAGAGGTTGAGCAGCTGTGTTTGGCTTGGGTCATGATCCCGGGGTCCTGCATGAGTCGAGTCCTGCATCAGTCTCCTTGCAGGGAGCCTGCTTCTCCATCTGCCTGTGTCTCTGTCTCTCATGAATAAGTAAATAAAATCTTAAGAAAGAAAAAAGAGAGAGAGACGCCGTGCTTTGAAAAAGGCAGCTGGGAATTGGGTAAACAGTCTTGGAAGTCAAGGGAACTGTCTCCAAGGAGAAAGGTGTGCCTCAGGTAGGGAGGGAATGGAGGAGGAAGAGCTAGGCCCAAGGGCATACAGGTCATGTGCAGGAGACTGTGCAGGGCTCAGTGTGCCCAGCGTGGTCCACACCATGGGGCATGTATTGGGGCAGCATGAGTGTGCAAGAGGGTTAAGTCCCAAGATGGCCCTAGACATTGGTCAGGAGTATGGATGCTACGTGGAGTCTGGGGGCTCAGCTGGGGGTGTTGACAGGCTGTGATTCTCCTGATAATTGAGGCTTCTCAGGGTGGAGAATGTTAAGGCACCTGGAACTCATTACATGGAGCCTGAATTACCCCATAATCCCACTCCCATGAACTCCCGGCCCTGCTAAGAGCTTGGGCGAGTGTAGCCACGTGTGCCATGTTGTGTAGGATCAATCGCATCATGTGGCAGTCAGTGTTCCTGGGGAACAGAGGAACAAGGATAGGAAGGCCAGGGGTCAAGCTTCATGGGGGTGCGCGGGTGGTCAACAAAGTCCACGGCGCCCTCAGTACCGACGGATCCTATAGGTGCCAACGGGACGACCTACTGCAATTTCTTTGTGAGTCCAACCAATGCTGGTGGCACCTTTGTGGTCATTTGCAGGGCCTGTGTAGACAGGCAGGAGGTGGTATGGGGTCCGCCAGCCTCCATGGACCTTACAAACCTGTTGCGCAGGACTTTGATGTGAAGCAATAAAAAAATCACCCACCAGACAAGGAGCACTTGAGCCAAAACACCCACAGAGCAAGGTCAGGTGTTGATGCACCGATGAAAACGTAGGCAGAGGCTGCAGATGCCTAACCCAGGCTCTTGCGTGCCTCGATGGCACCTGCAAGTGTCCCCTCGGTGGGCCCAGGCTTTTTGCAAGAGGACTGGTCCCCCCGGGCGTCGTGGCCGCTTCCCCATCGTGGGTCTTGCAGAGCGCGTGCTGGGCACGTGCTGGACGGCGGCCCTTCTCTTCCTTGGCTTCGTGGGAATGAAGGTCCCCGAGTGTCTGGCGTCTGTGGGGAGCTGCTGGTGCCCTGTTGGGATTTTCCCGGTGCCTGGGGACACCTCCAGCTCAGCGCCCGCCCGACTTGCCACACACCCCTCTACACCTGCTTGTGCACGTGCTTCACAGAAACCCCGGGAGCTTTGCACACTTTTTCAGCTTTCCTCCCTGGGCCTGAATTGAGGTCGTGGTGGCCCCGAGGCGTGAAATGTGAGACACCAGAAAGAAGAGGGACTGGACACCCGGAGCTCCCCAGGGGGGCTGTCCCCACAGAGTAGGAGCACCGAGGAGGGAATGCGATCTCCCGGCCCTTCCTGCGGGGGCCCCCAGGGGCAGGGAGCTTTGGAAAGGGTGCACCCCGACCTCCCCTTCCTGCGGGGGCCCCCAGGGGCAGGGAGCTTTGGGAAAGGGCGCACCCCGGGACCTCCCCTTCCTGCGCATTAACCCCAGGGACAGGGGGCTTTGGAAAGGGCGCACCCCGCGACCTCTCCTTCCAAGCAGGATGCCCCCAGGGGCAGGGGCCTTTGGGAAAGGGCACACCCTGCAACCTCCCCTTCCCGCGGGGCACCCCCAGGGGCAGGGGGCTTTGGAAAGGGGGCACACCCCGAGACCTCCCCTTCCCGCGGGGCGTTCCCCAGGGCAGGGGGCTTTGGGAAGGTGCGCACCCCCGACGTCCCCTTCCAAGCATCCCTTTTGAAGACCCGCCGCCCACAAATCGGTCTGTAGGAGCCTCGCTGCAGACAGAGAGCCATGTCTTGTGCACACAGGTGTGCGTGGGGGGGGGGGGTCCGCCTCCCTTCTCAACCAGACCTGGGCCCTGGAGGGAAACAGTGAGATCCTGCCCGTGATGGGGGGTGGCCAAGGTGTCCCCGCCCCAAGAGGCAGGTAAGTGATCTGTGGCTTCTCTCCGGGGGATTGGGCCAGGGGACAGGTTGGGGGCAGCTGGAAGGAAGCACGTGGGTCTTCTGGGCACCACAGAGCCAGCTTGGGGTTGTCACCTGTGTGGGCTGAGACGGAGCATCTACAGGAGGGGCTGTGTGTCCCTGAGCGACCTGGACTCCAGGGCTCCCTGGTGCACTCCCCGCCTCCTGGGGGGCTGAGGAGAGAGGACGCTAAGGAGCTTCTCAGGTGCCAGGTATGCACAGGGGGCTGTGGCGCGGGTGCATGTGCGGCTGCCAGGATTGCACAGGAGCTCAGAGGGTCCATGACATGCACCTGCTGCCGCGTGCTGGGAGAAGCTGAACCCCCGGGGCGGGGGTGGGGGCGGTTTGGCCTTGGCCTCCAGCTCCTGGACATGTGATGGTGCAGCGCAGGGACAGAACAGGGAGCCCCCAGAGCGCTCAGCGGCTACGAGGTCCTGGCAGGGGCTGGAGTCACCCATCCTGGGATGGGCAACCCATGTCGGAGACCCCACGCTTGTCCTCCCTGTGGATCCCCCTGAAGCGTGCTATCCCGGGGCTGTGCAACCATCACGACTGAAACTTTCAGGGCGTCGTCCTCGGGCGGCCAAGCAGCCCTGCACGGTGGTCCTCATGAGCCATTTGTCCCAGGCGTCCTCACCCCCTGGTGACCCCCACCCCATCTCCCATCTCCAAGCTCTGGGCTGTTTTGCACATTCCCATCCAGGGGATCACACACGCCGGGGCCTCCTGCGTCTGGGTCCCTCCCTGAGCCTCACGCTCGCTCATCCACAGGGGAGTCGGTGTCACACCGTCGCCCCTTGTCATGCCCGAGTATGACTCTGTGCCTGGGGGACCCCATTGTGTGTGTCCACCATGTGGCCCGGAAAGCCGTTTGGCTGGCTCCCACCTCCTGGCTGCTGCCAACACTGGTGCCCACGCCTGTGTTTGGGGTCTTGCTTTCTGTTCTTTTGCACCTATAGTGAGGTGGGGGGGGCAGCCCGGCTGGTCCCCTGGTGCGGACTGAGCTCCTGGGGTGGCTGCGCGTGGCTGCTCCTGGGCACCGTGTCAGAAGAGAGTGAGGCCCGTCCATGGTCGCTTGGGGCGGGGGATCTAGGATCTCCGCACCTTCTTCGGGGTGGTGCAGGGGGCGCCGCGTGTGTTCCTTTTGTCCGGTTACTATGCCTTGTGCATGGGGCTGGGGTGGAGTCTGTGGGGCTGGAGATGTAGGGAAGCAGGGAGGAAGGAAGGAGAGAAGAAGGGATGATGGAAGGAAGGGAGGAGGGGAGATGGGGAGGCTTCCCCGGTGTTGTCGGCCTGGGCGTGTCCCCTCACCTCACCTCACGGGACACATGACCCACCGCTTTTTATAGGAATGTCCTCAAGTTGCAGCTGGGAATACAATCCCAGGTCAGGAAGCCTGGGAACTCGGTCCTGCACATTTCCAGTCCTTGACCCTCCCTGCCCTGAGGCCCCTGAGCTCCCTACGAAGGGTCTGAGCCAGGCCCCTAGGTCTTCGGGGACTTCTGAGCGGGGCCCTCCATCCTGCTCTGCTTCTCCAGGCCCTGGAGCCCCCGCTGGCTGCTACGTCGAGGTATATTATTTCATTTTTTCCCCCAGAGCGAGTTGGAAAGCGAATAGAGGGATCCCCGGGCGCTCCCGTGTGGCACCGGCCTGGTGCGCTGCCGGAAGCGTAGCTGGTGGATGCTTGGAGTTAGTTTACGCACAAGGGACGCTGTGCATGTGTCCTCAGGTGGAGGACAGACCCTGAGTGGTTCGTCTGCGGGGCCTGCAGGAAAGCTGTGGGTCAATGTTCCGCGGTGAGCGGGATGGGACGTGGGTTTGGGGCACCCAGAGAACACTTTTCGGTGACAGAAGGAGACTCAAAGGAAAGACCAGAACACCTGGATGGGATCTGGAAACGGACCCCTTTTTGTTCAGTTGTGGAAACAGCACAACATAGTAACACGTTGTCACGTGCACCCGAGGGCCTCGTGGACTGTAGACACCGTGCTGCCCAGATGTCTAGACCTTACGTGTTGTGCATAATTGGCCCGTTTTGGCCGCTGCACAGCGGGTCCCCATTTTTCCCGCCCCCCAGGGCCCCAATAACCACGACTGCACCCCCTCCCCCCAGCTGGCTGGGGTTGGATTGTTGGAGATGGAACATGAGTGAGGTCACGCACGATTTGTCGCTGTGTATGCGGCTTATTTCACGCCACGTTTCGTCCTCCGGGTCCATCCACGCGGCAGGATTTCCCTCCTTTTCTAAGGCTGAGTAGTGCTGCGTTGGGTGCAGGGATGCAGATTGGGATTCTCCGTTCCTCCGCGGTGGAGACCTACGGTGTCTGCAGGCCACGTCCACTGTGAGTGCTGCTGCGGGGGATGTGGGGCTGCACACTCTTCGCTGGCGGTCCTTGCGTGTGCGCCTGGGACTGGCATTCCTGGATCATGAGGCGGTCCTATTTGTAATTTTTTGGGAAACTGGAAATGGACTTTTTTTTTTTTTTTAAGCCACTGTTGGAAGAAGATGAAATGCAGTCACACGGGGATGTCAGAGCTTGAACCTTCGAGTGTTGGGGGGCAAGCAGGCCGCTCCCTGACACCCACCTCAGCCCCAAGGGTGCGTGTAATCTTCCATTTGAGCCATGCTGAGTGAGAGGAAGACGTTTGATACCCAAACTGCACCTCACCTGCCAGCTCTGGGACTTGCCCAAAAGAGCTGCAGCTTGTTTGCAAAATAAAGAAACACCAGGGATGTGCTGGGACAGGTACGAGGACTCTGCGTCACCCCTGCCCGCCCCACCTTGGCAGGTCGATACCCCTGGGGTGCTTCCAAGGGTGTGTGACGGGGTAATGAGGACTGTTATCTCGTCACACCCTTAACTGTCTACTACTCCAGGGACAGGACGAGGCTGCCACCTGCTAGCACCTTCCTCAGGGGCTGACCTATAAATACAGCTCCTCATCTGTGGGGTTCCTGCTAACGCCACCCCACCCTCCACGTGGCTTCTCTGTTGTCTCCTAGGTAACCCAGGCCCAGGTGTAGAGCGAGCGACTGAGATTTTTACATCTTTCCACTGCTCTCTCCAACGTCTCACACAGACACTGCGTTGGAGAAGTGTCCCCCAAAGAGCACGCGGGTAAATGTACTGAGACCAAGCCGTGCACAAAGGGAAAGATGGGAACTGGTTGGGCTGTGGAGCCCTGAGGCTGGAGAGGGTGGGGCTGGGGCGTCTGGGATCTGTTGGCTCTTGATTATGGGGGTGATGGGTCATGTTTAAACATGCCTGCGGGGGAACTTGTCTGGTCACCCTTGAGGCATTGGGGTGCCATGTTTTAAAATCTCCCACATGCATGGAGGTTCCTGGTCACCCTTGAGGCCTTGGGGTGCTATGTTTTAAAATCTCCCACATGCATGGAGGCTTCTGGTCACCCTGGAGGCATTGGGTGCCATGTTTTAAAGCTCCCCACATGCACAGAGCTTCCTGGTCACCCTTGAGGCCTTGCAGTGCTATGTTTTAAAATCTCCCACATGCATGGAGGTTCCTGGTCACCCTTGAGGCCTTGGGGTGCTATGTTTTAAAATCTCCCACATGCATGGAGGGTTCTGGTCACCCTTGAGGCCTTGGGGTGCCATGTTTTAAAATCTCCCACATGCATGGAGGTTTCTGGTCACCCTGGAGACAATGGGTGCCATGTTTTAAAGCTCCCCACATGCACAGAGCTTCCTGGTCACCCTTGAGGCCTTGGGGTGCTATGGTTTAAAATCTCCCACATGCATAGAGGTTTCTGGTCACCCTTGAGGCCTTGGGGTGCCATGTTTTAAAATCTCCCACATGCATGGAGGTTTCTGGTCACCCTTGAGGCCTTGGGGTGCTATGTTTTAAAATCTCCCACATGCATGGAGGTTCCTGGTCACCCTTGAGGCCTTGGGGTGCCATGTTTTAAAATCTCCCACATGCATGGAGGTTCCTGGTCACCCTTGAGGCCTTGGGGTGCTGTGGTTTAAAATCTCCCACATGCACGGAGATTTCTGGTCACCCTTGAGGCCTTGGGGTGCCATGTTTTAAAATCTTCCACATGCATGGAGGTTTCTGGTCACCCTGAAGGCATTGGGTGCCATGTTTAAAGCTCCTCACATGCACGGAGGTTCCTGGTCACTCTTGAGGCATTGGGGTGCCATGTTTTAAAGCTCCCCACATGCACAGAGCTTCCTGGTCACCCTTGAGGCCTTGGGGCACCATGCTTAAAGCTCCCCACATACACAGGGGTTTCTGGTCATCCTGGAAGTTCTGGGCCACCCTATTTACAGGTCCCCATGTGGAGAGAGGTCTGATATGGGAGCATTGTGTTGATCTTGCACATTAGCTAATTGTAAGGTCTTCCCTGCGGGATTATGAAGGAAAATCACATGTTTCTTCCTCCTGGCAGTGAAGGAGTGTCCCTGTCCCCAGGAGAGCACCCCTCCTTGGAGAGTTAATTATCAGAGCCCACCCGGGATGCACCAGCAGCCTTCTGGGCCCTGGCATTTCACCCAGGGGTTGGGGCTACTAGAAGCCCAGCTCCAGTGACCTCAGACTTGTCATTTCCAGCGGGAGGCTTTCATCACGGTTTCAGATGAACACTCTTCCCGCAGTCACCCAAGACCACCATGCCTGTGCTCTAGCTCCAGACCATTGCTTCAAGGTTAACCAGACAGGGATGCTCGCAACAAACTATTAACTCTGACCATGTCGGAGAAGGGAAACAACCAAGGATTCCGGGGATGGGCATGTGCCGTGCACCCAGTGATGGTGGAGTGGGGCCAGGGTGTTGAGGTGCAGAGGCAGGAGCCTCCCTGCGGCCGCCTGGAAATCAGGGGCAAATCCATCCCTGTGTGTGATTTGGTTGTGGTCAGATAGACCCAACACACAGTCTACCCTGTTCACTATTTCTAGGCGTCCAGTTCGGTGGCACGAAGCACATGCACACCATCATGCAACCATCTGCACCCTCATCCCCAGAACTTTCCATCTCCCCAAACTGAAGCTCTGTCCCCATCAAACACCAACTCCCATCCTGGTCCCCACCGTCTACTTTCCATCTGCATACATGTGACTCCTCTAGGGACCTGCTATGAGTGCAATCCTACAGGATTTCTCTCTTTGCGTCCATTTCTGCATTTTGCATGCACATGGTAAGCCTTGCCAGAGGGTTGGGTTGTCTTCCATCCCGTGCGTGTGTGTGTGTGTGTGTGTGTGTGTGTCCTTGATTAGCTACTTAAACTTCCAATAGATTCAAATGAGTTAAAGTTTTATTTTTTTTAAATTCCTTAAAGATTTTATTAGAGAGACAGCGAGCACAAGCAGGAGGAGGGGCAGAGGGAGAAGGAGACACAGGCTCCCTGTTGAGCAGGGACCTCAGTGCAGGGACTCGATCCCAGGACTCTGAGATCATGATTGGAGCCAGAGGCAGAAGCTTAATGACGGTGCCACCCAGGCGCCCCGGAGTTAAAGTTTTAAATTTGGAACCTGGACCATGCATCTCATGGGTCTGGAATTTGATTTCAGATGGTGGCTGAGGGTAGATGCTCGTGAATCAGTGGGAAGAGCTCGCCGGCTCTCCGCACCTGTGCAGGACAGTGGGAAGAAGGTTCCCAGGCACACATGTCCTTAGGTTCCTGAAAAGTTCTCTTTTCCTCCCCATGCTTGTTTTGAGCCATAATTCTTGCAGGAAGTGGCATATACTGATACCTATGCCTGTCTTCTGGGGGATTTCCTAGATTCATTCATTGTGTTTCTTTGTTTCTTTCTTTGTTTCTTTCTTTGTTTCTTTGTTTCTTTCTTTGTTTCTTTGTTTCTTTCTTTGTTTCTTTCTTTTCTTTCTTCATTTCTTTCTTTGTTTCTTTGTTTCTTTCTTCTTTTCATGACAAAGCCTGGGAATGCGGTGAGGCTGGAGGGCTGGGTCGGAATGGAAAAGCTTCTGGAAGAGCTCACCACGTCCTCATACTGCGTAGCAGCCATGACTTGGCCTAGGAGACGTTCGAACCACTGAGACCAGCGTCCTTCTGCTGGGACGTTAGCTGCGCTGCTGGAGAGTATTCGCAGTAGCATGTCAGGCAAGAGTAAGTCATCAGATCCCTTTGTTCTGGTTGAGTCTCAGACCTCGGGTCCCACCTCATGAGTCGCGGTGACCCGGATTTTTGTCTTGGGGAGACCCTACAGAGTAAGATGAGTGACGTGGGAAGGGCGAAGAACCAGCAAAGGCAGGAAGAGCGGCCCAAATCCCACAGGAAACAAAAACGCACGGAGTGTCTGTGACTGAAGACAGTTGAGGGGCAGCTGCAGAGTCCTTGAGTGACGCCCAAGAATGCCCTTCAGAAGGAAGCTGGGCTTTGCCGACATGATGCACCGGAATGAGGCAAAGCTCTAGATTCCTCAGCGTCAGCTAGTTGATTAAACCGAAAAGGTGCATCCTTTACCCCAGAAAGGCGCTCAAGCACCAAAACACCCCATCAGAAGAAAAACACAAATAAAACAGAACAACAACAACAAAAAAAATCCCGAAAAGTGATATTCCTCGTGACACGTCTGAAAACCTGATTTTGGGGAAAACGGAATGTTTTCATCCCATCATCGTCTGGTTTGAAGACATCTTTGAGATTCTCATCGCCGAGTGACTAGTTTTAGGCTCATTATGGGGCTGGTTTGTAAACAGCATGGAAAACTCCGTGGGACCGTCATGGTGCTGCTGGTGCTGATGCTGGTCACAGTGGCGATGCTGGCGACGGGGATGACGGCGAGGATGAGGGGAGCCGTGTTCCTGCTTGGTGCAAAGTCCTAGATCTCGGGTGTAGGCCTGCAGATCTGGGACCTGCGGGTGTAGACAGCTTTGCAGGCTGTGTGTGGCACAAGAATTGGCTTGGTGGTTGTCTGCTTTTGATTTGATGACACCTCGCCTTCTGCCCCTGCTCCTAAAAACCTGTCATCATCCCACCTCAGACGCTGGAGTCATCCTCCTGCTTGTCCGGGGAAATGGTGAGGGTTTTTGGGAGGATATAGGTCATGAGATGGCAAGAACTCAAGTAAAACCCTTAACTGGCTACTAGGTTGGCAGCTGGGATTTGCCTGGGAGCAGAACTGGCACTGGGTCCCTCACTGAGGACCACCCCGCTTGGCAGCCAGTCACCACCGGGGATGCAAAATGAGCGTAAAAATCAACCCAATCCCAACACATGAGGATCCAAATGCATTTTTTAAAAAATTCAATACAAGGATCCAAATGCATTTGTTTTCGGTTTTTATTATTATTATTATTATTATTATTATTATTATTCGAGTGTGTGTATATGACAGAAGGGTCCCCACTCTCTTGAGGACCTGGAGTGGAATTTTATCCAGACCAGGGTTCATTTTGCAGAATTGATTGGGCGCCAGGCCCGTCGTATCTTTCATCCGACTCCCCCGGCCTATTATTCTTCTGACACCTGCCGGAAATTGGAGCCTCGCACTCTATGAAAGGAAGGCTGCTTGTCGGGGTGCCCCGCACGGCAAGGGTTTACGGGAACCCTAGGTCCTCCCCACGTGGGCTGGGTCGTGTGACCCCGGACGCAACCCTGCATGGGTCTCACTGTCGGCAAATGAATCGCTCATTCATGGGGCTTCAGAGCAACGTGCATTTAGGACAATTAAGAGTTGCCTTCCAGTTGGGGGCTCTGAACATCCCATCCAGCTCCTCCCACATCCCCCACGGGGAAGCACCATGCTGACCTCGTGTGCTCTGCGTCAGTTGTTAGTGCAAAACCAGCTTCGCAAACCAGCTCCTCTGCCCGTCTTGGGGCCGAGTGGTGGGGAGGGTGTCTTCTCAAGCTGCTCCGGGAGCGTTTGCTTCTGTTTCTCCGCCTAAAATCATGAAAAGCCTCCTGAGCAGGAAGAGCGGGTATTTTAGGTGTGAGTCCAAAGATGGGAAGAGCTTCCTTTTCCGTGGTCTAGCTAGGTCCTTCAACTGATTAGATGAGACCCACCCACACCAAAGAGGGGAAATCCACCCAATCTACCAAGTGAAATGTTAATCTCATCCAAAAAACGTTCTCATAGAAACTCCCAGAGGACCTAGCCACATTGAGACATAAAATTAATCATTATTGTATGATAGGCTTAAACAATTAGTAAATGTGCTTGGATATTCACCGCTAATTTCTACATTTACTAATAAAATGTCCTCAATGTTTTAGTAAATGTATCCTGAAGCAGAATAGCTCGGTATGACTTGCTTCTACTGAACAATTCCACAGTCCTCAGAAACTATGAAATAATTCTGGAATCCTGCTGGGTCCCGGGAGAAAAATCCAGCAATGTGTAGTTTATGCCATCTACCATTTCCATGCTCGTGTCTCTCTTTTAGAGTCTGAAACGATTACTATTATCCAACTTTTTTCCTTTTATTTTTTATTTATTTTTAAAATCTATTTCTTTGAAGATTCTATTTATTTATTCATGAGAGACACACAGAGAGAGGCAAAGACACAGGCAGAGGGAGAAGCAGGGTCCATGCGGGGAGCCTGATGTAGGACTTGATCCCAGGACACCAGGGTCACGACCTGAGCCAAAGGCAGATGCTCAACCACTGAGCCTTTTTTTTTTTTCCTTTTAAAAGAAGTATTGAGGGATATGTGGCTGGCTTTGTCAGAAGAGCATGCGACTCTTGGTCTCAGGGTTGTGAGTTCAAGCCCCATTGTTGAGCATGGAGCTTACATAAAAAAAAAAAAAGTTATTTTTTGTTGTTGTTGTTTCTCCCTCTGTCTCTGTCTCTGTCTCTCTCTGTCTCTCTCTCTCTCTCTCTCTGTGTCTCTATGAATAAATAAATAAAATATTTTTTTTAAAAAAGGGCAGCCTGGGTGGCTCAGTGGTTTAGCGCCACCTTCAGTCCAGGGCGTGATCCCAGAGATCCAGGATCGAGTCCCAAGTCGGGCTCCCTGCATGGAGCCTGTTTCTCCCTCTGCTTGTGTCTCTGTCTCTGTCTCTGTCTCTCTCTCTGTCTTTATGAAATAAATAAAATATTTTTTCAAAAGTTATTTTTTTTATTGATTGATTGAGTTACACCCTATATAGTTAAATGCACAAGTATGAAGTGTGTGCAGCTTGATGGAGTTTTGTGTATATGCCCTCATATAAATACCCATATTAAGACATAGCGCATTTATGGCAATGCAGACATTTCTCTAGAGTCCAGTCCATGCAAACTAGCACATCCCCCACGTAATGACTATTCCAGCCTCTACAACCACGGATCAGTTTTGCTGGTTCTTAAACTTCACACAAATGGAGCCATAAGGGATGTGCTGTTGGTTCTGCCTCAAGCTATCCTCCTGAGATACACCTGCATTCTCTTGCCAGTCGTACTGGACTTCCCCCAGTACCTCTTACCTTCGCATTGCAGTGGAATTTCCGTGCATATGAAAATGTCATACTGCGTTCATCCATTTTTCTGTGGAGGAACATTTGCTTGTTTCCGGCTCATGGCTACAATGACCGATGATTCAACAAATACTTTTGTGCGTGTTATTTGTTGGGGGAAGAAAAAGTCCCAAGGGTGGTTGAGTGGGTCTCCAGTTGTGGAAAGGCTAAGACTCATAAGCCATGAACGCAAGTGGGGTGTGTTCTGAGGTTTAGACTCTTTTAAGGTATGTTTAATTATTCAGAGAGGACAGAAGGGCTCAGGTACGTCTGGAATATGATTCCTTGAAAACTGGGACTCAGGGAGGTATTGGGATGCTCAGAGAAGCCCTTGGACCCATAATATTGAAGATGGATCTTTATCATTCTTTCTGTTATCTTTCTATCATCCATCTGTCTATCTGTATACGCACATATCTATCTATTTATATGTATCTATTTGTAATGTGTATCTCTATCTGGATATCTATCATCTCTCTATGTATATGTATATCTATCATCGACCCATCCTCCCATCCATCCATCCATCCATCCACCCATCCGTTTATCTATCACCTACCTATCCACCCATCCATCCGTCCATCCGTCCATCCATCCATCCATCCATCCATCCATCTGTTTATCTATCATCTACCTATCCACCCATCCATCCATCCATCCATCCATCCATTTATTTATCATCTACCTATCCACCCATCCATCTATCCATCCATCTGTTTATCTATCATCTACCTTTCCACCCATCCATCCATCCATCCACCCATCTCTTTATCTATCATCCACCTATCCACCCATCCATTCACTCATCTGTTTACCAATTGAGCATCAGTATCTATCTATCTATCTATCTATCTATCTATCTATCTATCTATCATCTGTCATCTACCTGCATATCTGTATGTCCACGTACCTATTTATAATGTATATCTCTATCCATATATCTATCATCTACCTATGTGTGTTTATATCTATCATCTACTTATCCATCGGTTTATCTATCTACCATCAGTATCTAACATCTATCTATCATCTATTATCTATCTATAAATTTATATGTATCTATTTATAACGTATGTCTCTGTGTATCTACCATCTATCTATATGTCTATCATCTACTTATCCATCCATCCGTTTATCTATCCACCCATCTGTTCATCTATCATCTCATCTATTTCCCGTCTATCATCTATCTATTCCATCCATCCATCCATCCATCCATCCATCCATCCATGCACAGATCCATCCATTTATCTATCTATGAAACATTGGTATCTATCTATCTCTCATCTATCTATCTATCTATCACCCATCCATCCAACCATCTGTCCATCTACATACCTATTTACCTACACCTGGCACCAAATACCTTGGGAACATAGTACAATAAGACGATGGGAACAAAAATCTTAAGTTGCTAATTCAGGTCCCCCTTTGGGAGAATCAAACTCAGTGTTAAAATATCCTCTGAAAATAGATGATCTGAGGGAGTGAACATATTCACGCTGACTGCTGTTATGGTTTCTCAACCTAATATGTGAGGTTACATATATGAGATGATGCTGCCCTTTTAACACTTTCTCCTCCTTTCCATCCCCTTTCCTTTGGGATAACATGACTAGGATCATCAAGATGGCGATGACAATTTCAAGCAATTCCCATGACAGCAAAAGAGTGTAAAGCTCTGTTGTTTAAATCACACTAACAGGGTAATTTGAGGACTGTGAAGGATGGGAAAATCAGCCCCTACGCACGTATGGAGTGATGTCAGACATATGCCCGTGTAGAAGTCCGGATGACAAATGCCAGCTGGCCGTACAAGTGGCCCCATTCCCAGCGTGGCTCCTGCACTGAATAATGAAGGAATCCGTGAGGTCTAGAAGCTTACCCCAAGTGCCGTCCTTAATTCTGAAGGCTCTGCTATGTTTTAAGTATCTTCTTCCTCCTATAAATGACTGATTTGGGATTCTCTGTACGTGAGCTGCTGATTATAAAGACCCTCCCGATACTCATGCGGCTCCGTGGAGCTCAGTAGGGGTTTTGCTGCCAGTCGGAATTAAGCATGAGTTAATGAAAACGTGGAGGGCAGTGCTACCAATGCTATTTCATTTGTGCATTTTGCACAGCATCAAGGGCTGTTTGGGAACAGTGGCACCACCAGCCTGTGAAGCGCCGAGGGAGAGGCATCTGCTACAGAGCTGATGCTCAGCGTCTGACACTGCGCATAAAGAAAGAAGCGGTGCAAGAGCGTCATCTCCTTGCAGATTGAGAGCCTTGCTGATGGAGAACTACTCTCACCAATAGCTCTTTCTCTCCTCGCCGGCATCCCGCAGTGTCCAGAACTCCCGAAATTAGGGCTGGTATTTTGTGTGAAGGCATTGCTCTGGAGACAGCTGTTTAAAAATGCAGAATGGTTTTCTCAGAAGTGACAGATGGAACTTGGTTATATGGAACGCATGAGCCACGCACCTGAGTCCCCATTTCTAGGAAGGAACCCCTTCGCGGGATGGGTTTAGCAGAATATTTCTGTTTGTCCCTCTCCCCAAAATGCTGGTGTCTGAGGGGAACACGTGTCCCCTGGCCATTTGTGACACGGGTTGTGCAGTGAGGTCGGCTTCCGTGCATTTTGAATTCCCAGAGTTCTGAGTTGAAGAGGATTCCCTCCAAAACACATGCCCATCTGGCATCTTGGAATGTGAGCTTGTTTGGAATCCGGGTCTTTGCAGATGGCATTAATTAAGGATCTTGAGGTGACTCCATTCTGGACATGGGATGGGTTCTGCACCCAAGGGCAAGAGTACCTACAACAGACAGAAGAGGAGACGCAGACACAGAGGAGGAGCTACTTGTGGATGGAGGTGGAGACAGGAGGGATGCAGCCACCAGCCCAGGGATGCCTGGGGCGCCAGGAAGAGGCAGGAAGGACCCTCCTTGGAACCTCTGGAGGGAACCCAATTGAAAATTGAGGACACATGCCATTTTAGAGGTAATGGCATATAAACTGCTCCCTTCCTAGTCCTGTTTGGAGAATCGATTAGCCCGAACTTCAGGGATGCAATCAATCATTGCTTCAGCTCTAGAAGGGGTCAATGAACCGACTTTTGCCCATCAATAAAATCCAGGAAATTATTTACTCATCACGATGAGCTAATATGTGGGTGCATGCATGTGGTTGTTAAGCACCCGAGGATCCCGTCATTGCTTCCAGCACTTGGCTTTCTTTATGTATCACCGGCAGAGCAAGTGCAGCATACAATAGTGGTTTGAATCTCCACCTGCTGCATGTCACAGGTCCTTCAAAACATCTTTAGGGGTCAGGAGAGGACAGGAAATAATTTCCATGAGCTCTGTGCTGGATCGATCTTACTGATTTTGAATGGCCATGTGACCCACTGTGGAAGCTCCAGCTGATGTACAGCTAGCTGGTCAGGACGAGCTCTGTCTATCCCCGGGGATGCTTGGTGGTCTGGTCTTTGATCCACCACCGCCCCTGAAAAGAGCAGTGGGATTTATGGCAAGCTGTTTAACGTCTGAAACCACCTGAGAAAGGGTCCTTTTCTTTATGGATGGTTTGTGACTGGCCTGACCAGTTGTGAGGGGGGTTTTGGTGTGAAGGTGGTTTGACCTCCTGTCCACAATGTGGGTACCTCTGCTTGACGCTCTCCTGAAGCAGCTGAGACTCCTCACACAGATCCTGCTGGTTCCCTCGAAGGGACGTTTGTGCAAGCCACGTGTCTGGACTCCACTGTGGGCTTGTGTCCGCTCACTGCACGGTGTCCTTTGCTGTGCAATAAAGGCTTCATCACTTCATACTCATTAGCATGGATGCTTTCAAAGGACCAGAAAATACCGAGCATCAGTGAGGGTGTGGAAAGAGTGGATCGTTTGTAATTTAAAAAACTGAAAAAAAAATACTGAAGAACTTTGGGGGGAATTTTGTACTTTTTTCCTGTGTAAATATTGGACTTTCTTGAGCTTTATTGTGGTTGTTAATTTGAAGTAATAAAGTAGAAAAAAGATAAAGTGAAAAAAAAAAAAAAAACAATAGCCAAACTGTGGAAAGAGCCTCGGTGTCCATCGAAAGATGAGTGGATAAAGAAGCTGTGGTTTATGTATCCAATGGAATATTCCTCAGCCATTAGAAATGACAAATACCCACCATTTGCTTCAACGTGGATGGAACTGGAGGGTATTATGCTGAGTGAAGTAAGTCAATCGGAGAAGGACAAACATTGTATGTTCTCATTCATTTGGGGAATATAAATAATAGTGAAAGGGAATATAAGGGAAGGGAGAAGAAATGTGTGGGAAATATCAGAAAGGGAGACAGAACATAAAGACTCCTGACTCTGGGAAACGAACTAGGGGTGATGGAAGGGGAGGAGGGCGGGGGGTGGGGGTGAATGGGTGATGGGCACTGAGGGGGGCACTTGATGGGATGAGCACTGGGTGTTATTCTGTATGTTGGCAAATTGAACACCAATAAAAAATGAATTTATTATAAAAAAAAGAAAAGCTCGTTGCTGGTGGGAAATGGTGCAGCTGCTGTGGGGTCTGAAAACATTAAGCATATAAGTACCATGAGATCTGACAACTCCGTGTCTGCTCATATGCGCCCCCAAATTCAAAGCAAGATCCCAAAGACATATATACGCACATCCATGTTCATGGCAGCGTGCCTCACAATGGCCAATGCCAAGTGTCCACGGACGGATGAACATGGTCCACACACACAGTGGAGTATGACGCAGCCTGGAATGGGAAAGATGTTCTGCACCTGCCATGACGTGGATGGACCTGGAGGACTGACTCACAGAAAGATAAATCCTGTGTGGTTCTGTGGATATGATGTCCCTACGGTGTGTGCGGGGAGACGGAAAGACCTCCACAGAAAGACAGGAGGTTGGTGGTGGTGCCTGGGATCGAGGTGGGGGGTGGTGGTGATGGGGGTCAGTTAGAGTTTGATGCGGACAGATGTTGAGTTCGGGAAGATGGAACTTTCTGGAGACGATGGTGGAGGCGGTAGCTGGATAACAGCGTGCATGTGCTTGATGCGCCAACTGTGTGCCTAAGAATGTCAAAGATGGTGAATTTCGTGCCATGTCCATTTTACCTCAAAATTAAGTAAGTCAATAAACAAATGTAAGTGAATTAAATAAAGGCTCTCCGTGAGTGTGCTCATGCACAGGATTTGGGAAATTTCTGCATCTACCTGTAAAGAATTTTGTGCTGCCCCGGCTCCTTTAAATTCTATTTATGCGTCTGCAGGTGAAGTTCTATGCCTTCTTGTAAAGTTCTGGATGTTTCCTTAAGTCTCTTTGTTAGATTAATATAGTCTATATTGTATCGTGTGTGTGTGTGTGTGTGTGTATATATGCAACTATGTGTTTTATAGAACTCTATTTTAACCGTGTGTATTCTTTATTATATTAATTGTGACTATGTTACATTAAGTGCTAAGTGGAAGCTGTTGGCTCTGACGACTTCAGGGAATGCAAAGCTACATAATTGCATCTCGAGAAGATGTCAATAGTTTTAAAGAGTGAGACTTGCCAGTACCATATGTTCCCGTGGAATGAAAAAACGAAATAACACGTTTTGCAAAATACGGCAAAGATTGCTTCCTCGGTTAATGCTACAGGTTCCAAGAATTTCTGATTCTCCTTCTGCTTCCGTGTTACTATGAAATTTGTGTTTTGCACATATGCTTAGCTATTTTTTTAAAGATTTTATTTTTAAGTGATCTCTATGCCCAACGTGGGGGCTTGATCTCACAACGCCAAGACCAAGAGTTGCACGCTCCACGGACTGAGCCAAGCTGGGCAGCCCAGTTTTAACTATTTTTAAGGGAGAGGAATTTACGGTAAAAACGAAATGCAGGTTCTCCTTATAAACTTGTGAAAAGCCATAGGCCTCAGAGATGTAGAAGAGCTTCACCTCAAAATTTAATGTTGTGATCATTGGCTTGAAATCACACCTAAATGCTTTCTCCCGTTTTGTGGTGAAACACACGCACGTATATCACTTTTTAATGAAAGATGCTTTTGGCTGCACATAGCAGAGACATAGGAAAGCAGGTTTTAATTTTTCATGTGTTTGCTATACACACCGGGTGACATGGAGATGAAAGGCTGTATTCCACATCTGGCAACCTAATGGGACCCAGGGTGACGTGTTTGCACCCCCCTGTTGGTGTCCTCAGGATCCTGGCTGCCTGTGACCCACCTGACCAATCAAGGGATGCAAATATTTCTCAGATTTCCCCATCTGGGGTGGTACAGTGCTGTCGTACTTGGCTCGGGCTCTGTAACACTACACCATGGATGGGATGGCTTAACCACAGACACTTATTTCTCATCATCCTGGAGGGTGGGAGTCTGAGGTCCAGGCCGGGCCAAGGCTGATTCCTCCTGGGGGCTCTCTCCTGGCCGTGTAGACACCATCTTCATCCTGTGTCCTCATGGGATGGAGAGAACACACTCTGGTGTCTTCTGCTCATGTTATAAAGGACACCAGTCCCATCATGGGGACCCCATGGCATGATCTGATGCAACTCTAATCACCCCCAGAAGACACTATCTCCTGATACCATCCAAGTGGGGGTTAGGGTTTTCACATGTAGATTTCTAGGGCATTGGAGGGGATGTACATCCAGTCTTTAAGAACCATCTTCAGCCCCAAGATAAGCCCAGAGTGGGAATGAATAGATCTTCCAGTCCTCTTTAGCACCCCCTCCTCCAAGAAAAAGAAGGTAGTGAGCACTGGGTTTGAGGTCGTGCATGAATCCAGGATGGAAAGCTGCTGATGAGACAAATTTCTTCCAACTACCAGAAAGTAAGACTTCCCCCTTCTTTTTAAATTATATTTGACATAATTTTTTTAAAAGATTTTATTTATTTATTCATGAGAGACATGGAGAGAGAGGCAGAGACACAGACAGAGGGAGAAGCAGGCTTCATGCAGGGAGCCCGATGCGGGACTCGATCCTGGAACCCCGGGGTCACGCCCTGAGTTGAAGGCAGACGCTCAACTGCTGAGCCACCCAGGTGCCCTGACTTAATGTTTTTGAAATTAAAATACTTTTAAATGCAATGTGAAATGGGCAACTCTGCTTTTGTTTATTCAAACTTACATATTTTTGAATACTGAAAAACGTGATGGCTTAATTCTACCTTATTTTCTGGTAAATTCCCAGTTGGAAACTCTTTGGTATGTTTTCTTGGTAGAAAAGTCATGTGTTAGGCACTCGGAGGTCAGCATCCTTTAAAAAAAAGTCACAGTATCCAATTCTGAGCTAAGTCATTGTAAGCATTTCTGGGAACCTGATTCTTAATATAACGAGAAGCAACCAAAAGGTCGGTGCAAGATTTCTCAATGCTTTTGGTAGAGCTCTGAGCTGCATGAAGTTTTGTCTCCACATTAGCATCTCCTTTGGAAGATGGTTTTCAGACATTTTTATGGAAAAAGTGTCTTTAAATAGGAAACCAAGTCACATGTTGTAGGGTTTGGTTCATTGATGAGCAACGTGGTTCTACAATCGGCTTCACAGGAGAACGTTTGTTAATGTGGAGCCAGGAACATTTGGAGTGTGACGGGGACCTGGAAATGTATTTCTTAATGGAGGTTCGGTGTGGATTCGTCTGGGTTTCCTCACCGCCTGGAGCTTTCTGACGAATGTCGGTGCGATAGAGGTTGTGCTGGTCACTCCTGGTAGGACAGGAGCAACTGTAATACAGGCCTGGGAGCCACGGGCTCCCCGTCTCCTATGGGATGGAGGAAGCACAGAGCTAGGGCATCTGGGTGTGCAAAAGGTGTGAGCTCCTCAGTCCATTCAGAGGTGAATTCGTGCACTGATACTATCAAGGAGTCACGAGGTACTTGTCAGGCGTATACTCCGTGCTTGGTGCCGTGCAAGAGTGTGGGACACCCGCGTCAACAACAGGCATGTGATCCCTGCTCTCTTACTGCTTGTCAGCAATGGGGGGACAGGTCCATGCAGATGACCAGCCACATAGTCATGATGGTTGTGACCCCTGATGTGACCCTGGACACAGCAAAGTGAGGGTGATTGAGGCAGGCAGTGCCAGCGGCCCTAGTAAGTGGTATCCAAGGGGAGTTATGAAGGGTGGGTAGGCAGTGCCATAGGGAGTAGAGGTCCATAAATGGGGACTGAATATGGGACAGAACAAGGAAAAGATTTGGAGAGGGACACAGCAAGAAGAGCAATGTGGCTGCGGCTGAGAGAGCTGGGAGTTGAGGCACAGGTCAGACGCTGCATGTGTGCACATGTGTGTGTGTGTGTGTGTGTGTGTGTGTGTCGTGCACGTCCTTGGAAAGAGAGGCGGGATTCTCTGAGGAGCAGGGTGAGCACAGAACAGGTGCAGAGACATCACCGATGGAGGCGTGAGGTTGTTGCTGCAAACACTGCTCTCTCATGGATGAGAGTTTTGAGACCCTTGTGATGGTGCACAATGGGATGTGAAGGGGAGGCGTCCCTTGTGCATCTGCAGAGAACATCTGGGTGGATCAGAAACTAGGAATAGTGTAGAACGGGCTTCGTTCGTGTGCATGTGCCCAAACCGAGGCACAGCCCTGTAGGCGTGCACAAGCTAATAGTCAGATGTGAAAGGGCAGAAAAAGGTTCTATGCAATTCTGATACAATTTTGCCAGGTGGCTTGCCAGTTTGTAACGTATTTTATTCCCCAAAACAGTGGCTGAGTGCAATCTGGATTTCTGTCTACAGTTAATGATTTTATTTGAGTTTGTCTGGCCTTTCTCTCTTTCCTTCTCTTCTTTTGGCCTCCTTTGGATTTAATTATTTATTATTATTATTTTATTATCTATTCTCAGTCTGTTTTATTTATATCTAATAATCTGGTAGTTGGACACAATAGTGAGACTTTTTAGAGAATTGTAAGTGTGCTTCCTGAATATACTGATTAACTTATCAGATCTAAAGTTGACTGTATTTACACAATTTAAGTTATGTGTGATGGTACAGTGTGACGGAGAAAACCAGGTAAGTCATTTTCATCATGCGTGGTTGTTGTTTTACTTGCTACAAACACTAAATTAGCAGACACTAAACCAGTGTTCCTAGGGAAACACAGAGTCAGGTTCTTGCAACCTCTGGTCACATATCATCAACCGATCAACACATAATTTTGTTCCATGTGCATGTATGTCTAAAGAAGTTTTTTATTTAATTTCTGTTGTTGATTCATTTGTATTGAACTCAGAGCCAAGGACACTAGAACTAACACCTGAACAAAGTTTCGCTAACACGTGGATTTTCTCCATATGGCACATAGCAGCCTTCTTGTGCTCATGAGTAGTGGATGCCACTCCAGTATTGTGCTTGGAGGTCATTTTATTTTATTTTTAAAAAATATTTTATTATTTTTATTTTGTCAGAAATAGAGAGAGAGAGTAGAAATGGGAGTGGTAGACAGAGGGAGAAAGAGAAGCAGACTCCTCAATGAGCGGGGAGCCCCATGTGGGGCTCGATCCCAGGACTCCAGGATCAAGACTGAGCCAAAGGCAGATGCTTAACCAACTGAACCACTCAGGTGCCCCTCTTGGAGGCCATTTTTTTTATTTATTTTTTTAAGATTTTATTTATTTATTCATGAGAGACAGAGAGACAGAGAGAGGCAGAGATACAAGTAGAGGAAGAAGCAGGCTCCATGCAGGGAGCCTGGTGCAGGACTAGATCCCAGGACTCCAGGATCACGCCCTGGGCTGAAGGCAGGCGCTAAACCACTGAGCCACCCAGGGATCCCCTGGAGGTCATTTTAAACAGTAAAACCATCCCCCAAAAGGCACACAAATATGAAAGACATGATACTAATTGTACTAGAGAGAGGAAATTTTACCATAAAAGAGGTAAACCAGGAAGACACAGTGTCACCTTGTCCAGCTGGGGACTCAATGTTTTCATGATTGACCTTGAAAGGCCTAGAAGCCTTGCTTTGGGGCTCACAGATACATTTCAGCAAGTAGGTGAATTCTCAAGCATGGTGTCTGCCAATAATGAGGATCACCTGTATGCTTGAGTAGCCTATAAAGGTCTTGGGTAAAAGTCATGTGTGTTCAGTGACATGAGGGGTAAAATGGCGGCAATCATCATGTGCCACCCAATGATTCCTTCCAATAGTTAGTCGCTTGTTTATTACTTCTCACAATTGTCTCGGCCTTCTGGGGCATCTTTTGGAGGGGACATATCTGATGTCACGGATCCATGAAAATGAAATCTTGATTTCTATCTGGTCTACAGTGCCCAGCACATCTATGTGACTTCTTGCCTTCATCTTGGACTTTTGACAATTCCCTGCTAACTTGCCAGCTTGCTGATGCACTTTTAAATATTTTTTTAAAAATATTTTGCTCAGCACGGTGATGCATAGCTGCATTGGTGGAATTAAATGCTGAAACTCCATAAATTCTTATTTCCAAGTATTTGACCATCTACATGCAATGAGGTTATTAAAGTCAAATCCAGGTGCTCCCAGTGAACAAGATTCTGAGAGACCAATTCCCAAGCTTTTGCTTAAGTGTCAGCACTTGGTACGTGTATACGGTTTGAAGACATGAAAGCAGGGCTTCGGGGGTGGGTATATATCAATGAGAAATGCCAAGAAAATGCTGTGGCCCAAAGAGTTGTGTTTGGGATGTTGGATTTGCAGGTGCTTATTTTCATGAAAATCATGTAAAATGATATCCAACGCAGTATGCAAAATATGGTTGCTTCTAACGATGAAGTCAATGACTCTTTCATGTGGAATATTATCTGCAGAACCTGACTCGGAAAAGCGGATACAGTTGAGTGAAGGGATACAGTTGAATTCACCTGCCCTGAGGACAGCTCTTGCCCTGGTCAGAGAGAAGTTTTGTTTGGAATTGGACATGTGGGCATTGATTCTTGACTACCGGATTCTTTCTGGAAATCTCGGGAGCCTGCTGTGTGAAAGGATGGCCCCTCACCAACCACCAGATGGTATGTCATGGGATAATCTAGGCTTGCTCTTGAGGGGAGGCAAGAACGGAACACAGAAGCACAGTTGGGGTGTTTAACCAAAGCACAAATTATATCCCTGCAACTAGAATTCAAAAATGACTTTCTAATTAAATAATGAACACCCCACAGGCCAGACTATCCCAACACACGTTGGTAGACACACTAGTCACTACACATCCATGAATTCGTGGAGCCAGGGGCTTGTGAAGGGTTTGTACAATCTTTCTGTCCAAAGAGGATGCCTTGCATTTTGTATCCATAGTCTTTTATATATTTTTTTAAGATTTTATATATTGATTCATGAGAGACACAGAGAGGGAGGCAGAGACATAGGCAAAGGGAGAAGCAAGTTCCCTGTAGGGAGCCCAGTATGGGACTCAATCCCAGGACCTTGCGATTATGACCTGAGCCAAAGGCAGATGCTTAACCACTGAGCCACCCAAGTGCCCCTGTACCCATGGTTCTAAACGATCATGCCTTTCCTTTTAATTTTTAACCATGGTAAAATAGATATCATGTAAAATTTACCATTTTGACTATTTTTCAGTGTTGAGTTCAGTGGTGCTAAATATATCGTTACTGTTTGCAATACCGTTTTGCATTGTTGCGAAACCGTCCCCACCACCATCTCCATAAGATTTTCATCGTATAAAACTGAAACCCTGTCCCCATGAGACACTACCACCTCCTTATTCTCCTCTCTCAGCCCCTGGTACCACCATCTAGTTTCTGTCTCCATGGATGTGTCTCCCCTGGGACCTTGATGAGTGGAATCCTACAGGACGTGTCCTTCTGTGATTGCCTTCTGTCACTTGGCATCATGTCTGCGAGGTTCTCTCACGTTGTAGCAGGTGTCAGGATGTCCTTCCTTTTTAACACCGAGTCATGTTCCATTGTGCGGATGCGTCACACTCTGTTTATCCATTGCTGCCCTGTTGAAAGAAGCAGCGATATGAAGCCATATGGTAGGAGGCTTCCTGCCCCTACACTGATGAAGAGTAGGGCATCTGTAGCTCATCAGGTCTTGAGGGTAAAACGTTCTTCTGGTTAAAGAAGTGGTGATATGAGGTCATATGGTAGGAAGCTTCCTGCCCCTACACTGATGAAGAGTAGGGCATCTGTAGCTCATCAGGTCTTGGGGAAAAGCGTCAACACTTCCCTCTGGTCCTGGGTCAGGGACGCACAACCTCAAGGCAGAGAAGCCCCCTGCACCTGACGGCTCTGAGTGAAATGAATTTAAGACGACACAACCCTCGGATGTCTTCCTTCTGCTTCCCTGGCCTCTCACTGTGTCATATTTTTAGGTGGAAGAGGCTGATGGAGATCAGGGTTGGCAGTCTGCACACTGGGAGCTGGGGAAATCCTGTTCTTGAAGGCAGCCAGCGAGGCTCTCCTGGGTCTGCAATCACATCCCACCCCCTCCTCCCCGATGGCTTTAGGAGAGCTCAGATTGCACCGTGGCTTCTGGGAACAATAGGATCTGAGAATGTCACCGGGCCCCTGGACTCTGCAAAGTCTGGGCTTCCTCGTTGGGCTGCAGCACTCCCAGATCATGGTTACCTACGGATAGAGAAGAGCATTTGTCCGTTTGTTGAAACCACTCAGGCTCTTTCCTGATAAGTATCTCTTAGGCTCTCTGCCTGCAGAGTGTAGTCGAGTGTGAGAGGATCCCTTTTGCCCCTTCTTATCTATTTGGTACACACTTTTGTTGGGACATTTATCTCATTTTGCTGCGGTTATTTGTTTACGGGTGCGCCGTCCTATCTAGACATCCAGACTGGGAGGCGATCAAAGATCAATGCCCATCACACATCTTCCTGCTCCTAATGCCGGGCACAGATCTTGAATACTGCGTACGTTAAATAAATCTTCACTGAGTGCAGAGTTCATGCTTGGATCTCATCTGGCAGATGGTTCTTATTCAGCCAATGTTCCTTTTCAACACTCACTCCTGGGGCCCCAACCCTGCCCTTTACATTCCGGCGCCTAATCATACCTAGTTCACGATCATGCCAATAATTGGGAGATTGCTTCCCTCTCCGTTCGATTAATCAAAGTCAGTAAAATAAACAACAAATCCAGAGAGCATCCTGGCTCAGAGGCAATTTAAAAGCACAAGCATCATATAGAAATACAAGCATCAAATTGTAGTATTTTCCCAGAAACAGTGTTCACAAGGAGAGATGGTGGACCCAGAGAAAGAGTGAATTATGGGGGTGATCTCTCCAATGATGGAGATCCCAAGTGGAAGATGGAATTTTGTTAGCCTGGAGCCAACAAACTGCGGTTGAGGTTGGAGTGGCTACTTGCCCGCCACATATCCATGTCCATCCACAATCCATCTACTGGATTGACTCTCTGTGGGGAGTTGGGTATAGCACCTGAATCTATGCCAGGCCATTCCCCCACCCCTACCTGGGCATCTAGATGGAACCGTATAGGATGACTCTTGTCAATGGTGTGTCAAGTCATGCATTTCACTTCCTGCCCACATGGTAAGAAGGGGGCATGGCTTCTGTTATGGGGTAGATTCTTTATCTCCAAAATTCATATGTTGCAGCCCTAACTCCCAGTATCTCAGAATGAAACTGTATTTGGAGATGGAGTCTTTAAGGAGAGGATTAAGGTAAAATGAGGTCAGTAGGATGAGCCTTGATTCTATAGGACTGGGGTTCTTATGAAAAGAGGGGATAGGACACAGATATGCACAGAGGGACAACCACGTGAGAACATGGGAAAACATGGGATCTACATGCCAAGGAGACAGGCCTAAGGGGGAACCAGCCTCAACTTCACCTGGAGCTCAGACTCCCAGGCCTCTAGGGCTGGGAGGGATAAATGGCTATTGTTTGAGCCACCTGGTCCTGTGGGATTTTGTTATGGTAACCCTAGCAAACAAATACACCTTCTCCATCCTCTCTCCTCTAATTAAATTTCGATAATCCAGGTGATCTTTGAAAGAGTTGCAGGTGTGAAAGCCACAGAGTGCAAAGAAGTGGGTGCCCTCAATCAAGTCTTGAGGGGCACGACCAGCCAGCCAGAAACATTCATTTTTGGACCAAATACTGGCTCTATGTTAGCAGCGCTGGGATGTGGAGGCCATTGGTGAAAACAACTTAGCATGGCCCTAACTCACAAAGTGCATTTTCCATGCGCAGGGTGCTTTTGCTTTGGGTCAAGCGATGCGATATCAGATGGTGATGTGTCGCACAGCTTTGCTGTAACTCCCCCTCGAGGTACTCCTTCCTTGTGTCCTCCATGCGTGAGCTTCACGGTGGGACTGCTGGCAGCAAGCCGCTGTGGTCCGAGCCTCGGTGTTCTTGCCTGATTAATGAGGGCCCCCATTAAGCTGGAGTTCAGCTGTCTTCACGGCTCCACTTGCTTGAGGAGAGTCCCCGAGGTCATTAATAAGGTGAGACCTTTGGGTCCCAATGCAAAGAGAGAAGATAATTTATTGTCTGCAGAATTTTGTTTCCTGAAGCTCCGTGTTCCATTGCCTTTTAAAGGGCATTTCAGCAAATGATGTATGAAATGAAAAAAAATATATATATATATATATCTGTATGGTTTCACATAAAGGGCATGCATAACTAAGGAACAACTCTGAAATGATGTGAAGAAATAGCTCTCTGGTTTTTTAAAAACAAAAGTGAAAGGCTTATGCTTTGGATAAGTTCATGTCAATTGGACAAACATTATGTGCTTATTATGTGCAAGGCATTGTATGGATTTTCTGGTAAATAAAGTATGGATTTATTCTTAAGAAGTGTGCAGTTCTATTATCCCACAGGGCGAAGATTTCGGCTGTCACAGAGGTAGACACAGGGGTATTATGATGTCATCTTCAGAGGTGGCAACAGCAGTAGGAAGACGTCTTGTACAGAAGGAAGAAAATGTGTGACAATATCAAGAAAGGGTGAGGGACTATTTCAGTTTTTAGGTGGATCCTATTTACACATAAGACTTCCAAAGCAATCTGAAGCATGAATTCAGTGTTAAGGTAGACTGGATTGAATTGTGCCCCCAACCCCCACCCCCACCAAAGACATGTCCAAATCATCATATGTTAGAACCTGTGAATGTAAACTTTTTTTTTTTTTTTTGAAAAAGGGTCTTTCTAGGTGCAATGAAGGTATGGATTTTTGAGATGTGCTCCTCCTGGATGAGGGTGGCCCCGAATCCAATGACGGGTATCCTTGTAAGAGACAGAAGAGGAGACACAAACACAGAGAAGTCATGTGACAATGGAGGCAGAGACAGGAGGGATGAGGCCACCAGTGCAGGGATGCCTGGAGCCTCTGAAGCTGGAAGAGGTGAAGGACCCTCCCAGGGAGCCTCTGGAGGGAGCATGGCCCTTTCCAGCCTAGATCTCAGCAGCTCTGCCCCACCTCGTTCTCAGTGTTGGACAGCAGATGGCAGCTGTTTGGGGTGGTGGGCTATGAAGCAGGTGGGCAGTGGTAGTAGCATCTACATGTGGACTCTCACACTGGCGGTATGGATGGGTACTGGATGCCCACTGATTTAGAGGCACCTGCTGCTGTGCTAACCTGGGCAATAGAGGCAGCTCTTGAAGAAAGTGTTGGTAGGAGGAGAGGAGCTTCCGCCAACCAACACACAACCACTTAAGCTTATTGATACATTTGGCCTTGGTACCGGTTCTTCTTTAACAGTTGTTGATCGAAATAAAGCATGATTTCACGTGACCTTTTCATATCAAAGGACCATAGGCTGGAGGGCCTGAGATGGCCATGCCCTAGGTAAAGCCGAGTGTGGGCAGGATGGCTCATGGAGATGAGGGAATCCAGCTCGAAAGCAAATCTGTGCATGTGCTGGGTGTCTGAGGACTGATTTCTCTGGACAAGCGTGGCCACAAAAGTCAACATTTTCCCGACAGACTATCATATTGGCCATAAACAAAATTGTTGGTTTGCAGAAGGATCGACTTCTTGTCAGGCATGGAGAGGGGAAAAAACAGACAGTGGGATGATAGCAGAGCTTGGTTATTTGGGCCTGGGTTGAGTTCATAAATGGAATAACTTTCTCGTGGAGGCAAGTTTCCTTCAATTCTAATGGTAGGCTGCTAAAGGGAAATAATAGGAAAGAGTCACTCAAAAAAATCATCCAAAGAAGTCAGAGATCCACTGCAAGAACAGGTGTTTGTGAAAGCCATGTTCCCAGGACATCACTTCCTTTGTAAAACATGCCCCTTGGGAGAGCAAGTTGGCATTCGGGCTGCTCCAAGGAGCCAGCATCACTGCGTCATCCCAAGGGTCCTACAGGGTGATGCTAAGGCTCTATGTTAACATACAGAGGCTCTATGTTCAGAGCTCAAGTGTCCTGTAGCCATAGAACCACTGCATTTTAAGATGAAGAAGCATCTCTGTGATTTTTCTGGGTTGATGGTCTAGGAGAAAGGCAAAGTCTAACAAAGGTAAGTGATTGCTCAGCCTCATGGGGTGTACCTCGGTTGCAGAGTCAGATGTTGTTGTCTTGCTGCTACACCAAGCTTGTAGAATATAATATTTATGAGTTGAGATTTAATGTCATAATTGTGTGAATGGAAATGATATATGTGTAATTTAATAAATACATGATAGGTAGATGCATAGTTGGATAGATGTGGATAGATGCTTACACACATGGATAGATGACTAGATGTTAGACACATAGCTACATAGATATAGGATAGGTAAATAGATGGATAGGTACATGGAGAGATACAGATACACATAGGTGGGTAGATAGCTGTGTAAATAGGTATTGATAGATAACAGGTGGATAGATAGATGAGGGAGAGATAGGATAAATGATTGGAGGAAAGGATGGATAGATAGATACATAGGGATAGGGATGGATGGATAGACAGAGGGATGGATGGATGGATAGATAGGATAAAGGATTGGCTGGATGGATGGATAGATGGATGATAGATAGGGATGGATGGATAGAGGGATGGATGGATAGGTAGTATAAATGATTGGATGGATGGATGGCTATATGGATACGTAGATATAGGGATGGATGGATGGATGGACAGATAGATATAGGGATGGATAGATAGAATGTAGTAGAATGTACCTACCTGAAAATACAGTTATGAAAAAGAGAACATGGGGTTTTCCAGTCCATAACCCCAAGGCAAAGGAAGCAATGGTAATGAAAAAGCAAACAAAAGGCAAAAGCAAAATTTTGCATCTAGAATTGCCTTCCGGCAAAAGAGAATTTGGTGCAAGCAGAATAGTAAACGCTTCCTGGCTGCATTGGCGTAAGCAGTGTAATGGACTCATGACAAGGAAGAGAGGATCCCGGTGAACGTCTTACTCGATTATTGATGGGCACTCAGCTCCGCCACGGTTTGGAGGGCTGCCTGTAATGGCGATCTCCTGGTTTTTATTTTTATTTTATTTTATTTTTTATGGTCGACTTTCTATGGGATGGAATGCAACTCATGAGGTTTGCTCATGGAAATTCGGTCTTGAGACCCCCGTTGCACAGGAGGGAGGCAGGCTGCTTGGAGAACACGCTCGCCGCCTGGGTCAGGACCACAGAGGGGCAGAGTTTGGGGATAACCTGGTGGAGAGCTGCCCATCCTGCTGTCCCTGGTCACCTGGAAGGACTTCAGAGGGCCTGGGGTCCCAGGTGCCTTGGGACCAGAAGCGTATGGTAGACGGCCGAGGAAAGGCACAGGGGCTCTGCAGACATGGGAGTCCTGGAGCCTGAAGAGGTCTCTGTGTTTGCGGATTGCTCACGGACAGGCAGGGCAGCAGGCAGTGTGAACACGTCACCATCACCCCCCACTGCACAGGGAGTCCTGGGCCGCCCTCCTGACAAGGAGCCAATCAGTAATCCATGGCTTTTAAAGAGCACTTTTGGTGTGGCCTTCCCTTCCCGGGGTGACGCACTCTAGGCGCTTCCATGGGAAGTGTGTGCTCATGCCCCGAGCTCACTCTCTGCACCGTGGCACCCCCTCGGAGCACCGGGCCACGTGGGAAGGGCACTGTTGCGAGCAGACAATGGTCCGCGTGGTCACTGAGCGCCATCTGACCCTGCAAAGTAGGAAAAGGCACACCAGGTCGGGTCGTTGAGGCGGGCAGGGAGGAGAATCCGGGGTCCCCCCGTCCGGCCGCCCCCTCCCCTCTCCCAACCAGGTGGGTTCTCTGTGTTTGTGAGTCTCCGTGTGTTTGTTCATCAGTTTCGTGTCTTAGGCTCCACGTGTAAGTGAAATCATACAGTGCTTGTCTTCCTCTGTCTGACTTATGTCACTTAGCAAAATGCCCCCGGGGGGGTTCCTCCAAAGGTTAAAAATAGAAATGCCTTCCCATCCAGTAATTCCACAGCCCCCTCCCCAAGATGAAAACATTAATTCAAAAGGATATATGCATCCAGGATGTTTACAGCAGCGTTTATAAGAGCCAAGGTAGGGAAGTAGCCCAGGTGTCCACTGATGGATGAAGGGATAAAGAAGATGAAGAGTGTGCATATACCTCAGAGAAGAGGATTTGTTCTTTTTCACAATATTCGGGGACTGAGCTAAGCATCACTTCCCACTGGTCTTCAAGGGAGGGCATCATAGTGGACATGACGTTTGGGTGTATAATGGAACATTAGTCACTCTTAAAAAGAAGGAAGGCCTGCCTTTTTTTTTTAAGATTTTATTTATTCACGAGAGACACACAGACACAGAGGCAGAGACACAGGCAGAGGGAGAAGCAGGCTCCATGCAGAGAGCCCGATGTGGGACTTGATCCCAGGTCTCCCGGATCACACCCTGGGCCGAAGGCAGGCGCTAAACCGCTGAGCCACCCAGGGATCCCAACCTACATGGGCTTGAGAGCATCAGGTGGGATGAGCCGGGCGCAGAAGGACACATACTGCACCATCTCACTTACATATGGATTCTAAACCAAGTTAAAGTCATAGATGCTGAGGAGCAGGATGGTGGTTGCCGGGGCTGGGTTGTGGGGATGTGGGTAGATGTCGGTCACAGGCACACATGTTCGGTGATTCAATGAATGAGTTCTGAGGACCTAATGCACCACAAGGCGATTGTATTAATGATGGCGTCTAGCATACAGGGAATTTGCTAAGAGAGTAGATGTTTCACCTGGATACGCACACATGCAGGTAGGTGCGAGGTGATGCCTATATTAATGAACTGGATTATGGTGGTCATTCCATGGTGTCTGTGGTATCACATCATCACACTGTATGCCTCACAAGTAGATACAACTTTATGGGTCAATTGTGCATCAATAATGCTGGCCAGAAAAGAGATGTTTCTTCTCCAAGAAATTAAAGATCAATACATTCTGCAATCAATCTTCTATTGTAAAGAAGAAAGAAGAAAAAGAAGAAGAAGAAGAAGAAGAAGAAGAAGAAAGAAAGAAGAGAAGAAGCGAGGAGGGAGGGTGAGGAGTAGGAGATCTGTAGTAGGAGGATCCTTCTCGCCCCTACTCTCCCTCCTCACTCTTTCCCTCCTCCTCTTCCTCATTCTTCTCTTCCCCCTTCTCCTCCTTCTCCTTCTCCTCCCCTTCTCCCTCCTCCTCCTCCGCCTCCTCCTCCTCCTCCTCCTCCTCCTCCCTCCTCCTCTCCTCCTCCCTCCTCCTCCCTCCCCTCCCCTTACCTCCACTTCTCTCCCTTCTTCTCTTCCTTCTCCCTCCTCCTCCCCTCCTCCTTCCTCCTCCTCCTCCTCCTCCTCCTCCTCCTCCTCCTCCCCCTCTCCCTCCCTTCTTCTTTCCTCCTTCCCTCCTTCCCTCCTTCCGTCCTCCTCCTCCTCCTCTCCTCCTCCCGCTCTTACCTTCTTTCGTAGGGAGGACGGAGGGAGAAGGAGAGGGAGGGGGGTTGTGACTCTTCCCTGCAACCCGTGGTTCTCCATTCCAGGAGTAGATTCCATCAGCTGCTCCAGTAGACCATCCAGTAGACCGCATCTCCCCACCCAGGGAAGGTGGCTTTTCAGGAAGCAACTGGTGGTTCCGGTGGCCAACTCCGCACACCCAGGGCTGCTTCTTGGTAGAAGTTGGCCGGTCGAAAGCCAGTGATGTTCAGAAAGGCAGCGACACGATCTGTTGTATGATTTTCAGAAGCTGTCGTAAGTGGATAGGTGGGGACATTGGGGGCAGAGATGTTGGCTGTGGGGGCTGTTTTAGTAGAGCAGGTGAGGGGTGGGGGAAAGGTAAAGGCCCATAGGGTCAGCATGAGATGACCCAGGCCATGTTTCTGAAGACTATTCTCATAGGGGGAATCACGTTATGGACCAACACTCATTTTTTTTTTCTTAGTTCATTTTTTCTTATGGAACTTTTCCCAGAATATAAACACAACCATTTTGAAGCATACAATTCCGTGGCACGTGCTACCTTCACAATGTCCTATGAGAGAGGGCTACCTGTCTCTAGTCTCCATGGATGCTGATGACCCCAAAAGGAGACCCCACACCTAGTAAGCCAAGGCTCACTTTTATTTGAAAAAAGTACAGTTGCCAACGTTTTGAAGGCCAGTTCACAATCATTTTGGAAAAGAAGATTCTCGGATTCACTGACCTCCACGTGGGGGGAGGGTTCCTTTTATTCGAGGTCAAGTAATACCTCGTTCTGGGGCTTGATAGCACAGCGTGCCCACAAGATGGCACCAAACACTCGCGTTTTCCTATTTCAGCCAAAAAAAAAAAAAAAAAAAAAAAGACTAGTTTGGACACAGGCTGGTGTTTGCTGGGCTTGGCCTTCCCGGAGCCATAGGTGGCAGGTGGAGCGTGAACGGGGTCCTGAGCTGTGGAAGGCCGGGCCTGGCTCTTGGAGGCCCGCTGGGGAGTATTTATCATCTGATTGTGGGGCTCACAGGTGAACTTAGATGAGGAGACTGATGCAGGTGACATCAGGCAGGGGGTGAGGGAAGCTGGCCCGGGTCACCTGCTGGGGACACCTCCCCGGGGAGACATGGCAGGTGCCCACAAAGGAGCACAGTCGAACGCCCAGGGGCAACGAGGGAGCCACTCTCTGCACCGTTTTCGGAAAGCTCACGCTGACTGCGGTCGTGGAGGCCGTGCCCGTGGGGCTCCACGGGACCCCATGCCTGGGAGGACAGCCAGACGTCGCACGGCACCTGGTCTAGACACTTTTCCTCTCCATGCTTCTCTTGCTAAATGCTTACCAGTAGAAGTTCTGGGTCGTGCACCACCCTGTTTTTCAAAAGGACTTGGATTGTTTTTGAATCCCACCCAGGGATGTGTAGGGATTGCAGCTGGGCCACGCGCAATGCTGGCTGTGGTCAGGCTTGTAAGATTGTACGCTCGCTGGTGGTGCTGTGGTGCTACTAATCCGCGTCACCTTCATTACTGGCCGCTTCGAAGGTCTTTGTTCACAGGTCTATTCGCCCACAGAAGAAAATTAATGTACATTAATTAGGAATATAGTATAATTTACATGATACGTAACTATATATTTATAAAAATATGAACATATATTTATTGATATATAAATGCATTCATTAAAATACATAAATACATACTTATTAAGTATACATTTATTAAAATATATAAATATCAATTTATTAAATATATAAATATCTATTTATTAAAATACACATGTATTTATTAAAATAATAAATACATATTTATTAAATGCATACATATATTTATTAGGCACATCAACATTTATTAAAATATAAAAATATATTTATTTTTATATTTCTAAATAATAAATATACATACTCAAATAGATAAAATATGTTTACATATCACGCAAATATATATTAAATTACTACTTTACTATTAATTTTTATTAATTATATTATTGAATTAACCAAATTTTAATTTAATTTAATAAATCAAACATTCATTAACTTGTTAAATTATTATATTAATATAATATAATAAATATCATTATATTAATATAATATAATAAATATCATATAAACATTATTATATTAATATAATATAATAAGTATCATATGAATATTATTATATCAATATGTAATATTAATATATTATATAATATATTAATATTGTATATATTAATATACAATATTACTATATAAATAAATGTTATATTCAAAATATAATTAGATTATATTTAATTTAATAATAAGTCAAATATACAATATTGATATATGTCATAACATACAACATATAGCATATTATAATTTAATAAATATATTACAATTGATAAATTATTGTGTGCATAAATTATTTATTACTATATAAATTATTATATAGATTATAACTAAATATTAAATGTGTATTTTATATATTATATAATAAATACATATTTACTATATATGTATTTTGTGAAGTGCTTGTTCAAATATTTTGTCAATAGCTTATTAGTTTGTCTTTTGGAATAAAGTTCTTTAGACATTCTGAATATACACCTATAAATATAAATATGTAATAATATTTTCTCCAGGGTGTGGCTTATCATTTAACTTTCTTAATGCTGTCATCCCAAGAGCAGGATGATTATTAATTTGGATAAAGTCCAATTTGTCAATTTTTCTCCTAGTATGGTTCATGATTTCCATGTTCTAGGACGTCTGCGTGTATCGCAAATTCCGTAAGATTCCCTGGTGTGTTTTCTCCCGGAAGGTTGATAGTTGCAGGGCGTACATTCAGGGCTATGGGTCATCTTGTGTGTGGAAATAAAGCCCAGCCATGTGAAAAATGCAAGGCGGGTTTATTATTCAGATGTCACTCTAGCAGGGGTGTTGGCCACCATCTCTGTGTCTGGTGGACGCTGGTACGCAGCTGGGGGTGTGGGACAGGTTTGTTGGTGGGAAAAAGGAAGGCTTCAGGGGTGCCCTTGAGCAGAGCCTACGGGTGTGGGGAGGATGCGGGTGGCTCTCTACAAGTAGGGCATCCCATAGGATGGGTTAGGGGACCATGTCTGGCTCTCTGGTTGGTCCTAAATAGGAAGTTGGTCAAAACATAGGGAAGCCTTTAGTTACTGATCAAGTCCTGTCCAATGGGGCCTGGTTGTTCCAGAAGTGATGGTTTAATTCCTTGGATAGTCATGGGGACGGACATCTGGCTCCTTGCATGACTGATGTGGAGACAGCAGGCTGGCTTTCTGGGCTGGTCCCCGTAGATGAGGGGCTGGTCCCCTGGGTAGCTCGTGGGCCGGGTTCTGTTCTTAAACATGCTCTGCCCATTGTCCGTTTGTATATTGAGTCTCCCAGTAATTGTGTGTTGTCCCGCTTTGTGGGATGTTGTTATGCAGCAAACACACCCACACAGTTGAGTTTAGGGGCTCTTCTTGCTCAAGTGGTCAGGACCTGTGTGATGATGGCCACCAGCCAGCAGCAGTAGCCGAGGATTCCAGCCTCTAGGCTGGGGTGACCCTGTCCACTCCTGGGCAAAAACCCGTTTCTGCTCTGGCTAGGTGTAACACAAGTAGCATCAACAACATCCCCAAACGTCCCTCCTCTGCCATTAGCTTACCAGGCTGTCTCCAGCTGTTGTTTGCATCTTGGGACAACTCAACATTTTTAGAAAGCAGGTCAGCTTCCCAAAGCTACTTGTTAGCTGGGTGAACTGGTTAAATGTTTTTTTTTTCTCAAAATATTGATCCACCCAGTGCAAATATCACTTGTTTTCCTGACGCTTTTCATCACTGTCCTGAGACAGTCTCTTCAGTCTGCTGATAAAGCCTGAAAATGCTCTATAGGAACTTTTTGTTACTCCTGGGACTGAGATTCAAGGAATAAAAGGGCGATGTCGATACCTACTATCTTATTTTTTTTCTGGTCCGTAATATCGTTGGTTAACAAATGTATTGTGGAAAATTATTTTTGGATTTCCTAAGGGCGTTGTAAACTTTGTTGAAGAATGACCTGAAATAGTGCCAAAAAACGAAATCACTTTGGAGAGGATGGAGATTTATCTCTGTGGGGATGGCCTTAATAATGCATGAAATACAGTCAGGGTCACAGGAAAGTGAGCTCAGTGCAGACATGAAAGATTGTGCTCTGGGCTCTGAAGATGTTTCTAGAAGGAAGGAATTTCCAAGCATGTGAATCAATAGCAGCACCTCTGAGTGTGTGATTAGCTCCGAGGAGGTGATTTCAAAGGACTCCACATACTTGGCTTGGACACCTGCAGAGATTTAAACGAGATACCAGTGTATTCTAGAACGTGCAACGTTGTCACTTGCGTATCATACCTGGCACTTTGCAAAACTCATTATGCCTGCCACCCTCGGGTCCAACACGTGGGTCTGGACGTGGAAGTTGAAAATACACCCATTTCTGCGATCTGCGTATCCAGTTCACCCCTGCAAATGGAAAATGCAGACACCACCACATTGTCTTCACTCCATCTTTCAAGAGAAATGCGCTGGAGAATCAGGGGTCATTTTGTTTATTTTGATTTTTGCTTTGGGGATCCAAGAAACATTCTTACTCCCCTCTGTGTTCATTACCCAAAAGTTCTTACTTGTGTTATTCTGGATAAATGATTTCTGTGGGGTTTTTTTTCCTTCTTATTCTTGCACAAATATGTTGATACTCGGTCTAAGCTATGTGATACTTTTTTTTTTTTTCTGGCTTCCTAGAAATTCCTAAACTGCAAGACATGGTTTTGTTTTTAATTCATTGCAAAAGACTCAGGTCACAAGAAAATGAGCTTTTTTTTTTTTTTTTTGACTTTGCAGACTCATTGTAAAGATGAAGTTATATATAAATGGGTTACACATCAAAACAGTCTCTAAGTGTAAAAAAAAAAGACAGATGTTTGATCAATGATTAAGTTTTTACTTTGCAGCCTGTGTTCCTGGCTTTCCTTCACAATGTGCTAATTCAGATGGCTGGATTTATGTGGCATCTAAATAAATGAGTAAGAAGGACGATCAGGGACTCTAATCTCATCTCTGACAATATCTGGATATTTGACCAAAAGGAAGAAGCGATTTGTGGTGTAGTGGTGTGGGAGTCATCGGTCCCTCATTTTCTCTGAATTTAGAGAGCATTCAAAGACTCTTAGACAAGAGGCATACATACAAAGCCTTAATATTTTCTCCTTGTCCTAGTTCTTGGATGATGACTTGTCACAATTCCACTATATTCACCATTAAAAATAGAAAAGAAAACCCCTTACTATGCAGAAATTAGATGCAGTGTGCCCTTTGGGAAGGGTCTTTCTTTGTCTTAAAGAACTGTTTCCCCTCATTAGGGGACCAGATGTCAGAAGATTCACCATAGTGTCATCTTTGGATTGTACAGTTCTTCTGTTTGCCTCTAAGAATATTTTCCCCAGGCGTGGATCATCATAGGGCAATAATTAGACTCTTTCTAACTATTTACTTTGAAGAGCAAGTTTATTTATTCACCACAGGCCCATCTCTGGCATGAGATGAAGCCAAAGACCATCATTTAAGCCACTGGAAAAGGTATTTCGAAATCTCAAGAGTCCACGCTAAATGATTTATTATTTAAGGGAGAAAGCCCAACACTATAAATCATTTTTCATGAAATTTAAAATCGGTTGTCTCATGAAATTCATGAAGAGTGTCATAAAAACTCTTACACCTTTTAAGAGTTCATTTTGTCCCCCTCCTTTATTAGGGAGTGAGACAGCCATGCCCCCAAGACTTCGCGAGGCACGTCTCAGTTTCTGAGCAGAGCGGAGAGGGTTTTGTCGTCCTACCAACAAGGCAGATCCCCTTCCCCTGAGGTTCTAAGCACAGAAGAGGGTAAAAAGATAGGATTGATTCTAAATGATGGATGACCTGATGCCTGGCAGTTACAATAAGCCCCGGTCCCCTGAATGCTGACTTTGCAATAACATCCATCAACAGAGAATGTTTCACAGAAAGACAATAGCCATGGGCTCCTTTTCCCGGTTCTTAAAAATTTCCACTTGAGAAAATATCCATCAATGTGAAGAAAAAAAAAAAAAAACAGAGACACTTTCTTTTCCTGAAATGAGAATGTCATGATGTAAATGATAAATTCGTTTATAGAAAAAGCCCAAAAGATGGTGCTTCGAGAAGCATCGCAAGTAGAGCGAGGGCACCCTTGCAGATGAAGGAGCTACAAGGTGGTGATCGTTGCACGGCGGCTGTAGTCACCGTGTGCACCATCGGTGGTAGAAAGTGCTGAGGCATGAAGATTTCTCAGGAAGCTGAATTCATGAATTTAAATGAGATCCAGCCCTCCGGGCCTAAGTTCTGATTTGAAACGGGGAGATGGCAGTGGTAACCCACTTCATCAGGCTCTTGAAAGGTGTCAACGGTAGACATGCAAGGCACATTTTACCTAAGCAAATCTCATCAACAGGAGAACAGAGGTGGTTACGGAGGCGCTGAATTTATACTATGTTCTGAGAATGCATTTCTGAATATCTCAAATCATTGCAACATTAAAGAAACAACACCGCATCCCTGATGAGAACACCTTTTTATTCATGAGATTTACACTGTATCACTAGGGGGTCTTTCACATTCTCTTATGTCTAGTGGCCAAGCTCATCATCATTATTAAATCCTTGTGCATGATTTGGGGTAGTAGAATTCAGCTTTCTGATTTTCCTTGAGAGAGGATCATCCCACATGTCATTAGCTTGGGAAAAGTTCCAATTCAAAATTTCCAGTAACGTTTCTAATGAAGGCAGACTGCTTTCACACCACCATAAAGTCGAAAAATCAAAGTGGAGGGCAGCTCCGGTGGCTCAGCGGTTTAGCGCCGCCTTCAGCCCAGGGCCTGATCCTGGAGACCTGGGATCGAGTCCCACGTCAGGCTCCCTGCATGGAGCCTGCTGCTCCCTCTGCCTCTGTCTCTGCCTCTCTCTCATTCTCTCTCTGTCTTTCATGAATAAATAAATAAAATCTTTAAAAAAAAAAAAAAGAAAAAAGAAAAATCAAAGTGGAACCATCCTAAGTGGAGAACTGCCTGTGTTTGAGGAGCAAAGTTTGCCTTAGCTTGTTTGGATGGACCAGTTCCCAATGCTGGGCCAAGTTTTAGGTCTATGAATTTCTCTTCCAGAGATTGCTTAGTGTAGGATGTCAGCCTCCCTGGAGATGGGAGGGGAACATTTTGTACTGAGTCTTTTATTGTTTTAGAACTTTTGTCTTTTACCTGGGCATCTGAGTTTGAAATCTACTAAACACGGTGTTGGAAGCTAACAATGTAGGACCCTGGGATTCCTGTTTTGTGGGGAAGGTTGGACCAGAGATGCTCAGAGCATGGCCCCCAGGCCAACATCACCAGCAGGGCCAGAGATCCCAAGAGAAATGCAAATTCTCAGCTATTGCCCCTTATCTACTGAACCCAATCCCTGATTATTAATATGTGAAGGTAATTTTATCTCTCTGAGCCTTAGATTCCACAAATATCCTGCTGCTTTCATAATCTATTCAAGGGTCTAGACATGGCATCCTGGCAAATGGGGAGGAGAATCCAACATGAATGGTTTTGCCATGTGTTGATGCTAGGGAGATGGGTAAGCTTCCCAAAGGCGCCAACGGACCATTATTTGTCTTTCTCTGTGTGGATTTGGGCAGTAGAGCTGAGCCACAAGTGTGTTCTTTGATGAATGGGTTCAGGAGATGGCGTTAGCTCAGACTTCCTTCTCTACTGGCTTTTGTATTTGCTGTTGCTTTTTTCATGGCTCCAGTAAGTGACATTCAGTGGAGACTTCGGTCCTAGGTGAGCAGGTGTATATATCTCTCCTGACTTGAGAGTCTGGAGTCAAACATTAGCTCTTGCTATGACATGACAGAAATGCTTTGTGAATAAAAATAATATTACAGGAAACAAAAAAAAATATCTTGCCCCTGAATCAGTTGAAGAAGATGATGCAAAAAAAAATAAAAAATAAAATAAAAATAAAAATAAAAATAAAAAAAAGAAGAAGATGATGCAGAGAAAATTATCTGACATGCTAAATAAAATTTTAAAAAGTGAGTAGGGAAAAAGTAAGCTGCTTTGACTATTTTAGAGGGATATGGTAAACATATTCTAACACAGTTGTTATTAAGATAGACTCCAGGTACTGCACGTTAAATTATTTTGTTCTGAACCCACCTTCAGTACATTGAAACACTTGATCTAACCAGGCTTGTGATGGGGATATAAATTCTACTCAGAAAATAGTGTAATAAATTCTATTGTAATCCCAAATTGTTATTAGTGCTGGCACTCCTTGGCAAAACTGAAGAACCGAAGTTCACAAATACTCCAACTCTTATTTATAAGTATTTTATTAGATATTAATTATGTTATGAAGTAATTATTAGGCATTTTAAGTATTAAGTAGTATAAGTATTAAGTATTCGACATTCAAAATATCTTTAAACAAAATACCTTTAATTTTTTTAAATTTTTATTTATTTATTCATGAAAGACACACACACACACACACACACACACACACAGAGGCAGAGACACAGGCAGAGGGAGAAGCAGGCTCCTCGCAGGGAGCCTGATATGCGACTCCATCCCGGGTCTCCATCCCAGGTCTCCAGGGTCACACTCTGGGCCGAAGGTGGTGCTAAACTGCTGAGCCACCAGAGCTGCCCTAAACCAAATATCTTAAAAAATTAAGTCACCTACTATCTAGTCATGGATATAAGTTGGCCCTGTTTTCTTTCTTTTTTTTTTTTTTAATTTTTATTTATTTATGATAGTCACAGAGACAGAGAGAGGCAGAGACACAGGCAGAGGGAGAAGCAGGCTCCATGCACCGGGAGCCTGATGTGGGATTTGATCCTGGGCCTCCAGGATTGCGCCCTTGGCCTAAGGCAGGCGCCAAACCGCTGCGCCACCCAGGGATCCCAGTTGGCCCTGTTTTAATTAATTTTATATATGTGCATGTTTTTAAAAAGCTGATATTCTGAATGTTTCCGAAAGTCACAAGTTATCAGGAAAGATCATTTTAGTTTTGTTAAGGTCATGTCTATATTTCCTTTCCAAGCCCTCACAAACCCTTGGGATGGCCAAGTGGCCTATGGGAGGGACATTGATTTGCAGGGCTGTTGATAACTGCAGTGCTTTATGGTCTTTATTTTCTCAGTCACTGTAGTTTTATATTGCTGATAAAACTTACCCAACAGAGAAAAATAAAGTTCTGTGAATGAGCCTATTTCCCTGCACAGAAATGGATTCCATTGTTAGCACAAAATAGGAGGAAAAGAAGCAAATAAAATATTTCAATGTTGAATTAGTATTAAGTGTTCCTTGATAAATTTGTGTCTACAGGTACGTGGCAACAGGGAATCAGTCATGTGTTTCTGGTAGTACCCCACCCCTGACACCAGTGGCTAAGACTAATAACTATTTTGCAGCTTGCGAATCTCTGGTTTTACAATAGGAGCTGGTTTTGGCTGGTGGTTCTGCTGGTCTTGCATGGACCACCTCATGGTGTGGAATTGGCTGCAGAAAGCCCGCTCAGAGTGACAGTCCCACCGCAGGGGACTTGGACAGGGAGGGGTGTGGCTGGTAGGGCGTTTGCAACTAACCCCACATAGGAATATGTACTACTGTCAGGATGTCTTAAGTGGTGTCATGTTTCAGCACAAAACGGCAAACAAGTATTCATGTTGAAATCTCATGGGGTAAGATCCATCTAGGGAAACCTTTAGGCTTTCATACTAATTACGATGATAAGAAAACTCAAACTGTATTGAATCCGTTTGCAAACCGACAAAGAAGTGGTGCAGAATTTTCATGGAACTTCCCAACAATGTGTTACAAAAGAATATTTAAACCCAAGAAGAGGAGGCAGGCATTGTCAGATGGGGGCAATTTAATTCAAGGCTATGCAGATTTGTCACCAAAGTGTTATTTGACTTTGGCCTTGAAACAATGGATTCTCATTTTGTTTTACTTATAATTGAGATATGGTTGATATACTATGTTATTTTTTATTCTCCTATTTTTGATAGGAGAATTCTCTCTCAGGCATTCTCTATCATTCTCTATCTCATATCAAAATGATAGAGAATGCATTAAAAAAAAGAAAGAGAATGCATAATGTTTACATCAGGAGAGGGGGACTATAAGAATATATTTAACTTAATCCAAGCAGAGGTAAAAAAAAAAAAAGAAGAAGAAAAGGAATAATATATTAAATGGAATATACAAAATAAGTAGGAGAAAATCAGCCCAAATATATCAGACATACTAATAAATAAATTAATTAATTAATAATAATATTAATAATAATAGTAATTATTTATAAATAATATTTATAATATAAAATATTTATATTTATAAATTATTTATTATTAATAAATAAATAAAGTTCAACTTACCTCAGAAGAGACAGATTTTTCTAAGTGATCAGACAGTAAAATAAAAATAAAAAAAAAATCCAAGGAGACTCCATCGAAGCACAAAAACACAAAAGTGTGAAAGTAATATTAGGAAAAAGGAAAGCCAAAGTAAGGCTGAGAGGTCGTAGTGTAACAGAAAAGAAAAGACTTCCAGGCAGAAATGATTATGGTGGATCCTGAGAGTTGTTACTTAAAGAAGAAAATGGAACAATGTATCAGGAAAATACAATAATGTTTAACGGATCAGAATCTAACAACATAGCCATAAATATAGAATGGAACGAGGGTCACATTACACGGAGAAATGGAGAAATCTCAAGGACAAAGAGAAAACTTAACACTTTCTCTTAAAATCCATCAAACAGACCAAAAACTAGAAGAATGTGAACATTAGTGAGTCCAACGCATAGAGAATTCAGGCTCATTTCAAGCATAGAGGTGGATGGTATGAGATCTGAATAATTAAAATTAACAAACTGACCAAATGGTAGGAGACAGAGAACCTTTATTTCAACACAGAAGATACACATTTTCCCAATCATTTTGACACATTTGTATTAGATAAGCACAGAGTTGATCGCCAACAATTTTTTTTACAACTGATAAGTACTATGAATTGAAATCATATTCTCTAACTGAAATGAAAAAATGAAATAATTTATAAAAAGATTCCTTACCTGTACATTTGGAAAGCAAAAAGAGAAATAAAATAAAATAAAATAAAATAAAATAAAATAAAATAAATAAAACAAAATAAAATAAAATAAAATAAAATAAAATAAAATCACTAGTGAGACATAAAACTACAAAACATTTCAGAAAATATTTAGCATAACAACCCATGGAAGTTCCATGGACCCAAACAGGTACAGTTACATAAGAAGGAAATATATAATTTTAAATGCATATTCTAGAAAAGAAAATATGCAATGTTCATGCACTCAATATTCCATTGAAGAAATTTTTCAATAGGAAACAACAGAATCAAAAAAGCACAACCACTCAAATGAGCGAAGAACAGAAAAGCGTGAAAGGCAAAGCAGCAAACGTGAAAACAAGCATGAAAGAAATACCAAAAAAAGTGGATAATTACACTCAAAGTTATTTTTTTTTCTTTGCAACTACTAATAAAATAGAAACATCTGGGAAGAATAAGCAAGAGAGCTGGCATCAGCAAACAGTGTTAGGAATGAACAAGGAGTCAAAATATTAGATAAGAGATCAAATAAAAGTCTTAATAGAGTTGTAGGGGGAAAAAAAAAACCCAACCCTGATGCCTATAGATGAAAAAAGCAGAGAAATGGGTATTGCTTTAGGATGACGATGACGTTGAGTTGAAATTCTGATTATGTGACCTCAACCCTGTGCAACTGATATATTTCATTACTCACAGTAAAAAAAAAAAAAAAAAAAAAAAGTGATCGCAAGCATCCTGATTAGTGAGCAGCCTGCCAGATACTTGAATCACCAACCTACATACAGTTTCTATGTAGAATCATGATAAATGACTCAAAAGAGATCCTGGTAATAGGTTGAGGGGGTATTTTGTCTTTGTGGGTAGGTTGTAGAGTTGTATCATGGGGGCACTTCGGCAGATCAAAGAATTAGGTTTTACTTTGCAAGGATAACAAGACTGACCTCTATTTGGAGAGCATTTGAGACGTCCCTTTGTTTAATCTCTGAAAATTTTACCGGGCGATGCAGGTCATTGTGTGTCCTTTCCTCGGCGGCTTGGCAACATCTCATGTGGTCCTCACATGGGCAATAGAATGTCATAATTTCACAAAGACGCCGCCATGTTACATTTTTATTTTGCTTAACACGCTGCAAAACATGCTCATGGGATGATATCTATTTGCTGATGTGCAATCTGTCCGAAAAAGCATGTTTTATTTTTTTGGTCATCATCTCAATATTATAATTCTGAATGAAGACACGAATGAAGACACTTAGCATAAATGAGGGTGACCAGTCTTAGTTTCATTTCGGCTGTTAAAACAAAAATACAACAGGTCGCGTGGCTTATAAATAACAGACATCGATGCCTCACAGTTCAGGAGGCTGGAAGTTCAAGATCAAGGTACCAGGAGATTTGGGGTTTGCAGAGCCTTCTTTGGGGTTCACAGACCTGTGCCTTCTCACTATGTCCTCACATGATGGAAGAGGCTAGGGAGCTTGTGGGGTCTCTTTCATGGGAGCCCTATCCCACAGATGAGGGTTCTAGTCCATGACTAGTCTGATCACCTCCCAAACTCCCCACTTCCTAATACCATCGATTTAGGGATTAGGTTTTTAATATATGGGTTTTAAGGGAGACACAAACATTCATTCTATCGCATTGAGATCGGTCACCTGGCTTGTTAACAGATGTTGTGCTTCTGGGAGCCAATGACCTGGCGACTCAAAGCAACAGTGAACATCGAGTGTCATGTACCGAAGACATGATCTACAGGCATTGATGGGAGGGTCAGTGTAATGGGCACATCCTCCTACTAAGCAAGCTGAATATATGAATACCTCCTTGAGACGTGCTATAACCTACACGATAGGTGACCAGCCTCCGTAGTGATATTATCTGAGATCCAATGAAATCCGCTGAAAATGTAGACGCTACAGTCTGATACAAAGGACATGGAGGCACTGATTTTAAAAAGAACACCCCCGGGGACACATAGGTTGCTCAGTCCATTAAGTGTCTGCCTTTGGTTCAGGGCATGACCTCAGGGTCCTGAGATCAAGCCCCGAGTCAGGCTCCGTGCTCAATGGGGAGTCTGCTTGTCCTTCCACCCCTCCCCACTGCTCGTGTTCTCACTCTGTCTCAAGTAAATAAATAAAATCTTAGAAAAAAAACGACACTCCCAAATAAATATTTTCAAATCTCAGTAGTCGAGCAGTGTGATATTGTGATTTAGAATAAGAAATATCTATTTATTCCTCATCCAGGTCCTGCCACAGAGCTAAGACCCTTGGGATTTCCTAAGGAAGAGTCATAAGGGTGTCTTCTGTGATGTCAAGGATGGGGGCTGGTTGCCAGGGGAACCAACCAGGTGATTGGAGGGTTGGAATTCTCAGGGGAGAGGAGAGGGCTGGAGATTGAGTTAATCCCTCAATGGTCAATGATTTCATCAATGTGCTATAGGATGAAGCCTCCATAAAACCTCAAGACAGGATGGGATCTGGAGAGCATCCAGGCTGGTTGACCCAGAATACATCCAGGTGCCCAGAGGTGGTGCCTCCAAGGTTCTCAAGGACAGAAGCTCCCGTGTTTGGGGCCCTTCTGGACTTCACCATAGGTAGCTCTTCTACTGATGGTTCTTTTGTGTGTTTTTTTTTTTTTCATATTCCTTAATAAGCTAATAACTTGTAGGCACTTCTGATTTACAGCTGGTGGGTCTGGAGCACACGTGACCATGGGGGAAAATAGGGAAGGCAATGTTTCTGGAACGTGATGCAATAGACCACCAAGCAGGCAAGTCCTGTTCTGGGTTTTCAAGACCTTCTGTACGCTGGATGCTGTCTTGGTCATTCCTGTCTTCTTCCTGTGAATCCTTATCACCTGTGGAGACATACCCAGTGGTGGGATTATTAGATTGTATGGTATTTGTGTGTTTAACTTTCTGGGGAGGCTCCACACTGTTTTCCAGAGTGGCCACACCTGTTTGCATTCCCACCAACAGTATAGCAGGGTTCCCTTTTCTCTACATGCTCCCCAACACCTGATATTTCTTGTCTTTTTGATTTTAGCCATTTTGACTGGTGTGAGGTGGTTCTGATTTCCATTTTCCGGGTGAGGAGTGATGGTGAGCATCTGTTGGCCATCTGCCTGTCTGCTTTGGAGAAATATCTATTCCAGTCTTTTCCCCTTTTTTTAAAAATTATTTATTTATTCATGAGAGACACACACACACACACAGAGAGTGGCAGAGACACAGGCAGACGGAGAAGCAGGCTCCATGCAGGCAGCTCGATGTGGGACTTGATCCTGGGTCTCCAGAATCACACCCAGGGCTAAAGGCAGCGCTAAACTGCTGAGCCACCCAGGCTGCCCTTCTGCAGGTTTTTAAATCACATTTCTTGTTTTCTCTATTCAGTGGTAGGAGTTCTTTATATATTTTAGATATTAATCCCTCGTATCTGTTTTCTCTTATCACCCCATAGCAAATTATGGCTAATTCAGAAGCTGAAAATCACATATGTTTATGATCTCATCATTTCTCTGGGTTGAGGGTCTGGAATGTTTTAATGGGTTCTCTGGTTCAGATCTCGCAACATTGGAGTCAACATGTTGGCTGACTCTGTTCTCCCTGAGGGCTTGACCCATGGAAAATATTGCTGTCAAGCTTCCTTAGCTTGTTGGCAAAATCCTTTTCTTGGAGCTGGAAGACTGGGGTCTGTTTCCTAGTTAGGGGTTGACTGGGTGCCACTCAGTTCACAGGCTGTCCTCGGGTTCTTGCCTCATGGCCCCTTCCATAGACAGTTGACGGCATGACTGCTTGGTTTTCAAGGCTAGTGGGACAATCTCTCTTACTCTGAATATCTCCCTCGGTGAAGGTCTGGATCCAATTTAAGATGGCTCAACTGACTAGGTCAGGCCCACCCAGGAGCATCTCCCTTTTATTAACTCCCTGTGAGCACATTAGGGACCCTAATGGCATTTCCAAAATCCCTCCAGCCTTTGGCATATAATGCCACATAATGAAGAGATCAAGCAGCCCATTGTATTCACAGGGCTTCCTTGCCAAGTAGCAAGAATCATAGAACTTATCTTGGAAATTCTACCTACTAAGCATGCAACTCTTACCTTAGAGTTATGAGTTCGAGCTCCATGTTCGATGTAGAGATTAGTTAAATAAGCTTAAGGAAAAAAATTAAAAAATAAGATAACCTCTGCCTGCTAGAGTCCATCCTTTGAGTCCCAGAAGCTCACATCTCTCTCAATGAAAAATACATTCATTTCCTCCCAAGGTTTCTGGGTATGTTATCTTCCCTGTCTTAGAAGGATGCCTCTCTCTCAGAAAGTTTTATTCGTGGTGCTGGCCTCCAAGAGTGATCTGCAAATTCTTTTAAAATGCCATTTCCCGATCAATGGACTCATGTGCATTGTTTTCCTCTTCAACTATTCGTTGTGTGATGGTGGAATGGAGAGTAAAATGTAGCTTCATGACGTTGTGTGGGATGCACAAATACTCTCGGACCTACAGAAACGTTTTACACTGCAAGTCTGCAAAAATTCAGGGAGCATAAAATAATGATCTTCCTCAGAGGTGGAATAAACACCAGAAGGAGGAAGAGGAGCCACACAAGCTAAGTTCTCAACTACTTCAAAAAAGATTAAATGCTATTTAGAATATTATATGATTCTCACAAATCCTAATAAATTTATTTGATTATATTATAGAATATTATATGATTCTCACAAATTCTAATAAACTTATTTTATTTTTTAATTTATTTCGTTAAAGAATACTATATGATTCTCACTAATTCTAATAATATTATTAGAATATTATATGATTTTCACAAATTCTAATTAATTTATTTTATTATATTATGGAATATATGCTTCTCACAAATTCTAATAAATGTTTTTTATTATATCATAGAATACTATATGATTTTCACAAATTCTAATTATTTTATTATAGATACTATATGATTCTCACAAATTCTAATTAATCTATTTTATTATATTGTAGAATATTCTATCATTCTCACAAATTCTAATAAATGTATTTTATTATAGAATACTCTATAGTTCTCACAAATTCTAATAAATTAATTTTATTATATTATAGAATATTATAAGAGTAATTCTAATAACTTATAATATATTGAGTGTAACATGGAGAGGAAAAGTTGTGACTTATGGAGAGACGTCAGACATTGCATAATGGACATTAATAAGGAAATGCAGGTTTAATATCTGGACCGAAATGGCCAAATCTTTGGTACCGGAAAATGCTACAAGAGGTTTGGATTTGGACACGCGCCTCACCCTGCCCTGCAGGGACGTCCGGGGTGGTCTGAGGGGTGTCTGGTTTCTCCACCTGCTCAGAAGCCCAGCGGGTCACCGCGTGGTTGCCTCTTCTTCTGCTCCAGTGAGTGGGAAAGCGTTGGGGGCGGTAGAGGGGGCTGTTGCCCCACGGAAGATGAATGCCCTCGGAGCCCTGCAGGCCTTCCCTTCCATTTCAACGGAAACATTAAAAGGAAAGCCAAGCAGGTCAGGGAGCAAAGGAGGGCTACGCTTATCCTGGAGGAGCACACTGTGCAGGGCTGCACGTGGGGATGGCGCCCTGGGTCTGCTCAGCTGAAGACAGACCCTGTTCATGACTTAAAGGTTGCACGTGGTCGAGTCAGTAACCTGATTCATCTCCCCCGTCCTCCCCAGTGGGGCTCTGTGGGCACTTTCGGGTTCACTCATTAGCTGCAGGGGTAAATAAAGCCAGACGGGTGCTCTTATGGAGCCAAAGGAGGGAGAGAGAAGAGAAGGGAAGCGTGTGTGAGTCCATCTGTGCCAGAAGGAGCTGTGGGAAAGAAAAGTGCATGGTGATCCCATCGCTGAAGGCGAAACAAGGTTCCCTGGTAGACCAGTTCACCACCTTCCAGTTCACATTTTGATTGCTTTTAATGTTCTGCACTCTGTGCCCCCAGCTGTTTGCATATTGGAGTCTACAATGCATGCACCTGTCTCTCAAAATGCAGCCGCCCTATTCCCCACCCCACGGAGAGCTGCATGGTTGGCATCAGCCCCCCTGATAGGAGACAATTCCTTAGCCAAGTGCTCAAAACTCCTGGGTCAGGTATGTGGTCTCAGGCAAGCGGGTGGATATGCCTATACTTCTTGCTTTTGGTTTTGTTTTTTTCTCAGTTTGTGTTTTCATTGAAGATTTTCATCCTTATATGTTTCATGCAAAATTCTCTTGGTATTTGAGTAGCCTCTTTTTTCTCTCCCCGTAGCTTTATTTTTATTTATTTATTTATTTATTTATTTATTTATTTATTTATTTATTTTAGAGCTCTCCCCATAGTTTTATTGAGGTATAATCGATACACCGCAAAAGCGTGCAAATATGTGATATGCACATTTGATGAGTTTGGACAGACATCTACATCTGTGACACCATCTCACTTCGATCAACATAATGAATGTACGTTTGTTTTTTATTGATGTTTTTGCTTGGATCCCCCATTTTTGGGTGGTGAAGTCAATTAACGTGAGATGGACCCTCATAACCCACCTTTTAAGTGCTTAAAATGCTGCCTGGTTGCACTCACATGAGGTCTTTAAAATGGCTCAATTTATAGAAGCAAAACAAAACAAAACAAAACAAAACCCCATAATGATGAAGGCAAGAGGAGAGTTGTTGATCAGTGGGCATAGGGTTTCACCCATAACAGATGAGTAAGTTCTAGAGATCTGCTGCACGGTGTCGTGCCTGGAATTAGCAATGTGATTTTGCACGCTTTGGAGCAACTCTTAATAAGAGATTGATCCTGATTTTGACCCAGCAAGTGACGGTAGCAGAGGCAACCAAAAATCCCTCGATATGATTTCCAAAAACTCATGATGCTGCGCAGAAGCTTTGAACATCAACACACAGGTGTGTGAGGTCTTCACCTTTTGTGATGATGGCTTTATTTCTTTTGAATGAAAAGGAACATATTTCACTGTACTTCACCTGTGCTTTTTGTCTCTCGGTAGCTGGAAATTCAGAATCCCCCAGATTTTTCTCATCTGGTAGACAGGAGCTAGTGCATAGTTTTTTGTTTTGTTTTGTTTTCCTCCTTTATGTCTGTCTTTCATATTCCAGCTGGATAGGTTTGAAACTCAAAACTTTTCCTTTGTTTTCGTATGAGGTGTTTAGCTTCTTTGGAACAACTTCCAGACCTCAGAGGTGGAGACAGCTGCCAAATGCACTGGTGGATCTCATTGCAAACAAAATCACATTCACTTTGGTGGAGAGCTGGTGGCCTGGGTGGTGTTAAATTGTGTCAGGTGGCAAGAAAGAAATAGGGCACGACAGTCAAAGCCGGATTATATGTCTCATGGGTGTACTTTGGAAAGGCAGGAGCTCAGCTAGAACAAAGCATAGTCATGGGGGGAAAGGAGGAGTTGAGGTGTTCCAGACCAACATGTAGATGGCACCCATGTCTTTAATGGGTCGTTGTGTGGTGTGATATAGAGTCATACAAGACAAAACAATCTATGCCTACCTATCAGAGGCATCCAAGCAAGACCTGGTGGGAGGAAATCTGGGTGAGAAAACTCTTGCCCTGTGTTCTCCTTTGTGACGCAATATGTCTGAGATGGTTGTACATGACAGTTGAGATAACTAGTGACTTGGACCTTGCTCCCACCTCTCATGCTGAAGGGTCTGATAGAGCTTTTTGTAAATTTTTATCACCTGCTGTGGGGCAAAGTCCCTCTCAAGCATTATTCGTGGGCTGGTTCCAACGTACCGTGCCTTCTCCCTCCATGGGAACCATGATTGAGAATTTTATCAGGTCAATGCCAACTTAGAACTTATGTTCTAAGGGAGATGTCCAGGATGTGTCCTTGAGTCTCCCAAAGAGTGGGGTATCTACTTCAAAATGCTGACTGCAGAGTTTAGGGAGGTATTTTGATCTGCACAAAAAGGCATGGGGTGTCTCATCTGGAAACCGAAAGGGTTAATCGGCCAGTGGTCTTTAGAACTTCACTACCCAGAGAAGGCTAATCCCCTTTAACTTTGACATCCTGGGCCAGCTGTTCACCTGCTCTGTGTTGGGCAGTTGAGGCTACCAGCACCTGCTGTCAAGATGATGAGGAGATGAGGAAGGGTGGTGATTAACCCAGCTTTATTCTTGACCTCATCCGCGTCTAAGGAGGGATATGGATATCTGTCCCCAAAAGTGAGAAAGGAACAGCATTGAAGATTGTCTTCTGTTTTTGATCAGTCATGCCTGGTTCCTCTCTTTTAAAAAAAAGTAATTAATTTTTTTTAGAGAAGCAGGGGAGAAGCAGAGGAAGAAGGAGAAAGAGAAAACCTTAGGCAGGCTCCACACTGAGCATGAAGCCCGCCGTGGGGCTCGATCTCATGACCCTGTATTATATTTTATGTAAACATGTTTGAATTTTTATATACTTAGACTGATAAAACATATTTGCTACTTGTATATTTATATATAACTTTATGGATATAGTGTGCATATATTATTATAAATTAGATAATATAAATATAAATATTGCATAGTACATACAGGTATCATATATATAAGATTATATTTTCCACATAATACATGATTAATAAAACATATGAATACATTTATTTTTTGGTATACATTTGTATTAACAAAACAGATTTACTATTCATATATTTATATAAAATATAACCACACTACTGTAATGTACTTATATTATTATAAGTATAATATTTTATACTCCAGATATCAGCTATATAGTTATATATTACATACACTATAAGTTATGCAATTTATGTAAATATATTTGTGTTTAATTATGTATTCATATTAATATAATTTAATTAATTAAAAATCAATATAAATGTGTGTACATATATTAGGTACTGTTATCATTGCATTATTATGTATAACCCATATATAATTCATAGTGACAGCTCATCTTTTAGACACTTTGAAAGGGTGCATTTCCAACAATTCCAGCGTGATCTTGAATGATACTTTTTCTGATTCCAGTTTTTGAACACAGTCCACAGGTTGTGATTCGATGAATATATGATTTTTTTAAATTTTTTTTTTAATTTTTATTTATTTATGATAGTTACAGAGAGAGAGAGAGACGCAGAGACACAGGCAGAGGGAGAAGCAGGCTCCATGCACCAGGAGCCCGACGTGGGATTCGATCCCGGGTCTCCAGGATCGCGCCCTGGGCCAAAGGCAGGTGCCAAACTGCTGCGCCACCCAGGGATCCCTGATGAATATATGATTGAGTCAAATGGTCTGCTAATGCTTCTTCTCCTTGAGTTAATTGCAGATCTATCCTTTCTCTTATATAACATGGACATTTCCCATTTTACATGGGTCCTATAAATTAATGTCACTGGCAAGATGTTGAAGCATCCAAAGAATTACTGAAGCCATGGTTTGCAGGTGCAAAGGGCAACATTGTGTAACGGCTGCACAGCAGAGGCGCCCTTTTTGCATTCCCGCCAACAGCAGACAAGGTTTCCAGTTGGTCTTCAGGCTCTTATTGTCCCTTGGGAATGGAATTTCCAGTTGTATCAGGAAAATCATGTAAGATATCCCGCTTGTCACTTGGAGACTTCAATCTTAATGGATGACGACCAACCGATAAAAACATTGTATGTGAATTTTGTATGTGAATTCGTTGTATGTGAATTTATTTTTTTAAAAAAATAAAAATACAGCTACAAAACATGATGGAGGATGGCCATTACCTGTGACAAGATGAGGGCTCACAGGTGGGTACAGAAATGGTTGAGTGCCTTGCATGGAGCTGCTCTTGGTGGGAATACTCTCGATCTGTGCGTGATCCGTGAGAGTCCTACAGAGCAAACTATTATTCTAAAGTATCCGATTCCTCTATGTGTTGAATTTTTAACAAAAGTGCACTGCATGATTTAAAAATAACTAGCTGCATTTCCCTTACCCCCAAAGCTGAGCACATTAGGCACGTTGTTGCCCCCTTCGGTAACTGGGTGTGTCTCAAGACAAAGGGCTGAACCAGCAACTTCTGTTGCCACAACTCAGTCCTTGTCTTTCTCCAGGTGTAGGCTGGTTGTTTATTTTCCCCTCTGCAAATATTTCACAGGCTCTGTTATTTGTCAAAAATATAAAAAGGATCAATGGAGCATTGAGGTTTAAAAAAACAACTGAGGTAGATCTGAGGTCCCCTTAATCTTGCAGTGCTAGCAGTGCTGGTAGGGTATTTCCATCACAAATAGTGTAAATTGGTGTTGTCCATGATCCTTTGGTGTGGAGTCATGGCCACCATTTCTTCTTTAATGACCTCATCAACATGTGCTATTCTTTCATCAATGCACTTAGTCTGAGTATTTTTCCCAATGAATAGCTTATGAGGACAGTCACAGAAGGATACCTCCTTAGACTTTGAGCAGTGAGGCGGGATCAATGTATGGCAACAACAAAATGATCAGTAGTCTAAAATATCTAATACATTGACACAACTTCTAATTTCTCAAAAAAAAAGTGTAGGTACTTATTTTGGGGGGCAAATTTTCAACATGATAATATATATCCAAATACACACAATTATTCTCTACATTACTGAAGAGACATGAAACTGTAGGTGCCACTGAATAGTTGATTAAAACTTATTTTAATTTTGTCCTTATTAATGCTTCAATTTGCAATTTGTTCCCTACAGAGTATATCCCTTTTAGTTTTATTAATTTCCCTTTATAATTAATGCTACTTTTCATCCCTGGGAAAGCAGGGATTACTGAAAAGATGGGCATAGGGGATGCCACCCAGAGGAGGGGTGTGGGGAGTCATTTGGGAATCAAACATTCGCTCTCAATAAGTAGCACTTGAATTAAAATTTGGCTGGAAACTGACACTGCATGCAATTTCCTGCGAGAAAATACATTGCAAGTCAAGTTCAGACGGCCTGGGCTTGCATCTCAGCTCAGGGGATCATGAGCACATTGACTCTAAAAATTTGGAGACTTAATTACTTCTTTTCAAAGTACAGATGGGAAGGCACAGCTGGAGGGTTATTGTAAGGAGAGTGTGGTGTATTTTGTGTGGATTTTCTGACCTATTGGGTGATTGTCCAGTGGTAGAGTGGGTGACAGGAGGGTCCTTTGAAGGAAGCCAGCTCCTTTTGGGAGGTCACGTGATCACTGGCTACTAGCTCTCTGCTGTTAGTATTTGCCACTTCAGTTTGCTTTTGTAAATGACAACTCGGCCAACATCCCTGTATGAATCGGTGAAGCCCTCAGGAGACGTCACCACGTTGGTTTTCTAGAGAAGCTGGCATGTGTGTGTTTACCAAAGGGAGAATCTAGACCCATGAATAAGACAAGTTGATCTCAGGTGCTTTGTGTACTGAGGTCTCTAAGCATCAAGGACCAAGTAGAAGGCAGTGCAAGATGACGATGCTTACATAACACAACACCCCTGGCACCCAGTTAAGATGCTCCGTGGTTTAGAGATGGTTGATGAGCCTCTGTGTACTCAAGAATCTGCACATTGAGGTGTTTTTCCTTCGGTTTGCCATCTGCAAGTTGCCTTGATGAGGTTCCACCAAGGGCGAGTAGATGACTTGCAAACCATTCAATCAAGCCGGTGACAGTGGAATGTTGGAGGGGGGCAAACAACCAATATGGTTTCTTTTTATTGGGCTATTTGTCTCCTTAGTGTCAGGTGAATAAAAGCATAGGGAATTCTAGGGACTCCTTTTCCATCGGCACCGGATACTGTGTTTCTCTGCTTCTCTCCCTGTAGAAGACATCAGCACAAGAACAACAGGTCCTAAATTGTGTCTTTCGTGAGCTGCTGCCATAAGAGTCTTTTCTTGATGATGGAAGATATAGAAACAGTCACAGAACAGGGGAAGCATCCTGTAGGCACTGTTTTGGTGAAGACTATGACTTTGGGGAAAAGGATGAACACATAGGAGAAGGAGGTGGAAGATCTATTAAATGTACAAATTTCTCTTCAACAAACGTTTCCACTAGAAGACTGACGTGGGATCCTGGACGATACCTTGTGATGATACAGCCTTGAAAGAACGGAGTGCCGTGATCCCAAGAGTGGCATTTTGAGTTGGGGATTTTGAACATTTTTGGTGGTCGCCCATTGTAAGGAACGTATTGCACACTGTTTCTGGTGGGCTGAATTATGTCCTTCAAAATCTGTGCCCATTGGAACCTCAGAATGAGACCTTGTAGAGAAATAGGGTCTCTGTTGAGGCAGTTAATTAGGATGAACTCATCCTGGATGAGGGTGGCCTTGAATCCAACAACAGGAGTCCTTGTAAGAGAAGAGGAGACACAGACACACAAGAGGAGCCCCCTGAGGATGGAGGCAGAGACGGGAGGAATGTGGCCACCAGCCCAGGGACACCTGGAGCCCCAGACGCTGGAAGAGTCAGGAAGGACACTCCCCGAGCGTCAGGAGGGATCATGGCCCTGCCCCACCTGGGTCTCAGACTTCTGGTCTTCAGAGCTTGGAGGAGATGAACTAACTCCTATTGTTTTACGCCACTAATTTCGTGGCCCTTTGTTACAGCAACGCCAGGAAACATAAATACTGGCCTACTGATGTCTCCTGGGCTCATGTCTTAAGTAACACTTTGTCATAAAATCCTTGTCTCAAAAAAAAAAAAAAAATCATTGTCTCCAGGATGTGCTTCTATGGGAACTCAGCCCAAGAGTGGATTGCGTAGAACTTTATTCTTGGTGTCTTCATTACCAGAGTTCAGTATGTGTTTTCCACCCCCTTCGCTTCTTCCAGGGTTAGCACATTCGGGAAGCTGTGACGCCCTGTCGTCCTGATTGTTCTCTGGGATGTAAGGCTGAGGAGGAGTGTTCCCAGCTGCTTCTGTGGAATGGACTCCCGAGACATTCCATGGCACGAGAGGAACATGTTTTCGCTGTTCACATCCCAATTTTCTTAATCGAGACAAATTTCCTTCAGCACCTTTCAGGAATATTGTGGTACGTGGAAATGCAGGATACCTGTCTTTCTGCACCAGCTCCCAGGTTGGTATGGATGGGCCAACTGGAAAATTAGCCCTTGGATCTAGGATAGTAGAAGACAGTGCAGGATCATCCTTGGAAGAGTCAGGATTTGTCAGTGCTGGGTTGAGTGTGGAGGAGCCACTCAACCTCCAGCATCATGCAGATCTTCTAATTCGGAACAGCAAGCAGGTAGGCTGTCAAAGTGGGGACGGAGCATTGCCATGGCATATGGCCCTGCTTCCCATATAGGATTAAAACATGCAGCCGGGCAAAGTTTGGCTGCCACGCTCCTGGAGTTGTCTACGTGTTCACATGGCAACGTGGAAGAACAGTGTGATCAACATAGATGGCTTGGTTCACACATTGTGTGGGGTGCGTGAAGGTGTTTATCACGTCAGCCTGGTCGCTGGGAACTCAGGGGGTGCTGCAGCACCCATTTGCAGACCCCTGCAGCCGGAGGTAGTACTGTCAACATGCTTCTGTCGGGGAACTTGCACGTTTTGGGGTGCTGGGAGCGATCCCTCTGTGTGTGTCAGTTAACACCTGGCTCCCACCTCCCCTGCCCAGCCAAGGGCAGACCTTTGGCCAAGAGGTGGCACTTCTTTTTCCACCTTCCTGGCTGGGGAAGCTTGGCTTGTGCTTTCCTGCCTTTCTCAATTCCTACCCACTTCAGTGAGCCCAGGCCAAGTGCAGACAATGAAAAGGTTATTGAAAGAAGGAATAGAAGGTTCCAGGCTGGTGCTGGATGGATGGTTATCCCTCTGGTGGGCTCTCTCCCCACTTGTGCCTTTGGAAGAGAGATGCCCCTGTCACTTGCCAATTGGCTAAGGAAGGATAACAATATATAGTATATAAAATAGTTATAAATAAAATTTATTATATTTATTATGATAAAATCTATTGTTATATGATATATTATCATAATATCATATAACATAATTATAATATTATTATGTATTTTTATTTTATAACATAATTCATATATAATCATATAATCATATTATTATATATTTTTATTTTATAAAATAAATCATATAATATAATATAATTATATGATATAATAGGATCTATCATATATTATATAAAATATAAAAAATTTTATAAAATAAAAATATAATATTATAATTATGTTATATGATATAAATAATAATTTATTGTATTGTATATTATAATATATAGTTTAATAAATTAATTTTTTATTTTTGTTCAATTTGCCGACATACAGAATAACACCTAGTGCTCATCCCATCAAGTGCCCCCCTCAGTGCCCGTCACCCATTCACCTCCACTCCCCGCCCTCCTCCCCTTCCATCACCCCTAGTTCGTTTCCCATATTTAGGAGTCTTTATGTTCTGTCTCCCTTTCTGATATTTCCCACACATTTCTTCTCCCTTCCCTTATATTCCCTTTCACTATTATTTATATTCTCCAAATGAATGAGAACATACACTGTTTGTCCTTCTCCGATTGATTTACTTCATTCAGCATAATACCCTCCAGTTCCATCCACGTTGAAGCAAATGGTGGGTATTTGTCATTTCTAATGGCTGAGGAATATTCCATTGTATACATAAACCACAGCTTCTTTATCCATTCATCTTTCGATGGACACCGAGGCTCCTTCCACAGTTTGGCTATCGTGGCCATTGCTGCTAGAAACATCGGGGTGCAGGTGTCCCTGTGTTTCATTGCATTTGTATCTTTGGGGTAAATCCCCAGCAGTGCAATTGCTGGGTCGTAGGGCAGGTCTATTTTTAACTGTTTGAGGAACCTCCACACAGTTTTCCAGAGTGGCTGCACCAGTTCACATTCCCACCAACAGTGCAGGAGGGTTCCCCTTCCTCCGCATCCTCTCCAACATGTGTGGTGTCCTGCCTTGTTAATTTTCCCCATTCTCACTGGTGTGAGGTGGTATCTCATTGTGGTTTTGATTTGTATTTCCCTGATGGCAAGTGATGCAGAGCATTTTCTCATGTGCATGTTGGCCATGTCTATGTCTTCCTCTGTGAGATTTCTGTTCATGTCTTTTGCCCATTTCATGATTGGATTGTTGGTTCCTTTGCTGTTGAGTTTAATAAGTTCTTTATAGATCTTGGAAACTAGCCCTTTATCTGATACGTCATTTGCAAGTATCTTCTCCCATTCTGTAGGTTGTCTTTTAGTTTTGTTGACTGTATCCTTTAAGATTTTATTGATTCATTTGAGAGAGCAAGAGAGAACATGAGTGGGGAAAGGCACAGAGGGAGAAGCAGACTGTCTGCTGAGCAGAGAGCCTGAGGTGGGACTCGACCCCAGGACCCTAAGATCATGACCTGAGCTGAAGGCAGATAGATGCTTAACCAACTGAGCCGCCCAGGTGCACCTAATATATTTTACATTATAAACAATAATGTATTACTGTGTTATATATTATATCATAAATAATTTATTATTATACTCTATATTATAGTATAAATAATTTATTATATTCTATTAATATAAACTTTAATTTATATGCCATATTCTATCTTTATAATATAAATAATTCTTTATTGTATTATGTTATATGTTAATAATAAATATTTATTATTATTATTATTATTATTATTATTATTATGTCTATACTACAGAAGTAATGTTGGGTCCTTTTCAGAGTGTTATATCATCAACGGTGTTGATATATCTCTTTATGAGTGTTATTAATTCTGATCCTTTGGTGAAGGTGGTGCTGCTATTGCAACTGCCATTTTTCCCTATTTAGCTAATGAGTGTTTGTGCTAGTTACTTTGGGATCGTGCAGATACCCCATTTCTCATCCTACAGTTGACCTACTTATTTTAGCCCCTGTGCGCGACCCTTTCCTGTGATGATTATTGTGATTTTTCTACTTCTGTCGTTTCTTCTACATTTATCAGTTGGGTTTCTGGTGTAAGGGAGGGCTGTCCCTTCTCCGCCATTTATTTATTTATTCAGTTAATTATTGATACCAGTATGGGACCATACGTATTACATTTTTTATGGGTAGCATCCATTCCTATCATTATTCATTTTTCTTGCTCCAGTTGTCCCATATTTGGCCACTGGGAGCTCGGAATGTCCTTCCTTGTTAGAGAGAAGCCAGCCCCCTTGTTTCAGCTGTTTCTATTCCTGGTAGTTATGAGAGCGTTAGGAATATTGAAGGAGGCATCTGTGCAGCCGTGTCCTCAGGGCACCTGCACCCAGGAAGGCTGTCCCAGCGATGACGAACACTTCTAGACGTCCTTTGAATAATTCCTTGGGTGACCGTGTTCTCTGCTTCTCCTGTTTCTGTCCTTAGCTATTCATTTTCACGACTGTCAGCCTCCTGGCCATGGGTCCCCATCTGCTTTCTGATTTGATACGTAACTGTCGGGTGAAGGTATGAGGGTGAGGGTTCCCCTTCTCCAAACTCACAGGCTGGTGGCAGGATTTGTTTGGTTGCTCACTCCCATTTCTGTGTTGTGCCTGCAGTGGGTTGTGTTTGATCACATCGAGGTCACTAGATGGGAGGACGTATGATCTTTCCTTTCCAGGAGGATTCCGGGAGGATTCTTTCTCCTTCCTGCCACCCCTGTAATACGAGCCACGCAGTATGAGATGCGCAACGCGACACCTGTAGACAACACGTCACCTAGAGAGTCGTGGACCAGCACGGCAAACACGAAGCATTTACTCAGAACTGAGAAGAGTAGAAATAATAGCCCAATGGAAATATCAAAACTATGGAAAGTTACAAAAGGTTTTACACGTCTCCCAGCACCAGCTTCCTGCAATACTGGACAAGGCATGGAATCTCATGGCAACAGCACAGGGTCATGCGGTCATTAGTAGACCTTGGAATAGGATAAAAATAATGACTCACCTAGTCCAAGTGTGCACTGGAGTGTGTCAAATGGTGGATTTAACCCGCAAGGTCACATTATGGGAAGTATTGCAAAAGACGTAGCTTCATAGGCATGGAGTGGTTGGTTGGTTGTTGCCTCTGCAATTTGCTACATATCCCTTCCCAAGTCACACATCATTTTTGTATATATAATATAATATGCATGTTATATATTATTATAAATAATTATACCATATATTACACAACTATAATGATTTTGCATTACAGCTATCATAAAATCGTGGCATATTATAAATTACTAGAATCATACATTATATTATGAATATAATTAGAACTATTATGTAATACATAAAATATATAATCTATAAACTAAAATTTGTATGATTAATTATATTATACATTGTGTTATACAATTAAAATTATTATACAATTAAAATTATACAATTACAATTATTATAGTAATTTAATTATAATTAATTATACAATCAAAATTATACAATTATACAATTGTTATACAATTACAATTATTATAGTAATTTAATTATAATTAATTATACAATCATATATTATAGCTAAATATATATCATGATAATATATAACTATATTATTAATAGAATTATATAACTATATAATAGGTAATTATTAGTCATATACTCATACATATAATTTGTTATAATAATTAATAATTTATAATTATTCCTACAAAATATTTAAAAATAAAATAAAAGATACATTATATATTATACTATGTACATATAGCAAATAACACTTTTCATGATATATTATAGCTAAATATATATCATAATAATATATAACATAATATATAATTATATTAATTTTAATAGAATTATATAATTATACAATAGGTAATTATTAGCCATATACTCATATATAATTTATTATAATAATTAATAATTTATAATTATTCCTACAAAATATAAATAAATAAAATAAAAGATACATTGCATATTATAATATGTACATATAACAAATAACACTTTTCATGATTATATAACAATATATTTATGATTATTATAGTATTATTATAATGCAATTATATTAATATATAAAATTATGTGTTTATAATATGTAGCATGACACATAATTATATAATCTGCAATAACATCATAACAATTGCTAATATTATACATATCTATAAATTATTAGGGTTTTCCAAAGAAACGGAACCAATTACAGGTAAACATGTCTATGGAGGCTGAAAAGTCCTGTGGACCATCACAGACACACAGACACAAAATCACACAGCCTCGAGTACATAGGGGTGCTGGTTGCTCACAGGAAAACATCGGGGTAGCGTTCTGAGAGCAGGTTACGTTGCATACCACAGTGGGTTTCCCCATCATAAGGCTCCAGATTCTGGGTAGACAAATCCAGAAAGCTTGGGTGAGAGCCAGGAATTCATCAGCTAAATCAAAACCAAGGGGAAGATCACGATTCCGTTCCTACAAGGGTTGCGAAAGTTTGCAGATTTGGGGACGGGAGAACCAGTATTCCGACTCTGGTGGGTGCTCACACCTTGGCAGCTGCTACAACGCACAAAGCACATCCCTACCCAGTGGCTTGTGGAGGCCCAGCAATGAGTATTTTTGGCCGATCACTATTTTCGTTTTCAGGACCCTGGGGTTAAACTCCAAATGTCTATTGACTGTGGAAGCTCATGCCACTCTTCAACTCGGAAGCCTGGTTTCAGGTATTTTTAAAGACACTCTCATGGCCTTTGAGGGAAAATAAACTTTAAATTGAGTATATATTTTTGTTTGTATGATGACATTAGTGGGTTGGTGTGATTAATCAAGATTTTCGTATCAGATGCCCAAGGACCTGATGTAACTAAATGAGCCTGCAGTGCTCAAGGACAGGTCACATCAAAAGGGATAGCTTCGTAGGATGCTTTTTTTCCCTTTAAATTTCAACGAGAACGAAAATAAATGACAGGAGTGAATTCCCAGGAATATATTTGTGAAACAAAATTCCTTAATTATATATATAATATAGTTATATTATATTTAATATACACCACTGCATGCTTCGTTTTGTTTTACCGACAGTTCCCTGAATTAACTCTTCAAGATAGTTTTGCAGGGAAGCTTTTACGCCACACGCAATATTTAATGAATCACATTGGGGGTAGATAGTGGAAAATTGAACTGCGTAACAATACTCAGGTTAACGTCCTGTAAAATCTTGCAGAAGCAAAGGGAAACAATTGCTAACACAGGACTCTAACTCTGAAAGTAACACTCCCACACAACGTGTGTAACCGGTTGCTCGTGTGCTGACTCGTTCACCCAAGAAATGCCCCTGGACGCAGGCTGGGCAGTGTACGGACTTCACCAAGGGGTAAAACACAGTCACTCCTGTCGTGGACACAGAAATCTGTGCCCCTGAGCCACCTCATGGACGATCTTGCTGTCCAGGATCGCTGTCTGGTGCAGAGTTAGCTTTCCGGGGGCCCCGTCCTTCCCAGGGGGACCGCGTGTCCAGCGATGGAATCTGGGCTAAGGACTGGCCAGTTGGGTTCAACTCAGGTGGTCGGTGCTTGCTTCAGAGCTCAGGTGCGTGAAGCCGCGGGGGATCTGCTTTGCAGTTTGCTGCGTGTGTCTCTCTCTGACCAGCCGTGCTTTCCTTCTAGAGCCCCGATGTCTCGTAAACATCCTGCGCCCACAAATCCGTATCAGCATCTGCTTCTGGAGAAGCCCACCTGCGGGAGTTGGTACCTGGAGAGGTTTGAGATACAGAGACCACAAGGTGGCTAGAAGGTAGGTCAGTTGCCACCTGCTGGGAGCGAGATCTCCATGAGTCCTGTGGGTGGCCCACATGGGTAAAAGCTTGCTGGCGATGTGTCCTGATGGTGTGCGGGTGCAGGGGGTGTGACACAGCAGAGATCCCCGTGCTCTTTAGGGGAGGAGATAGTAGCTATGGAGAAATGGCCTTGCGGGGATGTGCTGACCAGCATGGCTCCTGCACCACGGGGAAGCGACTGAGAGGACAAACCGCCAACTGGAAGCCAAGCCTGAAAGTCAGAGATGCCTTTGTTGGCCAGCGTCTCCACGAGAAGGCAGAGAGGCTGGGACCCATGGCAAGCGCAGGAGTCCACTGGGCGGACCGTCAGAGAACGTCAGGTGCCCAGGGAAGGTCCACCTGTAAACGGGTCTGGAGCGCTGGTTGCCAAACTCTGGGACCCAGACCCAAGAGCCAGAGGCGTTTGGGAGCAGCCGGCGTAGGTTCTGGGCAATTTGAGACCAGTTGTCTTCCCATCGTGCAAGGCCGTTCGTCAGCATCGGGATACATTTTCAAAGTCGTATGAGGAATCGGGGCCTGCTCTACACTTTGCTGGTGACTGGTTTTCCAAAGCTGCCCCAGCGTGGCCAACAGTTCCACTTTTAAGACCTAATCGCAGGAAACATAGCTTTGTTTTGACATACCTGTCCCTCTAGATGTGATGGTGTCACCACCCCGAATGATCATCCAGTCATATAAACACAGCCCTGGACCAAATGACACTTTGTTGTGTATCAGACCGATGGAAGTTGTGGGTCATGGACCATGGAACTCATGGCCTGGTCTGTGGGATATCCCAGAAGATGCTGACCTTGCCCGGTGATCCCATTCGGGCTCCTGTTGGGCGACATGGACACGCACGTGCCTGCCACCTGTTGTGTGCAACAGCGTGGTCTGTAGGAGGGCAAACGCGCCTGCCTCCTTCTGAGAGCCTGTAAAGCTGCGAAGGTGGCGGGTGGACACGTATTTCTGAGGCCTCGGGAGAAAGGCTCAGCTGTGGCTATACCAGGTGCTTCTCCCGGGACGGACCCACGTACGCTGCACACGGCATCAATGACGGAGGGGACAAGGGACAAGGGAAGGGGAGAGCGTCCAGGAGGCCTATTGTCACTCTCTTCATTATGTGTCTTTCCGTAGACGTGAGATGCCATTTCCTTTACCCCAACAGAGCAATGGGAGACGCACGGTCACTCCACCCATCACCTTCCTATTCCTCATCCTGCCCTTCTCCTAGGAAGAATGTGTCTTAAACTTTTGTTCTCCATTGTCCATACCGCTCGCCGTGTTATTGATGGCGGCTGAGGCCATTAGGCAGAAATGACATCTATCGGGGGGCTGTCACATACATTGGGCTGTTTTTCTGCCTCACTTGTTCTGTAAGGCACTTCTCCGTAGATTAATGGATCCAGACCCTCATTTCAATTATTTTTATTATGCCTGGCTACTGCTTTCTCCTATTAAAAATGAGAGTGTACAGTTCATTTAAGGATTCAATATTCCTGTTAAGCAGTAATTCACGTCGGTTTCTCCATTACCACGCCACCGACTCTTGGGATTTGTTTGATTTATGGAAGCACTTGGCGCTGGAAGTTTGCCTCTGTCCACTGAACACTGCATCCCGGGGACTTGCCCTCGAAATGCTTAATAATTACGAATGAAGTTCTCTACAGTTTGTTCAGCTACATGCACAGTGATTATCAGGGGGAACTCGAGGCAGAACTGTGAACGTTAATGCGTTTCTAGAGGAAGAGGTACTGTTTTGCTTGCAGTGGTACCAATAGGGGTGAATTCTGTGTGTGCAAATAGCTGAAAACCTACAGAAACAGCTGTCACTCACTGACATTTCTTCTGTATAGTTGCACTGTCGATTGAGATCTATTTTCATGCTAATTTTTTAAAAGATTTTATTTATTTATTCATGAGAGACAGAGAGAGCGAGAGAGGCAGAGACACAGGCAGAGGAAGATGCAGGCTCCATGCAGGGAGCCCGACATGGGACTCGATCCTGGGTCTCCAGGATCACGCCCTGGGCCGAAGGCAGGCACTAAACCCGCTGAGCCGCTCAGGGATCCCTATTTTCCTGCTAATTTGGTGATGTTTTGACTCCCCTTGCCTCATTGGAAATTTTTGAACAATGGAGTGTCATTCCCCTAATATTTATTGAGTAATGCACGGGATAGTGACATTGGATGTGTATTAATTTCCTACACTAGGTAATAAATTGTCCCAAATGTCACATCTTAAAGCTACATCCATGTATTGGCCCAGAGTCCCGTGGGTGAGAAGTCCAGCAGGGCATGGTTGCATGGTTGAGGTCCATCTGCTCATGGTTGGTTCCACAAGGTTGAAATCAAGACGTTGGCTAGATTGAGTTCTTACCCAGAGGCTCTGGGGAAATAACACCCGCCTCCATGCTCGTCCTTGCTGTTGGCAGAGTGGAATTCCTTACAGTCGTAGGATTTAGCTCTCTGTACTTTTTGCTCTCTGGCTATCATCTGGGGACCTCTCTCAGCCTCTAGAGGAGATCCATATTCCTTCTCACGTGATCTCCTCATATTCAAGCCAGCACATCGAATGCTGGTCATCCTTCACGTATCTGGCTTTCTCTTCTGCCAAGAGCCAGAGAAAACTCTCTGTCTTTAAATCTCATGTGATCAGGTTAGTGCAACTGCATAATCTCTCCATCTTAGACTCAATGCAGTTGGGATTTTGATTATATCTGCAAAAATCCCTTCAGCGTGGTCTCTTGATAAGGTTTAGCTTGAATACCTTGCAGAAGTTGTGCATATACCAGGAGCAGGCCATCTGACCATCTGTTTTCCCTAAGGCTACATTTTTGGGTCTCCCCAAGTGGAATTATACAATAATCGAAGGGCTCACCAAGTCCCAAGGTTTAGCTCTGTTCTTTCCAAATATCCAGTGAAAGCAAAAAGGGAGAGGATCCATTTGCAACCGGACTGAGAATTTGGCCATAAATACAGAGTCGCAGAAAGTTTAAGTTTAAACAAGAAAAACACATGTTTGAGGATGATGCTTACCTGCTCCTCTCCATTACACGAAAGAACTTGGAACTTGACTTAATTGAGTATATGTGCTGCCGAAGCGAGCACGATTGACTTAATCGAGTAAACTAATCCTTGGGCCATAAGAAGTTGTGACCTACATCCCATAGGTAGTGTTTCTTTGTTAATAAACATCTTGTTACCATATTTCACTATTTTTAATTAATAGCATTTAATACTATCATTTATTTATGTTAGTTTATTACTAATAATTTTGTGGATAGACCACGGCAATCTTCTAAATTAACTCATTCCGTTGAGCTGTCTGGTTTCTTCTTGCATCCGTTCAAAGACAGGGCAATTTTCTGGTGGCATCTGAGCTTGTTTGAAACTCAAAATGTGCTTCAGGAGTCTTATTTCTATGCTCTAAGATTTGGATGGATGGAAGTGCTCCATGGTAAATTACCATGATATATTATATTACATAACTATCCTTTTAAGCACATGAATTATACATCAGAAACATACCCTCCCCGTGCCCATTACCATGGCTCATTAGTACAGTTCCATTCTCTAACAGAAATGCCGTCATTCCCATTTCACAAAGGAGGAAATCGCTCCAGGAGAGCTGGGTTTATGTGGCTTCCCCATTATAAATTCTTCCCCAATAAGAGAAGTCTGACTGTAATAATTAATGAACCAAAATATAATATTAAAAAAGAGAAATTACCCCTCTCCAATGCAGATGCCAGTTCTGAGTCAGGGTTTCTCAACACGGACACTACTGATGTTTTGGGGCAGACCACTCTTCATCGTATGAGGCTGTACGGTGTGTTCTAGGATTCCTACTAGCATCCCGGGTTCCTTTCTGTAGATGCCACTACCAACTCTCCAATTCTTTTGTTTTGGTGACAATATTCGTTTTTATTTAAAATTACATTTTAAAAAACTACATTTAATCCAATCCCTCAAACTGTGACAACCGGAAATGTCTCCGGATATTGCCAAATCTCCCATGGGGGGATAAATCATCCCCCTTGAAAGCCACTGCTCTGGATCATCAACCTAAATAATGGAATTCATTGAAAAGTTGCTCTTTGCAATAGTTACACATCTTGCTCTGAGAAAAGGGACTCTCAAAGCACCAGATCACTATGGCATCCAACCCAAGGAATGAGTCATTACAAAAAATCACATGAAGATTAGGATCCAACAATTCTCTTCTGATGACACTCTTGAACCTCTTTAGGGAATAGAAAAAGTCTTTAATTTTGTAACGACCTTCAGCACTGATACAGCTTAGGCTTTTCAAGGGCAGTGTCTCTGCTTCACACAGGTGCCATGTCCTGGGGGTTCCCACTTTCTCCGGGAGAATGGCCTCACCACTGGGAGATTCCTACCAAATTCCACAAATGACACATTTTGTCTCATTAAAAGCCTGCAAGGAGATACATGATGTTGGGAACCAGTGTTAGAGGAGGACGTCCTTCCCACAAAAGATGTAACCATCTTTAATTAATTTATTAATGTAATCAGTGTTTATTTTATATAGTATCATAATTAGGATTTCATGAATATTTAATACCTGATATTTGATTAATATATATTAATTAAGTCATTAATTAAATAGAAGAAAAGATTTGGACATGCAGAAAGTTTGTTGTCGGAATTTGGCCACATGGTCAAGAGACTGCGGGTCTTTTACAAACAAATCTTTGGCAACAAAAATATTTCCATGGTGTCAATTAATACGCAGAGAGCATCATAATTAATAATCCATTAGAGTGCAATTGGATGCAGCTGGAGGTCTGGAGCGGGACAGGAGCTGCTATTTATTTTGAATGTAATATGTTGATGGCCTCTCCCTGATTCTTGTTGAATTATGCTCAAAACAGCATCGCAAATAATCTGCTACTGATGAAGGACTGTAGAAAACATAAATTTCTGGGAAGTTTGGCTAATCTTATTTTGGCTTCTTGAAATATTTTTTTGCGGGGTTGAGTGATGGAGGGTATCGTATTTCACCACCGTGTTCCGGTAGATTAAGGTTTTTGGCGAATCATAAAAATAGAAGAGATTATTTTTGTATCATGCAGATATGCCCCTTAATTCATACAAGCATCTACCAATGAAATATTCTCGAGTTGCGGCACGAAAAGTTATCACTATCAGTGACATCGATCGAAGGGAAGTTTATGAAAAATTGGCTAATAAAAGTCATACACAACGGATAATACCCCTTTTTTTCTTGGTCTTCCCATCCTTCATGCCTTCCCTCTTCCATGTTTCTTTTCTTCCTTCCATCTTTCCTTCCATCTCCCTTCCTTCCATCTGTCCATCTTCCATTCTGTCTTTCCAACATCCATTATATGTTCCACCTGCGCTTGGCACCAGGGACAGCACAGCACGAATAAAACCATATTTAGCATTCTGAAAAAAAACAGAAATGCACTCTGAGAATGCAGGCATAGATAGGACCTTTACTTTCATAGCCTCCTTGTACTATTAAGTCATCCAGTTTATCGTATTTCTTTTGAGAATTTGATTTTCAAAAAAAAAAATGCTGAAAATCATAACATACTGTTTGGGGAAAAAAAAGTGCCCTCAAAATGGACAAGTGGCTTTATCACCAAATTAATTAATACTCATCAACTTCATCCATATTTTATCGACTAATCTACGCTCTTGAATAAGGGGGTTTGGCTACTTGCATTATCATTTAACTCAGATTTCTTCATCTTGCCTACAAGGATGTTATCAGAAACCTTGAGAGATATCCGAAACAAATCTATACACCCTATGCCTTTACCCATAATGCATCAGTTGCCCATTGAAAATGTAGTTGGCACCTACCGCTGTGTACGGCAATTATTACCTAACTACTTCAAGTCAATGGTTCACCATAAACTATTCCACTGGGATCAAAATAACAAAATAGTAGGGACACAAAGGAGTGTATTTGATTTTGTCTCCCCAAATATTTAGAAGTGAAACTTGTGATTTTATATAATTTTACGCTATCTCTGTAAAAGTCCTTTCTACATTAGTTCATTGAGCCATTAAAAAAGCCAGCAAAGAATCGTTAAATTCTACCCCTGAAATTAATATCAACATCATATGTTAACTAAATTGAATTTAAGTTAAAAAATGTAAAAAAAAAAAAACACATCAGTAACATCTTAGTGCTTTATCAAATCGTATGGAGAAAACCATGTTTTTGTGAATATTTAATTTCGCTGTACAGGTGGGATAAAGTACAGATTGTTGTCCTCGCTATGCCTTTCTGGGCTGGAGATCCTTTGATCAGTAGGTATTCTGTGTGGTTTCCTATACTTTATACATCACTGTGCAACTAAGACAGAAACTCTCAGGTGTGGTTCAAGTGTTCTGTCGGCACTTATATTCCAGGGTCATCCAGAACATTTAGCCAGGGTTCAAGGTCAAAACATGACCTCATTGGCTTCCAGTGGCTTCCACACATTAGGAGCTCCTACGCGTCTTTGCAGTGGTTGGCGTTGATGTTTATATGGTCAGACGGCCCATGATAGGAGCTTCAATGGAGTTTTTCAGAACACACACAGGAGCCAGGAGACGGGAGGGAGATAAGCTCTGTATCTACTTGGCTCCTGCTGATCCAAGAGTCATTGCATTGACCTTCCCGCAGATGGAGATTTGCCCCCTACAGAATACAAAGATGACCAATGGGGCTGCAGATCTGATACAGTCAAGTCATGCCTCAAACTCATCGGTTGGGTTCCAGGTAGTATAGCAGATAATTTGGGCAAGTCGGATTGTTTGAACCGGACACGTTTTGTTGGTCTGTTGGAAGGCTGGAAGGGTCAATTAGGCTTTCCTGTCCGTGTGCCTTATATATCCTGGGATCTCCCTCTGCGCTCTGGCCGGCCACCCATCCTAAAGACTTTATCCTGTATCTTGTCAAAGTTTAGATCTGCTGGGTGGCTGCCCTGTAAGTGATATTGATCTTTCTTTGGGCTGAGCCTCCTTTGCTGACGAGTGCAAGGACTCAGGGCTGTGCTAGCTCCAGAGGCACCTCTCCCCGTCCCTCAATGCTTACAAGGATCCTGGCTTCCTTCTTGCCTTTGGAGATGAGTGAATTCCTCTTTTCGTTGAGTTCCGGTTTCCCATCTGAGTCAAGAATTTCTTTCCGTACACCACATTTGGGCATTCCCTTCAAATTCTCTCACTCTGTTTTCCCTTCAACACTTGCTAAAAAAAAAAAAAAAAAAAAAAAAAAAAAAAAAAAAAGACTTGCTAATGCTCTCTTTTCATTGAAAAAAAATTTGCAACTTTCATTTATCAACCATTACTATGAAATTGCAATATAGAAAGACACAGAAAGGCTAACAAATATATTATCTTTATTATTGTTTATGGTATCTAGGTAATATATATGATATATTTAGGATTACATATGATAGGATACATATATGATATAGAATATATATATGAGACATGGTGTAATAGCATATAAATGTCCTAAATATCCAGGCATAGAGAAGTACGTATAATTTTGCTTTGTTTTCATGAGTTTTTTTTTTTAAACGAGGCATAAAATGTTAAAAAACCAGGAGCTCTGCGCCCTGTATTTCTTGTACCTCGTCTCAATTCCACCCTTTTCCAGAAGTATGGTGCTGTTTACCTTTCTCAGATTTTAATGTTTACTCACAAAGGGATGCATTCATAAACAGCAACGGAATTGATTTTTTTTCATGTTGTAAGCTTTATACCAATTGCATCCCAGGATCCATAGCATTTAGTAATTGGGGCGCTTTTTGTACTCAATTTCATAATTTGATGTTTACTGGTGCTGCTATGCCATACAGCACATGCTGCCTGCAACTCTTCTTGTTGCTTTCTTTCTTTTTCATTTTTAAAAAAGATTTTATTTATTTATTCATGGGAGATGCAGAGAGAGGCAGAGACACAGGCAGAGGGAGAAGCAGGCTCTATGTGGGGACCCTGATGTGGGACTCAGTCCCAGGACCCAGGGGTCATGCCTTGAGCCAAAGGCAGATGCTCAACCACTGAACCACCCAGGTGACCCCCATTATTGCTTTCTGGGATGCTGGTGCATTAATGCTTACTCATTATTTTATCCCTCATTTTGATGAATGTTTAGGGGTTTTTTGTTAATGTTGTCTTCCACTTTTGTCATGGCAAACATAAAGATGCAATTAATGTAAGGATCAAGACAAGGTCACCCTGGATGAGGTTGGCCCTATGTCCAATGACAGGGGTCCTTGTAAGAGATAAAAGAGGAGACACAGACACAGAGGAGAAGCCCCGTGAGGATGGAGGCGGAGACGGGAGGGACGCGGCCACCAGCCCGGGGACACCGGGAGCCCCAGACACTGGAAGAGGCAGGAGGGTCCCTCCCCGGAGCCTCAGGAGGGAGCACAGCCCTGCCCACCTGCAGCTCAGACTAGGGTCTCCAGAGCTGGGGGAGGATGGATTCCTGTGACTCTAAGCTACCTACTCTGTGGTGCTTTGCTCTAACCAACAGCGTCCTAATCCTGGACAAGATTTATTTTTTCATCTACATGACACAGATCGTCTTATCTTATTTGGAACAAAGCCCACTGGAAGGATTTGGTTAATAAATGTTTACCTGCCTTAAGCTTCTTGCAGTTGGGTGAGCCTCAAAGACGAGTTTGGAAAGCAATTGGAAATTCCATCCTGCACCTTTGAGTGTTAGTTTCCTCCCACAGGTGCATGAAAGGTTTTTGCAAACTCTTGGGTATCATATTTGGGCAATCAAAATAAATCATAAATAGGGATCAATATTAATTTTCTTAGAACTCTCTGACAATGGCAAATATATATTAATATATACCTTTAATATACATTAATATACATTAATATATAAATTTATGCCTTACTAAATTAATCATATATAATATATTGTATTTTACATAAATAATATATAATTTTAATCAATATATTATATAAATATATAAATAATATATAATTTTATGAATTATATATAACATAATTATAAAGAATATATAATAGTACAAAAAGAATACATAATATGGTGATATATAAAAATAATATATAATTTCAATTAATATCATGTATTAGTTAATGTATTAATTAAATTTATTAAAATATATTAATTAAAATTAACTTAAAATATATTAATTAAATCTATTAATTAAAATTTCTCTTTCTGGGATCCCTGGGTGGCGCAGTGGTTTAGCGCCTGCCTTTGGCCCAGGGCGCGATCATGGAGACCCGGGATCGAATCCTACGTCGGGCTCCCGGTGCATGGAGCCTGCTCCCTCTGCCTGTGTCTCTGCCTCTCTCTCTCTCTCTGTGACTATCATAAATAAATTCTAAAAAATTTTTAAAAAATTGCTCTTTCTATTCATATCTTTAAGTTGAGAAATTATGATTACAAACACAATAACATATAGATGAAAACTAATGCACTCACTATGCTCATGGATTCAGTTCAGTGAATAATTTTAAAATATTATTCATTTCCTTGCAGAAAAGAGAGCAAGAATAGTGGTTGCCAGGGCCTGGGGTAGAGGAAACGGGAGACATAGGTCAAAGAGCACAAAATCCCGGTGTAAGATGAGGGAGTTCCAGGATCTAATGCCTCAGGTACCTATAATACGATGACTGCGGTTGGCAACGCTGTACGTATACTTGAAACCTCCTAAAGGAGAATAGATCTGAAATTTTCTCACCACACACACACGAAGCAGCTGCAGGGGACGATGGGGGTGTTCGCCTCATGCTACTGATTATTTCACAGCATATATGTCGTGTCAAAGCACCAACACTGGACAACTCGGACATATACGACGTAATAGGCCAATTATAGCTCCCTAAAGATAGAAAAAAATATCTCTCGTTTCATTCTTTTCAAATTTCTGGGTTGGGGGTTCATTTCACCACATGCATGATCCATTTGGAGAGATGCATATGTGCCATTCGATAGGCAGAGCCAAAGTCAAATATTGGGGTGTTTGCTCTCATTCGGGTAATCTGTGATCCAAAAGGTTTGGAGGCGACTGGTCCAGATGAACATGAAGCCCAGAGGTGACCATTCCTCGGCTGAGCGTCCTTTCTCTTCTCTGGCGAGCACGAGCTCCTGCCTTCTCTGATGAAAGAGAGCAGAGTTTAAATAAATATGGTCACAGGGCGACCCCCTCTAATATTTTTATCCTTAGGAGATTTCAGGGCTCAGATACTTTCACAGCATCCTGAAAGGCGAAGAATCAAAATGACCAGGCCTTTGAAATCGTAACTCCGAGAAAGGTCAGAGCAAACAACTCTCCGTGAAAAACAATTTGCATAGCAAATGATGCATTAAATGATGATCCCAGTTTTCCGTGGTCTTAATTATAATGGGAATAAGAACAGAGTCCACAAGTGTGGTTGGTAATGTGAATGTGAACACAGCAGATCCGTAGCCCAAAACACACAAACTCGTGTATTTATTCTTTATACCCACGGAAGGAACAATCCTGCTACATTCGTACCGAGATCGATTTAAACGCATGGAACCTACAAGCTGTCAACAGCACCGAGTGGCACAGCATAACTTGTCTAATTTTGGAAATCGGTGGCTTTGCTGTTTCCGTTTTTCATGGTGCGGTCTGCAACCCCCATGGCTTTAACGTAGTTCCACGTTCCTGCAAGAGAATCATTGAATTGGGGTTGGCAAATGGGGACAATAGTTGCTGGCGGGATTTATGGAGTGGTTTCTGTCTAGAACAATGTTTCTCAAATTTTTGTATCTTTTTCTGTTATTAAAGATTTTATTTATGCATTTGCCAAAGAGAGAGAGAGAGAGAGCACAAGCAGGGGGAGCTGCAGGCAGAGGGAGAGGGAGAAGCAGGCTCCCTGGGAGCCCGACCCAGGGCTCCATCTCAGGATCATGACTTGAGCTGATGCTTAACCAAGTGTCCTCCAAACTTTTCTTCTTCATTATCACTTTTCCAAGCAAATGTCTTTAGACTTTTTTTTTTTTTGGTGTAATATACATGTATGAACCCTGATTAAGGTCATAAGAAATATGTGCTTTGTACCATTTAACATCTCGAGTTTCTTTACATGGGATTTTGATCTTTGCCGTGTTGACAAGTGTAATCAGAGGTATAACAACTCATTGGAAAAAAGCAAACAATAGATGAGCACGAGATATTTTTTAAATCATTTGTGTTTTAGGAGATTTTTTAAATCATTTGTGTACAGGAGACAGTGAGAAGGCGTGGGAAAACATTGAGCTTGGTTGATGCGGGCATTCATTAAATGTGAGAGGCGATTAATAAACTCCGGGCATTTCAGTAGATTATAAGCATCTCCCACTTTGCTCATGTTCCAAAAACATACAGTCAGGCCAAATTTATTTCAATGTTATTTCAATGATTCTATGAGGTCTTGTACTGTGGCATGTGGTCATTTTACAGACTGGTTATTGTATGACACGATTCCATTATTTAACATTTGCCCAAAGCCTGTACTGCTGCATCATATTTGAAAATGCATTGAAAAATATAAAAATAGAAAATGCACTGAAATAATGAAATGTAGGGATTTGAGAGTATTGCAGGATTTGGATATACTCAGATGCTTACAGGTGCCGGGAAGATAATGAAAATATTTTGAATTTAAAAATAAGCATTGGTGGTCCTCCATGTGGTAGGTGCTTGCTCCCTCTGATGAGCAGCCATAGGAGAAGGAGACAATGGAAAATGGAATGACTTGTGGTCCACATCCGACACCAGGCACCCAGTTTTGCAAACCCAGCTCTGTTAAGGCACCATGATGGGCTTCTGGGTAAGTCTTCCGTTCAAGGGTAGGAACTAGAACATTGAGAATTGGCCTTTTTGTTCTTTGACGTTACAAGGGTTCATAGGAGCAAGCAGGTGAGTCTTGAGTATTCAAGATCTTCGGACTCGGCAAGCACAGGAGGATCTCTGAAAGGTGTGAGGAGGGCAACTTTGGTCATTTTAATCAGCAGCCAGTGCAGTGGCTGGTGGCTGATGCGGTCAGGATGAGGCGTGGTGGTCATCCATCAGGCTGAGTGGGGGGATCATTGGATTGTTGGACCAGAGGTGGTAGGCTTTGACCCCTGGGGCACTGGAAAGAGGGAAGAGGCTGCCTGCAGAGGGTAGAGCCGCTCTCCAGCTGTGTCTATGGTGAGCAGGGTAAGGTGCCTCTGGACCTCTGGACGGGCAAGCAAGCCACCTGAGCAATCTCTCCTGCCCTCCGTGTCTCTACGCTCTCTACATTGAACATCTAGCAGCATCTCAGATATGGTTCCTACGTCCAGGACCAAGAATCCAGTAGAGTTCTACTGTGAGCCACAATCTCCTAAATGACATTTGGGCAGGCAGGGGATGCCTGTGGGATGGGGAGAGGTCAGAGATGGGGCAACAGTGGGTCATATTGTTGATGGACACCCAAGAGAGCATGACTGAAGGCTTGCTTTTGATGTCCCACTTCTGGTATCCTGGAATTGCCTGGAAGAAAATGCTGAATTTTCCTACTGACTGAGAAGCGAAGAGCCAGTGGCAGGAGTGAGAGAAGGGAAACGCAGGCTGGGAAGCACGTGTTGTTGGGTGAGCCTTGACTGATGTGTGAGACAGGACACGGCAGGTGCTCCCAAACTAGCATCGCCAGTGAACTCACCTGTGGGGCATGGCAAGTTTGCACGTTGTTCGGAAAGGAGGTCTCCAGTCCTGTGGGGTTGCCTTGTCAGGAGGTGTTAAGATAGAGCAGGAAGTCCAGACAGGGAGCAACATAAATTATTCATCCCCACGATGGTTTTGAAAGGGGAGAAATAGTCATCCAAGCATAGGGCCTGTCTATGCAGAAGGATGGCTCCAATCCACGACTTTGCCAGGCCACAGTGGACCCCCCAGGATTGCGGGTTTGACGCTGTTGAATACCATGCACTTTGGGATTTTAGCTGGAGGAGGAGCCTAGGGTTGTTACTCCCGGGGTGGTCCCCCAATTAGAGCCACCGGACTGCTATCATCACTCAAAACCAGCACTGCCCGAGCCCATGGTCAAGACAATAGCGTTGAGCACATGGAAACACCACTGTTTTGGGGGATGTGGGACAACCCTGGCAATGTGCTGCCTCTTGGAAAATACCCCAGTTTGACTGGATGATGTCTTGGAGGAAACAGAGAAGAGGGACACAGTAGGACATCAACCAAAGACCTTGCTTCAATCTATGGTCATGGAGATCCCAACAGCCTCCACTTGGACACAGGCTGAAGGGAGGCCGGCTTGCGCTCATGTCCCCGGATACCTTGGTGGGTTCCCCAGCCAGCACGGCATCTTTCTTCATCCAAACACCTAGGATACCTGTTTGTTATGAGGTCAATTCTAGGAGGACCCCTCCTGGCCAGCCAGGTGCAGCCTTCCCTGTCAAGATCCATCGAGAGTATTGTCCCAGAAGGAAAAGAAAGCCATTTGAGTTTTGCCAGGATGGGGCACGTGGGGCACGGGTTCCCGCCAGGGTCAGGCTGTATGTTTCCTGTGCTCCAGAGGACACCGCCAGGGTATGTTTAGGAGCTTTACCGACGGTGGCAGCTGTAGCCCTCAGGTCATGTGTTGAAGCTTTTCTAAAATGTGTCAACGAAAGAGGACATAAAACGCCACCCACAGAAAATGTATAGTTAATAGGGAAGGAATCCACATCCTTTTAAATTAATGGACCTACTTTGTAGACTTATTCTTAATAAGCCAGATGCACAAAGTACATTATTGCCTATTATTATTTATGTACTGTACAGTGTGCACTAATAAGTCAGTTTACTTTATATATTTTACTGTAATGCGTACTCTAAGTATCATTTATTTTATTAAGTGTCTTGCACTGAATTATATTTCATATTATGTCATATTTTATATATAGTATCATTTGATTATTGTATATTATACAGTTTACTCTTACATGTTATATTGTAAGTGCCACCAATTTTAATAAGTTAAGACAATCATGATATATATATATTTAAAGATTTTATTTATTTATTATTTATTTATTTATTTATTTATTTATTTATTTGAGAGAGAGAGCATGAGCAAAGGGAAAGAGACAAGTGGACTCCAAATTGACTGCAGAGACAGACATGGGGCTCGATTTCACCACCCTGAGATCATGGCCTGAGCTGAAATAGGGTTTTATTTTTAAATAATCTCTACACCCAGCGTAGGGCTTGAAACGACAACCCCAAGATCAAGAGTTGCACGCTCTACCAACGAAGTCAGCCAGGTGCCTCCATATTATGCTATGTAATACATTGTTATATATTATGTCACTTTGATCATTGTATCTTATTTATATACTGTGTTATGTATTTATGAAACATTATTACATTTTGCTATTGTATTCCTATGTATTTTTATAAATATCGCTTATTTGTAATGAGTCGTTTGCAAGGAATTATTAGCATGTCGTTACGACATTATGTACATTGAATACTATGCATGCTCTATGTTCATTTACTCATGGGTTATGTGAAATTGCATCATGACAAGTATCACTTATTCTTTAGCGCCGTATATCTATATCTTAGCACCCTTGAAGACGTATCATTTACTGTGATTATAATTTCTGCATACTAAGTCATTGGCAGCGAATTATGTGGTGGCTTGTTAACAATTATTTAAATATTTTTTGCAATGTATTTTATGATTACCTATGACATATTGTATTATAAGTATTATGAGTATCACTTACTCTTTTTTTCTTGAGTATCACTTATTCTTAATAAGTCCGACGTGCAGGGATCCCTGGGTGGCGCAGCAGTTTGGCGCCTCCCTCTGGCCCAGGGCGTGATCCTGGAGACCCGAGATCGAATCCCACATTGGGCTCCCGGTGCATGGAGCCTGCTTCTTCCTCTGCCTGTGTCTCTGCCTCTCTCTCTCTCTCTCTCTCTCTGTGACTATCATAAATAAATAAAAATTAAAAAAAATAAGTCCGACGTGCAGAATCATTCCTGACAAGTGTCACGTTCTCTTACCTGCTGAATGATAATTGTGAATCAGGGTCTAGGACTTTGTAGTGTGTTTGCATGATCCTAAACACCTGATGCCCGTTTCATCGTTAGTCCTTACAACAACCCTGGGAAATAAGTACCTTCCTAATCTTCATTTTACAAGATTTTAGGGAGATTCTAGGAAGAAGATGAGGCCCAGAGAGGTCAAGTGACACAGGTGTTAATGTGGTCAAATGCCCGGGAAGTCAGTCAACATGCATTGCAGAATGCCAAGGTTTGCTTTCAATTCTCTGATGTTTAAAAATTGGCTTCTGGGGCAGCCCTGGTGGCTCAGTGGTTTAGCGTCACCTTCGGCCTGGGGTGTGATCCTGGAGACCAGGGATCGAGTCCCACATCGGGCTCCCTGCATGAAGCCTGCTTCTCCCTCTGCCTGTGTCTCTGTCTCTCTCTCTCTCTGTGTGTGTCTCTCATGAATAAATAAATAAAATCTTAAAAAAATAAAAAATAAAAATTAGCTTCTGATACCAGCCAATAAGCATTTGAAAAGTGGATGTGATCCTCTGTCCTTACGATAATGATGACGCCAGGCAGCGAAGGCACTATTACCTCATGTTTACATTTCCAGAGAACTTTCTCAAGTGTTCTCCATGGCTTTATCCACATAGCAATTTTGGGGAGGCAGAAAGCACCGGGATTGGTTTAGTTCCTTTAGGTAAATTAGACTCAGCAGTTAGGTTACATATCAAAAAAATATATGGCATATCAGTGGCTTACACATGTCATGTGGCCACTGTCTTGTAGTCCTTGTGTTTTGCAACATATTTTTTGCATAGACATTGTTATGTGTCACCTTGCAGGCACGGAGAGGCAGGTGTAAGATAACATCCTCACCTCTTTAAGGCAGGGTGTCTGACCCTCGGCACTGTGGACATCTGGGGCTGGGTGGCTCTCAGAAGAGGGGGGTCATCCTGGGCACTGTAGGGCATTGAACAGTGTCTCTGGTGTCCACCCACCACATGCAGGGAGCATCCCTTCCGCTTTGCAGATACAACTAACATCTCTTGGGGGAAACCGTGCCCACAGCTAAGAACTGGATAAAACTGAGTACATGGCAGTTAAGTGGCCATATGCCCAAGATCATATGTCCAATTCATGGCAACATAGAAATAGGATCCTTTGAGATCCCTCCTTAGATTACGCTGCCCCACCAATAGAACTAATCTTCAAAGGTTCAACATGATATTAATGCAATGATATCATCTTTCCTTGCATTTAATTACTTTCCTGATTCTTGCTTACAGAGTTTGGGGACCGTCTCACAGTTTATATCCTGCTCAAAATTATTGTTTAATCCTGGGGATATGAGGATACTAGACTTGGAAAAAGCATGGGTGTGGCCAGCTTAGGGAGAAGGGGCTTTCCTTCTGCCCTATTATCTTACTTAATGCCTGTTAGCTTCTCTGTCCTCCTCCTCTGGATCCTCAAAAGCATCAAACTCCCTTCCTGCAAAGGGCATCTCAACATGTTCCTCCCAACCCCCACCCCCCGATCCTGCATTTCTTTGTCTAGTGACTTTGCTGTCTTGTGATAGATCTGAACACCAATGACAGTTTCTTAGAGAAAGACTCTGAAGTCCCGGTTGGGTCCCTTTCTCTGCATTCTTATGGTGTGGCGTGAATTTTCCTTTGTAGCATCTTTCACCGCTGGTAATCCTGTGTTTATTTGTGTGATTATATCCCCAGTGTCAACCTTCCTGTGTCAACTGTAAGCTGCAGGGAGACAGAGTTGGTATTTCTACTCACTCATCCTTTATCCCTAGCCACTGGGCAGTCAGTGGACATGGGCTGAATCAGTGAGTGAGGAACAAGACACAAAGGAGAATATGACATTGTCCCCACATGTAATGGTTGGATGGTGGCCTCCAAAAACACATATGTCCCTGTCATAATATCTGGAGCCTCCAAGCGGGAACTTGTTTGGAAATCAGTCTTTGCAGATGTGATGAGTGAAAGATTTGAGATGAGCTTGTCCTGGATGAGGGTGGCCCTAAATGCAATGACAGGTGTCTTTAGAAGGGACAGAAGAGGAGACATGGAGACACAGACACAGAAGAGAAGTCCATGTGAGGACAGGTGCAGAGACAGGAGGTATGTGGCCACCAGCCCAGGGACACCTGGAGCCCCAGAAGCTAGAAGAGGCAGGAAGGACCACCCCCCACCCCAGCCTCTGGATCTCAGTGGTCCAGCACCCCCTGAACCTCAGACGTCTGGTCTCCAGAGCTGGTGGAGGATGAATCTGTGTTGTGTTAAACCCTTGGTTTATGATCATTTATTAACAGCAACAATGAGAAACTCACACTCTACCCAAATGTATTTAATTTATTAAGACATAGTACACTTCTTTCTCATTTTTCTTCTCGGGACGTTGCACCTTAGCAGGGAACTGATCATTAACCCATATTGTCTGTCAAAGGGATTAAACCAGGTGTCATCATTGAAACTATATTCCAAGGCCACCTCTACTGTTGGACCAGTTGTTCATGACAACTCATTCAGTATGGCATGTAATCTTTTTAATATATTGGCACCCACTTTATTGTCCTTGTCTTTCTTCCAAGACTGACTTCATTCTTCCCCCCAGTACGTGGGCTGCTTGAGGAAAGGGACCGAGTGACAGTGATTTTCTTGTGCTCACTCCTACCTGCAGAAGTTACCCTATACCAGGTCTGCTCAGAATGGATTGTTGGGTGAATACACGCACATCCAATCTATAAACACTGTGGACTTTTCCTGTGTCTTCATCTGAGGATATGACACCAAAGATGTGCCAATCAACTTCCTTAGATTTCAACCCTGGGGCGTTCCAACAACGGGTTTGCCTTTGGTTGGCAGGGAAGGGGTGTCCCAAGAGTGAAAGGCAAGAACGCATTTATTTGCCATTCTCTTTCTCTGAGTTCGATTTGAAATGGACTGTTGGAAAGTCAAAGCTCATGTCACTCTCCTCTCTCCCGTTTTTAATTTTTTAACTCTCATCTATTTCAGAAAGGCTCATTGCTAAACTTTATTAGATCTCGATTTTTTTTTAACATCTCCAGCAGGGGATCTCTATGAAATGTGACAGTAAAACATGTGTATCTTCAAGAAGCAGCAATGCAATAAAATGCATCACTAGTTTTGATTGCCCCAATAGGGCATAGGGAGAAAACTCCCTGTAGGAGTTGTACTTTGATATTTTTAAGCAATAGAGAAGACTCTCTTCTGAGGAACAATGGAGGCATTAAAATATGGTTTTATACAATAAACTCCTGTAAACTGGATGGTTTTATGATTGAGTTTCCCCAACTGCTATTTTGAATAAGATGTTATAGGGTTTCTTGGGCATGATAGTCTTCCATGGGCCAGATTAGTTCTGTGTTAGCTCAGTAGTTAAAGAATCCTAAAGACAGGAGGCATCTGGGTGGCTCAGTGGTTGAGCTTCTGCCTTGGATCCCGGAGTCCTGGGATCGAGTCCCACATCGGGCTCCCTGCATGGAGCCTGCCTCTCCCTCTGCCTGTGTCTCTGCCTCTCTCTCTCTCCTCTCTCTCTCTCTCTGTATCTCTAATGAATAAATAAAATCTTTTTTTAAAAATCCTAAAGTCAATCCATTATAATACAGATTTATCCCAAACTCTGCCTGTAGTGAGTTTTTGGGTTTTTTTTGAGGGTTCATTGTCTCTAATTCCAATCACTTATCATACAAGACAAGGTTGTATGGTCATAAGTACTTTTGAAATTCCTTGACTTGAGAGCACAGATCTGGAGAGGGGGGTGTGGAGGGAGAGAAGTCAGTGGAAATGAATAGATGAGCTTGAACGGTCTTTGAGTATTTTGTGTCTTCCAAGTGTTCAGTAATGGAGTTGAAAGAACTAGAAGTCGCAGTTGGAAAGCTTGATTGTTTTCTGTGGATTTGAACAGATTCTAGGAGTTCCAAATGCTTGGGTCATCCTTGCAGGCACAGTAAAGGGTTAACTCAGCAGATCTGGGGTCTTCCCACCCTGCCTATGCCAAGGACAGAGCTGGTTCTTGACGGGCACTTGAGAGAAAACCGATGACTCAAGGGGTATCCTGCCTAATAAGAGTGCCTTTGCGTACCTGAGGGCTTTGGCCCTGTGGGGTAGTTTAACCACGCCATCTATGTTGAGCCCATACTTTTCTTTGGCTCAGGACCTGGGCCACCCTTTGTCAGTTTAAACTGTGGGGGAGAAAATTAAAGGATGAGTAATGGGTCGGTCAAAGTAAGGTCACCAAAAATGGAACACCAAGGCTCAGATGATCTTCCCTCGTTGACCACACTCCATATATGTTGTCACACATCCTGTGTGTTGGCGAGAAGAGAACTGGAAGATGGTGCCTGGTTTCTCCCGGATTCTTCTCTATGTGCTTTGGACGCTGATTTTCATCTGTATCATTTCACTGTAATAGAACACGACCACAAGTGTGACAGCTCTTCTAATCTCTGGGAGTCCTCCTTGCAGATCATTGAATGTGAGTGTCATGTTGGGGACATCTGGTGCAGCCTGCCCCTCAATGGTTCGCATTATGGGAAGGGACCCATGGGATGAACCAACAGCACTGAGAAAATAGATAAGGTGCGGCCATGCACATGTACCTGCTTTCATTTTGTTATAGGCGGCAACAATAATGCTTGTAGAATCTGTTAGCAAATGTGAAGTTCTTTGACCAATACCACTGTGCTGTAACTTTTCCAGGGTAAAACGCTCTTGAAATAGCAAGTTGAGGAAGATAAAATGGAGACAAGGGATGCAGATGACGCATATACATGTAGGACATGGAATGTGATATTACATCAAGGAGATTCGACCAGGAAGCTCAACCACTGGCATCCTGGCAGCCCCTAGGACAGGTGTACGTGTGCATACATTGGCACCTGTGCACGTTTGTGCTCATTGCAAGTACATGCAGGGTCCTTAACTGTCAACTGGGAAAGAATCGGTTATTTTGTGTCTCAGTGCACAATAATCTTAGGGCATTGGCAAGGGGATCTGGAACCCTCATGAGAACACTCGAGTCATTTGGGACCAGCTCAGGACGCAGATGGCAGAGGGAAGGTTACAGTATAAAAAGTCTCGGGGTCTAAGTTAGCATGGAGTCTTCTGAGAAAAGAAGCATTGGGCAGACAAAACCGCCAAGCAGGAAGGTCTAAGCTAAGGATCGGAGACTGTGAGCGCCTGTAAATGCCTCTGTGTGAAGGGAAATACTTTCCTCTCTAGTGACACGTATATTCCGCTGTGGTACAACTCAATGGTCTGCATTCTAATCGGAGAGCCCCTTGCAATACAAATCTCTCTCCTAACAAGAGCAAAAGTAAAGCAGAACTCGGTTTTGCAGAAGCTTCCTGAAATCGCTGAGACGGCCCTCAGTATTTCCTAGCGTCTCGATCGCCCCACCCTTCGCTTGCTTCTTCTATCTAACGCAACCATTTAGCGTCTGGCTGAGCTTTGAAAGGTTGGATTAACCCAGCTCACTTTGTTCTGCGGCTCAGCGCTGCACTTGGCTTCGGTTCCCAAGGCGCCTTTCCATTGAGAGCCGGCCTTTAAGCACAATCTCTCCAACGGAGACTCCAGGAAACTGTGCCTCAAATAATACCCGCACTCTATTTGCTGGCATTTCAAGCATTAAATTAATATTCTTGAAGTCGATTCATCAGGCTTCGGACCTGTAATTGGGATTCTGAGCATGCAGAGGGAGCATTAGGGGGGGAGCAACCGTTCCATGAAGAAAGGCGCCTTTTCATCTTGCATCTCACCCCAGAAGCCAACCCCGTCGGCGGCGATCTCGGAGGCCCAGGGACGCTATCCCTCTCATGAGTCAAGCGATAAGACACGGCAACTTGAAGCAAGCGCACAAGAAGGCGTGGTGGCTTGCGAAACCCTCCCATGTAGCTCGTCCCCAATTTTTAGCCCATTGACCCCAATCTGGCTTCTAATACATCTTTATCTTTAAGAGGCTTCCGAGCGTAGCAAAGGAAACGCTGTTTGCTGAGCACGTTTAATGCACACAGAGCTGTGAGGAGCTCAGGGAGCCTTGGTTTCCTGCCAGTGTGTAGGCTTCAGAGGAGAGCTGGCCTCTTACACAGTTGACATTTTAGATTATTGTGGGCTAGAGTCTCGTTACAATATTTGAGAGCCCTAATACCTCTGGCCAAGCTGTATCAACATGTTTACACTCAAGAGGGTCCGCAGCCCAATTGGATTTGTCTGAATCCCTTCATTCCTTGTAAAGTCCACAGGCTTGCATTTAAATTGGGACGTCCAAGAGAAATACAGGGGGAAAAAAAAAAAGGAGCATCCTTCAGGATGCTGGCAGTGTCAACTCCAAGTAGGAGGACTCTCCAAAAAAGCTCAACAGAACTTTGTGAAAATTGCAGGTGGATGATCCACTCCAGACTCTTAATACAATCCAAATATAATTTCCCGTTGGCTGATGTGCAGGTTGCGGGTAGCGGCTCTTTAGAATGTCATTTGTCCAATAATATAAGAGAAATCTGGGTAAATGGCACTAATTAGGTTTTAGAGAAGAACCCACTCGCTACGGATGGATGGTTTTCCTTTTGGAAATATTTGTCCAAGGCTTTTAGAAACTGTGGTGGAGCAAATCCATTGATAGAGCAAAGCCTTGGTCCGTTGTCAAGAATGAATGCTAATGCCTTTCTTGGGCACTGCAGCTTCTCTGGAGACAGACAGGAGGGGCATGGGATGGCCGTATGTCTCGGTTTTAGGGCTTCCCGTGTGCGTGTCCACCTGTGGAGATTCAGAAAGCCAGGCAGGTGAGGGTACCATGCACCTGCCAGGCTGGAAGCTACGAGCTGCTGTGTTAGCGATGATTGCTTTTCCTTCTGTTGTCACCCATCTGTGCCTGGCAATTCTTGGCCCTTTGTTTTTGTTGTTGTTGTTGTTGTCGTTGTTGTTTTGTTTGTTTGCTTTTAAAGATTTTATTTATTTATTCATGAGAGACACACACAGAGAAAGAGGCGAGACACAGGCAGAGGGAGAAGAAGCCTCCTCGCAGGGAGCCTGATGGGGGACTCAATCCCGGGACCTTGGGGTCACGATCTGAGCAGAAGGCAGATGCTCAACCACTGAGCCACCCAAGCGCCCCAATTCTTGGCCCTTTGAAAATGAGTTTGCAGATCCTATAGCCTCTTCAGCTGTTTGAATTATTTGAATAAGAACCAAGGTCAATGTCCTTAGAAGTTGGAGGATCAACGCTTTAATATTTACAATACGAAGTGAGGACAAAGGATTGTACAAATGGCTTTCCATAAGGCCAATGAATTTTGGACCTACGTTTAATTTTTTTCTCCCAATACTCACAGGAAAGTTTATGGGGAAAGAAAAATAGATGGAAATTTAAGTCATTGAGAAAATGTCAAAGCCAGCACAAGAAATGCATAATTTGGGAAGCTGAGAGATGTTGAAAAATATACATCTTCTTTATGTAAAAGTACATAAAAGCCAGACAAAATGATAGACACATGTTAATGGATCTGAAATATTTATTCAAATCAATACAAAAAAAGTAGATTGCACCCTCGTTATTGGTCTTGAGTAGGTTTGCGTTCATGCCCTGGCATGCAGATAAGTTGTGTACACATCACAACAGTTCCGGCACAGCAACTGGCCAGGAGGAGCTTCTCTGGGGGAAAACATAAGCATTTCACAGGTGAGGGAAGGGTTTCCACATCTGTATTTAAGTGCAAGCCTAGGGGTGTTGTAGGGAAGGACGAAAATGTAACGATGGGCTTTCAAGGTGATGCAGTCACCTCAATGTGACGTCACAGCTCATCCACCATCTCCAAGTAGCTGGAAATTTAAAGATGGTGTCCAGAGTTTTTTTTTTTTAATTATATTTATTTGAGAGAGAGAGAGAGTGAAAGAGATAGCAACAGAGATAAAGAGCGTGAACAAGGAGAGGGAGAAGCAGACTCTCTGCTGGGCAGGGAGCCTGTCGCAGGGCTCGAAATCACAGTTTAAGGGCACCTGGGCGGTTCCGTCACTGAAGCGTCTAACTTTGGCTCAGGTCATGATCTCAGAGTCCTGGGATCTAGTCTCACGTCAGGCTCCCTGCTCAGTAAGGAGTCTGCTTCTCCATCTGCCCATATCCCCACTTGTACTCTCTACTCTCTCTGAAATAGAATCTCTTAAAAAATAAATAAAATGACACTTTAGTTAGCTGTCCGATAAAGAGAAACTTCTGATCTGTGTGCTGCACAGAGCTCATTGTCCGAAGACCCGGCTTTCTTGCAGCCGCAAATAATGAATGAAAAATGATGAGCACGTTCGGTGGTGGTGTGTCTCTCATAACCCCGGTCACCAAAGGAGCGATGGTGAGGAATTGGCGGGAAGTTCTTTGCTCTATTTTCTCATCTCTCAATTTATGTTGAGAGTCTATGTTTTGAGTAGATAAATTTTCCTGGTTTATGAAAGACGTAACCAAATTGCTTATTGGGCTCTGTGAAGGCAAAACTGTTTAACGAGTCCCTGAACTCAAGGACAAAGACTTGCAATAGCATTTTCTAGAGTGCTTTATAATATAAGGCATTCTTCATGTCTTCTAAGTTTAATTTTCTTGACGATCTCATGAGGTTGGAGTCACTTCCTTATTTTTGTGAATCAAATGCATTCATTCTGATAAGAATATATTCTCCTTTTGACGTCTTGAATATTATATGCGTGGTTGAGGTGAGTAGGTAAATAGAGATAAAATCCCTGACCTTATCCTCATCACGATTCACTCCCATCCAGACGTCCTTTGACATAAGGAATGCAATCTATTTACTGATCTTTTGCACTTGGGTAATAGGTGGTGAGTTTGCTCCTGTTTTTTTTTTTTTTTTTTTTTTAAATATTTAGGCATATATCAATTTGTAGACCCAGAGGAATGGTTAAGAGTCTTGTTATATTTTTATTACTCCGAGACTCACTTAATCCACATGGATAAGCATGGTGGTGATTTTAACCCCCTGCCCCCAGGCAAACTCAATATTGATTTTATGTGGATTATTGGCTGTTGAATGCATCATTGCTCCATTTAATCATATGTACATTCAACACCACTTCGCTTAAGAAATTGCAGATTGGCAGAAATGATTATTGCCAGGCAGTTTTTACTCATCGTGTGTGTGTCTCTGTGTGTGTAATTTAAGGGGAGAGGGTAGCATTTCCAGTACTTCTGAACAGTGGGGTTTTAAACTAGTGGAAGATCCTATTTATGCCTTGAAATAAGAAAAAAAATTAATGTATTTCTTCAAGTGCCTTCTTTGGGGGATCAGAATTTCACTGTATAAGTTCTATGTATTAAATTCTGTATCTGTTAGCCTAGGCTGAGTTAAGCTGCGGTAACAAGTGTCCCCCAAACTCCCATGTTTTAAAACAAAAAAAATTTACTTCTTATTTGAATTCTGTTGTGGATGCTCCATTTATATATAAAAGCATGAATATGCAAGTGATAATGCTGAGATTCTTTTGATAAAATCAACCAGGTAGTTTGTTGGTAAGGTGGCAAGACACTAACCGAGCAAACAACCAATGGAAAGTCACTGCCATGCTTTGTAACTGGTGCTGATGTCTTCAGCTTGCCAGGTGGCCTGCACTCTGCTGTCTCCGTCCCTTCCCTTAGTGAAGCTCCAAGTGACCTCAGTAGATCTCTCCCCCACCCCCTTGGAAGAAACAGGTGCTCCTCGATATTTCCTTTTATCATCGCTCACCCACGGTGGTAGCAAACAATTTTATATCTATCCTCGTTCTTTCCCTTTGTATTACATGACTCACTTGATTGATCTCAAGCTTAGCCACAGAAAGGCGGATTCACAGAAACCATCTTTCCTTTGGCTCTAATATCCAACTAATGTGCATGAATTGCTGCTTTGATTTATTATAGGAGGACAAGTGCACACAGAGGGAGATACCTATGGACTCACATTTACAATTTGATCTGAAGACAAAGGAGGGATTTGTGGTGTGTATTCTTATCGCACAATGCAGAATCTGAGCTCTTGGGGTAATGGGTTCCATTCCCCGAGCATCTATCAACGCCAGACACCACTCATCAGTAGGTGGCCTTTGGGCTCAAACAAGTTACTGTGTCAGACAGACAGCTCTGAAGACCTAACATCCGGCAATGATTGCATGATCATTTATTCAAGTGGATGAGCTAAATAATGCTTGAATGATTTCAACAAGGATGGGGGGAAAGGCTGATTGTCAGGAAATGAGAGATGTGGGAACCATGGGAGCTGTTGTTGGCTTAGAAAGAATCTAGTCCAAAGAAGTGAAATCAACTTCTGAGACCTAAGGCCGGTATTTGAAAATAACAGAAGGAGACAAAGTCAAGAATGGGAGACCCATGGATGACAAACAATTTCAAAAAGCCCTGTTGAATTAGCTCCCCTTCCATACGACGCCGATTTTAAATCCACAGCACTTACAAACACACCCAAAATGTAAAAAGACGTATAGACAGCTGGAGAAAACTAGCCTGTCTGTTAGATCAAAGAATTCACGTGAGTTAAATTACATAATACAGCCAGTTCGTACAGCGGCCTCCGCACGTTAAAAGCGTTCAATTACATCGTCAGATATTATGATCACTCAACAATTCCGTGGCATACACAGAACCAGTGCTTACGGGCAGGTGGAATTGCAGAAGTACTCACGGAGAGTACATTGTTTAGAATGAGAAGTACTGTTGCTTGTGGGAGCTTTATTTTATGAGAATCTGACCGATACATAACACGCCAACTGACCTTTTCCTCTGTGACGGCGCAAGTGTGCGGATCTGCTTGCCCACGTCCCTCAGTCGTCCAGGGAAAGTGGACCAGACCTCATTTGCTCACAGGGACTGCTTTGCTTCTCGCTTGCAGATCTGGAACGCTGATTTTGGGATTTGGGGCTCATGATTTTCTCAGGAGTTCCTGTTTTTCGTTACCCGGTACCACTTGATCACAGAGACCCTCTACCCTGAGAGCACACCTGGGGACCTCCTTTGGGAGCACACCTGGGGACCACCTATGGGAGCACACCTGGGGACCACCTATGGGAACACACTTGGGACCTCCCCCGGGAACACATTTGGGAACCTCCTTTGGGAGCACACCTGGAGAACCTCCCTAGGAACACACCTGCAGCACCCCTATCCCCGGAGCACACCTGGGGATCTCCTGTGGGAGCACACCTGGGGACCTCCCCTGGGAACAGACCTGAGACCTCCCCTGGGAACACACCTGGTGATCTCCCCTGGGAGCATACCTGGGGACCTCCTTTGGGAACACACCTGCAGACACCCCCCCCCCAACCGGGGAGCACACCTGGAGGCCTCAGGATAATGGCCAGGTTACACACACATACACACACACACACAGAACAAGGACGCTGCATTGACACCCCCCCCCCCCCCCCCCCCCCCCCCGCAACCTATGTTGATCTCAGACCTTCACAGAAACCCCAGTGGTTTAAACCATTACGATTGCAACAACCACAATATGACGGTTCTGAGTTTAAATCAGAATTTGAATGAGCCATGTAAAAGGGCTTGGCTTCCCCAACGCAAAATAAAACTGCTTGTAAAATGGCTTGTAAAGAGGTATTTATATGCTATCTGGAATCTTCCATGAGCCTTGGGGTTTCAGATTCCAAAATCTCTACATTTGCATTTGAATATGCCCTGGGTGGTGTGATCTACCCTAATTCCAAATGAGTCCTGGCAGGCATTGCAGGCAGGCAGAGGCCAGTGTCCTCTTCCTTGTCTCTTCCTAGCAGATTGTGTGCATCCCCAGATTAAAAAAGGAGTAAAACCATATTGTAAGCCACCATTTTCCATGGGGAGTGAGAATCTGAACCACTTCATAAAACCTCACTTTCCGTAAACCCTACAAGTCCTTCTCATGAGTCTTCCAAGAATAGTAAAAGGAAGTTTAATTCAGATTTTGCAAATAGAGAGACCGTACATATTCTATATATTTCCTACTGTTGGCTATTAATACCTTCAAGGGAGCTTCAATTTCCATTTGAAAAAGGCTTAGAATTGAAGAAAATAATAGTCTAGCTGTCTCTATTGCCAAATAAAAAGAGGGCTGTATTAATTGTGTATCCAATTCCAGGAAAGGGATTTTTTTTTTTTCATTTCTCCCACCTCCCACCTCCCCAGGAACATTTTTCCCACATGAAGCCAATTTCTCCTCATTTTGTTTTTCGTTTCTTCCTCAATTAACCCCAGGCATTTACCGTTTTCACCTTTTCAAGGTACAAACTTGTATTTTGCAGTGCCTGCTGTTCAATTCCTTTCCTGGGAATCTTTACGGGCTGGGTTTCACGTTCTTTTGGATTCATGAGATATTTCTTCAGTTTCACTGGGGTTTGCTCCCCCAGCGGCAACTTTGATGGGGGGGTGAGGATATTTTGAGCATCTGGATCTCTTAGGAGGAACAAGAGCAACTTAAAGAAATTGTTTAAATTCAATTTAATTAACATATATTATTAGTTTCAGGGGTAGAATTTGGTGACTCATTAGTTGCGTAGAACATCCAGTGCTCATTACATCACATGCCCTCCTTCATGCCCATCACTCAGTAACCCCATCTCTCCACCAACCTCCCCTTCAGCAATTTTATTTGTTTCCTGGAGTTACGAGTCTCTTATAGTTTGTCTCCCTGTTTGATTTCATCTTATTTTATTTTTCCTCTCCTTTCCTTATGCTTTTCTGTTTTGTGTCTTAAATTCCACATATGTGTGAAATCATAATTGTCTTTCTCTGACTGACTTGTTTCACTCAGCATAATACCCTGTAGTTCCATCCAAGCCGTTGCAAATGGCAAGATGTCAGTTTTGATGGCTGAGTAGTATTCCATTGTCTGTATATACCACATCTTCTCTATTCAGTCATCTGTCAATGGGCATCTGGGTTCTACATATGGAAACAAGAGCATCTTTTTATTCACCTCTTTTAAAACACAAGGGGAACAGCCCACATCTGTGCTGAAGAGTGTTGGGTTGAGGGGACAAAGGGAATTCATTCACAGGCAGGGGTGCAGAGGGTCACATTTGAACCACCTCCATTGTTCTGGTTGTGTCATTGTCCTGATTGAAACTGCCTTACTTTCTGGGGAAAAAAAAAAAAATATATATATATATATAATATATATATATATATATATATGGGGCTCAGCAGAGTTATTTTGCAAGAGTTGCCAGAAAGTTGGAAGAAGGAAAAAGGAAGCGAGAGGGCAAATGTCAGCATCAAAGGCATTGTGGCTTCAGGCGACACCAACAAATTGAGGAGGAGGACAAGCCTGTGGCTCTTCCATCTTTTATGAAGCCTGCGTCTGGTTATTTAAATTATGCCTCGCCCGTCCTGTAAGTCCAGGACCTAGGGCCAAACTTCAAAGTCAGATGGATATTTTATCCATGACAGCTTGGACAGATGTATTGGGAAATGAGCAGAAAGGCTAATTTCTAAAGTTTTATAGGTGAGAAAGAGCATAAAACATGACTTTCTCTACAGGCTGAAACCCTGTACAAAATGATAATCTCTAAAACAGCAAAAATTTGGCAATCTGTACTCCATTTCTTGGAATTTAGATAGTTCAATATCCAAAGCATTTTCTTTTTCTTTTTTTATAAGAAAAGCAACCTTGTAGAGAATAAGACAGCATGATTTGATGTATTAAAGATCTTCTGATTATGTAGAAACTGGTTTTGAAATTTTACTTTTTAATGCACTCAGAGCTCTTTGAAACTTTCCCTGGAAATTCTTCCCAATGACTCAAAAAAAAAAAAAATTAACTGCGTTTGGAAAAAAACAAAATTAGCCATCAGCTATGTTATTTTGTGTATGGTGAAAGCTACAGGCTCATTATCTAGGGATTGAAACTTTCTCTGGATGAACATGGTTACCTTTACCCACAGAATTGAAACAGGGGAAAAAAAAAACAGATAGCTGAAGGCTATTTCACAAGGGGATACAATATTAGGAAACAGAACCATGGGGGAAATTAGAAATTTATATTTAAAATGATTTCTCTTTAAACAGTCATGATGGAAACATAATGAAGTTTCTCTCTTTAAGAGAACGGCATTTATTATTAAAGACTCGTTTTAATAGAGTTCTTCTATCGTCCTTTCTCCTTTAATACTGAATTGCTCAAATGCATATCACCAATGTTAAGAGCAGTAATTTGTGTTCATGTACGGGCTAAAATATTCTTTAGGGTGGAGCCTCTGTACTTGTGCAAAAATTCTTCCTGAAACTGGAAAGACCAAGACCCCATAAGCACGGGGTTGGCCTTGTAGGTCCAGGGTGCTCAGAGAATTCTAGGTTCCTGGTGGATGCAATATTGCTAGACGTCAAGGCATCCCACACAACATGAACATTGTCCATATAAATAAAATAGGGTGGTCTCCCAAAATAAAATGTACTGAGATGTTACATGAGATGGGTATCACCAAAATCGTATCAGCTTTTTATGTGTATATACACACACCCACACACTTTATTCTGAACCATCTGATAGTAGGTAGAAGACAGTATCATCTTACCCCCAAATACTTCAATGTATTTCCTGGAATAAGGATATACTCTCAAATAACCAAAATATTAAAATCAAGACATGGAGCACCAATATAACTACAAAAGGTCCTTGTAATAGCACATGCATGAGACATAGGCCTTCAGTGCTTTGGATGAAACCCATGGGCCTCAGATTTTTCTCTGATTCAACCCTGAGCCTTGATGCTTTGAAAGAGCATCCTCCTCTTGGACTTGAACATCTAGCTGTTTTACAATGAAATTGCAGAAAGTAGAGAGTCTGTGTGAGTCTCTGGTCTCCTTTGGGTTCACAGGGCTATGTAGGGCCACATAGGATTGCTGACCCTGGTTCCTCATGCCTTCAACCCTGCCCTGCCTGGACATCACCTCAGTAGTGGAAGTGGTTCTGGTTAAGATAAAGAATGAGCTCAACGGGGGCCAATCCTGGGATGGCAATTCCCACGTTGTCTCGCTTGACCCCAGAGTGGTGTTTGACCCCATGATCTGCCTCTTGGAGTATTTTGGGGGTCTCCATTTCCCTACACTTCTGAGTGTTTCAACAATCATTCCAGGGAGACAATGAGGAAGCTTGATTCTAGCAAGAGTATGAGTGAAAAAGTTTGTCACAAGAGGAAGAAAAAAAACAGTCATCATCACCTGGCATTTCACCGGTGATTGGGTTTCAAGTCATCCTGGAGGAGTCTTTGCTCTGGCTTAATTACTCAGGGTAATTTTGACTTTCCACGCACCCCAGTACAAGAGAATATTAGAAGGTCATCCCTAGGACAGCAGTCGGTACTCAACAGTGTACACCAAGGGAGAAAGAAGCCACACTTTGTCAAACCTATCCAGTAATCCCATATAATTGAGTGAGAAAAGCACATTCTCCATCACTGCTCATTCAGATCAGACAGATAGTGTGGCTGTTCTCAAACCCATGAGCTATTATTATATCTAGAGAGCTAGATGGCTTTTATACGTGTCCTTTCATTTTCTGTATAGGATCCTGCCTTTATTTCTGTATTTCTCCCTTGGTTTTGCGTCATAATCCTGGAACAATGGTCCACACAAACACCTTTCTTCCCGTTTCCCCAGGAATACTCATTCTAATTAGGGGTTGAGCTCTATAGGGTACTTTTGGCTGTTCCCAATAATTCAAAAGGGATCTATCTCATGTCTCATTCATTTTTAGGATCTGACAAATGCTGAATGAATAAGATACCTGCTTGAATGCCACTTCTTTGAGAGTAGATTTCCTTGAAATTTCACAGGTGTTAAATCTAGATTTCAGTATCACAGGATCATATAGGATATTTGTAATTCTCTTTCCCATTTATTTTTTAAAGATTTTATTTATTTATTCATGAGAGACACAGAAAGAGAGAGAGAGGCAGAGACACAGGCAGAGGGAGAAGCAGGTTCCCTGCAAGGAGCCTGATGTGGGACTAGATTCTGGATCTCCAGGATCACACCCTGAGCCAAAGGCAGATGCTCAACCGATGAGCCACCCAGGTGTCCCTCTCTTTCTCCTCTTTCTCGTTTAGTGTTTTTGTGGGTTTTTTTTTTTCCCAAAAAGAATACTTAATGATTTAAATAAAACGCTTGTGTTTCTGTCATCAATAGGTGTTGTGTTAGGTTCTGGTTTGATACCATAAGATTTGGGAAGCTCTAGTCTCTAAGAAAATAATCAAATGTATGTGATGAGGGATATAAGCATGCTTTTGAAAGTATAACTTATCATGGAAGAAATGGGGAGAATCATAGAATAGTGAATTAGACATTTTTGTAATTATAAGAAATAGCTTATTGGTGTGTACAGACAGAAGAATTTTGATGGTAAACCTCTAGTAGCATAAAAAAAAATAGAACTCTGGATTTTCCAAGTCTCAAATTTCAAAATAAACAGGTTTAGTTAATTTCCCATGGGAATGTTCCCAATTGAGTGACAAAGCATGCATGAAATGGAATGATATAGGGTTAGACTTTAAGTATCAGGACTGTCTGACATTTCAGTGATTATTTTGAAGACCTAATTGCCACTAGGTTAGATCTCCAACTGATGTACTGATCCCCACCAACACCATCTGCACTCTTTGCTGTGTTGGGGTATAAGGGATAAGATTTTGATGCTGCCCCAAATAAAAGGGACCGAAGATATCCACAAGACTTATTTAAATAAGTGAACAACGCTCATTTATATCTATGTGCCAATTTACTGGTGTGGATATAAGCATTGTAAGAATTCAGAGGAGAAAGTGGCTGATGTGGTCTGAGGTTTTTGGCTAAGGCCTGAGGGATTGATGAGGACATGAGTCTGGGTACCGAGTATGATTAACACTTGAACACAGCACAGGAGGCAGAGTGGAAAATGAAGCAGGAAGATGCCCATCGTTGACTGCTGCCGGAGATGTGTGCTAAGATGGCCTTGGGCAAATGGGGAGGAATTTTATGGGAAGCTCTGTAAAGACCATGCCTCCAATTTAGGAGGCCTGTGGACACGTGGTTTATGTGTATGGGATGTATTGATGTGAAAAGAATACTCTAGGACATGATTTATATCAGTGAGTCTATGTACATGAGTCGGGAGGAGAGGGAGAGGGAGAGACAGACATTAATTATGAGGAACTGAGCTAATTCTTCAGCTGAGGAATCCCACAGTCCACTCTCTGCAAGCTGTAGACCTGGGAAGTCTGGTGGTATCATTCAGTCCAAGTCCAAAGGCCTGAGAACCAGGGGACTACTGGTGCTAATCTGAGTTCAAAGGCAGAAGAAGATAAGATGATATATCTCAGCTCAACAGTGAGGCAGAAAAGAAGAAGAGGGGGTGCAAATTCTCCTTTCTCCACATGGTCCACACTGAGGAAGGAAATCCGCTTTAGTCTGTCTACTGATTCAAACGCCAACCTCATCCACAAACACCCTCATGGACACAGTTGGAAGTAGTGTTTAATGTGGGCACTCCCCCTGGCTGGTCAAGTTGACAAGTAAAATTAACCATCAAAAACGTACATGTATAACAAACAAACAAAAAACGTATAAATATTACACATATGTGCGCACTATATGTTCCTCTACAGAGAACCTTCCACATTTCTTCATAGAACGTTCCCATGAAGAAAATAAAGGAGTTGGGTCTGTTACACAGAGGTACAAACTGAGGCAGGGGTGTCACAGCAGAAGCCAATAGGTAGGTGGGCCTATTAGTCTACATTGATTACTGGTTAATTTCTTTTGGGGAATCTTAAGTTATTGCCTTGAAATACGTGGTATTTGTTTTGAAATAGGATGAGTCTGTGCTGGTGAATGTTCACACGTCTTTCTCACCTGAACAGATGTGGCATGTATCTCCAACTATTGCCAATTTAGGCTTATAATAAGTTACTTCCAATCACCATTTTTTTTTTAGATGGTCACTCTAAGGTTTCAGTGGGAACACAGAAAGGAAATTAAATTGTGCATCTGGAAAGAAGTGTGGACATCAGTTGGCCTGAGTCTCATAATTTGGCAAAGAAAATAGATCTTGGAAACTGGGTGGTGTAGGCCCAAGCTCACAGAGGAAATGAGGGGCAGGGATACTTCTAGACAGCTATGCTCTAGGTCTTGGTCTATGGACAGGGTTGAATGATGGCTCCCCCGAGAAACCCAGAACCTGTAAGTGACAACTTACTTGGAAATAGGGTCTTTCCAGATGTGGTTAAGGATCTCAAGATGAGGTCATCTTGGATTAGACCCCAAATCCAATGACAGGGGTCCTTGGAAGAGACAGGAGAAGAGAGACAGACACAGAGGAGGACCTACGTGAACACAGAGGCAGAGATGGAAGGATGTGGCCATAATCCCAAGGAGGCCTGGAGCCCCGGGAACTGGAAGAGAGAGGAAGGACCTTCCCCTGGAGCCTTGGGAGGAAGCACAGCCCTGCCCTGCCTGGGTCTTAGCAGCCCTGTCCTGTCTGGGTCTCAGTGGTCCTGTCCCACTTGGATCTCAGACTTCTGGTCTCCAGAGCTGGAGGAGGATGAATTCTCATGGTTCTGAAACAGTCAGTTCCTGGCTCTTTGTTAGAACAACCCCAGGAAACCAACAGAGTCTCTATCAGGGCGTTTTGTGTGGCTCCCAGAGCGAGAATATGATGCATCTGTTGGATGAATTCCTCCTACCGTGTTCCCAGGCACCCACGCCCTCACTGTGACAAAGCCCGTGTCGCCCCCACTAACAGAATTGAGATGGAGGACTGACAAGCACCGTGCCTAATGGCAATCTCTGATTTCTCCTGCACACCATTTGCAGACGGGCTGTGGGCTTCCAGCTCAGACCTCAGCACTTATTGCAGAAGAGCTCTGTTTGCTTACACGGGTCCATTCAGATTGGCGTTTTCATATTCTCCCCCACAAGATGGGGCATTTGGTATCACAACGGGAAGTAGAGTCCTCCTAAAGTGATCACAGAAATACTACAAACCCTCGGCGTCGGCGATGTTATGATGTGCTTTTCTGACCTTCTCATCAGCTGCCAGGACTGAATCTGAGACGTCGGAAAAACTTCCCAGAGGTCAGCTGTCACAGGGAATCTGTTGTTTGCCACAAACTGCCTCTTTGAAATATGTTAGTGCAACCAAAACATAGCTGTTTGAAAAGGCCAATAAGTCATTTTTTTGTTGTTGTTGTTTTTGCAGGATGCAGAAAAGCATCAGTATTGTGGGATTTTCTTTTAGAACTGAGTTCTGAAAACTACAGAAAGGTCGGATAAATACATAAATTGTACCCTTCAAAGGATGTTTAAAAAACACAGCTGTATTTTATTTTCTATTTTTTAAAAGTTTAATTTAAATTCGATTAGTTAACATACAGTGTATCATTAGTTTCAGAGGTAGGATCTAGTGATTCATCAGTTGCATGTAACACCCAGTGTTCATCTCGTCATGTGTGCTCCTTCATGCCCATCACCCAGTTACCCCATCTCCCCATCCACCTCCCCTCCAGCAACCCTATTTGTTTCCTGGAGTTAAGAATCTCTTATGATTTGTCTTCCTCTCTGTTTTCATCTCCTTTTATTTTTCCTTCCCTTCCCCTATAATCCTGTTTTGTTTCTTAAATTCCACACATCAGTGAACTCATATGGTATTTGTCTTTCTCTGATTGACTTATTTTGTTCAGCATAATATCCTCTAGTTCCATCCAAATCATTGCAAATGGCAAGATTTCATACTCTGATGGCTGAGTAATAGTCCATTGTATATATAGACCACATCTTCTTTATCCATTCATCTGTCAATGAACATCTGGGCTCTTTCCATAATTTGGTTATTGTGGACATTGCTGTTGTGAACATTGGGGTGCAGGTGCCCCTTAGGATCATTACATTTGCATCTTTGGGGTAAATCCCTAGTAGTATAGTTGCTGGGACATAGAATAACTATATTTTCAACTTTTTGAGGAACTTCCACACTGTTTTCCAGAGTGGCTGCACCAGCTGCATTTTAAATATCAATACTCACATGATAACATCTATAGCCATTTTGTTGAATAATGGAATTAAAATGAGATTTTATTGAAAATAAAATTTGCTTCATCAGCAAACATATCAGAGTAGCAAAGAAACTTACACGTCTGAGGGAGACAATTTAATGTCAACGTTTCTGTGATTTAGTTTCACAGAGTCCTTGTAATAGCACGTAATTTGGGGGGCGGATCCTGGACTCTGGATATGTGATGGACTGTCTGGAAGTAATATAATTAAGCTCGACCCTAAGAAGAAATAAGAATCATACAGATTGAGCGGAAGGGGAACAAAGGCACAGAGGCTTTACTGGGGTTCACTGTATGTGTGGGGTTGCCTTCCTTCATCTCTGTGTTGTGGCATAAAGCTGATTCTCCTGACTTTACAGAATGAGCCCTAGAAGCAGAATCCTGGGTCCCAGCTTATGCATGTTAACAATCAAGAACACCACATTTTCTTTTTCTTAAAAAAAAAAAAAAAAAAAAAAAACCAACACAGGATTGCAGTCACTAATTACTTGGCTTTTCACCAAAAGAGACAGTCAATGTCTCTTAAATTCTTGCAGAGGATGTAAAATGGGTAAACGTTAGCTTTGATTTAATTTCCTTTCATTATTAAAAAAGTTTCTGTTTCTTTTCATCTGGCTTTTGTGAATTTGGTTTACCTGGGTTGCCTTCATGTCTTGGCAAACTATGATTTTTAAAAGGAACCACAGGGAAGCATACACGATCGGTTGTTTCCCTGGTTTGGAAATGTAGACATTCAGAGAGGTTTTCCCTCTCTGCAGGGAAGAGGTAGCTCACTCTCTGTGTTGCTCACTCTCTGTAGCCAGGTAGCAAGAAGGGCATGCTCGGGCTGTGGGGAAGAGAGTCAAGCATGGCAGGTAGTGGGCATCCTTGTGCACTGCCTGACGCCCGCCTAATTGTAGGGTGAGTGTCAGGTTGTGACAGTCCTGTGCTTTATCATCTAGCACTGTGCACACAGAAATCTTTAGGGTGGGCTAAGTTGGCCTGAGGGAGGGGGATGTATGAGCAGAGGTAGATGCTGTGGTACAGGGAAGTTTCCCGGTATTGGCCATTGGGACCCTGCTCTCTCTGCCATTTGAGTATCCTGCTCTCTCCCTCTGCTCTATGCTGGGTTTGCTCTATCAATGCGTGTTTATCAATTGTCGGGTTTGCTCTATCAATGCGTGTTTATCAATTGTCGAAGCATCAGGTGCTGTGTTGGGTCCATGTCATAGAAACCAGAGAAGGAAGCATGCTGCTTCCCATGTAAAGGGAGGTCCCACCTCACCTAGAAAATTAGATGTCTTTTCTCTTGTGTGCCCCGTGCAGAAATGCACCTGGGTGAACAGGGACCCAGGGACAAAATTATTCCTGGTCCCTCTCAGGTTTCATTATTTTTCCTTCAGAAGGTTGTTGAGTCTGGTTTTCAAAGAATAAAGATTAACGTCGTGTCTTTGATCTGAGCACCGTGCAGTCTCAGGTAAATTTCACTTTTCTCTACATTTAATTGCTCCCGTCAGCCTTGACAGGTGTCAGATGGCCTAACTATTATTTATAAGGAGGTGTTTGGCATTCCGTTTAATTCAAACTGATCATCTGCGCTTTTTATCCTCCTTTTACAACATAAAAGTTCCGTCCTGTGTTTCAAATGCCCAAGAACATTGAGTGAGATTCAAGAGATTTCTCCGGTTCCCACATCTAGTGAGGGGCAGAAGCAGGATTTGTCGGACTTGCAGTTCAAATTTTTACCAGTGCACAAAGCTAGCCACTCTGTTATATATGTATATGTAAATACACATACGTGTACATATATGTATGTATGTAGACACACATATATGCATATTGAATATACTATACGTAAAATTTTATATTTATACAGCTATAAATACATAAAAATATAGATTACATGTACAAGTACATATACATTATATATGCAATATATATATCTATGTGTATATATATTTTTGCATACTACATAGAAAATTCTATAGGTATATAATTATATATAAATGCGATAAGTTAAAGATATAAATTTAAATTTTATGTATATGATACTACATTAGATATAATATGTTATATTTATATATTACTTTTATGTATGCAAATATAAACGTTTATAACAGTGTATCTCTAATGCAATATAATATAGTATAATATGCATCTCTACTGTAAGACATACTATCTATAATATATCTCTAATGTAAGATACAATATCTCTAATATAACATAGTATAATATAACATATCTCTAATATAATATAACATGTAATATAAAATGTATAACATATAGGCTTTTTCTTATTTATTATTCTAAATGTTAGAAAACCGAGTATTTAAGCTGTGACCATGTGCTCTAAAACCTATGTATTATATATTATACAACATATAACACACGATAATGTAATATAAAACATCACATATACAGTATACAGAGGCCAGGAAAGGGATTCCCCCTACAGCCTCCAGAAGCAACTAGGTTTGCTGACACTTGGATTTTAGACTAGTGAGTCTTCCCGCCTCTAGAACTCTAAGTGCATAAAAAACTGTTGTTTTAAGCCACCATGTTAGTAGTAGTTTGTTATAGCATCCACAAGAAATTCATGCAAATGTGCTGCCTTTTCTGCTTTGGAGAAATCTCTTATAATCCTTCATTTCTTCATTCAACACACATCAGTTGAATGTTTGCTATGATGGTCAAGAGCAGATAGAAATTTGCCCTTTCCTAGCAGGACAAGTGAAGCATAAGATGGGGCACAGCCAAGATAGCTAAGCTCTAAGGCACCAAGCAACAGAAGTAGAACCCACCAGATAACCAAGGACTGATGGATTGTTTGTTCTCCGGGGAATAGCACGTGTGTCTAAGTGCTGGTGGGCATCTCACGTTCCGGGTGGTGGTCTCGTTGTGCTGTTTCTTTTTTTCAGGAGTTCTAGGCTACCTTGTATTGATTTGTTGATTTGGCTCTGGGACACTTTTCTTCCTCCAAAAGGATAACCGAAGACCAGGCCAAGGCAGCTTCCCTCTGGCTTTGAGAAAGGACAGACTCCTCTTGGCTCCACCATTGAAGGTCTGGAGGCCATCTGCAATATACTCTTGAACTCTGGTTTCACGGGCCGTTGGCCATGTGAAAATGAATGATGGCAGGTATGGGCATGCTCGAACTGAAGGTGAGATGAAGGGGGTTTGAGTGGGGAAGGACAGCTGTCTGCTAGGGAGGGGTCATGCACCTGTAACAGTTTGCAGCTTTTGTGAAACTGCAGGCAAGTGCCGCCATGCTCGTCTTCAAAATGGGGCTGTTACTTCTGTGCTGAGAAATTACTGTAAAGATTTAACATTTTAAGTGTTTTGGAATATCTTTAATATTTTACATCCGACTTCCTGCAGGAGTATGACATGATTGATAGAGACGGTAATTAAAGCCGCCGGTACAACCGTGACATTTCTCAAGAAGCTCTTAGTACAATCAATGGAGGTGTTCTGTGCTAAGTGGTTTCATTTCCTTGTATCTTTTTGAGTTTCAATTTCATTAGGCTGATCTTCTCTTACTAGAAAAGAAAATTTTCTCAGAAACACAGTATATAAAAACATAAAATACGTGATACTTTTTAACATAAAGTGTTTACAGGCACTGAATGATTGATGAGATTGTATGAGAAAGAATATGAAATTGTGGAAATACGTATACAAAAAAATGGCTCTGCATATCATCTTTGCAAAATTCTCAAAACTAAAAGCTGCAGGACGATGGTCAGAGGATGGTAAATTGGAGATCGTGTCTTGTTCCAAGACCACCTTTTTAAAACTACAGACATGTCGATACTTTCTGAAAGACTCATAAAACATCATGAATTCCAGAGGACAGATCTTAGCTCAACAACAGCTGGAAGGCAAGATGATTTGAGAAGATTGCATCAGAGATCTTTGGAAGATGCGTGAGATTTGATTCCTTGTCATTTCTCCTCATTTGACTGAAAACAGAGAAACTTGAATCCCTTTGTTGTTGACTTAACAAACCTTCTCGAATGGTGCCTCTATGTTATAGTGAGTACCCACCAGAGTATATACATATTTTCTTGAGTTTATGATGAGAAATTGCTATGGACTGAATTGTGTGCTCCTCAAATCCATAAATTGTACTCCCAGGACCTCAGATGTGGCTGTTTTGGAGGTGGGATCTTTAAAAAGGGGATTAAGGTAAGATGAGATCATTAAAGTGAGCCTTAATCCTGTAGGACTGAGGTCCTTATAAGAAGAGGGGATGAGGATACAGACACGCACAAAGGGATGCCACTTGAGGACACGGGGAGAGCACGGGGTCTACACATCCAGGAGAGAGCCCTCAGGGGGACCAGCCTTGGCTTTGCCTGGACCTCAGACTCCCAGCCTCCAGGACTGGGATCAACAAATACCTGTTATTTAATTTCCCTGGTCTGTGATACTTTGTTAAGGCAGCCTGAGTACAAGAATACAAAAATCATTCCAGAATATTCAATTAAATAAAACCCAAAAATGTCCTGATTTAAGAAGACTTTGTTCCCAAACCAGAGAGTCATTCCGTGATGCCTGACTGACTTGCATCTTTTCTGTGCATGGGGCGCCTCTCGACGGCTTCCATCTTTCCTTCAAAGGAAGATCCAGGTGTCATGGTATTTATGCCAGCCAGCCTTGAGTATGTACAGGGAATTCATGCTTCACTTCCCTTTTTTGATAAGCTCTACCTTCGAGCCAAAAAATTGACACATTGTGGTCACTGGGTTTTAAGGACTAGAAGTGTAAGTAGGGTGCTTAGATTCTGATATTACAAAATATGAGGGGCTATCTCCCCAAAATAATAGGTCATCAGGGGTAAACATATGTGTGCCTCTTCTCTGCTCTCCACAGTGAGAAAGACAGACACCAAGAAATGGAGGGTTTGAGAATCACCATCCAGGGAAGCCTATTAAGTTCTAATGCTATAATAATAGAAACTGGTTGAAGTCCCAAAAGATGTGACTCTTTTTTTTTTTTTTTTATCTTGAATCATTTACATTCTGAACTTTTAAGATACCGCAGCATGTTCTAAACTGGGACTGAAGTAGAGGGGCGTTTAGTTATTCTCACCGTGTTATTTATTATTCATTTTGTACTTTAGGGCCGCTGTATCTCACCACTCTTGTTTGTCTTTCTCTTAACTCGACAAAATCAAAGCTGTTTAAATTTTAAAAGAAGCAAAGGTAGTAATGGTGAGGAACACAGGGCATATTCTTAAATTTGCAAAGCAGAAACGTTATTGGCGTTTGAGCAAAGGCTGCAAAAATCCATTTTATAAAAGCTTTCTAGTTCAGGATTTGCTGTATACATCAATGGTTTTCAAATTGAATCACTGAGACTCAAATAAACACATTTCCTAGAGGAGAAAGAGCATGGAGCTGGAAGTCAAAATATCTCCATTTAGATCTTGGCTTCATCTCTCTCTACCTGGGAATTTGGACATGGCAGTTAACTTCTCTTGGCTTCCATGGCGTTGTCTCGGAAATAAAGAGTTATATCTGCTCAGACACGGTGGTAACAAAGATTCAGTGAGATGAGGAAAATGTGACTTGTACACTGCAGAAGGCCTCAGGAATGGAAGGCGTGGTCTGCAGTAAAGCACCTTATGTCTGCAAGAACGTATGTTGTCTGTGCACGTGTCTCTTTAACATATATTTAGCCAACCTCCAGCATCCATCTAATATTATTACTGGATTCACAACACACACACACACACACACTCACACACACACACACAAAAGGGTGAAGTGTTTCCAATTCCTTTAAAACTCATACAGGATCTTTGAACTTGTGACCAATCTTTGGACACTCACAGGCCGGAATATCAACAGCTTATCTGATGTCGATTGGGTAAGTAGATGAAAGCAAAAGGGACCTTCCGCAACACAGAAGTTTCCAACCCCAAATGTCAATATTTCTGAGGTTGGGAAGCCCTGGTTTAAAGTCTGCATATAGGGATCCCTGGGTGGCGCTGCGGTTTGGCGCCTGCCTTTGGCCCAGGGCGCGATCCTGGAGACCCGGGATCGAATCCCACGTCGGGCTCCCGGTGCATGGAGCCTGCTTCTCCCTCTGCCTGTGTCTCTGCCTCTCTCTCTCTCTCTCTCTCTGACTATCATAAATAAATAAAAATTTAAAAAAAAAAATAAAGTCTGCATATAATATTGAGCGCCTGGCTAGTTCATTAATGAGTCACTGGATACCCACTAAATTTAAGTATTCTATGCACAACGGAGTGAGCCGTTTGGAATGTTGCCAGTTCCAAATGTTGTAAGAAATGGAGCATGCCCTCCAAGAAGCATACACTTTTTTTTTTTAAGATTTTATTTATTTATTCATGAGAGACACACAGAGAGAGGCAGAGACACAGGCAGAGGGAGAAGCAGGCTCCCTGGGCAGAGCCCCATGTGGGACTCAATCCCGGGACCCCAGGATCACAACGTGAGCCAAAGGCTGATGCTCAACACTGAGCCACTCAGGTGCTCCCTGCAATTTTTTTTTTTTGTTCTTTAGCTTATTGTTTATACTTCTCTGTAATGGTTTGAATGTCTACTTATTTACTTTGGGGCTAGTTTTAATTCCTCTTCCTGAAGTATCCCAAACCAAATCTTGCTCCATTTAAGTCATCTTTCTTATGTTTGAGAAGAGTGACTTGTATATATCTTTTCTTCTTGAACTAAATATTGGCAGAGTGCTTTTTTTTAATGCAATGGTCACATGGTCATTTGCCTTTCATAATTTTTTTTTTTTAAATTTCAAAGTGTTTTGCTCAGAAATGAATCACTACCTAAGGCACAGTGACCGCCGGCAAGGTCATTATGCCTCCTCTTCTGGAGCCCTCATCAAACCACCACTGTCCTTTGAGACTATCTGTTTTGCGTCAGTTAAGTCATGACAGCAAAGGTGCACACAGATGATGGTTTGCTTTCTATACCAATGGAAAGACTATCTTGCTTCTTCATCTCAGTGCCCAGAGAATCAGCATCGCCCGTGTGTGTGATACAGGCTGATTTTTGCACGATTCATGTTGTTCCTTGAATTGGCTCGGCATCTCTGTTGTTCATAGCGGTCTGCCGACTTTCTGAATGTGACACCCATCTTTGTCCACATGTGCGTGTCTCTGTACGAGATCTACATGAGAGAGGAATCCAAGCCAGCCATGACTTGCCAAGGGGCTTTGATTCATTTCAGTAGGAGACTTCTAGTAGTCTGCTAGGTTTTAGGCAGAGAGGATGGTAGCTCCCTTCCAATACAACACCGGCTCACAACAGGGAGAATAGAGTGGATTTCATGGCACACTGTATCAGTGGGTTCTCATTAAGAGAAGAAGGATATAGGTGTAACCCCGGAGGTGCCTGGATGGCTCAGTTGGCTAAGCATCCAACTCTTGATTGCAGCTCAGTCAGGATCTCATGGGTTGTGGGATCGAGCCCCATGTGGGGCTCCACGCTCAGCGGGGAGTCTGCTTGAAAGAGACTCTCCCTCTGCTTCTACCCTTGGCCCATGTTCTCCTTCTCTCTCTTTCTCAAAATAAACAAAATAAATAAATAAATAAGTAAATGAATGTAACCCTGCCTTGTTAGCATCCTTCCAGGTTTCAACAAGAAATTTGTCTTGGCATTTACAAGCCAGTTAATATGATCTCATTATATATCTATATATCATATATATTTATATGGATAATATATTAAAAGTATACAAATATATCATATATATTTCAATATATCCATATCTGTCATGAGAATTCCTCAGAAAAAGAGAAAGTTGAAAGTTAGGGAAAATTAGAAATAGAAAGAATATCTATCTATTATATATACACATGTATTACATGTACATATATACACAGAAATACATGTATTTTATTTTAAAATGTATCTTGAGAGCAAGAATCCAAACAACTCTGACAGCATAATCAGGCTGATTTTGTAGGATAAGTGATATTCAGGGAGTTATCTGCAAATTGAAATCTAATATGTTTTTGAAAAAAATCTCATTATTAGATCTCCTAGCACATCATTAAATCAAATTTTCTTAATGGCGTTTAACACCCTTTCCTGACCCTGTCAGCCCTGGCAAGGGATGTAGGGATTGCGTCTGGTTCAATCTGCAAATCTCTAATGCCTCGCACTGCAATTTTGTTATTTTAAATAACCCCTTTGTTCTAGTGAATTTCATTTGTAGCCTATCAATAAGACAATTTTAACTTTACATAGCTAGATAAGCTTTTGCTGGAAATTAACAAAAAAGTTTTCGCTTCCTAATGTGTTTGGATGAATTTGCTGTAGGGAAGATAATAGCTACTCCCAGCTATTCATGCAGCTGTTTGTCATGAGCATTAAGGGGAGAGGAGACGTTGCAAGCTCCATGGAAACCAGGAACGTCTTATTCTCCCCTGCGTGCAGTACCCATGCCTAGCCAGCACACGGAGAGACACTAGAAAGGCCTGCTGAGTTCAGCAGGGCGCATCTGCTGAGCATTGCTGTGGCCTCTTCTCTCTGCGAATATCCCCCCCCCCCCATACTTCCACAACTAACCGTATTCATCCCAACCTTTGAAATCACTGATATTTCCAATAAAAGTTAACTAAGCATTGGCTCTAGTTCCAACTCATTTTTCAAACTTTCTACCCTGGGTCCTCTATCCTTGGAAGACAGTGTTATTCCACGGTTCCTGGAAGTCAACACTGACACAGCCTTTTGCGTAAGTTCCTTTTTCATTCAAAACATAAAGGCAAAGTTTCTGAGGGGGAGGAAAAATCTCATAGGCACCCTGGGCAGTTACTGGACATGTTATGTAATTAAGAAGGACAAACATTGGCTTTCTCGTTCCAGTTTACTGGGTTGCACGACACATAAATTGGATTCAACAGATTGCTAATAAGAACTACAGTAAGGAAACGTGGGTGAGTCCGAACAAATGAGTTTGGGAAGCAATGGGCTTGACAACATTATAACGTTTTCTCTGCAGACTCTCTGTAAAATGCCCCACTCTCGGAATGTGTGTTGAAAATCCCCGAGAAGGAGGACATAATGTGCAACATACTTCAAAGTAAATTTAAGTAATAAATCGTTTAATCATGGAAAATGGTTACCAGGATAATATTTTGATAAATACGCTCTTGGAAATGACAGTCTAATGGGTATATCTTGTTTACCTAACGAGTCAATACGTTGGGAGAGTTCAAAACCAATTCTTGGAGACAAATATTCATAGACACACTAGTTATAGCAGCTGAAAGATGGAAAGGATCCAAATATTCATTAATGGATGAATGGGTAAATAAACTGTGGTCTATCCATATGGTGGGATATTCTTCTGCCTTAAAAAGGAATGGAGAATTAATACCTGCTATATACTATGAATGAATCTTCGGAACTTTATGCTCCGTTAAATGTCAGACACAAAAGGTCCCATATTATATGATTCCATGTATGCAAAATATCTAAAGTGGTTAAATCTATAGAAACACAAAGTAGATCAATGATTGCCAGGGGTTGTGGAGACGAAAGAATGGAGAGTGAGTAATTAATAGGGTATGAAGTTTCCTCTTGGGGTAATGAAAATATCTTGGAGCTGGTGACGATGGTTGGCCAAGATTATGAAGATCCTAAATGCCTCTAGATGGTTCACCTTAAAATGCTTAATTCCAGGGGATTTCTGGGTGGCTCAGCTGTTTGGCGCTTGCCTTCAGCCCAGAGCATGATCCTGGAGACCTGGAATCGAGTCCCGCGTCGGGCTCCCTGCATGGAGCCTGCTTCTCCCTCTGCCTGTGTCTCTGCCTCTCTCTCTCTCTCTCTCTCTCTGTGTGTCTCATGAATAAATAAATAAGATCTTTAAAAAATAAAATAAAGTGGTTAATTCTATATAATTCGGATTTTATGTCGAATACAATAAATATTTCAAGAGCAACTTTTGAGTCAGGTACAATTCAATGATTTGCTGGGGATAAAACAATGATTCCATGAGACCCAACTCTGCCCTCTTAAAGCTTCCAGTCTGGTGAGCAAGAGAACCCACCTCATAGGGTCCAATTCAATGCTTGTTGCAATGTCAGCACTATGCATGAAGTGATGCCATGTTAGAATTTTAGATAGTCTTGTCAATTGCTTTACATTTTTTTCCATGAACTTTTGATATTTAATGTGGTTTACATATTATTGCAAGTCCAGATGGTGAGTCAAAGTGAGAGTGTGTCCCTACTTTTATCCCCATCGGTCAGCGCCCATTGAGAGCTAGGGATTACTTAAACTTTGCTTCCTGTTTTCCATAGGTGGATGCTGGGCTTTTGTGTTTCATTTTTTTAAATTTTTATTTATTTATGATAGTCACAGAGAGAGAGAGAGAGAGAGAGAGGCAGAGACATAGGCAGAGGGAGAAGCAGGCTCCATGCACCGGGAGCCCGACGTGGGATTCGATCCCAGGTCTCCAGGATCACGCCCCGGGCCAAAGGCAGGCGCCAAATCGCTGCACCACCCAGGGATCCCGGGCTTTTGTGTTTTAAAAAATAATTCTCGGACATAGTATTTTGAAGATTGGCTTCAAAATTTACATTTATATTCATCACTTTTGTTTCAATTTTATTCATTGCCCTCTCAAAGTACTGTGGTCAAGAAATTGGTATTTTTCTTTCTTTTTTTAAAAAAGATTTTATTTATTTGTTTGACAAGAGAGAGGGAGAGCACAAGCAGGTGGAGAGGCAGAGGGAGAGAGAGAAGCAGACACCCCCTTTGGGCAGGGAGCCCAATGCAGGGCTGAAAACAGATGCTTCACCGACTGTGTCTCCCAGGCACCCCAAGAAATTCGTATTTTTCTACAAAAGATCACATGGGGTAGCCTTACATGAGGAAAGATTCTATTTGGAAAGGATTCCCTTTTTCATATAGAGTATAAATATACAGCTGAGGCTTGGACAATGTAGGGATTAGGGATGCCGAACCTACTATGCATCAAAAATTCATATAAATTTTGACTCCCCAAAAACTTAACTACTCATAGCCTACTTGGAAATGTCAGTCTTAGCAATAATGTAAACCTTACCAATAATATAAATAGTCAATCAAACCATTCTCATGTGAGAATTGGGTACTATATTCTTACAATAAAGTAAGGTAGAGAGAAGAAAAAGTGACTTAAAAAAATCATGAAGAGAAAATACATTTCCACTAGTGCACTGTATTTATTTTAAAAAATATTTATTACGTAAAAATTTGAACTCATGTTGCTTAAGGGTTAATTTTATAACCTCTGTAATTCGGGTAACCTTCAGTGATGTTTGTTATCAGTTTTATAGTGTTTGTGAATGTGAACGAAACGTACCTCTAGTTCATAACTTATCTGTCAGAATTAGTCTTTTGTGTAAGAGAAGAGCCCTTGTGTCTAAATTGGAAATGCCAGTTCAGTTGCATTATCCCAGGCAGATGACATGTTAGTCATCACACAATATTCCCATTCCAGATGGCAGTATAATAAAACCATGATGGGAACCAAGTCCTCAATACTCGTAGTCCTTTTCTGTCACTGCCTCAAATTCAAAGCAACACGATAAGCACATGAAACCAGGATGTTTTCTATCTCATGTTCTAAGTTTTTAAAAAATGTGTTTTTATGGCTCAGCTGCCATAAGATAGTCACACTCTGTGTAGGGCATTTTGGAATTGAGGTACAATGCTTAAAATTTGGAATATTGTGACAAGCACCTACCTATTAAGGCCATCCACAAGACTATCTATCTACAAATAATTATTTTTGGTAATCTGTCTCAGGACGGAAGGAAGTGACTGGTAAATCAATCCTGGGTGAAGGGTGTGCAGTGGCTAAATGGTCAGAGATGGATCATCAGAATGAGCTGGATCTGGTCTAGGTTAAGGGACACCTGGCGATACATATGTAGCTGAACTGGTGGTATCCAATGATCTATATACACCTGTTCACTCATCTTCCTCTTTCTACTCATGAAAAGCCCCATTTGAAGAAATAGGTTATTGAATAATATTTTGTAAAGTATCCCTTTGTGTTCTTGATTTGGTTACACATTTTCAAAGACCCCAGTGGATGCCTCTGTATTTCAGAGTTGTTGAAAACAGTTGTGAATAATAGGCGTGAATGTCTGGAGTGGTTTGATGAAAGGGCTTGGCGTATGTGCATGCAAGAGGTCAAACTGAGAGATTATTTCTCTGTTAAGTCAGGAGGCCAGAATCACAAAAAGATGAGCATGTGCATTTCATGTTCACGGCCAGCTGGTTGGACCTACAGAGCCATGGGGCCCTCTGCAGAGATTTGGTGAAGACAGAACAAGAACAACAGGAGGTCAAAGCCAAGGAGGGGTTGAAATGCTGAGTCTGTGTTTTCTTTACTTTGGGGTTGTTACCGGATCAGCATCAGACACATTCACAGGTGATAGATGTGATTAACTGTTATGAGAGATTTATCTTAGAAGATCTTAGTAATTAGTGATGACCATTATCTAGAAGCTTCTCTGTTCTTTCTCCCTTTCTCAGGATAAACCTGTTCCCTGTAGAACATGAACACCTTATGTTGGCTCTGCAAAATGGACAGGTGCGTGTTCATAAAATCGCATCCTTGCTGCCTCTGGTTCTGAAGATCTTTTAATTATTTAGTTTTTATAGGACTGCAGGCTCTTGTAAGCTTAATTAAAGCTCTAATTTCCTCTGGGACATGTAGATGAATTTGTTGGGCAAGGACTAAAAATCTCCAGTGAATGAGTTGGGGGCAAAGAACAAAAGGAAAGACTAGTGAATCTTAACTCTTCCTAGACTTATGGGAATCAGTTTAAAATACATGAGCACACAGTAGGGAGAAAAGCATGTCCTTCTCCAGGAGTTTGGGGAAAATTTAGATTAAATTCCATTTTTATTAATTTTACACATTAAATCTGACATTGGCTATTCTTCTACTATTATAGTATCCATTTAATTCCATCTCTTTTTCCTTGTCTTCCTCCTAATGTTTTTTCCTCCTTCTCTTTTCTCCTCCTCCTCTTTCTCCTGCTTCTCCTCCTCCTTTTCCAGACATGAAAGAAGCACAAATCATGAAAATATGGGTAAAGAGAGGCAAAACCTAATGAGAGATCCAGGGGATTGTTAGGAGAATTGGTGCTTGAGACCCACAATTGCAGAAACTTTCTCTTCCCCAAATCTAAATAGATGAGCAAACCAAAAATACATAGATTAGATAGATAGATGATAGACAGGTACATAGATAGATATGATAGACAGGGAGACAGATGGGTAGGTGAGTGGGTGGATGGATGGATAGATGGATGGATAGATAGATACATAGATACATAGATACATAGATAGGATTCTTGGATGAATAGATGATAAACATGATGATTTTATGGATGGATAGAATAATTGATGGATAGATAGATAGATAGATAGATAGATAGATAGATAGATAGATAATAGACAAACATGATGATTGGATGGATGGATGGATGGATGGATGGATGGATGGTTGGATGGACAGATGGAGAGATAGATAGATGATAGATAGATAGATAGATAGATAGATAGATAGATAGATAGATGATAGACAAACATGATGATTGGATGGATGGATGGATGGATGGATGGATGGATGGATGGACAGATGGAGAGATAGATAGATGATAGATAGATAGATGATAGATAGATAGATAGATAGATAGATAGATAGATAAAAAACAAATCAAGAATTATGTTCAGTCTCCAAAACACCTGCTTGGTGTTTACTGGCGTAGGTCATTTACTGGAAAAGACTCATATCACTCACCCAATGTTAAAAGAGCAGCTAGGACTTATTAAAGCAGAGGTTACTACTGTGTTTTTTAAAAAGCAAGGAAACAAAGCTGTCTTCCCATGTGACAAATAAAGCTACAGCTAATGCTACCACTGTCATGTTGACACAACACAGGGAGTCCCTTAGACGTAGCATGCAGTGCATTCACTCTGCACATGAGCTATGTTAGCAAAAACAAAAAACATTCAACATATAAGGGATGAAAATCATATTAATGACAACAAATCTATTTGTGGGGAGGGAATTATTTTCAAAGAAGAAAAGACGATGGGAAACAAATGGAAATGTTCAGTGTCACCATTTTAAAGTCAGTATGGACTGTGTGCAACCGCAGAGCAAAGAAGAGAAGAAATAAATGAGCTGATGAAGGCAGAAGCATCCTGGTGGCCAAGAAGGTGGAGAAGGGGAGGATGGCACAGGTATATAAGGTAGAAAAGGACACAGATGGAATCCATAGGCAGGAGGTTTTTATGATCAAAGGAGATATGGAGGCTTCTCGCCACTCAAGCTCTGAATCCAACACAAAGGAACAATTGCCGTGATCAAAACACAAACTTACGGCCTCTGGATTGTACCGCATTCTTGATATATCAGTACATCACGTTTGCTTATCAATACCCTAGAAGAACGTGAGTTCAATCACATTCAGGGATCTGTGACAGGTGAGGGTGAATGAATACCGGGAGAATTTTTCATTCCATGAGCAACACCTTGGAGTCACTGTGAAGTCTATCAACTGTGTTCCCACAGAAGGTGGAAGCCTGTATGTGTGTGTGTCTCAGAGGCAGAATTTATAATTGTATTGATTGTTTTCCTTCCTCCTGAGTTCTTATCTGTAGGCCAATTCTATAAACAGCAGAGATAGCAGACAGTAAATAAACCAGTTAATGGGGTTGGGGCACTCATTGAGACAGTCAATATGTGATAAAATTAAACTCCAAAGGTATACTTAGATGTTGAAAAAAAAAAAATCAGTGCTTAAGTAGAGTTTGGGTGTTATTGGCTCTTTCCTCTATGCCCTGGAAACATGAGTTCTCTGCTTCATTGATCATTACTTTTTTAACAGGTCATCCCTAAATTTTGAAGTCACAGCTGTGAAAAAGTCTAAAGTTTCCTTTTTTTGTTGTAGTTACCCATTCGAACATTTACAAAAGCCTAAGATTCCAGGAAATAGATTACTAACTCCAGAGGAGCTACCGAAGGCCACTAGCAGCGTACGCTATGGAGCGGGACCAGGTCAAAGTGACATGTGGCACATCAAGGGTTAAATGGGAGCCTGAGCTCACCAGCAGGTGTTCCTAAATCTCCAAGGCAGCAGGGCTCTGGTGTCGTCCTGCCCCCAGAAACAGAGAGCATCATTGCATGGAATGAACAGGCGTTGCTTTTTTTTTTTTTCAAGGAAATTACATATGCATCAAGGGAGAAACTGGTGGGTGGGTGGGGAAAAACATGGAAAAAACCAAGCAACACAATTTTGCTGTGTATAGCAAATTGCCTAAAATGTGAAACTTGATGTTGAGATAATCGTTCGGAAACAGCATCTCTATCAGTGAGTTAAGAAACCAAGAAAGAAAAAGCCCCAAACAACCCGAGCACATGCTAGTCTTTTCCCTGTGAATACTGCAATTTAGATATATGCTTACCACCCTTTTTTTTTCATGTGCGTTGCGATGGCTAGACAGGTGTCCTGACAAAACACAGTGAAATCACACAGACCAGAATAACTAGTGCCTTATGTTGTTCATTTTCAAGTTGGGGGGGAAAAAAAGAAGTCAAAAAGGAAAAGAAAAATGAAAACAGCCAAGACGAGCAGTGCAACTAAACTGGGGAGCTGGGGGGTTGGGAGGGATGAAGAAGACCAGGGAATAAGAGGGGGTATCTGGCCGGCTGCATGGGTGGGTGTTTGGTCTCCACTGGGGTTGGGTTGGTGTTTAACGAGGACCCAATAGGCACATCGTTTATGCCCATAGACCACCAGTTCACCAGTCGGAGTGCCCTTGTTGGCGTTTGGAGCCTTCATGAGTCTGTCATTGACACACCTCATGGACGCAGACTCTCTCAAATAGCTAAGGACCCTTGGTGGCCCCCTACTCCCCAACCAGCCCAGATGTGGTGAGCAGAGACTTTCCACATCATGCAAGACTTGGTGGGTCTAGGTCTTGACGGGGAATGCAAGAGTTAGATGCTCTCCAGGGCACCTGGGGGCTCAGTCGGTTGAGCATCTGCCTTCAGCTCAGGTCATGATCTTGGGCTCCCGGGATCCAGCCCCACGTCGTCATCAGGTTTCCTGCTCGGTGAGGCGACTGCTTCTCCCTCTCCCTCTGCCCCTGTTCGTGCTTGTGCTCTCTCTGAAATAAATAGATAAAACTTGTGGAAAAGAAGAGTTAGCTGCTCTCCAAGACAAGTTCTCAGTGGCTCTGGCCGCCTCACTGCACTGGAGATCACCTATTGGGCGTTCTTGAGCAATAATGGCAAAGTGCAACGTGCCTTTCTGGAACTCAGGGAGCTTCTCAACCCTTCTTGCAGGCTTCAAACACAGTTTGCAAAATATTCCTTTCTCTTCCTCAAATGGCATAAATACCAGAAAAATCATGCCACTGGTGAACGGGTGTCCGTGTTATGTGTGGGCTCTCGGGGACCATTAAACAGTGAATCTGAAGCAAATAAAGTGGGAGAACAGCGGGAAAAAAGTGCTAAATGCTTAACTGTTTCGGTGATTTTAATTAAAACATTTGTCATGCTTGAGACTAATTAGTAATTACATAAGAACTTTATTATGTGGTGCCAACGAAACATTACTTTGGGTTTCAGAGCAAATTTGAGTTTCAAGTAAATAATTGTTTAAATCAGAATTAATTACTTCATAAATTATGTAGCCACAGGATCATTTTAATGAACTTGTGTTTGTTAATAAATTTGTCAAGCTCTTCTTTGCCTCAGGACTGAAAGGCATATTGTTTAATAAGTTTTTGGACATCGAGCAAAATATACAGTCATTGTAGGTGCATTTGAAGTGTTTCTTATGTGTACCTTTTAAGGCCACAGTGTGTTATTTAATAAGTATATAAACAAAGTGAAAGGTAAACAAGTTCAAAAAAGTAAAACAAACCATAACTGTTTTGTACGCTGCAACTGGGAGATGAAATCGTAAAACGTATTTTGGTCTTTCGGTCCGTGTGATAACGTTTCGGAATCGCGAGGTTGCAGGTATAAAGCCCTTGCTCTTACAGTGTAACAAGTACACAGAATAATTATTCACAAATCTTGCATGGCAGAACGATTGCAGGCAATTATCATTTACAAATGTTTCAGTGGAAGAAACACTGAAAACCTTGATAAATTGATGACGGGAGATCCAGTTGATCTCCCATCAGGACACGGATGCAGAAATCCAAACCATCATTAGTTTCTCTTTGAGCTCTGAGGGTGCGAGTGATTTCATTCCTGTGCATGTCAAAGGGATGCATTATTGAGAGCTCTTTAAGTAGAAGTCCTGGGCAGCCCGGGTGGCTCAGCGGTTTAGCACGGCCTTCAGCCCAGGGCGTGATCCTGGAGACCCAGGATCGAGTCTCACGTCGGGCTCCCTGCATGGAGCCTGCTTCTCCCTCTGCCTGTGTCTCTGTCTCAATCTGTGTCTCATATGAATAAATAAATAAAATCTAAAAAAAAAAATAAAAGTCCTTTGTAGAAAGTCACATTCAATATAGAGAAGTGTACAAGTGGCATCCAAGGAAGAGGAACTAGTGAGTCCCTGGAAGGGCAGCAAGGGCGACATCTCCTGACATCCATTCATTATGCATGTGCATGTGCTCACACTGCACACATAGCCCAAGAACAGCCCCGATCTTTAGTGTTTTGGAACTGTGCTGGTCATCCTTAGGAGCTGCAGGTGTGGTTGAGCTCAGAATCTCAGCCTGATTCCAAAATGGCATGCATCTTGACTCTGTGTCTCGGGTTTCTTCTCCTTGTGTTCTTCTTCAGGGTAGCTTTTGTGTGACAGCTGGAGGGATGGCCCAAGTGGGGAGGAGAGAGAGTGAGTGGTCTCAGCTTTCTCCTCGTTGTGTGCTGCGTAGGGAGCTGTTTTGAGCTCCCGCTGGCCTGGAGGCAGCTGGGGACATGGTGGTCCTATCCACATAGCTCACGTCTATGTCCGCGACTGGAGACTTGTGTCCTCATTCTGGCAGGTGCTTCTGGAATGCAATGGCCCACGTCCCTTGCTAATCGGACTCTTTCTTGGGTCTACACAACCTCTGGAGGTTTAAACGCTGGGTGCAGAGAGTCTGGGATGTGACCCACAGCTGTAAAACTGAACACATGACCCAGGAAGGTGTCCAATTTCTATTTTTCTTTTTACTTCTAGGACGTTTTCAATGGACCATCTATTCAACGCTTCTGTGTCTCTCAGTTTCTTCTTATCTTTTTTTATGGATTGAATTGAGTTCCCCAAAAGATATGTTGAAGTCCTAACACCAGGTATCTGTGAATGTAGCATTATTTGGAAATAGGATTTTTGCAGATGGGTTCAAATGAGGTCATTAGGGTGGGCACTAATCCAACATGACGTGGATCTTTAAAATAGAAGACGAAACGCAGAGGAGAAGCCATCTGAAGATGGAGGGGGACATGGGATGGACACCTGGAACTCTAGAAGTTGGAAGAGGCAGAAAGGACCCTCCCTGAAGGCTCTGGAGGGAGCACAGCCCGGCCTCACCTGGATCTCTAGACTCTGCTCTCCAGAGCTGGAAGACAAAGCAAATTTCTTTTTGCTTTAAGACATCCAATTTGTGGTCATTCATTTTGATGGCCCTAGGAAACTCATCTATTTTTTATAGAGAAGTGCTAAAGATAAAGGCCGCCCAAGCACCCAGATGTTCTCACACCCTCCTAATGAAAGGAATCCAAACTGAACAACTTTTTCTATATATATAATTGTGTCCTCCATTTCTTCTTCTTTGAACTTGCAGAGCAGAAGAAGGAAGAGGAAGAGCATTATTTTCTACCACTTTGTGTTGGGATCACGTGGCTAGTTTATGCTCCTTTTAGGTGGGCGCTCAGTTCGAAGGCAGTCATTTAAGTATTTACTATTTTTGTTTTTTGTTTTGTTTTTTTTTCGTTTAAGTGTTTAAAACATATACTTTCTGCATATAAGCCTTTGGTTTAGTTCCTATCATTTCCCCAGGATGTAAGCAGCCCTAAATTACATGGACTCACTATTGGAGGCCCACCAGATAAAATCACTGGTCTAGTGTGTCCTTCTTGCTGTGTCAGTAAGACACAGTTGGTGGAAACTTTCTGGAAGACGTTAACTATGGGAGAAGCAGATTTGGGTCCCCGCTTTGCACTCGCTAGTTCTGTGCTGCCAGGAGAGTGTCCCTTCTCCAGATTCTCAATTCTGCACCTGGGAATGGGGTTCCGAAGCAACCCGCACCTGTCTCAAGTGGAAAATGGAGATAGGTCAGTGTTGAGGGTGAACCCAAATATCAGGTAGCTTTTTGTGCTCTAAACGATCATACTTTAGAGATGATCTAATGTCAATGTGTGTGTGTGTGTGTGTGTGTGTGTGTGGAAGAAGTGGACGGAAGGAAGGCAACGATGAAGACTCAAACTCTGACCACCATTTTGTCTGGAAAAAGAAAAGGATGGTGTTCTGATGTCAAAGACAATGAGAAGGCATTAGGGAGACATTTGGATTTTCTGCTTCGTTCTGAATATGAAATCCTGGGGGGAAAACGGCAGAGGAAGAACTCAGCTGGAATCGGGAGAGGATTAGGAGAGTCACCCCTGCAGGAAGGGGTAAAGGCAGAGGTGTGTGTGGTTGAATTTGGTTACTGTGAGTTTCTCCAACGTGGAGAAGTGTGCCTGGATTATCGTGTAATCTTGTGTCTCTGTTTTATTGTTTGCCTGTGTCCTCTCTGTCTCTACGTGACACATTTGTAATCTGCCCCCGTCTCCATCTACACTCTGACTCTCATGGTAGAAAAGAAGCTTCATGAAGCCATGAGCTTGATTAATTGCAGCTTCATGGGTAAGGTGATGGGGTAACTGGGTGACGGGTGTGAAGAAGGACATGTGATGGAATGAGCACCTGGGTGTTATATGCACAACTGATGAAATCACTAAATTACCTCTGAAACTAATAGCACAGTGAATGTAGGTTAAATCGAATTTAAATTAAAAAAAATAATAATTTCAGCTTTATTTCCCAAACAGGGGTTGGCACAAAATATATACTCAATAATTATGAATATATATTTCAATCGATGCATAAATGGGTTTTCAGACTCAAAAAAAAAAACCCCATTATGTGGATTTTCCTAGAAGAGCAGGTATGAATTATTCTCAATTAGTAGTTTTTCAGCTAATAGAAGAATCAGAGAACCTGTGATTTTTTTCTGTGCTTATTCTCTGAGTGATGTGCACGATTCAGGATGGGATGGGATCATTTTTCTTCAGTTTATTTTGTTTTTCAACCACCAACATCAAACCAGGAACGAGGTTTATCACCTGAGGGTATGTATTAGCATGGGTAGCCTAAAATTAAGAAAGTATATTGGAAATTTGCCACTCCTCTGGCTGCCGTTTATGCTTTTTTTCCCCCCCTGAAGACTTATTTATGGTTTTGACAAATCTCTCCCAAGTTACTTTCTTCATTTGGTAGTGAAGGAAAAGCATTGTCACATTAGGTCTGCGTTGACTTGATTTAGGAGTCCGAGCCTTTGTTCTGGCTGAAGGCATTATTGATGTGTCTGAAAGCGTATTGCAAAACAAATTAAAGCAATTACATGGAAGTAAAAATCCATTTAATGGCAAAAACAAAATTATTAAATGGCTAGACAGTAATCAAGTGGTGCATCTTAATTAAATAAAGTGAGATGTTTTACTTCACTTCGGAAGGTCTCGCCTTTAGTCAGAGACTTTTCTGGCGTGGGGACTCTTGCTCTTGAGATCGGCCCAGCCTCGGGGCATTCCAGGATAGGACTACCCAGGACATAAATTCAACATGGCCCTCTGCAGGACTTGAGGAGTGAGGATTCCTTAGGAAGATGTCCTAAATCTGAAGGACCCTGTGGAAACTGTAGTGCTGTGAGTGAGGGGTATGACAGCTGAGCAGATCAGAGCCCTTTTTTTTTTTTTTTTTTTTTTTTTTTAGTGGGGAGACCAGAATCCATACTTTGGTCCTGTTGCATCATCCCTTGTGAACTTGGAGACTCTTTAAAAAAAAAAAAGAAAAGAATTTGGAGAATCCGTCCTAGCTTCAGGTTCCTCATGCCTCAGAGTAGGAGTAAGAGATAAGATAATATATATAAAGGTCCTCGCCCTAGTGTGGTACATGGTAAGCATTGAAATAACAGCAAACGTATGTGGGGTGACTATCTTTTGAGTCCACACTCAAGGACACAGAATAACAGGCCCCCACCCCCAATATTAGGGATGTTCACCTCCTAATCCCTAGCACCTCAGATGACAAAAGGGACTCTGCACATGTGATTAAGTTCAAGACCTTGACATGAGGAGATGATCTTGGATTCTCCGGTGATCTCTAATGGTAATGACAGGGGGTCCTTAGAGTTGATAAAAGTGACACTGTGTGGGAAGGGCATCGCTGGCTTGAAGATAGATGATGGGCCACAACCCGTGGAATGCGGGTGCCTCCAGAAGCTGGAAGAGGCCAGAATGTAGATTCCCCTCTAGAGTCTCCAGAAGGAACAGGTGGATTTTAGCCCAGGGAAATCGATGGCACACTTGCAAGCCCCAGAACTGTAGGAGCATACCTTTGTGTTGTTGGAAGCCATCACAGGTACAGCGATTGTTCTCAGAAAAGGATGAAGAGCTGCCCCATCCCAACTCGTGTGTATTCACAACCTTAGAGGCTCATCTGCTTCTCTTTGTCATACAAAGATTCTAGATAATTGAAGCAAACCATCCAGGGGGCTGTGGCAAAATTATAACACATTCCAGGCTTATTGAGTATTTATGATGCGTCAGCCATTGATGTGAGCATGCAGTTAATTTTATCATCATATGCTTCTGGGCCAAAGGTATTATCCCCATTTTACAGACTGAGAAATGGAGGCACAGGTGGGTTAAATAAGGCACGGGCCAGAATTTGACCCCATAAGGCTTTATCACCGTATCAGAGTCCTAACCACTCCATCCAAAAATGACATGACACTATGACATTGATGTTGGCCATGCCTACAATCTACTGATTGATGGAGATTATGAATATAAATAAAATTATAATTATATTGCAGATGACTATACCTATTATCGCCTTCTAGACATTGTGACAACCTTTGTTGCTGTCATACGCAGGGGAAGGGTCATGTTGAGGTAACGCTGATGATCCTTCACCTCATTGTACGAAGCTGTATCATCTACGATAAACACGTCAACGGTTTCCGTCAATGCACAGTAAGAAATGTCCACCTAAATAGAGAAGTTTAGAACTCCTCCCAGTTAGGGGGTAACTTTCTATCGTGCTCAGAGACTGAGAAGGTCGCCAAGGGCCAGAGCTAATTCCCTCTCCTCCGGGGAGATGAGAAACAATCCAGACCGTCTTTGTGATATTGTGTTGTCTTTCAAGACCATCAATCATTTCAACAATGTGGATGATTACTATTATTTAACGTGTGTGTGTGTGTGTGTGTGTGTGTGAGCATTATAGTAGCTTCTAGATCATTGTGTTACTAAGCTTCAGCTCCATCACCTACTCCTCCAGGGCAACTCTGTCAGCTGGAGATGACTTTTTCTCCACTTCACAGATAAGGAAAATAAAGTTCAGAATCATATACCTATTAAAGTGCCCAAGTAGGCATGTAAGCTCAAAATTATATGACACCCAATCCCACTCTTGAATTATTATCTCATAAAACGTGTCATGATTGGCAGACTTTATTTTGTATAAAAATTCAGTATCCAGCTTCCTTCTTGCTAAAAAAAAAAAAAAAAAAAAAAAAAATAAAACAAACAAACAAAAAAAAACGTGTTATTTAAAAATCCACCCAGCAAAATGAACATGTAGATAATCGCTTCAAATAGAATTAGGGTTTTTTTTTAACCTTATATGCCATGTGCCATTTTGTTTTTGTTTTTGTTTTTTTTCTGTTTTTTGGCTGCTTTTGTGATGTGTGCTGCATTTTTCTACTCTTGTTTTGATGCATGATTGATTGAGGAGAAGGAAAGGAGGTGAACATTTGCTAAATGTTAGTATTCTTTTATTTACATGTAGTAAAATGTAGTGGGAGAAAACTCAAGCTTTTTTTTTTTTTTTTTTTAAAAAAAAAAGGAAATTACTGGGGGTTTTTGCAGTCTTACATCTGCCATGTAGTTTTTGTTTCCACCCGCTCCCAACAAACAACATCAACCACACAGCATGGGAATGAGGTGGTATATTCATCGCATGCAAATCCCATGACCCTTGCAAGTCAATGTCTTAGCATCCTTTTACTGGCATGGTTTTGAGTCAACTATCTTAACAGATTTTTGTGCATAAAATGCCCTTTTGTATTAGTACCTTATCTATTTAATTTTTTTCTATCCCTTTAAAAGACTTGTCAGACTCATAAAGTCCCTTTCTGCCGCAAGGGACAGAGATCAAACTTCTATCAGCTTAAAATAAAAGTGGAAGCATTTGCTTTTGGCTGGTTTAGGTTTGGACCAGACATACCTGCATAGAATGGCTCAAATGGTACAGTCGACGCTCTGATTCTTTCCCCATGTTCTGGCTTTCCGTCCTTCCCAGACTAGTTCAAGTGGCACGCAGAGTTTCTCCTCGCCCCAGAGAAGATGGTCGTGTAGAGCCCGTGTTCACATTGCCAATGGGAAGAAACTAATAAAGCATCTTCCTTTTTTTTTGTTGTTCTCTCTCAGTTATCCATGGAAGAATTTTGATCCTAATGTGACCTGGTACAGTGGTTTCCAAAGTGTCACCTCTGAACCAGAAGCATGGAGATCAGTTTGGGAACATGTTAGACGTGCAAATGCTTGGGTCCCACCCTCAACCTACAAAATCAGAACCTGTGGGCGTGGAGTCCACCAGTCTGTGTTGTAACAAATCTTCTAGGCGACCCCAACGATGTTCCGTTTTGCCAGTCGAGCTCTGTTGTCTCCCTCAAGTGTCCCAGGACAAAGTGAGATATTTCGCCAAGGCTGGGTCATTGGCTCATCGGAAGGGGTGGAAGGGAGAGGTTTGGTGGACAACCGTAGATTACATAGGGAAGTGTTAGTTCCCAAAGCGGGGCTGGGGGTTCTCGATGCCTGAAAACAAGAGCATGGGCCAGACTGCTCATGCATATCTGGGCTCTTCATGCAGCTCCGACTTCAGACCCCCTGGGGTTGAGCAATTCCTCCACGTGTCCTGGCAACCCATGGCCAAGCAACGTTTGTTCAACCTCAACTCACCCAAAGCCTAGTAAGCAGAGGGAAAGCATGACAACTTTAGTATAAAGAAACATTTGGGAAAGGGGAACACGGAGATCATGTATGGAGACCCACCTTATGGGATTCATTCTCCAAGAAAGGGGAGCTCAGCCTCATTCCCTAAATGCAACTATTTTTGTTCTGCCCATAGGGAGGATCTGCCATATTTATTATTCTCCATGGATATACCTAAGGTGCTGTAGGGTTTCCTTTCTGGGGCTTGTGGAGATTTACGTGTCACTCTCCAGTGGTATGATTTGGGTAGCTGAGGATCAGGTTATCATACGGCCTGATTGGCGGCCCCCACAAATGCATACCTTCAAATTCTAACTCCCGGTAATTCAGAATGTAACTGTATTTGGATATATGGTCTTTAAGAGGTAATTAAAGGAAAAATAAGATAATTAGGATGCACCTTACTCCAATAGGGCCTGTCTCCGGATAAGAAGAGATGAGGACACGGAGAGAAGAGCACGGGAGGACACGGGGAGTAGATGGCATCCAGAAGCCAAAGGAATGGGCTCATGAGAGAAATAGAATGAAAATGGTTGCCAGGCTTGTTTCCTTTTCTTTCAAAAGCAAATTTGTGACATATGTTCCATTATTGCTTTAATCAGACCAATCTGGAGGTGAGCATAAACCATAAAGATGCCTGTAATCTTGAGTCTTCTAATTTTCTACTCAGAAGTAGTAGTTGACTAGGGTTGTCATAACAGAGGGCCACACTAAAGGGCCTTGCCCGACACTCCTGCAGGTCTTACTTCTGACATGAAAGTGTGGCACTGTGGGGTTCCTTCTGAGGGCTGAGGGGAGGGATCCATTCCATGCTTCTCTCCACATGTATCCTCCTCTCTCTGGGTTTACACACCCACCCTATGGGTCTGCTTCTCTGGAGAACCCTAATGCAATATCCCACTTATTTCCCCCATCTATTTTCCGTATATTGCAAAGCCTTCGGCACCACATTAATTTTTTCTGGAAAATTTTGCGTGATAAGACGTTGTGTGGACAATAAGTCATTTCATGAGAATGTAGATATCTAACTCCAGTGGGGCAAATGCATGATAATGATAACATTTGGCAAAAGAGGGATTTCTATAGGGTTTTTTTTTTTTTTTTTAAATTGAAACTTGGACCCTTCACTTGAGAAACACTTAGCTTTGTTCTGGTGCATTCCCGCATTTTAATTCTGTTGCTAATTAAATGAGGCATTACGGTTTTCTATTCATGTCACCGTGAAGTAATTTTTAAGCTATGGATGCATCTGCTCCGTGGATGCACTTTTAAAGATGGAAATGAAGACAAATGGGCAATTTTGCATAAAAGTTCTTATCTTGGTGGACTTGATGATGTATGTCAGACAATCTGCAGCCAACGTTGCTCCCGTGCACCGGGAATAGGAAAAGACAACCTTCTTAGGTGAACTCAAAATTGTGACCTTGTTGAGTTACTGCATTTGTTTTGGAACCTTTCGGTATTTTTCACTTTTCCTCGGATTCCACAGGCATGAGGACCTTTCTTATTCTACACAGGTGTTCAGGGGACTCTTGATAATGTCTGCTTACCTAACACTGGGCAGCTGGCAGGGAGATGAGGTGTCGGAAAAGGAGACAGTCTTCAGAGTGAGGCAGAGACCAGCCTTCCGATCTTTGCTGGTGACACTTTGGGCAAAGTATTTAAACGTAAAAACAAAGGAGTATGGGTTGTCTTAATGGGATTTTGTTTCTTTATTATTATTATTATTATTATTGAAGTATAATAAACATACAGTGTTGTATTCGTTTCTGGTGTAGAAGCGGAGACCAAGGGAAAAAATAGAGAGCCCAGAAATGAATCTATGCTTGTCCGGTCAATTAATAGATGACAAAAGAATATGCAAGAATATGCAATGTCTTAATGGGATTTTTAAAAAGATTTTATTTTTATTTATTCATGAGAGACAGAGAGACAGAGAGAGAGGCAGAGACACAGGCAGAGGGAGAAGCAAGTTCCATGCAGGGAGCCTGATGTGGGACTCGATCCCCAGTCTCCAGGATCAGGCTTTGGGCTGAAGGCGGTGCTAAACCACTAACCCACCCGGGCTGCCCTTAATGGGATTTTTAAGATGCTGCATAATTCAAGTGGGTTCTACAAAGACATGATGTCCAGTGCCTCAAGCCACTCCATCTCCCCATCTTCTTTGATGACAGAGGTTCAGGTCCTGTCTGTCTCCATAGAGGTTGGATTGGTCCACCAGGACCTCTCTCCAGTGCCTTCATGGATCCCCTGTTGCCCTGATATAAAGAATTGTCTCTCTTATTCTGTGCAAGATGCCATCGCAGGAGAGAGATCCACCTGTAGGGAAGGCTGTGTGCTTGCTGACCTTCCCCTGAGTTTCATCACTACTTTTGGGTTATGGCAACTTCGTGTGGACTGTTTTGTCCATCAATGCCACATAATGCAGGCTCTTTGTAGAAGCTGATACCTCAAGACTTGAGAGGGGGAAAAAAACCCCCACTATTTCCTATGGGTCTTCTTAGCTCAGGTGGGAATTGCCAGAGTTTCCCCCCAAAAGCTTTTTACTTTCTAAAAGAATGCCAAATGTAAATTGAAATTTCAATTCTGCAATGTAGAAACACAGTCATTGATTTTCTTTGCCTTATTTTTTACACATTGCTCATACAATGTGTGCTTACATGACACCGATTCTGAATGAAGAGAAAGGTATCAATGATTTCACCTCCAGAAATCATGTGTGTGCCTTCATGCACAGAATTGGTTATCAACCAACTAATGAGCCGTCTGAAATCCGTGTGGAACGAGATGGGGGTACCGAACACAAATACATTCCCTAAAAATAAATCAAGCATTTAGTTCCACTTAATTTCAGTTAAAATATTATTATAAAGAGAGTTACCTTATGAGATATATATATATTTTCCCATAACATGTGGTTTATTCAGAATTAAGCCCCTTTAAGTCCTAAAAATAATTCTACTGTGGCTTAAAGTGGATTGTTACAATGTCTGGGGTACACGTTTATTAAGAACAATTTGTCTTCATGCTTTGGTTCGCAGGTTGCAAGTGCTAAGAAAAGCTCCCTGGAGCTCGTGGTGCGTATAAAGGAACGCACCGATTTTGACGAATGCATCGTGTTCTTCTGCATGGAGAAGGGGGGAGCGAGCCCAGGGCCCACTGGGGCAGTGTGTGACTCCTGCCCCAATTTTTGAGGCTTGACCCAAGGGGGTCCAGCATCTGTCCCCTCCCACACCCGTGTTGACCTTACTTCGTCATTGTCTTAATCATAATTTCCTCAAGAAAGCAGTCCTCCAGATGGGACATTATTCCCAAGGACGCCCCTGGAGGAGAGGATGGGTTACTTGGGTCATGAATCCAGAGGATGGACTATCCCTGGCTCTCCTGTAAGTCGTCGCCTCTTCACCATCATCTTGCAGACACTGGCCTCGAGAATGCCATACAAGATCCCCCTCTGTGTTGAGAGGTGGGATGGAAAGCTTCATCAGCTCCAAGATGGTGTCTCTTTTTCAGGACTGTTGGTAAGGAAGGCAAGCGCTCTGTCTCCGTCCACGGGAGAATATTTAAATAAATCATGGAAATGCCGGAATGCTGACTATCCCAAAACTTTAAAGATTATCCCAAAGAAGACCACATCTTCAATCCTGGATGTGCCTGTCTGAGACTGGTGGCAGGAGTGTCATTGATGATCAAGCTACCTCATTCCTGAGCCCAACCTCTGTTTGCTGGGAAGTCACACATCCTCTGATTGCTCCAACTCAGTGACAAGTGAGGTGAGGACCATGCAGGGAGACGAGGCATCCTCTGACAGATGGTTTTGGCTGGACGACTCCCCAGCAGTCTTGGAGAAACATCAGGACACTCACACTGCTGTCTCCACCTGTCCTCACTTCCTCCCCAACCCCACCATCTCCTTCATAGGGTCAGATCCATATCACCGTCATGTCAAGCCTTCTCTGGCTTTCTCCCCATTTTTCCTCTCTAGAGTTCTCCCAATATATGTGCAAAGGATCAATCCGCCTTTGCTAGCATTTTGGGAGACTTGGACCAACAGAACACAGGGGTTCTATAAGATAATTCTTGTGATAAGCACTGGGTGTTATACACAGCTGATGAATTATTGAAAATACATCTGAAACTAATGATCCCGTATAATTTAATTTTTTTTTCTAGAAAGGGCACCTGGGGAAAAAAAAAGACAAAAAAAAAGAAAGAAAGAAAGAAAGAAAGAAAGAAAGAAAGAAAGAAAGAAAGAAAGAAAAAAGAAAGAAAGAAAGAAAGAAAGAAAGAAAGAAAGAAAGAAAGAAGAAAGAAAGAAAGAAAGAAAGAAAGAAAGAAAGAAAGAAAGAAAGAAAGAAAGGGCGGGCACGTGGGTGGTTCAGTGGTTGAGCATCTGCCTTGGGCTCAGGGCATGATCCCAGAGTCCCAGGATCAAGTCTCGCAGGGACCCTGCTTCTCCCTCTACCTGTGTCTCTGCCTCTCTCTGTGTGTCTCTCATGGATAAATAAATGAAATATTTTTTAAAAAATAAAAAATAAATTTAAAAAGATAACTCTGATCAAACATGTCACATAATCTTCTTTTTAGCCTATAGGCGCATCTCGGCAAATGAGAGCTTAAATAATGAAAACACAAGATGAAAATGTTAAACATCCCTGAACATCGCCACAAGAGCTATGATCTCAACGAATCGATCTATACAAGAAGCATGCACTTGAGAAATATTCAGTTCCTTTGCTAAAATAGCAACAAGATGTCCTTTGTGTGGTTCTTTCCGCATAGTACATTGTGAGATGGTAGCAGATTGCTCTCAAGTGAAACAATGTAGTGTCTCACTTTTGGTAAACTAGAAGAAATCTTTGCCTGTGTGCATGTGTGTACGCTTATAATCTTTTCTCATATAACTTATTTACTCATGTGTGCTGTTTAACGTATTGCAAAATTTTTATTGAGATATAATTGACACAGAGATTGCATCAGTGTAAGGGGTCCAATGTGTTGATTGGATACACTTACGTTTTTTTTTTTTTTTTTTGCTTCTTTGTCTTAAAAAGATTTTATGTAGTTATTTGAGAGAGAGAGAGAGAGAGAACATGAGCAGGGGCAGAGGGAGAATCAGACTCCACGCTGAGCAGCGAGCTGGATGCGGGACTCGATCCTAGGACCCCAGGATCATGCCCTGAGCTGAAGGCAGACGCTCAACCACTGAGCCACCCGGGCGCCCCATGGATACACTTATATGTTTGAATATGATCACCACCGCAGTGCTAGGTGACACCTCTGCCATGTTACATCGTTGCCATTTGTGTGCGTGTCTTGAAAAATATTTAAGATCTAGTCTCTTAGCGACTTTGAAGCATTGGTAACGATCATCACAATGTTGTGCATTGGATCTCCAGACCGTACTCGTTTTCTAACCTCAAGTGTGTGACCTTTGGGCAACATCTCCCCATTCCCCCACATCCCAGCCCCTGGTAAACAGCACTCATTCAAATTAATTCTTTTTTTTTAATTGGGATAAAATACATAAAACATAAGAGTCATCATTTTAAAGGGAATGATTCAGGTCCATTTAATACATTCCCAACATTGCGCAGCCTCGCATTGTGACCTAGCTGCAGGACATTTTCATCACCCCAGAAGGAGACCGTGACCTCTTCACGCTCCGTCCCCCAACCTGCCCCAACACCTGGCCACCTGCAGTCTGCCTTCTGTTCCTCTGGGCATCCTATTGTGGACACTTTGCATAAATGGAGTTACATACTGTGTGGTGTTTTGTTCTCGACTTCCTGTACCTTGCGTGGTGTTTTCAAGGCTCCTGGACACATTTTTCTTTAGGTTAATAAAAGCCAATCACTATATGCTCCCATCCCATCATGCATGATGCTCAGAACATAGCTTCATACTGACTCACCTCCTGTTCTCATGTGTTCTACCTGTTTTCTGCTTCATTGTTTCATAAAGTCAGTTTAAATCCACTTGTCTACTATGTGGTCATCCACATGCACAAGTATTTTAAGCCGTTGAGAAACTACTGTAAAAATGGTGCACAATCAGGTTGTAAGCAAAGTGGGGAACCGATCTTACTGTCTTGGTACTTAAATTGTTCACTTTTTTTTTTTTTTTTTTTGGTGCAAAATTTTATTTTTCTCTTACTGAGCCAGAGCTTTTGAGCCTCTGCGCTGTCGAGAGATGGGGAATAAGTAATTCTTTGAGGTGGGGTTGTTCAGTGCCTGTGGGATGTTAGCGGCATCCCCGGCCTCTGCCCATTAAATGCCAGTGGCTTTTCACAGACTTTCGATCTCAGATACTCAAACAAGTTTCCAGATGTAAACCCTCATATTTCAGAGGATTGTCAAAAAGAACTCTTAATTGAGAACCATTGATCTAAATCTATGGATTTAGGGTTTGTAAATTTCATATGATTATTACTAAAAAAAAAAAAACAGAATGAAAAAATCTCCACTTATTAGAAGGAACATCACAATTCAAGCACAAAATACAAGAATATTTTGGCTCTTCTTCCGACCTCCATCTCAAACTTTTTGTTTTTTTATTAAAATGCTGCCAAACATGATAATGAATATTCTCTCACAGTCAGAAGGACGTTTGGGGGAAAAAAACATAATAAAAAATTGAGATGGGCTGTGGAGTCAATGCAATTGAAATGCAAAATAGGTCTTATATCTTTGGTGGACCAGGAGAATCACGGTTCCAACAGACCTGGTTGTACATACGAGCTGGGGACAGTTGCCTCCTATCAGTCCTTGGAAAATTTTACACTCTTGCATTGTGCATGCTGTATGTTTTTGCTGTTGTTCTTTAATTTAATTTTCTTTCAATATAATTTAATTTTAAAAATTAAATTAAATCTTAAAGAAGCAGACGGTCAAATCCAAATCTGACAGTACAGAGGGTGTAATATGCACACGGAGTCTCTTGAAGGTTGGAATAAATGTGGGAAATACTTGGAACTTCAAGAGATGATTGAAAAATATTCCTACATCTGTCTTAGGACAGAAATGTTTTCAAATGGAAAATAACGTTGATTGAACATCCTGTGTATCTAAAGACAGTCGCTGAAGCAGGGTCACCTCTCTGACAGCATGAGATCTGCATTTTGATTTTTTCTCCTATGACTTTAAGTATTGTTTTTTTCTTTTCTTTTTTTTTCTCAGAAGCCACTTTCTTTTATTTGAGGTAGGCCAGCCTTTGGCTTCTAGCTCTAGGTTTTGCTGTGAATTGTGAAATATGCATTTTAGCCACAGCTGGAGTGATAAAGGTCTTCAGACAGAGCTTAAATGCTGAGTTGCAAAATTAAGGGGAGAATTGTGCTTAATCAGCTCCTGGAGTAATGGTCACTGAAAAATATTATGTCACCCTGCCCTGAAGAAACCTTGCAGGTGATCTGTGGATGACTTTGAGGTTGGAATAAAATACTGATTACTAAGGATATTTAATCTCAAATAACAATTACTGCGACTGTAGGAGATTCTGGAGGAAGGGGAGCCAGGGGATGCATCATCGAGGCGTGTTTGCAAAGCAACTTAAGGGGGATTCTCTTTCCTTTCTCTGTTCAGTGCTTCTGGGTGGTCTCCTGCAGGCCCATGGTTTTAAAAGTCGCATTCGGTGGGTGACCCTCACGTCGATGCAGCAAGCTTGGACCGCGACGCGTCTGAGCTGCTGTGGGATCAAACCAAGTCGGCCTGACTGTGCCACCAACATCCCACATGAACCACGTTCGGGGTGGGGCTTAGGATTTTCATTTATTCCATCCGCTTGATTAAGATAAACTTGCTTGTAGGGATATGAGGATGTACTGATTTCTCCCTGTGATATGCTTCATTTCTACTTCGTTAGTTTTTCTTCTGATTTTTATTGTTTTCCTTAAACTTTGGGGGGATTCCTCTAGTGTTCTGTTACTGATTTCTGTAACTGAACTTTTAAGTTACTTCAAAAAACTAATCAATGTCTATGAATTTATATATCTTTTGGGAGATCTATCTATCTATCTATCATCTATCTATCATCTATCGATTCATCTATCATCTATCCATACATCCATCTATCCACCCATTCATGTATTCATCCATCATCTAACCATACATCATCTTTCTTTCTATCATCTATCCATCCTTCTATCCATCCATCCATCTATACATCCATCTATCTATAAACCCATCCATCTATACAACCATCCATCTTTCTATCCACCCATTTATCTATCCATCCATCTATTGATTGATCTATTGATCTATCAATCTGTCTACCCACCCATGTGTCTACTACATCTATACTTCTCTATCTCAATCTACATCTATCCCCAAATTTCTCTATTACCAGAGCATCCTCAATATGTAAATATGTGGTAATTAAACCTCTGTTTGATGGAGCAGAGAGCAAATATATAGCCAGAAATTCCTCCCATTCCAAGTGTTATTCCATTTTTCACTGTGATCCTCTTGCCCTTTCCACTGAGGGATGGATTCGATTTCTTCACCCCCTTGAATCTGGTCTTGCCCCACAATTTACTTTGACCAAGAAATTGTTAGCCGTTAAGCCAAGTGGAAGCCCTGGGCAGAGACCTTGCAGCTCCCTCTTTCGTCTGCTTGGGGTCTGAGACCAGTTGAGAAGAATCCTGCACCGTGACTTCATCCTGCCCCCCAGCCAAATGGTGGCAGGCCCCTGAGGAACCCAAAGGAAGACTGCCCATCTGAAACCAGCCCTACCTGCCGACCACTAGAAAAATAGACAGGTAAAACCATCAGTGTTTCAGGTAGCTTCTTTTGCAGGCACCAAACCGCTGCGCCACCCAGGGATCCCTCAAGTAGCTTCTTTTGTGAGCAGAAATTGACCACTGATTTTCTTTGCACACCAAGGATTAATTACAATAGCATATTTTGTTAAATATATATTTTTATATTTCTTTTTTTGTATTCCAAATGTACAATCTGCTTTAAAAAATATGTTTTTTCTTGCTGCTGTCTCATTTACTTGCTGCGATCAGAGAGGGAATTTTTATGTTCTTGATTATATTAAATGCATTGAGGGGCTCAGTCAGTGAAGCATCTACCTTAGGCTCAGGTCATGATCCCAGGGTCCTGGGATCGAGTCCTGCATCGGGCTTCTTGCTCAGCAGGGAGCCTACTTCTCTCTCCCTCTGCCTGCTTCCCCTCTGCCACTTGCTCTCTCTCTGAAATAAATAAATAAAATATAAAAAAGATGCATTGCAATTTCTCTTATATTCTGGTAGGCAGCTGAATTTTATGAATATATTCAAAAGAATTATTTAGTCTCTGTTGAATTTCCAAGTACTCTAGATTCTCTCTGTTTTATTTTGATGGACATTTGAAAATTGTGTACCCAGATAGACAAGAACACTTTATAAAATATAAATACAGCGTTTCAAGATACATGGGACATCCATGAACCAGTCACCATTTTTTTTTTCCGGTGACCATTTTTAAAGAGAATAATGCTCTTATGTTTGACTTCCTGTTTCCATTAGTTTCTCTTCACCTACAGAAGGAGGCAGTCTACTGAGCTCAAATTTTTAATCGCCTTAGCTTATTTAGAGTGTAACCCCGTGCCTGTGTATCAACACACAACATAGTATTTTGTGCCTTTGAGTTTATAGACATAGAATAATTCTCTGTGAGAATGAAACTCACCTTTCCTGTGCAAAGTGTTTGTTCACACAAAGCCACATTGTTAGGTGATAGGAAACCCCATACAGGGAACCCAATTCAACAGTCTACACGACATCTTTGTCTGTCTGGGCATTGATGGAAATTTGTGTTCTTCCTGTTATCTCAGTACGCATAGTGTTTTTGGGGAAAAAGTCTCACCGGTATCTCCTGAAGCCCTCACAATGCCTGGACTGCAGATGCCTCTTCGAACCCAGTAGATGGTGCCATATTGGTTTCCAAAATGGGTGGTAATCCATTTTAGGTCAAGACATCAGCACCTAATTTCTCAGACTCCCACAGGTCTCCTCTTCTCATTGTCAATTTCATTTTGCAGTTTGTAGAGCTGGGTAAGAAAGGGTCTCATCATGCCTGGTTGCAAAGTGTGTGAGAGAGGGTTTTATGTAGCATTTCCATTATTCATAGCCTCATCCTCTCTGAGCGTTCTAGGAGAGCATTTCCTCAACATCAAAGATTGAATACGTCCTGGTTTTTGTTGTCTTCACTTTCGCTTGATGCTAAGAAATGTAAAGCTTATTAGTGAATTTCCCTCTCAAGGAAATGGTACCGAACGTTTTTTAGAATGCAGAGGGAAAGCAAAAAAGAAATTAAATCAGTTAATTATTTGGGAGACGGCGTCAAACGACATTCAAGTAATTCTTTTGTGAATTAAAAAGACTGTTTTGAATGATGTAAACAAACGTTGAAGATGAGTTAACACAGGATAAAAAAAAAAAAAAGATATTTCCTCCGTGCGGATATACTCTATTTGCCCATCTACCTGTCCGTCTACCCATTTATTTGTCTATCTACCTCTATATTTCGTGAGAGGATGTACAATCTCTCCGCCATGAATGAAATGTACAGTTATCAGGAAAGATATTCACTCTCATTGGATTTGCCTTAGTGTTGATCAGGGGCTCTATGTATTTCAGGAGTAACATACGTCCTCCACAAGAGTTTGTTTACACCTTAAGAAGTGATAAGACAACGATAGAAGAAGGTTATCGAGGGAATTAAATTAGAGCAGAAAAATAATTATGAAACGATGAATCAACTCTACGTGTGAGCATCTCCCTTGTGAATCCTTAGCAGAGCCGATACACCAAATGCATGTAGACCAACACTTGTCAAATGAACACCTGTTAATGCACCTGCTACCATCTGGGGATCTCGTGAAAGTGCAGGTTCTGAATCAGGGCGTTTGGGGCAGAGCTTGAGATTCCGCAGCTCGCATCTGCTGTGGGGTGTCAACTGGTCCCAGAACTCACTTTGCACAGCAAGGCTCTGCAGTAGGATCCTCCTTGAGCGATTGACTTCGGTCAGTCACTTGTACTACTTTCTTCAGCGTCTTACTATGATTACCATCTCTCTGAGGTCGGAGAGGTGAATTTAAATAGCTTGGCCACGGTCAACGATATAACTTTACATTGTCCCAGATGTTTGGGGCTGAAAGGAATTTAGGGATTCACGCTATAGGTGTCATGCGGTGAATTTCAGCATAATGTATGCTGAAACGTATAATTACGCATATACGTACGTATATTATATAACGTGTATTATATAACGTATAATTAGCCATTTAAATACACAACCCAGTGGTGTTTCATACATCCATAAAGTTGGGCAACCTGTGTGTCTATGTAGTTTCAAAATATTTTTATCTCCTCAAACTCGAGCCCATACCCATTAAGCAGTCATTGCTCTCAGTCCCTGGCAAACACTGGTCTACTTTCCATCTCTCTGGATTTGTGGATTCTGGACATTTTACATAAATAGAATAACACGACGTGGTCCTTTGTGTCGAGCTCCCTTCATCGAGCATCATGTTTTCAAGGCCCACCCTTGTCATAACACATGTCAATGCGTCACTCCTTTTTATTTGGGGAATGATATTCCAGTGTGGACATACCGCATTTTCTTTTTTTTTTATATATATATTTTTTAATTTATTATTTATTTATTTAAGTCACAGACAGAGAGAGAGAGAGGCAGAGACACAGGCAAAGAGAGAAGCAGGCTCCATGCACCAGGAGCCCGATGTGGGATTCGATCCTGGGTCTCCAGGATCGCGCCCTGGGCCAAAGGCAGGCGCCAAACCGCTGCGCCACCCAGGGATCCCAATACTGCATTTTCTTTATCCAACCATCCGTTGACGGGCACTGAGTCATTTCCACTTTTTTGATGACTCTAAATCACACTGCTGATTGTGCACATGTATTGGAGTATCTTGTTTTACTTCTTTTTTATTTTTTTAAGATTTTATTTATTTATTCATGAGAGACACAGAGAGAGGGACACAGGGTGGAGGAGAAGCAGGCTCCCTGCAGGGAGCCCAATGTGGGAATTCAATCCCAGCACCCCAGGATCATGCCATGAGCCAAAGGCAAACGCATGCCATGAGCCAAAGGCAGACGCTCAACCACGGAACTATCCGGGTGCCCCAGGTTTCACTTCTTTTGGCCATATCTATTTTATTATTTTTAGTGGATCCCAATGTGGCATCCTTGTATCAGAGAAGATCAAACTTTCCCTGATAAAGTCAATGCAACGTGGACACCTGACTCCCTGTGTTTGGTGTCTTTGCATCCCCATCAGGTAGTCGGGCAGACATACCTGGTGAGCAGCCCCTGGAGATGAAATCCAGTTCCATAAACAACCCCAGTTACTTTGTCAGAGGGTCAAATCTCATCGGTGTTTGGCAGAGCAGGGTATAAGCTCCCCAGTCTGCACTTGCTGGGTTGTGGTCCATGGAGCAGTATCTAAACCGTTAAGAAATAGGGTAAATATCAACAGGCCTTTTCTTGTTTGGCGCACAGTGATTCCTACAAAGTGAGTCAGGGGTTGGAAGTCTGTGGGTGTCACTTGGCTTTTTTCCCCTACTTCTTTAAAATCTGACATTTCAAAAACCAGAATGTCTGAGTTTACTCCTCTTGGATTGTGCCGCTTTGCCTACTCTACGTGGCGTCAAAACTTCAGATAGATGCTAGCATCATACCACATGAGGCTCGACGCGGGGTGGTTTCTATATAAAAAATCTTACAAAGCTAGATGGCTCGCAGGTTTGGAAGAAATGCATCTTGAGATGTCACGATTGCATCACCTGTTGTAGAAATACCAACAGCGCCCTTTGCACTTTCCCCGACAGGGCACTGCTTGATATATTGTTTAACATTATCGGTAAATAGTTGGGTTTGGCTCTTTCTTTCTTTCTTCTTTCTTTCTTTCTTCTTTCTTTCTTTCTTTCTTTCTTTCTTTCTTTCTTTCTTTCTTTCTTCTTTCTTTCTTCTCTTTCTTTCTTTCTTTCTTTCTTTCTTTTTCTTTCTTCTTTCTTTCTTTCTCTCTCTCTTTCTTTGTTTTTTCTTTCAGAGAGATGTAGAGAAAAAGAGTAAATGCAGGAAAAGGCAGCCTGAATGTTCTGCTCATCTGCTCAACGCCATCTTATCAATGGTGCCAACTGGATGCATGGCCATCGCCCTAAGATGCACAAGTCCGACTGTGGTCTCCATGCTGTGAGCCTGTGTCTGGAAGCTCGATACGGCCAACGGAATAATTCATAATCTTTATCGACGGTCTCTTGATAGCTTTAGGAGGGTGGATCTTGATGTGTCTGAGTGGTTGCATGTCCCGTTTTCACATGCTCCAACCACACCAAACTCCCAGGGTTTGCTTGTCTCATGCCTCTAGGCACCTATTTCTTCTACCAAGTTCTCTCGGAGCCTTCTCCTGACCGTCTTCTGGACGTTCCTTTTGGTTTTGGAACAGACGCCACTTATTCTGGGGAAAGTCCTCCGATCCTTCACGCTGCGATGAGGTCTCCCTACTGAAGTGCCCTTGTCACCCTGCACACATAACCCTCCTTTCCACCCCAGTGGCTTCTCGTAGGATTAATTTCCTATCTGTCTTGAAGCACCGGATTATACCAAAGAGTCCAACCAGCTTGATAATGTCCCCCATGTGGGAGCCATTGGAGGGTCCCATTTGCTTGAATTCATGAAAGACGTTTTCATTTCCACTTGAAATGGAATCCTGAACAAATAATCACGTAGTTTTATATCGCCCCAAACCATTGTTCAGGATTAGCAACGCAGCATAAAGGCATCACTCACTCTGTAAGTGATTTTGACGCAGGGTTTGCTTTTGTTGTTCTGGTTTCTCCTCCCTCCCTCCTTGGTGGATTCGTGGTCACTGTGCTGCCGGGGAGAGGCGACTTTGAAAATTCTCAGCAAGCCCACATTTGTGCTATTGTGATAACAGAGGCTCCCGGTCGGGGTCCCGTTGGAGGAAGCTAAAAGTCACTTCACCAATGATGCTCCCTGGTGAACAGAGGCTGGCAGCTGTTCTTTTCAGGTTCGGCTTTGAGGATTCTCACCGGAAGATGGCAGGTGAAAAGACAATCTTGGAGTGATCTTAAATAATAGAGAGCGCTCCAGCCTGGGAGGGCCAGCTGCTCCCCATGGGCTGGGTGACATTTGTCCAGCACAGAACAGTCGGCCGCAGAGACCGAAGGCGAGAAGGAAGCCAAGGGCATGCTAAGGCTCCTCTTCCTCGTCCCCGTGGAAGAGATTTTAGGCACGCTTTCCGCGCCTGGTTTATGGGGTGCAATTACACGACAACGTGACGAGGTCACAAGAGAACCTGAGGAAGAGCCCCAGGGGGAGCTGTCCAGCGGCCCAAGGGTGCAGTTCTAAAAATTTCCCCCAAGAGAGTCAGGACAGGATCTCTTTCATATCGTGCGCCTGACTGCAAAAGCAGGTTGGGAAGCTTAACCATCCAGGTCTGCAGAAGCAGGTGACCACTGTACAGTTTGCATTTCCCCCAAAAGACCTTTGAATGACTATGAAATAAGTGCATCCTCACGTCTGATCCATAGGTGGTGGTGGGGGTGGGGGGAAATGCTAGTCTTGTGTGGACACCCTGAAAGGCAGGCCTGACTTACAAATGCCATGTCCCAGCAGAAGCACCCCAGCTCCCCGGCAGTGAGTGGCGAGGGCAGGGGGGCTGGATCCGGCCCACGACCCGCTGTGAGTGCTTTAGAGCCTGTCACGGAGGTGAGTGTGGCCGCCCGTCCCCACCCGTCACCCAGAGCTCCTCCTCTGATGTCCTGGGGACGTGGCTCAGGCCCTCTGGCCCCTGCAACACCCTCCGACTCTTCCAACCAGCCCGCTGCAACACATGCTCGCCCTCCTCCCCCAGCCCCCCACCCCGGGCACAGCCAGGTGCACGGTCTAGGAATTGGGGACCCGCCCACCAGGGTCAGCAAGGTGTCACTGAGATGACGGACAATACGTCCACACGCGGCCAACATTGCGGTAGCTGGTAGAGGAAACTCGCATGAAGAATCCGCGGTCCTCTTCCCCCTTCCCCTCCTTCTCCTTCCCCTCCTCCCCCCATCTTCCTCCTCTCCTTCAGAATTCCGAAGATCCTCCTCCCCTCCCCTTCCCTCTCCTTTTTATTCCCCTCTCTTCCTCCTCTCCTTCCTCCCCATCTTCCTTTCCTCCTCCTCGAAATCCTCCCCAACCCCTTTTCCTCCTTCACCACCCCCGGTCAAGTGCCCTCCCTCCCCCTCATCCCTTCCCTACATAACCATGACCGCCCTCCTCCCCCCCCTCCTATCCTTCATTCCCCACTCATATCTCCCCGTCCTCATACCATTCATCCCCTTTAAATCCTCTTCCCTCCGTCCCCATCCCTTCCTTCTCCTTCCTTCCCCTTCACCACCTCCTCCCCATCCTCCTCTTCTTCATCCCTCTTGGTCCTCCTCCTCCCCCTTCATTGCCTCCTCTCCCTCCTCCCCTTCAACCCTCCTCCTTCCTTTCCTCTTCTCCCCCCCATCTTCCCCGCTGCAGGCCCCTCATGCCTCCCCTCTTCATCCCCTTCTCTCCTCCCCTTCTAATACCTGTCAAAAAGTACACAAAGGGGAATTAAGTACCTCCCACGCTGAGGTCATAAACATTCCACCATCTACACCTTAATCCCTCTGCAGTCTTATTACTCCACACTCACAAATCGAAATCTCCCCTTAAAAAACTCCTCCCCTCCTCCTCTTCTTCATCCCTCCTGATCCCCTCCTCCCCCTTCATTGCCTCCCCTCCCTCCTCCCCTTCAACCTCCTCCTCCGTTTCCTCCTTCTCCCACTCCCCTTCATCCCCCTCCTCTCCTCTTCATCCCCTTGTTCCTCCTCCTCCTTCATCTTCCTCCTTTTCTTTGAAAACCAAAATAAAACCAGAAGCAAACCTCTATAAAGTCTTTTAGAAGCCAGTACCACGCTTGAAGTGGCTGCTCCAGAAATGAGTCAACGAGAATTTCATCTCACACTGACCCAGAGTATTGATTACAAGCCAGCAGCAGAGCCTTGGGTGCCTTAATGAAGCCATGGACAAAAAGAATTCTGTTTAGAAAGAGAAATGCAAGCCGTGTACCTGCAGGCTGCGTAACCGAACGTGTTCCTCTTCTGTTTCTTGAAGCGAAGGGAAGATTCTGGAAGCCACAGCGAATGGTAAGGCAAATCCTGTAAGGTCTCCTATTTAGATTACAACGATTTGCGCTTCCATCCCATCTTTCTCCTAAGCTGCTCTGTGAGTGTGCTGCCTCATGTTCATTCTCTCTCTGGGTTTCCCTAAACTCCGTTCTTCACCATTTTCCTGCAATGCTCAAACACAGGTGTAGAAACCCAGGGACTGCAAAGCACTGTCCTTGGCAAAGTGATTGTTGTTATCACCATTATGGGAACATGATTGATCAGCTGGGATCAAGCAGGTGAAGACCTCTGAGTTGGTGAAAAAAAAAAAAAAAAGAAGAAGAAGAAACGCCAGGGATTTGGATCCAAAGTGGTCTCGAGCCCCAGGGGACCTGAAACGGGGAGCATTCTGTAGGAAGTTGTAGGAGTCAACAGGCAGGTTTCCTACTCAGGACGGTTGTGAAACAATTAAGCAGTAGTTGCATAATCATTCAGAAACGGTGCACAAAATTAAGCACTCATAGTGTCATCCTGCTGAATTGCCCTTAGGATGAAAGGGGTGTGTGGGGCTGCCCCTGCCATATAGTCGGGGGACCCCGGGAAGGTGCTCTACACCCTGCAATGCACAGGGCAGCCACCACCACCAGGGACTGTGAGTCTTGCAATGTCATAGCACTGAGGTTTGGAAACTCTGAGCACTGCGTATGTATTTCAAGGTTTGGGTGTCCGTTTCCATCCACATTGAGTGTAGCTGTTCCTTTTTTTTTTTTTTTTTTTAAAGTAAGCTCCATACCCAACGTGGGGCTTGAATTCACAACCCTAAGACCAAGCGTTGCATGCTCTACCCACTGAGCCAGCCAGGGGCTCCGAGCATAGCTTTCTCGGTACGTTGCTGTGATGGTTCATTTTATGTGTCTGGGTCATGAGGCGCCCAGATAGTTGGCCAAACACGATTTCTCGGTGTGTCCCCGAGAGTGTTTCTGGATGAGATTAGCATTTCAATGGGCAGACCTGGTGGAGCGGATGGCCCTCCTCAGCGTGAGTGGCCTTGGCCTTGGCGAAGTCTTTGAGGGTATGGATAAAATAAAAATGGTGGAAGAAGGGAGGATTTGTTGTCTGCTGGTTGGCTTGAGCTTGGACATCGATCTTCTCCTGCCCTTGGACTGGGACTTACACAGTTGGCTTTCTCAGATCTCAGCCCTTTGAACTCAGACTGGAATTGACACCATCGGCACCCCTGGGTCTCCAGCTTATAGGTAGCATATCGAGAACTGCTCAGGCTCCATTAGTATGTGAGTCAATTCCCAGAATAAATCCCTTTCTACGACTATCTGTACGTATTATTGCTGTTTCTCTGCAGAGCCTGAATACCTATTTTATCCAAATCAGAAGTGTTTCTTGAGTGGCTCAGCCACTGACTTTCTTTATCTTCATCCTTTACCTGCTGACGATGATGACTCCATTCATCCTTGTGCACTGGCTGCTGCACGCCCAGCAAGATGTGTGGATCGGGCTTTCAACGACGAGCTTATGAATCCAAGCCGATTCTTAACTTCTAAAGAGAGGCTGTATATTCTAATGAGAATCAAAGCATAGCTCCTCATTTTGAGGAGCTTCAGCTGGCATTGTCAAATTACTATTTTTTTAAAGATTTATTTATTTATATTAGAGAGAGAGAGAGAGAGAGAGAGAAAGCATAAGCAGGAGGGACAGAAGGAGAGGGAGAGAGAATCTCAAGCAGACTCTTGAGCTCCATCTCATGACCCTTAGATCATGACCTGAGCGGAAACCAAGAGTCAGATGCTTCCCCGACTGCACACCACCGAGGTGCCCCCTAACATTGCTTGTTGCACTCTTTGGAGCTCTTCTCGATTTTATCGTTTGTCCCTTCTGAGAAATTAGCCATGCTAAATAAACTGCTTTATGTCCACTATTAAGGGCTCCCAAAGGCAGTAAGTATTGCCTAGGTAAATTGTCTTGGTTTAAAATTATAGCCAAATATAAACCTAATTAAAATCTCCGACCAATGTTTTGCAATGTCATTTTTTTCCCTTGATATTAGATATAACTGAAGTTTTTATTGTTCACTGCGTAATGGGTTTTTGCTGCAATTTACTCAGGTATAAGAAGCCAAGAGTTTAATTTGAGATAATAAGTTTATGGGTTATGTTTATAACTGATAAACCGACTATTTGGCCGTCCTGAGAAGAGAGAGCCGAGTGGCCGTGGTCTGCGTGTTACTTTGGCAGCTCGATCTTTTCCATTTGTGGGTTACGAAACAGACACTGGTCTAATAGTATCAGCCATCACAGGCCTGGCAGTGATAGACACTTGGGATCTCAAGATGAATGCCTCTCTCTGCTTTCATTGAGCTATGTTTTCTAAAGCAGAGAATTGGCCTGCACACTGCTCTATGCATGTGTTTCTCCTCACAAAGGGGAAGCCAGATACAGGGAGAGACATTTTTGCAACATTTACACTGAACTTTATGATAAACGCCATGAAGATGAGCATAGAGGCGGCAAGGCTGGATGAAGGTTGTGTCGTCGATGGTTCACGGAGATTGACATCAAAATCAGTCTTTGAAACTTTTCTATCTGTAGATCACTGCGGGGAATGGCCAAAGAGCATGCAGTGGATCTCATTCCCTCTTGGAGTCTAGACAATGTTTGTCATGAATAGACATTAGGTGGCAAGATCTATTTTCTTTTTTGGGGGGGCGGGAATGGGAATAACAAATGTAGGTATTGGTTTTGCAGGTTAGAATGGTCTGTGTGGAGACTGTGGAGGGCTAGAGGCCTTGCTCAGGGGACGCTGGCAAGTTCTGTTTCACGAGGATCGACTTCAATTTGCTAAGGAGCGTTCAGGACCCCACAGCTGCCTCCCTGGTCCAGGCAGAGCAGAGAGGAAGCATGGAGGCTGCAAACTAATGAGACAGGAACCTAACATGCCAGAGACTCCGAATCTGATTGAGGAGGCTGATGTAGAAATGGACTCTTGAGTATAATGTGGTCAACCAATCAAGGTTCTTCACCTTGGCACTGTGAGCATTTGGTGTTAGATGGCTGTTTGATATGGGGTGACCTGGGCGCTGTAAGGTGTTGAGCAGCATCTCTGGTCTCCACCCACCAGATGGCAGGAGCACCTCATGCTAAGGCTTGACAACCAGAAATGTTTCTGGACTTTGCCAAGTGTCCCGTAGGGATAAAATCACCTCAACTGCAAATAATTGACATAGATGGAGGGCTGGCTATCTGGCTGGATAGACAGACATAAGGATGGATGGATGCATGCATGCATGGATGGATGGATGGGTAGATAGATATAAGGATGGATGGATCTTTATGATGGATAGATTGATAGATGATAGTTATGTTGGATTGATGGGTAGATGGATAAATAGATATAGGCATGGATGGATCGATACGATGGATGGATAGATAGATCGATAGCTAGATATGACAGATGGATAGATGGATGGACAGATAGCTAAGGCAACAAGAGTGACCTCAGCAATAGTGATATTCGGGGATGGATCTTTCTATGTTACATGGGGGCACCCTGTGCACTGTAGCACATTGGGCAACATCCCCGGTCTCCACCCACCACATGCCAGTTGCACCCTTGCCACAACCAAAGATGTCCCCAGATATTGCTAAGTGCCCCCTGGAGGACAGAGTTGTCCCTATGTGGTAACTGCTGAGCTAGAACTAAGCTGACCTGCTATTGGACATCAGGGGGGCTTTTACAAGAAGCCGTGCTGAGTCATAACTGTAGCAAAAGCGCCTGGAAAAGTCAATAACAGTGATACTTTTATTATTAAAGATAGTGATACTGTTTTTATCATGGATTTTTTTTTGAATTTTATATTTTACAATTTAATTTCTTTGAATGTTGCATTGAATGTTACTCAGTGTTTGCATTATATTTCTGTGTAGTTATATATACGTTATATCATTTATTATGTTAATTTGCTTCTTTATCTTTTTATTCTTAATTGTGATTCAAAAAAAAATTTCGGAAAAGTGACCGTTTTGACCATTTTCAAGCATACAGTTGGGTTACGTGAAGGACACTCACAATATTGTGCATCCACCTCTCGAGCATTTCCACCCTAACAGACTGAAGCTCTGTCCTCAACAAACACTAACTCTTGTTCTCCCGCAGCCCCTGACACCCTCTATCCCACGTTCTGTCTCTATGGATGTGACTCCTCCAGGGACCGCAGTTTTGTGAAATCATAGCATTTTCCTTTCTCTTGCTCTCACTTCTTTTTGCCATATATTCAGAAGTAAAATGGCAGCCATAATGGTCCCAAGATTCTAAATTTTGCCAGAGGACACTAGTATCATTACTGGAACGCACTGATTGCCTGGTTCTGATCTCATCTTGAAGATTATTCATTTTGTAAGTTCACATTAGGGGAGTTTTCTTTATTATAGTCTCTCTGGACCTCGTGGAGATGAGGAACTCATCTAAGTCCTACCTCTGGAAAGAGACACACCTGTTAAATGCAGGCAGCACATGTGGGGACCCCACAGCCCATCCCTGCGTGCTCCCACCTGTGGAAAGTGGGAAAACCACTTTTGGACCAGACTCATGGATGAGACGTGCACCTGTACCCAAGAAATATTTCTGGTTAACCTCATGATTGGCTTTATTTTTTTTTCTTATGCTTCTTTCTAATTCCTCAAATGCAGATATTGGAGGAAGACTATGAATAGTTATTAATTGATTTATAATTTTTTCACGCTTCTTCTGTCCATTTAATTCTTTTAGATTTTTGATGAGAATTAATTAAGCCTGATGAGCATTTAATAGAGCAATGCGTTTTTATTAATATGTTTACACTTGCTTTCTTAGAGACAAAATGGTGAAAATTGGCAGAGCCCTTGGAAATACATAATGCTGCATTTATAGATATCAGAAAAATGTCCTTTCTTCTGAGAGGTAACATTAAGACGTTGCTTTGTCCCGTGACATAATTATATAGGTGATTACTGTGTCTGATTATAGATGGCGAGGACCTAAAAAAACACAGAAGCAGGTAGTGCATTGATAAGCATACATATAAAGGAGAACTGGCCTCTGTAATCCTTAAATAACAATGAACTGTTATCATACAGGCAAAATTAAATTATTTAAAACAATTTTATATATTGAAAAATGGTGGATAAGAGGAACTCTATGCTGTCTATGGAGAAAGTTAAAAAATTTTGGTAGGAATTAAAGGGCTCAAGAAAACGTCATTTCACCCAAAATTATTGATTTTACTGGTTTGTCTTGGCTTATGGACTCCTTCTCCACAAAGTCACCAGGTGACATTTGTAGGCCAACAGCCCCACAGGGAAGGGAAACTTGGCGTTTTATTGGAAGGGAAGGAGACAGATGAGCAGATGGGCACACGTTGCCCAGCCCCCAGCTCAGAGGAGAACTCCCAAGGGCCGTGACAGCCGACCTGGGCATGCATGGTGGCCCAGAGACAGAGTGGGACCAAGAATCCAATCCAGACACTGCAGAGTCACCACAAGCAGTACTAACTCCCAGCTAGGAGATGACGCACTACAGTCTGGGGATCTTCTGAACAGCATGGTGACTGCACTTAAAAATACCACGTTATATATGTGAAGGCTGCCTGGAGTCTGTATTTTAAATGTTCTCATTAAGAGAGGAAAAGGAAAGAAACGGACTGTCATGGGAGATGATGGGAGTGTTAGCTGATCTTATTCTGGTAATTGTTTTGCAACAGATACTTCTTAAAAATCTTAAAAAAATTTTTTTAAAGATTTTATTTATTTATTCATGAGAGACACAGAGAGAGAGAGAGGCAAAGGCATAGGCAGAAGGAAAAGCAGGCTCCATGCAGGGAGCCCGATGTGGGACTCACTCCCCGGTCTCCAGGATCACACCCTGGGCCGCTGAGCCATCGAGGCTTCCCAATCTTTTTAAAATTTAGATTAAATTTAGTTACCATATAGTATATCATTAGTTTCAGGTATAGAATTTAGTGATTCATCAGTTGCATACAACACCCAGTGCTCATCTCATCACGTGTCCTCCTCATGCCGGTCACCCAGTTACCCCATCTTCCCGCCCACCTTCCCTCCAGTAACCCTATTAGGTTCCCAGAGTTAAGAGTGTCTTATAGTTTGTCTCCCTCTCTGATTTCAGCTTATTTTATTTTTCCTTCCTTTCCTCTATATTGTGCTGTTTTATTTCTTAAATTCCACATGAGTGAAATTATATGATAGTTGTATTTCTCTGACTTATTTCACTTAGCATAATACCCTCTAGTTCCAAATGGCAAGATTTCATCCTTTCTGATGGCTGAGTAATATTCAGCTGTATATATACACCACATCTTATTTACCTATTCATCTGTCCATGGACACCTGGACTCTTTCCATAGTTGAACGTTGGTGCTATGAACATTGGGGCACATATGCCCCTTCAGATCATTACATTTGTATCCTTTGGGTAATACCTAGCAGTGCAATTGCTGGATTATAGGTTAATTCTATTTTTAAACTTTGAGGGACCTCCATACTGTTTTCCAGAGCTGCTGCATCGCTTTGCATTCCCGCCAACAGTTGGAACATATTCTTGTATCAACTCACCCCACTGAACACCTGACAGGTATACAATGTGATGTGTCAATTGTATTGCAATAAGACCCAAGCAAAAAAAAAAGCTGCTTACTGTATAAAAATGGATCACCATCCTGATTGTTTAGCCAGGCAGGGAATTTTAGATAAAATAAAGCACTATCCTCACAAATGTTTGCATTCGATTTCTTTTCTTTTTTTATTGCAAAAGATTATGGTCAGGACTGTCAGCACCCGCAGGGGTGCTTCTTACTATAATTGTTCCAGTAATGCGCTTTCAAATGAAAATGTTAAATATCCAGGTATAGCTCAAGATATAGATTGATATTGTTTTAAGGGATCTGATGCATCGCAAAATACGGCAGAACCGAAAGGTAAAGAGATAATGACACACATCTTCGTAGCATGTGTGCAATTTATTCTATTTTATTCACAGTGTATAGATAATGATGGAAAGATATTCTAACTTACAATTGCTTATACTCTTTCTATCCCTATGCTTCTAAGTGTTCACATAGAGGGGACAATCAATACTACTTAATTCTGTTCTCTGTAATGAAAGAAAATGTCTCGGATGCCTATTTCACCAATGACTATCATCGTTGTATTTCAGATTTGACTCCTTTTTGGGGGTCAGAGGGTGGCATTAATATTTTTACTCTGCAATCCAGCTAAATTACCACAGTGTTCTTATTTTGGATCGTATTGAGACTCAAAGCTTAGTATTATTGCAAATGGGAGAGAAAAGGTGGTCAGACCAGCTGTCTGCCTGGTATGGAATCGATGGTTTTACCACGTTCTAAGCATCCATGGCTCTATTGGCTCCAAATGTTTCTCCAGGAAATGCTGGTTTCTCTGCAAGCAACAAGGGAGACAGTCTTCCTTTCCCTTTGTGCATATTCTGCTTCTTTGTAGTAGATGATGAGTATTGGTCAGCATATGTTATTTAGCGAGTTAATGCATATCTTGCTTAACACGTCTGGATTGACTTTAACCACACACAGATGGATCCCAAGTTGGGATGCATCCACGTCATTGAAACTGCTTTAACCTAACCCAGCATCCTTTCCTAGGTAGAATCCATTTCACACTGGTTTTCATTCCTGTGGCTGCTTTCGGTTTGTATTTATGAGTTTCAGTGAAAGTACTTCTATACCTGCCAAAATTGAAGTTTTAAGCTTTCAATGAGAGTTTGCATGCTGTGGGTCTCTGGACATTTGTGGGTGTTTTGTTTGTTTGTTTGTTTGTTGTTTTGTTTAGTTCTTTTTCTGTAGTGACAATGGAGAAGAAGTTCCCGGAGGAGATTGCTGTCTAGACAGGACTTTTCCTAACGCATCTGCCCACACTAATGATGGTGACACTTCACGTTTCTGCAAGACGATAGTTCCGATTCTTATGGGAAGGTGACAGCTTCTGCTCATGGTGGCTCTCGAGTGCAGAATCCTGGACTCTGTCCGGAATGAATACCCTGAAAATGACAACTGGACACCGACAGATTGCTTTGGAGATGTGGCCTCCATGAGCTGACGGGAAGTGTCTTTTGAAAACTGTGTCCTGTGCAGAGTGATACAAACGATGAGATAAACAGTATTTTCCCTGGGGATTGTGCCTTTCTCCCCAGCAGGCAATACGCCCAGGTAGCAGGGAATGCAAACCATGCTTTGCTAACTCCACGGGCTTCTCAGACTATCTAAACTCTACTCCATCACTTCTATAGACCCCTGTTGTCTGTGGGGGCCTTCCTGGAGCCCAACAGTGAACCAAGGGAGGAAATTCAGGGAGACCAACCACCGTCAGAAATTGCACGGAAATTGATGTGCATAATGAGCTTTTTGAAGGAGAGGTCAGAAAAGTAAGTAAATAATAAATAAATAAATAAATAAATAAATAAATAAATAAATAAATAAGAGGTCAGTTAAGGCTGCCCCTGATTCCCATGGAAAATCACGATAAGAACTGGAGATAAAACAAGGAATCTCAATCTATTTTAAAATTATATGTGGAATGTTGATGTATTTCTGGCTAAGATTTTCCATAAATGATGGGTATTTTTGCTTCTGAAAGATAAGAGAAACTTAATTTTTTGTTTGATTGATTGAGTTCTAGGAAAATGTTTTCAAGCCAGGGCATAATAAATAGGTACTTTTCTTATTGTGAAAGTTTCTTGATGTAACACGTAATACTGGCTGCATTTGGAGCCCCTGAGCAGAACACGTGGAGTTTGCGGGCAACATAAATAGAGGATTAAAGACACTGAGACCTTACAGAGGGATTTGAAGAGGGGAAATTGTATTTCAGTATATATACATACAGATATATTCAGGGAAGTCTTAATAAAGCAAAAATGCTTCATGTGGGAGGCAGAATGATGTCCACCAATGATGTCCAAATCTGAAACCCCTGGACCTGTGAATATGGCCCATTGCATGACCTATGCCATCTTGTAAGAGTTGCCAGAACCATCCGAGCTTCTGTAAACTTCTTCCATGAGCTGGAAATAGTAATACTTGAAACGATATGGTCCAGATGTGTGCATACTGATGATGCATTGCTGTATGACCAATACGGCTCATACAACTGTTGACCATTTATATATGGAGCATACACACTTGTGGGATGGATAATTCCACTGAAGAGCAACATAATCCCACATCACTCTACAGTGTTTTGGGTTTGTTGATGTTGTTGTTGTTGTTGTTGTTTTTACATTTCTTTGGAAATTGAGTTTTGCCAATTGGATCTTCCTTGGGCAAAGGCCATGTGAATTTTCTCTGTATTATTCCAATTTAGCATATTTGCTGCCCAGACGAGCTTGAGGTATGCCAACTGGGAAGGGATAAAGCACATATCCCCCAAACTGCCCTTACCTCTGACATGGATTGCAACTTCAAGGGGGCCTTTCAAGGTGAACCTTAAAGACCATCCCCCATTCTTGAAATTTTCCAGAAGGATTCATAGAACCTTATGCAAGCTGGAGGGGTCCCAACTTAGGATTTCCGTCATCTTCTCCCAGTGGACTCATGGACAGCGTTATGTCCTTCCAGATATGATGTGTGAGAACACATGCACAGTATCACCAACTGGGGGAGCTCACCTGAGACTTGGTTCTGAAGTTGTATTGCATTAAATGCCTCTCTGGTTGACCGTGAGTCTCCAGCTTCTCCGGGAGCCGGGACCGATACCTGTGTTCTCCAATTCCTATGCGGGTTGGAACCGAGGGGGCACAGCCCAAAGCCCCCAACATGAGTCATACTGTAGACTGTACCACATGGTCCAAGGTGGGAGGCCAAGGTGGGCACTCTTGGGAGGGGCACTGTCCAGAAGCCAAAAGGCCAGATCTGTCTTAGATCAGGTCAGTTCTTCACTACAAACATGTTCATGGACGCCAGCAATTCTCTGATTCTTAAGCCCCTTTTTGTTATGTAGTTGGAGTGATTTTGTTATGTAGTTGGAGTGATTGTTCTTGACGGAACTAATGGAAGATCCAAACCCATGATGGGACCTAAACATTATAATATACAGATCTTGGCTACATGGCTAAAATGTTTTTGCGAGTACCAACCTGCCTCTGTTTTTCTTTTACAATTCTTGATAAGAGGTTGAGGGATGCTCCTTCAAATCTAAGCACTTTGGATGCCAGTGGAAACCTATATTCTATATTGATGGTGTTAACACGGTGCTCCAATGAAAACGATTACAATCTACTTTGAGAGATGCAATCATTCCCTCAAAACTCATTTAAAATCCACTCCAGAATCTGTCTTCACGAACATTCTATGATAATGGTCAGAAAATGAAATTGCAATCACAAAATAAAACGAGGAGGAGTACCTATTTCTGCACCCAGAACCTTCCTGATGCTATCAGATGACGGCGCTCATCAATGGACAGTGACAGAGACAAGAAAAACCCCGTGAAGCAGGATGTGTGCCTAAGGTTGGCTGGGTCTGGTTTCTTCTAATCAGGATATGCATGGCTGGCACCTGTGTCCAAGTGAAAACCAAGCTCCCAGGGGGATTCTGAGCCAGCATCATGCTCTTGCTTTTCCCTGAGCATTATTATGTATTTCTCAGGTGCAATTTTCTCTCCAATTGCACCTCCATGAAGGTCATGGGTTTCTTAATTCCAGAACTTCTGACACTCCCACTCGATTTTGTCGCCAGGGATCTAGTTGCCATTCCAAAAACTTAGCCTTTCGATACTGACAAGTAACCAAGGTGTGCAGGGCTTCTGATTCTCAGATGCCTTATTTGGGCTTTATTTTTTGAGGACACAGTAAAATGAAAGGAGTGTACAGAGCCTACTATATACCTTCTGCTCACCCCAAAAATCAACATCCATCAGCAGAGCGGTGCATTTGTTACAATCAGTGAACCTACATGGACACCCTGGCATCGCCCAAGGCACATACTTTACATGAGGGACATTCCTGGGGTCCAACTTTGGGTTTGGTCCAATGTGCAATGACATGGATCCATCTGTTTTAGTATCATACAAAATGTCTTCACTGCCCTTCACCTCTGTGCTCCACCTGTTCATCCCTCCTTCTCCCCAAACCCTGGCACTTCTTGATCCTTTTACTGTCTCCATTGTTTTCTCTTTTTCCAGAATGTCCTGGAGTTGGAATCATAGAGTATGTAGCATTTTCAGATTGACATATTTTTCATAGTCCAACGCATTTTAATTTCCTGCACGTATTGTCATGGGCTGATAGATTGCTTCTTTTTAGTGCTGAATAATATCCCATTGCCTGAGTGGACCACAATTTATTTATCCATCAGCCGCCTGAAGGGCATCTTGGTTGCCACCAAGTTTCGGCAACCATAAACAAAGCTGCCATAAGCATCCATGTGAGGGATTTTTCTGTGGGTGCAAGTTTTCAGCTCTGTTGGGTAGATACCAGGGAACACAGTATCTACCGCGTATCATACCGCAAAGCCCCATGGTATCTTCCATGTATCATACCGTGTATCATACCGTAAAGCCCCATGGTATATACATCTCTAGACATCTCACTGGTTCTGTTTCTCTAGAGAACCCCGACTGATACTCCAGCTAAGTGGTTTAGGGGTTGTTGAAGTTACAACTTTTCTGAACTTCAGGTGACGTGCCATTAAAACAAGGATCAGCAGACCCATGTCCTGAGAATGGCCGTGAGAATGAAATATAGTCTTTATGGGACACACTGGCGTGCTCCCCGCAACAGAGTGTGTGTTGGGAAACGATCAGCGTTATTTTTGTAAACCAGAATATTGTTGAGAACTCTATCGTTAACCTGTGCTGTCCCTCCCCAAGGAAGTCTGCCTGCAGGGGGAAGGAGAAGGGTTGTGCCAGCTGAAAGGAAGCTCTCGGGGAGCTCCTGGCTTTGCAGCGTTGCTAATTAGGGAGTGAACCATGTGTGCCTTACACTTTAGGGAGAAACAAGCAGTGGGCTCAGCTTCTATCTTTCTGCAACTCTATGGAGCTCAGATTTACAGTGAGGAATAGGGCAGGCCCTGGGCATCCAGCCCTTCTGTGGGCACCAACACAGTCCTGAATTGTGCAGGGATTTGGAACAGACAGGCTCTGTAGGCAACAGGGCATGAGTACACCGGGTTGTGTTTGTTTTCAGCTCATCTACTTACTAGCTCTGTGGCCTTAAACAGACTGTGTCCTCTCTCGAAGGTCCAGAGTCCCCCTTCACTTGTTGCGCCTAAGTGGTATTGGGTGAAATTCGTCGGTGCTCTTGAAAAAGTTGAGAAAGAAAACAAACAAAAGAAGAAAGCAGTCTCTGTTTTAAAGTATAATGCTGACACTTACGGGGTCAGAGCAGCCATGTGCACATGCACCTGAGACACTGGTTTTGGGGTACATAAAAATTGAACTTACATTGTGCTACGTTACTAAGCGTAAAGGAATTGTCACTGATGGAATCAGAGACGGGAGATTCCCAGGGCAGAGCCCATCAGCATCCAACCAAACTGTTGCGGAGGAGAGAGGGGACTTTCTAAGAGTGGCAGACACCATGGCTGATGGTGCATCTTGGATGTGACAGCCGGACAGGAGATACCATGATGTCATTGGATATTGGGAGGTGCGTCCTGACTTGTTCTGTTCTGCAAAGCAACCTTCTAATTATACTTTGGTTTCCCACATATGGGGAATTTCTATGTGGAAATCTCATGTGGATTTTCTAGTGTGTATGATTATTCTATTCCCCATGTGGGGAAGAGAGAGAAACAGGAAAAGGGAAAAAAATGAAACAAAATGCCAATTAGCATTTCTGGGCCGTTCATCCACCTTATGAGTTTGGTTAATGTCGTTCCATTGCTGAATGCTGCATTCAGTCTCAATTTTTGAGCTTTTAGACTAATGACTAGAACTTGCAGCAGGATTAAATTCATCTACATGACATATTTTGGGGGTATGAGGCATGTCCTGGTTACCTTCCTTCTTCAGAATTCTGTATCGGGGACATCTGGGTGGCTCAGGGCATGATCCCGGGGTCCTGGGATCGAGTCCCACATTGGGCTTCCTCTAGGGAGCCTGCTTCTCCCTCTGCCTAGGTGTCTGCCTCTCTCTGTGTGTCTCTCATGAATAAATAAATAAAATCTTTTTTAAAACATTTTATTATTTTTAATTTTTATTTATTTATGATAGTCACACACACAGAGAGAGAGAGAGGCAGAGACACAGGCTGAGGGAGAAGCAGGCTCCATGCACCGGGATCCGGACATGGGATTCGATCCCGGGTCTCCAGGATCACGCCCTGGGCCAAAGGCAGGCGCCAAACTGCTGCGCCACCCAGGGATCCCAATAAAATCTTTTAAAAAGAGAGAATTCTGTATCAGTTAGCCATGCTTCATAACAAATCACCACAAACTTAGCAGCCTAGAAAGCAAACATTTATCATGCATTTATTCTAATCTGGGTCAGATGTCTGGGTATGGATTATTGAGTACTCTACTTGGAGTTTTACTGACCTACAATAGAGGTGTCATGCAGGCTGTGTGTTTTTTCCTGGATTTCAGGGTTTCCTTCCCAGCTTATGGGGGTGTTGGCAAAATTCAGCTCCTTGAGGTTGAAGGACTGCTGAGGTCCACATTTTAATTTTTATTATTAATTTTTTGGGTGCCCATTTTTGTGGTTTCTGTTGGTCTTAAAGATGTGTCTCAATTCTCGGGTGCATAGTTGTGTCCAAGTGCAGCTGCCAACACCGGTAGCTTACTCTTCAAAGCCTGTAGGACAACCTCTTACTCAGACGACTAAGACAGAGTCCCGTATCACATAACCCAATCATACAGGTGACATGTCATTGCCATGCTCTGTTGGTTTGAGGCAATTCACAGGTGCCACCTGCATAAGAGTGGAGAGATATATAAAGACATGAGTCATTGATGGCCTGCCATATATATTCTCTGTCTGGCTTGTCCCAGTGGAGCTCCGGTCCAATGGCAACATTTAATCAAAATGGGGTCATTAAGAGGTCTGTGTTCTATGACCTACGGAAAAGCCACAGGCATATCACCGACCGTGAGTGTGATATTCTTTTTCATTCCCATATGCGCTCCTTCTCAGGATCCTACACTCACCAGTTGGGGACAATACACCACAGATTGGTAAGAAATAGCAAACTGAAGTAACTACTCACATTCCATTCCCTACATCTACCCAAACTTGGAATGAATCCACTCAGGCAAACCTCAACTGCAGAAAGAAGAAAGAAGGAAGAAAGAAAGAAGAAAGAAAGAAAGAAAGAAAGAAAGAAAGAAAGAAAGAAAGAAGAAAGAAAGAAAGAAGAAAGAAAGAAAAAAAAGAAAGAAAGTGACAATACCTTTCTGTTTGATTTAGTGCTGAGCCCCAGGTAAGGCAATGCGATTCCAACTCTTCGTGTGAGCTATCAAATCACAAGTCCTCATCTCTGATGTGTGGGGATCTTGATTCTTTGATTTCATGTAGCGTCCTAGCACCACAAACAAATCCTATGTTCGACGTGCCTGATAAAGGATAGGCAGCATTATGATGTGGAATCGCCACTGTGTATGGCACCAACAAATGAGTGCAGCATGAGAAGGCTGGCGCCAATACGGTAATGCTGTTCTTAAATGCTAGCCTTATTTGTTTCACCTCAAACGAATCTTCTGCCCACTGGATAGGTTTTTTTTTTTCTCCCCTCTAAATAGTGCATCTAACATTATGAATAATTAAAAGGTCATTTAAATTTGCACCAACGTTGACCTCGCACTCATTTGATGAACTAGGTTATCAGATTTATTTTGTCGGTGAAGCCCGACTGGATTATAACAGAGGACGAACCTTATTATTTTGTTATATAGAGGCTGTGGGGTCTGGAGATGCAATTTACGGAATTATAGGAGCATCGCATATGTCGCCCAGATTGTAATTAGAGTTGTGATGTCCTTGGTTTCAGAGTCTTTTGTTTTGTCAGCTGTGCTCTTGAGGATTTTTTTTTTCTTATACCAAAGGGTGTAGCATGAATTAAGAACATTACGCAAACGATGTCCATGTTAACGCGTACTACCTGTTGGTAGCGACCGGTTTGAGGTGGAGGGTTCACGGTGCGTCTGTAATCATGACACTGTGCTGCCTCTCCACCTGCAAGCGAAGCTGAGCGGCTCAGGAGAAGAATTCCTCCAGTTCATTGTGGTTAGGTTTTCCACGCTCCACTATTATATTAACGATCTTTTTTTTTTTTTTTAACAGATTCTCATCACCAGGGGTCAAGTGCCTTTCCATAGCTTGTTTGCAGGAGTTCCTCTATGTCCAAACTATCTCTGACGCCCGTAGAGGGTGTGTGAGGATGTGTCAAAGGAGATACTTCAAGGTTCCTCACGCACTAATCCTTCAGGAACAGCTCATAACCACTCTCTATGCAAAATTACTTGTGGGTGGTATTGCCTTCGGAACCTGCAGCAAGCTGGCTTTCCCTGGCCCCCTGCCTCAACTGCAGACTACTTGAGCACGCACGTCCTTGGGTGAGAGGGAATTCTGCTGGGTTTTTCAGAAGCCTCAATCTGCCAAAGCTACACTATGGTTCATGCAGAATTGAAGAGAATCTCTCTTCTGACCTATTCTCTACCAGTATGAGTATTGTCCTGGCTCAGTGGAGACACTTGAATCTTAGAGATTGTTCATTGCCAATGACTCCTGTGGTATTTTGCACGGAGGACCCATTTGCGGTGTCCTGCTCTATCCTAGTGTCCTCCAAGACTCACTCACGAGTTCCTGGAGACAAGATGGACAACGTGAGTTTGGGACATCACAGTCTAGCAAGAGCTGCCTTCAGTGACTGAGCATGAGACCTGGCCATGCTGATTCTCAGTAGCTCGATGCTATTCTAAGGATGCTTTTCTGGTCTGTTCCATATTTCCCCTCTTGTGTGTCCAACACATCCAGGAATCAGCTTTAAACACATCTGGGGCTGAAGGACACACTTGCATGACTCGGAAGGAAGACAACATGATTGGGCTTTCTCCAACCTTCCTCATTGGTCTGCATGCGTCTGAGTCTGCCGTGTTGCCCAAGTGTGTGTCTTGGACATCCATCATTTCATCATGGGTCAACGGTAATGACACAAAAACACGATGCTTGATGGATCATGCAGGAGAAACCTTCAAAACATGTAATGGAATCCATGTTCTGCTCCATTTATCCAGAGCACAGAAGACTCTTTCCTACAGCTATGCTTCAAATGAGACACTAATAACAAATGAGAAAATGTTACCTATTGGGGGGAAAATGCCGGCGGCTGCTGAGGTGATAAGAAAATCTATTACTGACCTTCCCTCTTTCTTTATGGCTCCTAGAGTGAATTCAAGGTCTTATTTGTCATGCACAAGACATATGGGTAATGCTTAATTGGAGTGAATAAATTATAGGAATTATATCCACATTCAGGCCCCAGAGGGTTCTGGTTTTTCTTCCATAGAAGCGACTGACCTCGCGCTCAACTAATTATCTCCTTGGCCTCAGCTAGTTAATCGAGTTAAGATGTCAGAAGATCTTAAGACCAAAATACTATTCCTGAAGTTGGTTTTTCTCATCCTCGTTAATTTTCAGAAGTGTGCTTCAAAGTCAGAATATGGCATTCTGTGTCTTTCTGAAATCGGGCTGGAGAGAAGGAAGATGCACAGTTGGGTGAGAATCAGACTTCTTGGAAATGGCCTGGGGCCATCCCTCGGATATGAGCACATTAAAAAAAAAACATATTTTCACAGAGCCCTTTCCTGCATGGGGCATGGCAGGCGGGTTTGGACTATACCCTATTTTTCTTCCCGTGACGCCGTTTCTCTTGAGCTGTGTGGAAGCGGCCGCGGCATTAAATCAGAGTTCCCGCGGCAGAACCGGGCACATATGGGCCATAAAATACCCAGATTGGAGCTGATTGGGATATCAAATTATGAGAAGATTACCCAGGATGACAACATGATGGGTTTACCTTGCCGCAGAAATGGAGATGTTGTTTCCTTCGTCTGTAGGGTGACATATTAATGAGAACACCAGTGGACGGGTGCGTTTGCTGCAGAGGAGGGACAAGGAAACACTTCTTCCCCTTCAAGGACAGCTTCATGGTTGGATTCCCACCCACCCCCCTTCCTCTCTTTAAGAAAGGGAAGCAGGAACATTATACCCACACCGAACAATATGGCAATTTGCCAAGCACTTGATTCCAAATACGAGGCCAAGTGGGATGTTAGGAGCAAGATAGAATCCACATGGTGAGCCTGGATGTTCGCGGGCCCTCGCAGAACGGCGCCTGGGTAGGGGAGGACACAATGGTCCCCTCTTTGTTTCCTTTGTTTTACATAGCTTGGCCTCCCTGGGCTCAGCTGGACTATAAGCAAAAACAAATATATGTGCCTTGTTGTTATTTATTCCCAGCGGATCCAATATTGATATTTTAGCGTGGCTTTTGGACTTCTCCCCACCACACCCCCGAGGCGGGGGGGGGGGGCAGTTTGCATGATGAAGCAAAGCCACACAGATCAACAGTGACGACACAACTAGTCAGCTCCCCACGGCGTGTGCGACTCATCAAGTCCGGGGTTTCCCCGGGAGCCCAGGAAGCAAATTCAACCCCCTCAGAGCCTACAGACAAGAGGTTTGGAATCCTGTTGACTTCTTGACCATTCTAAGGGCACACAGGACCCAGCAGGGGGTACGGGCCGTGAAGATGATTATGCAAACGCGCATTGCTGAAGACCTTGTTTGAACAAACCAGGCCTCGTGTGTCCCGGTAAGAGGGCGGTGTGTGTGAAGCCCTGATCATGATTCTCAACCGAGGCAGGCTCTGGCCTCCACAAGACTGCACATCGGGGATGGAAGGAGATTCTCAGGAGGAGCCTTCTGTTGAATTAAAGTCACTCTTCTCTGAGCGACTGGACTTTGAGGAGTGGCGACCTCCTAAAGGATTTCATGCTGAACTCTTGGGTGGTGGGGGTGCCCAGGCTATGGTGGCCCCCATGATCTCCACCTCTTGGTGTTCATGCCTTTGGAGAACCCCTCCCCTTGAACGAGGGTAGGATTGCAACTTGCTTCTAACCATTTTCTTGCCAAGGGAATGTGGCAAAAGTGAGGAGATGTCGCTCCCATCATTATGACCTACTCTACCAGACTCCATCTTATTAGCAAACTGTCTATAGGATCTTGTTGTCTTTGCTGGCTTTGAAGATGCAACTGCTCTGCGTCCTACGGCTGCATTGGAAGCAAATTCTGTCAACAGGGTTTGCTAGCGGACCCTCCCCCACTAGGGCCCCTACAAATGAGACCTCATCCATGGATCTCAGCTTTGCTGAGGGCCCAGATAAGCTATGCCTGGACTCCTGACTCCCAGAAACTGGAAGACAATAGATTGGGGTTGTTTGAAGGCTCTAAGTTTGTGGCCATTTGTTATGAGGTATAGAAAACGAATTTAATCATGCATATTAGCAAACCTGAACACCTGCTGGTCAGACTGCCCTCCATGCTTCCTACCCAAGGCTCCTTCCATTCTACCCAACGCCACCTAAATTTGCAAAGCTAATGTCAAGTGGCACTATCGCCCCCAAGCCCATGACGATCTCTCCTGTCTCCTGTTCTTGTTGGTGAGGGCACACACATGAACAACAGGGCCATGGTACTCTTCAGTTTAATGTGCTTCTATCACAATACGATGCTGCTACCTTAAATTCTGTTCTTCTTCATGGGGTGAATACCACCTGGATACCTCCCAAAGAAAATCTTTATTCCTCGGGTTATGCTATAAATTTTCCAAACAGCCCAGTCTCTCAGCTGCCTTTGCGACGTTGTGTTTTCTGATCGGGGTATCCTACAAACCCTTTTAACGTCCTTCAGCAAGCACACCAGAGCCATGTCATCCTCCAGGCAATTCCTTGCTGATCCTCAATCTTAGCAAAACCATTACTTTTTCCATTCATTGCTTTGGAGAAAACGCAAAAAAAAAAAAAAAAAAAAAAAAGGCAGTGCTGGGTAAACATTTTTGCTCATCAGCTCCTGCTCCATAAGCTCACCTGGATCATCAGTGCTATTTGGCAACCTGTTGATTCACCTCTCGTTGAACCACGTTTTCCACATCCGCGTCTACAAGTATTCTTCACAAGCATCAAGCTCTGAAGTTTATTTTAACACTTTCCTTAAAAACAAAACAGACTCAACTTCTTTAAAGTATAATTCACATATAACAAAATGCACCCTCTTAAAGTGAACAGTTTGACGTGTTTTGACAAATGTTTATCCAAGTTTAATCACTTAAACAACCCAAAATACATAGTGTTTCTATCACTGTGAAGTGTTCTCTTGTGTCTCTTTGAAATCAATTCCCTTCCACCCTCCCTACAGCTCCCTGGCAGCAACGGATATGCTTTTTTTGGTATCTAATTTTGCACGTAGTTGTTTTTTAGATTTTAATAGGCAGGGATTATGTACTTTATATTCTGTTTTTCTCCCCCTGGATTTATTTTTCTTAGAGTTATGTTTTAAGATGTGTCCTGTCGGTGCCATGCAGATGGTACAATCAACACCTCCTACCCCAATAAAATAATTGGTTAGGATATCTAAAGTAATGATACCATATGCACCAAGAGGGTACAAAAGAATATATTATTCACATTATGAGACTTTTATAACGAGAGCAGAAGGGAGAGGGCACACAAGCTGGTGCAGAACAGTTGAAGCAATGGCAGGGATGGTGACTTTGGATTTTTCAAAAGGGTTTATTATTCTTTTTTTTTTTTCTTTTACAGAAGCTCTTCACCCAATGTGGGGCTTGAACTCATGACCCCAGTATCAAGACTCACATGCTCTACCAACTGAGTCAGCCAGGTACCCCCTGACTTTGAAGGTTTTTTAAATTGCTGTTAGCTAGCATGGGCTGGGGTTTGCATGGTTCAAACTACCTGCTGGTACCAGAGAACGTGCAGAAGGATGTCCTCATGAGTTTGCCTAGACGTGGGTGGAAGTAGGCGTGGGTGGAAGTAGGAAGTAGGGTGTAGTCAGGTCTGAAGGTTCTCATGGGTCAAATGTCAGAAGTGAAGCCAGACCCGTCCCAGATAGTCTGTGTGAGCATATGTTCCTTTTTATTGTTCGATAATTAATAGATGATTCTAGGAACAGAGTGCAGACTGGGGGTGTTCTGGACGAAGCTGGTACAGATGCTTGTGTTCAAGTCTTCGTGTGGACACATGTTTTCATGTCTCTTAGGAATTTTTAGTCTGAGTTACCGAACTAGGTTATCCAGTATAGGAATGGGTAATTTCATAAGAAATTGTCAAATGCTTCCCCAACCCATTGTACTCCCAAACTATAAGACGTTCAGTTGCTCCACATCCTCACCAACACTTGATATCTTCAGATTTGTTTCTTGACTTTAGACTTTCCAATGGTCTAGTGGTATATAATTGTCATTTTAATTTGCATTCTCCTGGTATCTACCGATGTTGAGCATCATTTAATGTACTCATTGGTCATTGACATGACCTATTTCATGAAGTGGCTCTTCAAACGTATTTGCCTGTGTTTAAAGAAATTCAATTTTGGATTTCTTGAGTTGTATGTTGGTCATACATTCGGACTACACATCCTTTATGCCAGTTATGCACTGAAATAGTCTGCAATCTGAGTCCTCCTTTCCATTACCTTAATGGTAACTACAGAAAATGAGAAGCCTTAAGTCTTGATGAATTCCACTATTTCAGTTCTTTTTTTTAATGGTTTGTGTTGTTTATGTCCTGAGAAATCATTGCATATCATGAGGTCAACAAGATTTCCTATGGTGTCTTCTGGGAGTTTTGTGGTTTTAGTTATGTTTATGCAGAAGATCAGTTTTGAGTTACTTTGAGGATTTGTGGTCTAAGGGTCAAGATGCATGTGTATATTTAGATGTTTCATCACAACTAGGAAAGATTTAATGGAAAGTCTCTTTTCTTTTTCCCCATTGGATAACCTTAAGTAACCCTGTTGAAAATCAATTGGCTCTACCTCTGTGGATTTACTTCTGGACTCTGTTTTGTTCAGATGATCCATATGTCTATTTGCCAATCCTCAACTGCTTTGGAATGAGTATTTGTGTCCCTCCGAAATCCGTATATTGAAATCCCAACCTTTAATGTGATGGTTTTTAGAGACGATGCTTTTGGGAAGAGCTTGGGTCACGAAAGTGGCGTTGGTAGAGAAATCAGAAATGATTTCAAAAGTCAAATGTAGAACTAATATGCAAGTGGGGGGATAAAACAAACTAAAAAAGTCCAGTCATCCTAGAGAAGGCAAAGATGGGGCGGGGTAGGAAATGTAAGATGAATAGAAAACATTTAGTCAGATGATAGACTTAAACTTATATTTGCTTTGCGGTAGAGGACCTAGTACTCCAGTTACGACACAGAGGTTGTCAGACGGGATACACAGGACAGGAAGAACCAACAGCATTCTTTCCCCCAATAAGTAAAATGTAAATATAATCTCAGAAGGGATTAAAAGAAAACCATACAAAGGATCTGCGATGCTCATATTAATCTCGGGGAAGCAGAGAACTGGTATGAACATCAGACAGGGTAGGCTTTACCCCAAGAACCCTCAGTGACGATAAAGAAGGGGGAATTCCTTACATAGATGTCACCCAAAGTCTTCATTAAACTCTCCTGCAAAAAAATAAAACCACCCATGTGGCCCTACCCTAAATATTTTTGCAAATAACATTTATCTATAGATTTTAAAGCATTGTTTACCCTAAATCTTTTTGCAAATAGCATTTGTCCATAGAACTTAAAGCATCGTGTACACTAAGTATTTTTTAAAATATTTTATTTATTTATTTATTTGAGAGAGAGAGCATGAGCAGGGGGTGCAGAGAGGAAGAAGTAGAATCCCTGCTGAGCAGGGAGCCCAATGTGGAGCTCAATCCCCGGACCCTGAGATCATGACCTGAGCTGAAGGCAGATGCTTAACCCTCTGAGCGACACAGGTGCCCCTACCCTAAATATTTTTGCAAATAGCACTTGTCCATAGAATTTAAAGCATCGCGTGCCCTAAATATTTTTTTTTTTTTGCAAATAGCATTTGTCCATAGAATTTACAGCATCACGTGTCCTAAATACTTTTTTCGCAAGTGGCATTTGTGTATTGCGTATTCTCTAGCATCAGAATGTGAGTTGAGTATTTATTCTTGTGTCAGGGTAATGGATCAGGTCCCTCAAGAAGAACCCGTAAGAGACTAGAGGATATAGGATAGGACAGATGTGGAAGTGAGGGATCCTCTCCTGTGGGATCTCAGGGAGGCTTCGGAAATCCCCAGAAAGGTATTTCTCACCCAGAGCACCTGGAGGTGAGCTAGTCCACCTCGACACCAGTTAAGCATTGGCTGGCAGTTGTCCCCAGCTGGAGTTGGGAAGTCACGTCCCAGGCCTCTCCAGGGCAGGTAGAAGCAAACGTGCAAAGGAGCACAGGTATGAACCATAGCAGCCAACCTCACAGCATGCCCTGAAAGTCTCCAGGGGAGGGAACGACGGCATCTTTGAGCATGGAATCGATCCGTAACCTGTGCACCCGTGCAGCCCCCTCCTCTCATTCTGCAATAGAATGCCACTTCCTTCCTGCAGTTTCTCTTCCTTCGGGCCATTGCTCTGTCTTCCTGCTACACCTTTGCTTGCTACTAGGTTGGTCACAGGCCATTACTGTCCGTCGGTGAAAGCCCTGCTGCATTCAGCAAGGAGCCAAAGCTTTGCACAGCGCGGTGGCCTCCCAGTCAACGCACAGGCGTTTAACGGGTTCGTCATATGGTTCCTCTCCAGAAGGAAAAGCACGTTGGAAAGCTCCTGCAACCCTTTGCTGTATTTTTAGCAATCTCAGACATCATTGTGGAAATACAAATCGGCGAGTGTTTTCTTTCATTTTTTAAAACGCTATGCAAAAAAAAAAAAAAACGCTATGCCGACTCCACCTGTAAGATCGCCAATCTCCACTTAGATCTCATCTCTTTTAGTCAATAAAACAATATATGAGCTGTAAGAAGAAACATCACATGATGGATAGAATCTGGGTTTCAAGAGTTATTTTAATGTATTCACCATCACTTTGGGGCGGGTGGTTCTCCATTCATGTCATGTGTCCTCATTCTGTTTGTATAAAACCCGCCCTCCCTTCCCACTGGGGAAACCCCAGGGTGACACGTATGTCTTGGTTTTGTACGTACTTTCTGCATATCATAACTTAGTCCGATTACAACTGTAAATATTTAAATGGCAGATTCCTCTGAGCAGGAGAGCCGATTAGCGGTTCTCAGACGTCGGGGGAATGCAAGAATGGACGCGGCAAAGACTTTACCCTGCACAGTCCGCAGGCCTCACATGCAGATGCCCCGGTTCTGTCAGTGTGGGCGGGTCCCAGGGTTGTGCGTGTCCAGCAGGCAGGTCCAGGCGGGACACAGGCCATGGTCCGGAGCCTGAGCACGACTCAAGGTGCCCTGATGCCACACAGGCTGGATTTTTCCTGCATTTCCTCAGGTCTGTTAGCCAACATTCTGCATCCAGTGGGTGCTCAGAAATATTCTTAACTGTAGACTGACCACCTGTGCTCAGTGGTGCCCACGTGCTTATGAAACCATCCGAAACAAACACACGGTCGAAGCCTTTCGTTTCATATTTGAAAGTGAAGATCAGGGCGTAGGGTCTTACGCCCCTTTGGAACTGTGGCCTGGATGCGCCTACTGCTTTATTACTTTCTTTGAATTCTTAGGCTCCTTGCGGTTTGTACTATTTTGTGTCAAATAACATTATGGAAATTACTGGTATCCACAATTTGCACATTTCAATCTTGTTATCCTCAGCACGGTATTTTCTCTAACTGGTTGCTGGCTCATGGGTAATATGCTTATCATGCCTTCAGCATATACCTATGCTCCTCCATGGTGCCAGGTGAACTCTTACTCATCCATCAAAACACTGAATATGTGTTGCCATCTCTGGAAAGTTTTTTTCTTATGTTTCTTCATCCATTCCTGTGCAATCTTTCTTGCCTTTGTCCTGTCTCTGACTTGATTGCTACAAATGCACACACCACTCCCTCATTGTCTATGCGCCTCATCGACCTCCCTCTTACACTGAGATATGTTGCAGGTACAGATTATTTGTGTGTTTGCTCATTTATTCATTCATTTACTTACTCTTCTTATTTTTAATGCTTAGCACGTGGCTTGAAATATGGTGGGAAAAAAATGTAGTCGGATTTATCTAAGTTATACTGAGGTGGTTCAACACTTGGGAATGGTTTTGTCCCTCGTGGGACACTTAGCAAAGTCTGGGAATGATTTTGGGTTGGAAGCTACTGGCCTGTAGTGGGTAGAGGTCTGGGGTCCTGGTAAAGGTTCTACAATACACAGCACACATGCACAGCAAAGCATCACAGGAATCAAAATATCACCGCACCAAGGCTGAGAAAGCCTAGTTATTTTGTATGGTCCCCAATGGCAAGTTGTGTCCTATAATTAGATGTTCCTCAATGCACTCAACAAATTACACACCCAAAGTCGTTATGGGACAATATGACAAAGTCAATCTCTGTATTTAATCTTATTAAAGGAGTTGATACTTGTTGATTGATTAATTCATTGGTTAATTGAAGGAGTGATTTAACCTTTTCCATTTTATGCACAATTTTCGAAGACATAAGTGGGCAATGGGCCAGAAAAGATCTTTTCCACTGCTCTCATTTTCGGAGCAAAATCAGGTGAAAGCGTCCGATGTGGTTCATCATCCCATAGGGGACTTAAGTCTTCAACAAATTAGAAGTGAATCAATCCTAGGGTATCACCTCCATATACCACACTCTTACTCACTTCAAAGTATGAATGAGGAGCTTAGTATAGAAAGTTTTAACTGATTTTTTTTTAACCTTTCTTGATTCTAGACTCTTTCTGTGCAAGTGAAACATGACACCAAAGTGACAGCACAGTCAAGTATTTCGGGCAAAACAATTTCGGAGCTGTGTTTGAAATGGGAAGCATTTGCCATTGACGGCGATACAGCTCTGCGTTCCCAATGTGGCCATATGGGCAGAACTCATTTTGCTTTTATGTATACTGCCATTATTCAGAAGACTTGAGGCACAGGCGGATTGCTGAGGGAAACTGTGTCTAGGTTTCTCATATACTCGAGGGGGAGCTGGTGAGAGGGGTCAGTAAGAGTGACAGTCCCAGTTGTCAGAAACGTTGCTGTCTAGAGAGACGATGAGAACTCCATCTTCACTCTATATTCGGTGGGGATGGCAGAGGGCTCTCGATCCAGTCCAGTGGGTCAGGGAATGTTTGCCCGACTATAGGACCTAATGTACAGTGTATCATTAGCTTCAGGGGTAGAACTTAGTGACTCATCAGTTGCCTATAACACCCAGTGCTCATCACATCACGTGCCCTCCTTCATGTCCGTCACCCAGCTCCCTCATCCCCCCTCCCCTCCAGCAACCCTATTTGTTTCCTGGAGTTCAGAGTCTCTTATGGTTATATCCGTCTCTAATTTCATCTTATTTTATTTTTTATTCCCTTCTCCGATGTTCATCTATTTGTGTGTTAAATTCCACACGAGTGAAATCATATAATTGTCTTTTTCCGAATGACTTATTTCTCTTAGCATCATACCCTCTAGTTCCATCTATGTCATTGCAAATGGGAAGACTTCATCCTTTCTGATGGCTGAGTAATAATCCATTGTGTATAGACCACATCTTTTTTATCCATTCATCTGTCGATGGATATCTGAGCTTTTTCCATAGTTTGGCTACTGTGGACACTGCTGCTATGAACATGGTGGTGCAGGTGCCTCTTCGAATCACTATGTTTGTATCCCTTGAATAAATACCAAGTAGTGCAATTTGTGGGTTGTAGGGTAGCTGCATATTAAATTTTTGAGGAACCTCCATACTGTTTTTCAGAGTGTCTGCACCAGTTTGCATTCCCAAGATGAAGCTATCACTAAGCTATCAGCTACGTTCATAATGAAACACCATCTGTTCGCAGAGCACAGGTGTGTCCACTATGGCTTCATGTGAGAGGAGAGGAATGATGGCAGGCAGGTAGTGTGGGAATCCTGACATGGCAGCGGCAGGTGTTCAGAGACACAGATAAGGAAAGCATGGAGCATTCACAGGCCAAGTGATGTGGAGATGTTTCACTTGAGAGGGATGTGGTCTGCTTATGGTTTGGGGATGCTGAGTGTGCATACACACTGTTAACTGGTTTGGAAGGGAGACAGGATAGTAGGAAGAGCCGGGGTGCATTCTTTGTATCCACCTATTTCTTTTGAGCTTTGCAACATTACGGTTGCATAATGGGGATGGAGCATGGGAGGGGGTGTGGTCCCAGGGTCATGGGAAATGCACAAAGTCGAGAAGAATTTACCAAGTGGCATTGACAGGATGTGCCAGCCCATAGGATGTCTGCATAAGGAGCAGATTCGGGGATGATTCCAAGATACTTCTGGTGTGGACAGTGCGTGGTGGTGACCTACATTGGCACCAGTGTCACCACTGGTGAGCTGGCAAGGAAAGGTAAGTCATGCATTTAGGACATTTGAATTAGGGTGTCCTCTGGGTGGTAGAAAATAAGAGTGATCTCCTAAACTGTACCTTGGGGTCTGGGAGGATCATCGGCATTCCCTTTCTCCATGCAGGCGGTCCCATGTTTGCTCTACGGATGCTCATCTCCTTGGGAGAAGAGATCTGGATTTTCCAATTTTGCGTCAAAATACTTGAACTTGAGGAAGAAAGTGGAAAATATTGAGTGCTACTTTTCATGGTGAAAACAGACTTGAAAGAGAACTCGTCCATTTTTCACTCATCCTCCTCAAGCAGCCAGTTTGCGGTGCTAGGATCCACCGAGGTAGCCCCATGATCGGGTTTGATGAGCAGGGCTAGGTTTCTTATGTGGAAGGCACATCTGTGTCATTAAATTGACCTTAACTGTTCAGCAATTGTGCCTTATGTTTGGTCTGTATCGATTGCACCGTATGTCTCAGGAAGATATACAAATACCCCCTCCAAACGGGCTTTGCTTTTGTGTTACTTTGTATTCGAGTAGGCCAATTTCCCAAAAAGTGGGTACCATATGCATTTTTAAAAATATTTTATTTATTTATTCATGAGAGAGAGACACACAGAGAAAGAGAGAGAGAGAGGCAGAGGGAGAAGCAGGCTCCATGCAGGGAGCCCAACATGGGACTCGATCCCGGGTCTCCAGGATTAGACCCTGGGCTGAAGGTGGCGCTAAACCGCTGAGCCATCCGGGCTGCCCACCATATGCATTTTGACTGCAAATTATCTGTTATTACTATTTGTTTTTGGAAAAGTGTTTTGAGTGCCTGTGGAGGGCAATGCACAAAATCATATTGACCTCCTGGGTTAGTCTGAGCACCTAAACTGGAAAAAAAAAAAAAGGAGTCTAGAGTTTGCGTTACTCATTTCTAAATCTCACATAGGGCAGAGAAGACGGGAGATCAGGCTCTTGCAGTGCAAGCACTCCTGATGGTTTGGGACTGGATCATTCTGTGTGGTGGTGGGGCTGTCCTGTGCATTGTGGGGTGTTTAGTAATGCCCTATTTGATGCCAGTAGCACCTGCCACCCTGAATCTTGACAGCTAAAACTATAAGCGTCCCAACAAAGATAACGTGGCCATGTTTAGCAAATCAAAATACTAGCACACCCAGTTAAATCTGAATTTCAGATAAAGACGGAATAATTATTTAGCATAAATATAGGCCTTGCAACATTTCTTCTGGCGCCCCTACCCGAGGAACACACATTGCCCCTGTTTGAGGAACTGCTTGCTGTTCTCATTTAATTCCTCATGAATTTACAAATGCCTCCACCGGGATCTGTGGCCTTGAGAGTGACATGAGGTTTTGCATTCTGAGACTATTCAATATGGTTTTACCTGTGTGTCTTTAGGGGAAACTGCGAGATCCAGAACAATGTGGTTGAGACGCCCACATTGTTCCCATTTATTGTTAATTACATACTTTCCACCTCATTTCATCCACAAAAGGGAGACAGTGTTAAATACTGACGTTTGCTAAACTAATCTGTTACTTGGAAAGAATGCTCTGCTTGGAGTTCTCAGATCCCCTTGAGAACCCCGCTGCTGGGGAAAAGGACTGAGCGGTCTAATTATGCTTTACCAGTTTGATGAATCTCCTCTGCAGCACTTTCTAACACCCCGCCTCGGGTTATTTCTGCTGGAGAATCTTCAGTTGCTATAAAATAAAGTGTGCTCTTCTGCCCCAGGAATCTGGTGGCCTTCATCTTCCAGCCTGTTGGTCCTAATCTAATTACCCAGTGTCAAGAGTCATTTGTTGGCAATGACATAAGCCTGTGCTGCCACTGGGTAGCTCCTCCTGATAACACCAGGCGGCAGACTCGCAGAAAAGTAAAAGGCAACATTTCGCAGATGATCTCTTGGAAGTTTTAGAGCAGATGAAAGGCTCAAATGTTGTCTATGCAGAGAATAATGCATAAAATACACAGAAAAACACGTGCAATTGATTCACATGAACTCCCAAGCATAAGGATCTGTGTCTGCTTTATTACTATTTTTTTTTTTGGAAGAACCTTTATTTCTTTGGACTTTGCACGTGGAAAGTACTCAACAATGCTCGTGGCTAAAGGGAAGTTAAAATGGAACGCTTCTACCTTTAACTGGAATCTGTTCCCTCCTACCGAGTGACTCAGGTCACACGACACACTGTGTCGTGTTTCCTTTCCACAAAACAGAACCGCCTCATCTGTGATGATGATGATGGTGATGATGGTGGTGGTGATGGTGATGGTGATGGTGGTGATGATAGTGGTGATGGTAGCGATGGAGATGATGGTGGTAACAGAGATGGCGGTGACTGTGTTGGTGATGGTGGTGGTGATGTATGATGATTATCAGGATGATGATGACGGGGATGGCGATGATGGCGATGATGGCAATGGTGGTGATGATGGTAATGGTGGCTACGGTGATGCTCATGATGATGATTTCATCTCTGTTCCCACTTATCCATTCAAAAATTTAAGAAGCTTTTTATCAGTATTCTGCTGTAAAATTGTGAGTGACCTAAGGCTTCCCCATACAGAAATCTAAAACGTTCTTAAGGGATTAAGACATTATATACACAAAAAGATAAGCAATGGCTTGATAATAAATTATTATAAACATTCATAATAACATCTATCTTATAATATAGAATAATCACTAATAATGGTATATTGTTTTATTATGAATATAAATTATGATAACTACAAATAATTGAGAAGCAGCGTTGTGGCCACAAAAGGCAAAGCCAGGTGACTTTTCTATAGTGAGTGGGACTTGCATTTGCCACGTTACCTTCTATCCCTGGAGACCGTTCTTTTGTGTGGTCTGTTCCCTGATTGGAAACCACTCTCCTCTCTGTAACTGTAATGACTTTGCCCCTTCCTCACCCTCATTTAAATCCTGTCTATCTTTGAACATGTTCCCTCAACATCTGCCTGCTGTGATTTCTGCAACCCACATGCATCTCCCTTCCCCTACGATGCTCTGTAATTGGGGTCTAGTGTGTGATTGGGTGGCTAACTTGCATGGCTACTCAGCAATTCCACAAGCGTGTGCATTATTCTATCTGATGGAACTCGTGCAAATGGGTGGCCATAAAGTCTGAAAAAGGAAAGATCTGTGCATTTTTATTTGTAACATTTCACCAGTGGATCTAAACTAATAAAGAAATTCAGCCTCAGAATAATGTTGCATAATACAGTGGAAATGGAATGAATGGAAAACTCTAATAGAAGAAATATCCCTAAAAAATGTGCCTGCTGAGTAACAACTTATTGATTCATTTCAATCATTTATTTGGGCAACTTATTCAGGCAAATTTACGCTTCCCTGTTTTTCTTTTCTTTTATTATATTGAAAATGCCAGAGGCACCTGGATGCCTCAATTGGTTGAGCATCTGTCTTCGGCTCAGGTCCTGGGATCAACCCCACATCGGGCTCCCTGCTTAGTGGAGAGCCTGCTTCTCCCTCTCCCTCTGCCTCTACTATTCCCCCTGCTTGTGCACTCTCTTTCTCTCTCTCTCTGTCAAATGAATAAATAAATTCTTAAAAAAAAAAAAAGAAACAAAATACCAGATGTTTTCAAGTTTCTTTAAAAAAAAAAAAAACAATCTCACTTAAAAATTCAAATAACACTTCTAATAGTCATGTATTGATATTTTAAAATGTGAAACTATGGTTCAAAATAAATAATGTGAAAAAAGAAGAAAAGGACAGCTAACGGCACCAAGTCATCAAGCTCACCTCTTTGAGTGATGACATGTTGAAGATGTGGTTTGAGTTAGGGGTGTCCTGCCCTGATGCTGGCCCCACACCTATGGCCCACAGTTCACCAGTAAAAGGAACACTCAGGAACGCTTTGGTGGGTGTCGTGTGTTGGTTTTGTTTGAAGGCGATGGTCAACAGTTTGCAAACCAGAGTTGGGTCTAGCGTTCGGATACCTCACCACCTTCCCGAGAAGGCCGGGCTGATGAGCAGAAAAGGCTGTGTCAGGGGGCACCCTTGATGACCTCTGCATCTCTGGTGGCTTCTGATGGTCCACACTTGTGTTCTGCAGCACAGAACATTTCCTTTCTCTGATCCGGCTAGTTTCATTCGAAATCCTGTCATTGTTCAATGCTTGAATGACGTAATGACGTTCAAGAGAATATACTCGTGCACTGGACCAGGCAGGGGGAAATTAAAGCAATTAAACAAATGAAACAAAAGTAGTGGTATTTCTGAAAAGGAGGACGCTTGTGTTGTGTGGCGTTTCATAACAAGGCAGGGGAGACAGGCCGTTCTTGCTGGGCGTAAAACCACGGGGCAAAATATGAAAATGTGCTAAAAACAAAGTGCTACTGTATAAAAATAACCATCACCACTGATTTTTGTTCTCTGAACTCTGAAAAGAGGTGATTTTTCCTGCTATGAATGCATCTGCCAGAGGTATCTCGTTCAAGTGTTGTAGCCATGCTGTGCTTTTGTAAAGTAGGAGAGGATACACTTTTAGTATTTATTATCAGGGAAATTCCCAAGATGCTCCATTAATGCTTAGAGGCTGCAAAGTGAAATATGAGCTTCTATCCTTTATTAGTTCAAATGATGATGAAAGCCATAAAATAAACCTTATTTCTAAAGATCTTTCCCTAGGTAATTTTCCTTGTGAATTAAAATATGCCATAGTGAGTATGTAAAGATGCATATTTTAAAATTAATCTCGAGTGTAAATTGAACATATATTCAAGGAGAAGTATCTTCCTCCTAAAGCTGGTGTGTCTATATTTTTCATACCAGCAATATACAGCTTAAAGTAGCAAGAATGAGTAATTAGATTTGGTTTTCTTTATAAATTACCTGACAGATTTATTGGACAGTGAGCACCTAAGCCTTATTTTCCTAACCGAAACGGAGGCTTTATTGTAAAAATAGATCACAGTGGGTAAATGCCGTACAATACAAAACTCTGTGTGTGTGTGAAACCACACTGTGACTACATCATAAGTACTTTTTGTTCATGTTGAAGAGAAACGCACGTGAAGCAGAATTCCACCCACGGGCATCTGCAGTGTGCTTTTTAATCCTATTCAGTGTTTAATACTTCGACGCTGTCATTTTGGCTTCAGGTTAAGTCCGTGGATATGGGACACCTTGACTCAACAGGAAGACTTAAATCAAAGTCCCTGTGGGCAGCACATATGGCTGTCATAGTTGATCCTTTGGAGTTGGAGCTTTTTCCAGAATATGACAGATTCTTCTAACAGATACGTTGCAACTTTATGAAGCCCGGTGCAGTGAATCAGATCACTAAGATGTTATTCCTAAAACGGAGGTAAGTTATGGTCTCATAAATTCGCTCCTGTCTTTAAGAACAGAGGGAGGAAAAAAAAAAAAGAAAAGAAGAACAGAAGGAGAGCTAGCCCTACATGTGGGCAGTTACCAGTGGGATGATTAGTGGCGGGTCCTCAGATCCCGCACCTGCCTTCAAATTGTGTCAATAACTGCATCTCCTGCCTGTTCACGGGGGTCCCGACAACTCACCCGTCTGTTCCACAGCGAAACCTCCAAATGGCTGCAAACCTCCGACCTCCGTGTTGGTCAAAGTCACTCACAAGTAAGAAGATACGTTCCAAAGACTTTATCATTTGGAAGAAAGTAAAAGCAAAATGGCACCCACCATGGAACAGGATGCCCAGTTAGGTTTGAATTTCAGGTAAACGGTGCATTCCTGGAGGGACCCACTGGCGGGTCAGCTGTGTTAGCATCTGCGGGTGTGCCACATGGGAGCGGGGGGCTCCTCTTCAAAGGCAGCGTCATAGACTCATAGACGCTTCACAGGAAGACGGAGACGACGCAAGAGCGAAAATTGCAACAGGAAAATGTGATGCAGCATTCAGTGTAATACGAGGATGGCAGTAAAAGGTCATCATAAAAGGAACCAGGTGAGGTTCACAGGAAGCATTTAACAGCTTAATAGACCCATGATACCTGGGGGGAAAGACCCAGAGAATCAGATTATTCGCTCATCGGAAGACAAGAACACATGCACACACTCGTACACGGTAGCCAAGACATTTTTGGCTGTTACGTTTTCCCCAAAGGAGGCCAAGTGTGGATCAAAAGTAGAGATTCATGACCCAATTGGAAAGAATCGTATTCTTTGATGACACTCTAATGGTCACTAGAGAAAACCAGCTTATTTTTATGTAATATAAAATATAAAATAAAAATATACAAATATATTTTTAAGTATTATATATGGCTTGTGGATATTAGTGGATTGCACTATTCTTTATATATACGACGGCTTCCCATAATCAGTCGTAGGTCCTAGAAAGTGTTTCTGGTCAGTTACCTAAAGCTGTTGCGTTTCTGTCATTTTAACTTCATGGCTTTTTTCCCCACCCTTTGGGCAAAAAAAAAAAAAAAAAAAAAAAAAGTGGTGTCTTGGATGCTGTGATGATAAATTTGTCCCTGGTCACACACTTTATTTGTGGGTGAAAAAGCACAAATTTCAAGTAGCTCTAATTGGATAGCAGTATTCAAATAGCTCCGTGCTGGAGCAATGTCCGCATCCAAGCTGATCTGAAAAACCGCGAGCCTTTAAAACACTACCTTTGAAGAATTTAATGCCCTACTAAAATGCTGACATGTACTCTTAAATCAAGATATACTATGAATTCCTATTTCTCCAGTAAAAAATGCAACTTTGAAAGAGATCTGCTGTGTATTTATTGCTCTTTAACAGATGCGGTATCCCTTCATATTATCCGGGGAAGAACCTGACAATGCTCTCCGGAGGTCTCCTGCAGGGCAGGGTCTTTAAATTCCCTCCTCTGGTTACTTTCAGCAGAGTCTGGTATAATCCCAGAATGTAGTTTATGATTCATTTCCTCATGTGGAATTCACATTTTTTCACCAAGACTCGATAGCACAAATAGAGGTATTTTGTGACTGTAATAGCTAGACCAGTGGTTCTAAACTGAGGGCTTTTTGGCCAGTAGTTGGCAATATTTGGGGACATTCTGGTATCGCATGGGTGTGGGGGTGCGACTGGCAATAACTGGGTGGGGACCATGGGTGCTGCTGAGCTTCCTAGACTGCACAGCCCAGCCCCCTCACAATGGAGAAATATCTGGTCCCGAATGTCCGGAATGCCAGGATGGAGAGTCCATGCTCTAGAACAGTCATGATGGAATTATGCTGTGGGGGTTCTGGTCTACCACTGGGACCAGCTGGGATCAGTTATCTGTTTTGATATAATCTAACTGCATTACATTCATAACCACATGATGCCCAAATAAATAATATCTTAAAAAAAAAAAAATATTATTTGGTATGGTTTTTAAGAAAAGGGACGATTGGGCAGCCCGGGTGGCTCAGCGGTTAGCGCCACCTTCAGCCCAGGGCGTGATCCTGGAGACGCGGGATCGAGTCCCATATCAGGCTCTTTGCATGGGGCCTGCTTCTGTCCCTGCCTCTCTCTCTGTGTCTCTCATGAATAAATAAATAAATAATCTAAAAAAAAGAAAAGGGATGATATTATAATTAGATGAGCTGAGCAAAACTTTTTCAAGTTGGAAGAAACTTATGTGTATTGTTGCTCTGGAAAAGCAAGCAGGTGGACAGAAAAAAGGTGAAATTACCAACAAGAGGGTGTGACGGATGAAATTAGGAGGTGGGACACTAGCAGTGATGAGCGAGATAGCCCAGGTGAGGGACGTAGGATGGGAAAGGACGCGTTTCTCTGTGAGATTGTGTTCACAACTAAAAAGAGGAAACTCACCGGGAAATCCATAGCTTAAGTATCTTTGGTAAAAAAACAAACATTAATAAAAATAAATGGATTAGCACTCCACTGAACTTGTTTAAAAGGACACAGAATATAATTGAAGAGACAGAGAGGTGAAAACCTTTACAAATCATGTTATCTACAACAGCTGAAGCACTCAATTCTGCCCCTGAAACTAATAATGCATGGTATGTTAGCAATGTTGAATTTAAATAAAAAATTTTAAAAAAGAAATGCAATAATGCAGAAACAAATGACTTCCCGATCCATTAAGGGGCTGCTGTTTTGAGGAAATAAAAGCAAAGTGAGGTAAACAGTGTCAGACAGCAAAAGAATCATCAGCATGAGAATTCATGAAACACAAGAAGGAAACAAACAGAAATTGCTTTATTGATCTCAAAACGTTAAGGACTAAGGCAGAACCGTTTTTTATCCCCCTCCTGAAAAATGAATGAAGTGGATTGATTGCTTTATTAATTGATTAGCATCTCCTGGAAGAGTCTGTAGGTTTGGAAATGGAGTATTAGGATGGAGCTTTTTTTTTTTTTTTTTTTTTTTTTAAGGATCTTATTTATTTGTTTGAGAGGAAACACATGGGGGAGGAGAGGGGTAGAAGTGGGAGAGGCGAGGAGCCCAATGTGGGGCTCGATCCCAGGACCCTGGGATCACAACCTGAGCTGAAGATAGACGTTTAACCACCTGGGCCCCCCAGGGTGGAGCCTCTTAACAGGGTCATGCTGTCAAGTCTCCTGGGGCTTCCATCCAGCGCCCAGTCTGATTCTGCGGGTCCGGGGCGGATCCTTGGTTGTGCATTGCTAACGAGCCCCCTGCTGCAGTTGGTGCTGCTCCAGCGGGAACACACCTGGAGGGCAAAGGGGCCAGAGCGTCAAGTAAGAAGCAGTGAGTCCAGGAAATGAGGGCAGCACAGCTGCACTTAGTGTGTTAATTAGCTTGTTTGTATCCTCCAGGTGATGGGCGGATAGTGAAGTGTTTATTTATTTTTTTTTTAATTTTATTTATTTATGATAGGCACACAGTGAGAGAGAGAGGCAGAGACATAGGCAGAGGGAGAAGCAGGCTTCATGCACCAGGAGCCTGACGTGGGATTCGATCCTGGGTCTCCAGGATCGCGCCCTGGGCCAAAGGCAGGCGCTAAACCGCTGCACCACCCAGGGATCCCTAAAGGAGTTAAATAATCACACTCATCTACAATTGAATGGAGCACAGGTCTGAAGACGTTAACCTGCGGGCAGAGACCCCTGTAGACGGCTTTGTAATAGTCTGGTTAACGGAGGGTGGGGGCTGAGAGTGGACAACACAATAGTGGGGAGGAGGGACAATTTTTGGGAAATTTTAGAAGTTGTAATCAGCAGAGTGTGGGGAGCTGATGGATGTGAGGAGAGAGGCGTGTGATGATGCTGGTATTTCCAGCTTGGGGGACTGATGGGTGCATGGACACAAGGGGAGCATATAGGTGCCACGTCGGTTTAGGTGGAGAGATGCTGGGTTCATGTCAGACGTGTGGAAATTCCTGAAGAAGGAGACAAGTTCGAGGAAAATAGTTGGGCATGACGGCGTCATCATGGAGAATCCGTTGGGAACGTTGAATCTCCGGGTCGACCTCGGATTGTGGAACATAATCTACCATTGAACCAATTCTAACAAGTGCACGTGGCAGGGTGGAATGTCGCTGAATGTGAAGCATCCTAGGGAGAGGCTACTACATGGGGTTTGAAGGAACGTGTAGGAGGTGGGGCAAGAGAGAAGATGTCCAAACAGAAGCTGACATGGTCGCACTGAAGGGCAGCTAAGGTAGGTGGATGTGCTTCTGTCGTTATATCTCAGTCTGGGTGATAACGATTTTTTTTTAAAGATGTATTTATTTATTTAAGAGAGAGAGAGAGCATGAGTGGGAGGGACAGAGGGAGACGACAAGACACTCTCAAGCACACTCCATGCTGATCTCATGACCCTGAGATCACAACTAAACCAAGTCAGATGCTCAACCGACTGGGCCACCCAGGTGCCCCAAGTTCAGATTTTCTTAAGGAGTCTCCAGAGTACAGATTACACGAGCACAGAGAAGCCAAATCTAGGGCAATGCAGGGCTGGGGTCTTGCACAAGAAGAGACAGGAGAATAATGAATTCGGTCTGCCGGTAAGAGGGTTGTTGAGACGGATTTGGAAGAAAACCCTACAAAATGCTTAGAGTTTGACGACTTTGGGAGTGTTTGTGGGCCACTCCTAGACCAAGTACAGGCAATGGCTTGAAGATATTTTGGGGTCAGTTCCAGACAAAGGCACTAATGCGAATGTTGCCATAAAGGGAGATACATGAATCGTTTGGTTTCCCCGCGCATATGAAAGCGATGTCTCCACTGTGCTGTAGTCCATTAACTGTGCAGTAGCACTGTGTCTAAAAATACAATGTGAGCACCTTAATTAAAAAATGTCACTGCTAAAAAAAAAAAATGCTAACTACCATCCGAGCTTTTAGCAAAGTCTTTTTGGAGGCAGAGGGTCTTGCCCAGATGTCGCGCCTGCTGAGTGATCAGGGTGGTGGCTGAAAAATAGGCAATGGAGTTTGGCTCATCCGTCATGAAAGCTTTCTCTGTAGTAGTAGGCGATGCTCTTTGATGGCATTTTACCCACAGTCGAACTCGTTTCAAGATTGGAGTCAAGTATCTTGAAACCCTGCTGTTGCTGTAACAAGTGAGTTGACGTGACCCAGGGTGAAGGTTCTGGAGAGGTATAAAGCATTCCCACCACAATATCAGGAGAGCTCAGGAATCCTTCTCCTTTCTCCACCTGCCACTCTGCATCCCGTGTCCCTGCTCTGGTGCCCCCGGCATCGGTCTGTCACTGACAGTTCTGGTCCTGCCTTTCTCAGGAAACCTCTGAAGAGCCAACACCACTGGTAAGCAGCCCACCTGGATCGGGGTTTAGTTTTCTTCTGGTGCCACGTCTTGCAAGTAGGAGCTCGGTCCACCCACTTTTGCTGGTCCTGCTCAGGATGGGATGGAGGTGGCTGTTCAAGGTGGGGGGTATTTCTGAGATAGCCAGAAATGAGGTTTGGATAGTGTTGAAAGAGAAGGACAAGTGTAGCCTCCCAATTTTCACAAACAAAACCACAGGATGAAAATTATCGGCATCAGTCAAGGCCATGTATACACATGGAGGTCAGATTCCCTGGGTTCAAATGCTAGGACCATTAATTATGAGATATGAGTCTCTGAGTGAATTAGGTAAATGCTTTGCACCTATTTTTCTTTGTCCCTAAAATGGAAATAATTATAATATCTAATATTCTTTGGTGGTTAGGATTAGATGTAATGTGATCTTCAAATGACCGGCTGTTAAACTTTTTGTTAGGGGTTACAATAACTGGCAAAAAAAAATAAATAAATTACAAAATATATATGATTATAATTAGAAAGATTCTAAAGACCCACAACAGATCCCATGGGGCTGGAATTTTATAACATCACTGCTTTTAGGGATAAAACTAAGGTACCAAGCATGATATCTAGGGCATTTTTAATTTAGGAAGGGTCTTCTTATGACACCTTCACTCAGAGCTGTGCCTTAGCACAGATATATGAAGAATTGCTTCTCGCCTATTCTAAAATGTCTAAACACGGGATCCCTGGGTGGCTTAGCAGTTTAGCGCCTGCCTTCAGCCCAGGGTGTGATCCTGGAGACCTGGGATCAAGTCCCACATCGGGCTTCCTGCATGGAGCCTGCTTCTCCCTCTGCCTGTGTCTCTGCTTCTCATTCTGTGTCTGTCATGAATGGATAAATAAAATCTTTAAAAAAAATAAAAAATAAAATAAAATGTCTAAACACGAGAAGTAATACGGTTGACCCTTGAACAATGTGAGGATTTGGGGTGTTAATCCCCCCACACAGTTTAAAATATGAATATGAGTTTTGACTCTCCCCAAAACCTAACTACTAATCACCTACAGTTGACCAGTAGCCTTAATGAGAGCATATACTGTTCATTCACAGATACTCTGTTCTGTGGAGTACATACTGAATTCTTAAAGTAAGCTAGAGAAAAAAAATCAGTAAGAAAATCATAAGGAAGAGAAAACACATTTACAAGACTGGACTGTACTTATAGAAAAAAAAAACACATATAAGTGGACCCATGCCTTTCAAGCTCATTATGTTCAAAGAACAGCTCTGTATTGCAAGTGGAAATGCACTGTTTTTATAAGAGCTGATAGAATTAAATTCAGGGGGAATAACTGAAAAATCGAGCCTGAGTTGTCATAGCAGGAAAGCACATTTTTTTTTGTTTGTTTGGAAAGTGCATTTTTAAAAACTGCCAAAAGGAAAATGTGAAGTACATCTGGAAACCTCTACTGCTCCCCAGCTGTTAACCTGTGTGTAGTCCATGGCACCTGCTGCCTGTGTAGGGTTCTCTGATCTAATGCTGGTCACTTTTTAAAAATATTTTATTTATTTATTCATGAGAGACACAGAGAGAGAGAGAGTCAGACACAGGCAGAGGGAGATATGGGACTTGATCCCAGGACCCTGGGGTCACGACCTGACTCAAAGGCAGATGCTCAACCCCTGAGCCACCCAGGTGTCCCTAATGCTGGTCATTTAAAAAAAAGTTGAATATCCTTTTATTATAAAAATCAGTGCCTATGACTTATGGAAATGTAAAAGTATGGTAAAAATATAGAAACAAAAACATAATTTTAATACCATCCAGGGATTACTACAAGTAGCAATGTAGTGAGTATCCCTGCAGATGGTCTCATTATGTATAAATGTCTTTTTACCAAAAGAGGATCATACCACCCATTCTGTTTTGAGATCTCTGTTTTTCATTCAATAATATCCACCTTTCCATTTACAGTAAATTGTACTCACTCCTTGTATTATTGAGGACATATTCAAATTCCCCCAAGTGATCCCCACGATGTGTAGAGTTGTTCTGTCTGAATCCCAAACAGGATCCCTAAATGACATCCAATCATTATATGCATAAAATTGTATAATATGTTGCATCCCTCCTCTGTTTTTTTTTTTTTTTGTTTTTTTTGACATCATCCCATTGAACCTTCAAGGTCAGTTTTTCTGCAGAACATGACGGATATATCTGGCAATTTCTTTATGCGGCTGTCTGGTTTGGATGTTTACATTTAAATTTCTATTCCATCCTTTAGAAATGGCAAGACTTAAATGTCTAAAGGGTTTCATTTCAAAGACCAGACATTTGTGCTTTTAGCATGCGAGGAAGTGGGAGAGGCAGGACACTCACCTTCGGAAAACCCACGTGAGGACTTTTTCTTGGTGGCACTATCTCACTATTCAAGGTCTCCCTATTGTCCTCCGATCATGTGAAGATTTATTGGCTGCGAATGTAATGAAGACCAATGTGTCCGATCTATTTTAATTTCTTTAATTTCTCCTTTTATTTAATTACAAAATTTATCCATCAATTTGCCTTTTATTGGCTTCCATAATTATGAGGAGCCTTGACATGCCAATGGGATGGTGTCCATGCCACATTAGCTGTCTTCTAAGGGACACACGAATATCCTTGTTATCGACTGTCTTGTTTAATTGTTTAGATTTTAGCTGCTTCGCACATATTCAGCCTGCGGAAGTTCAAATTTGAACAACCAAATTGGAGCCTTGACTTCCCACCACATAAAAATGGTTTGATGGATGGAAGGACGCACCACCAGAGGTTTACCTTAAATGTGTTTCTTTCTGCACATTTGAAAAGGCTACTTTATACACACATGAGCATTTTCAAAAATGATCATCTTGGGTTTTAAGCTAGACTTGTAACTCGTAATATGTAGGGTATAGCGATTCACAATAATGAAATCAGCACAAGCAATAACTGCCTTTTTATGACTGAGAACATCCGTCCGGCTAGATGTTGGGTGTCCATGTATGGTTGAGGCCTTCCCACATGCAAGATGCTTGCAGGGAATTCACTAATATCCTAAACATTTGCTAGAGTTTCCCCATCGCAATGGCCAACCCTACGTTGTGCCCATGATATGATTCGCTGTGAGCACAGCATCTTCTATCAGGAAGATGAGCCCACCCCAAAGACAAGGAAAACCTTTGTGCATCTCATGTCTGCTGTTTTGTTACCTTTGCCTTTCAGATGTGCAAATGCATGCTTCCTCCCCTCCTCCCTGTCCATTGGTCTTGGCACCATTTTAGGAGACTTCTAAGGAACTAGTTTTATTTGTTTTTTTTGTTGTTGTTGTTTGGTTTTGTTTTTGTTTTTGTTTTTTTACCCCAGAGATCTGGAGCGAAATGAGCTCTGGGTTGGATCAAAGGAGGGTTGAGTTGTAACACTCAGAAGATTAAATGGAGACCACTCAGTTATACAGGTGGAGTCTATGATAGAAGCCTTTAAATCTTTGGTGTCTAATACCTGTAGACCTCTGCGAGTCTGAGAGAAGTAGCTGAGACAAGTAGAGCTTTTTTTCCCCCATGGGAGCAAACAGCAATGCTTCTGCTCGGTGCAGGAATTCTCTCTACATCTAGCGTCATGACACAGACTTATCTGGAGTCTGCTCTTAGGTGTCCAACAGCAGACTGGAGGATGAGTAGGAATAAAACGATCTTTGTGGTCAAAGGCTGTGGTCTGTGGAGAGGCAGACCCATGATGTGACTGTTTCACCAAAGATGAGATGCACCGTCATGCTTTTTGGACACAGGACCATCCTGCAATGCAATAAGCTCACATGAAATCAGACCCAGAGAGAAATTCTGTCTTTCAGGGTCTGTTCTGTCTTTCTCCTCCTAGAAGACGGGCTGGTTGGGGAGCACCTGTCAGTTCTAGAAGGAATCATGTTGGGAAGGAATATCGTGGGAGGACAGGTGTCTGAGAGGCAGGGGCAAAGTTTGGGGGCAGGAAGCATTCACCAGGTGAGAGCTTCTTGAGTTGGCTTGAGCCCAGTGGATGCCCACTCTTTATACCTGCCCTCTGCTGCTCAGTATCTGCCAAGCAGATGCAATATTTGACCAGCAGAGTATCTTGCATGCTCTTTTCTGCTGAAATCTCTTTCTATTCTATACTTTAAGACTGAGGAATAGCCAGTTTCCAGGGTCCTTGGGGTCAACCCTGTCATGGGATTGTTCTTTCTTCAACAAGTTGAGGACCAGGCTGCACACAGCTACCTCTTAGCTCCCTGCGAGTGGTTCTCCTGGACACTTGAAGCATCAATGTATATTTCATTAATGACTTATCAGGACGATAATTTCCCTTTCCTCATGAGCCTGTTGGGCCAATATGTTGCCTGAAAGATCTCTTGGTGTGGGCATCGTCACAGTCCAGGCTGCTTTCTACAGAGTAGCATTCCCAGAATCCAGTGGATTCTGTTCAGCGTTGGATATGGTATATGTCCAAGTCATCTTATTTCTCCTACATTCATAGAGTTCCTGTCACCAGAGCCTGCCTTCTGATGGACAGCCCGGAGAATTGGAGCCGTGTTTCTGTCTGGGCATGGTCAATCATTCTCCACCAAAGGTCCCCAGGTCCTGACACCATGTCAGTCAAAGTTTGCCCATCAATCATTGTGAACAAGAAAGTCGCTGTTCTGGTTATGAGGGAGAAGGACCAATGGAAGGGGACAGCATGATGCCTGTTCTTTAGGAAATTAATTTTATTAGGTGCACTGTCTACCATTACAGAGAGTTGGTGGGTGGAACAGACGAGTGAAGAGGTTTTAGAAATGGCCTTGAGAAACACTGTCCGAGGTCAAAATACTCAATTTTCTCATCCATTAAATGGGGGATTAGATGACATTTTGTAGGTAAAGAGATCTTTGTGATTTTAAAATGATATGAAATTTTAATGGGCAGTGACTGCTCTATCTAGTTCTTCTCATGTCCACTGTCTAGTAGGGAACAAGCATCTTGTGGCTGCAAAATGCAAATTTGTTTCCTGAGTGTTACGTCATAAGGAGAGATAGATGGATGGATAGTTTGATAGGTAGATATGATGGATGGTGGATGGATGGACAGATAGATGATAGACATAATGGATGGATGGATGGATGGATGGATGGATGGATGGATGGACGGATGGACGGATGGATAGATGGATGGATGGATACATAGATATGATGGATGGATAGATTGATAGATGATATGATGATGAACAGATAAGTGATATATATATGATTGGTCGATGTGATGGATGGGTGGATCCATCACATCTATCACAGGATGGATGGATAGATGATAGATAAGATGGATGGGTAGATAGATAATGATAAATAGTTAATAGATATGGTGGATGGTGGACAGATAGATAGGTAGATAGATATGATGGATGCATAGACTGATAAATGATAAATAAGATGGATGGATGGATAGATATATGATAATTAGATGATAGATATGATGGATGGATAGATTAATGAATGATAGATGTGATTGATAGATGAATAGATAAAATGATAAATCAATGATACATAGATATGATGGATGGATGGATAGATAGATAGATAGATAGATAGAAGAAAGAGTTACCATTATTTCTTACTACTAACCTCTCCAAAATGTTAAAAACCTAGCTCAGAGGATGTCATTAAGAATTATGTGAAATTAAGTCCAACATGCCCCAAACTTCAAGAAGGGGAAAACTCCAAACGACAGAGACCCATCTGGAATATTATGGGAGATTAATAGGCAAACTACCTTGATTTCCATTCAACCTGTACTGAAATTAGTAGGACTTAATAAATTTCAGTGACATTTAAAGTTTTATAAGCAGTGTGCATAATTCAACACAGAGCCGTTATAAAAAACAGAACGCATAAGATTTTATTTCTTTCAGACTCACAGAGTTTATCCCACAGCGAGATTTATAATGCTTACCTCTGAAATATCGTTTGGCCAATGACAGCTTGGTGCAGTTTTTCAAAACGCATATATAGATTTGTTCTATTAAAGGAGTGTATTCTGATTCTTAGAAATGGACTCAAGACCTGCCAGCTCCAAATTTCTGTTTGGTTTCCCTTTTTAAGGGAAGATTTAAGGTCAAAATAAAGATCTTTGGAGAATTTCCCAGGCTCCTACCAAACGCGATTATCCTAATAGATAACTCCCCCCAAAACTTCCTTTGATCTTAGCGGTTTTTTTAGAGAGAATGTTCACCAATCAAGTTTAGATTTTAAAAATTTAAGAACCTGGCCCTCAAGTATTTTAATAAATCATTGTCAGGCTCATGTAGTTTAGCAATTTAATGGGTTGGAAAAAATCAATTTAAATGTTTAAAGTTTAGAGGGTTTTTTAAACTATAATTCACATACTCTAAAATTCCTTCTTTTAAAGTAACCAGTGCAGTGGCTTTTCGTATCCTCAGGGAGCTCTGCAAGCATCACCATATTTTCATCATCCCATTAGAATCGTGTATCGCTAAGCGGTACTCCTCATTCTCTCTGCTAATCTGCTTCCCGTCCCCACAGCTCTCAGCTGTGACGACCATGCATCATAAGTGAGCAAAACAGTTGAGTTCAAAGAAAATGTAAAGATGACTGGTTTGTTCAATGCGGTGTCTTGCTTATTTGGAGATGTTTTTACTCTAGGCGGGTCCCTGTGATCACCAGCTCATGCCCCCCTCTATCCCAACATTCATCCAACTTGAGAGTCCCCTTCTCTGATCCTAATGAGGGCTTCCAAGCAATTAGACCAGTTTGTCCAAAGACGTTCTCATTCTTCTGTTTGTGTAAACTGAGGAGTTGCAGAGCCTTGGCTGGGGACACCTGTCAGCTGTGCGTGGGCTGGAGAGCTTTACTCACTACCCCAACATCCCATCTGTCTACCGTAGAACCCTGGCATCCTGACCCTGTGTGACACGGGGGCTGTGAATGCCACCCTGGAGAGAGAAATATAACCAGATACTTAAACGAGCAGATACTGACATGGATGCAAAATTGCCCAATCGCACTAAGTTAAGTAGCTCAAAATACATTATTTCGTCAAAACCACCCACCATCTTTGCTACCCAGTTGTGTGAATCTCTACGGCGGGTCATACTACGCGGTGATGTCACTGTTCTACAAATCAAGAGGTCTGGGGATCTGGTAACCATGTAGGGCCTGGGATGTAGATACCTTTCTGGAAATAGGACATGTGGCTCAAAAGACCAGATACTACTATACATATAGAACCATCGAGGTGTCCTGTTTTAGTCTGATTGGGCTGCTGGAACAGACTACCACAGACGTACACAGTATGGGGCTTACAAACAACGCACATTTATTTGTCACAGTTTCAGAAGCCAAACGTCCAAGATCAAGGCACTAGCAGACTTTCTTCATTCATGGATGACCATCTTCTAGCTGGGTCCTCATATGGAGGAGAGTTCGAAGATGCTCTGTGGGGGTCCCTTTTATTAGAGAACTCATCCCATTCATGAGGCTCCACCCTCCGGACCAGATCACCTCTGAGAGCCCCAACCTCTAAATCCATCTCCTTGGGGGTTAGGATTTCCACATACGAAATTTGGAGGAACACAAACATTCAGTCCATGGAATGCTCTAAGTTACTTGCTCAGAATTACTGTTTATTTTAAATTCCTTGAGATTTTATTATCCTGTTGGGTGAAGCCATCGGGCTTCAATCATGGTGGTGTCATTTTACACCTTAAGCCCTTAAGTGCGTGTTTGAATATTTAAGGAGAGTGATCGCAACATGAACCCCCTTATTTGTCCTTTGAGGAGACCACACTGGAAATGTGGAATACGGAGGCCGACTGAATCCAAATAAATGCTTACGATCATGGTCCACATTGAGATTTCAGACATTCAGTAACATTTGGGGGAAAGAACAGAAACCCAGTAGACTGACCGTCTATAATCACAACACATTCATGAAAAAGAGAGGCTATTTTCAACAACAAAAAAACAAGTGGCTGATGGAAGCACACTCTTGTAAAGAGTGCATGCATTTTATCAAGTGTGTATGAAGACTTTGCGGCCAAGCCCTGGTGTGTCTCTTGGGAAGCTATAGGTAAAAAACAAAAACCACAAAAACAAAAACAGAACACCCTAAGTATTAATAACAATAGATTATTAATATTAAAAGGGTGATAATTCTTACTTACATTCATAATAAATTTCTTATAAATAGAATGAATATTTTATTACTTGTTAATTAAATTAATAAAATATCAACACATTGGTCATACAGTATTGATAATTTAAATACACTATTATTTACGATTAATGAAATCTCAACTGCCTTGATTATTTAGGATTAATAATCCAGGTTCTAGCCAACTAGAAAAATTACACGTGGAATTCTGTGATATGCCCACTCATTTTAATAGAATAAAAGCATCCCCATGACTTACCAAATGTATCTCTGTGCTAGGAAAATATCTCCTCTCCTATCTTGTCTGATACCGTCCAAAATAGCTAAGATAACTTGTCTTTCGACCAAAATAGTTCATTGATCCATTTGGCAAATTTTCCCCCTTAGGTGTTAGGTTATTTTTCTTACAAAATCATGAAACACAGTGCCTGAATTTCCAAAGCAAAGTGTTTTATTTTCCTTCCTAAATGGCTTGTTTTGTGGTAAGTCAATAGAAGGAGGAGTACGAATGTCGCCCAGCTGGCTTACCATAACAAATCAGACCCCAAAAGCATCACCTCGCCCCTACGTAAACAGACTCCAACAGACCTTTATCAGGCGTAATGTGTACAACAAAACAAAAACAAGTTGATTTTTTAATTACGTTGTGTTATTTTGGACTTAGGATCCACCACTGGAATCAGAATGGTGCCTCCGTAAGGCAAATGCATGCAAATCTTTCAAGAGCTATGGCTTCCCCCACCACCGAAGAGTTAGGTCACATTGACAGGTGCTCCACCCTTGGATTCTTAAGATTTTATTCTAATTCCACTAGAGTTAGGGATACAGTGTTACAGTTGTTTCAGGCGTACAATGTAAGGATTCAGCCCATACGTCACCTGGTGCTCATCACAACAGATGCACTCCTTCAGCCCCATCATCTGTATCCCCCACGCCCCTTGGTGACCACCACTGTGTTCTCCAGAGTGAAGAGTCTGTTTCTGTTTCCGCCCCCCCCCCTCCATTTTGTTCATTTATTTTGTTTCTTAAGAAACACCTGTGGGTTCTTCTGATGCGAGTTGCATCCAGGACACCAGAAAACTTTCAAGTACCACATGGAAACCACATTGCAATCCCACTAATAACTTGTTCTGCGTCCCAGAGATGGCTGGTGATTTTGGGCAGATGGCGTGGGAACAAAGCCTTTGAGTTATTTGAACGGAATAGCTTGTTCTTTGTAACAGTTCAGCCTCCTGCTTTTACATCCCAATGATGGAGATTTTTTCGATGCTTTCCAGACATTCGCTACGCAGACAGAAGAGAAAAATAATGGCAAATTCGAAATATGAGGTTTCTGGTGTTCTTTCCGTATTTGAGGAAGAGTAACTCGCAGAAAGTTTGAGATTTCTAAATTAGGCCTCTCCAAACCTAATTTGGGTAATCAGTTGTCTGTAGATAACTCACTTTATAACTTTTCCAGAAGAGCAAAGTGCACGCAGTAAACACGAGGAAGAGACGCTCTCCTGGAAATCAGTCGGCTACATCGTGTGTGATAATGTAACGTCTGCTCGTGGAAAACTGATCATGACACTTGTTGCAAACGAGCTGGATGAGATAATCTAAGAATAATACCCAATACACTTTAATATGAATAATAGATGACCCAGAGAATGAGCGCCCTTGTGTTGTGAGCCATTATTTCTTCAGGATGTAAAATTTTACTGTTTTCCGCACAGCGCGCCGGCCCGAGTTAAGGCGAGCGGCAAGGAGTGTGATTAAGTATTGATAAACGTATGCTCATGATTATGCAAATCCCGTACGGCTTTTCTTCCCTTCTGTTCATTGTGTTGCTCTACGTGGGCAGCACTAATATTCCCGGAACTGGTAAAAAAAAAAAAAAAAAAAAAAAAAGAGGGAGAGAGAGACAACTAGCAATGAATACAATGTAATCCAAAGTCACAAGTGAATAAACACACTCATTAAATAGGACAATACTCAGATTAAAAGTAGAAGGAAATCCCCATAAGGAGATAAGGCACTCAAGAGAGAGACTGTTTGAACACTTTATTCTTTTCACGAGGCAATTTTATGGATGTTCTAAACCCAAAAGTTAGGACTTAAGCAAAGTTGGAAAGCACTTCAGCTTCCAAGGACTAGAAACTTTTTTGTTGTTGGTGGTGGTTTTGGCTTAAATTTTCTGCCATGTACATCCTGTATTTTTTTTTTTCCATGATTGAATGCACAGATTTTTTTTTTTCCTTTTGAAGAATTTAAGGACGGAGCCCATGCTAGACTCTATATGCACGTTGTAAACTCTGGATTATAGATTTGTATTCTTTCCATCTTGTGTGAGACTGTCGTTGATTATACATGTTGTCTGGGCCAAGTTGGAATTTTTTTTTTTTTGCTTTTTTTTTTTTTTTTTGCCTTCTTTTTCTTTTCCGTTTTATCTCCCCATGTTCTGGTGGTTGCCAGTGATTCTTGGCGTTCCTGAGCTGCCTCCTGGACTTTTTGTTGTTGTTGTTGTTTTTGAACTTTTTTTTTTTGCAGGGGACACAGTCAAGTCCCCAACATCTAGACACCAATGTTCATGGGTCTTCATAGAGGGTCACAGACAGGATAAATGTTACAAGAGATAAGGCTCTGAGAGAGACCCTTTCTAATTTTTCACACCGTTGGGAGAAGCCCTGTGGGTCACAGATGTACCCATTGGTGAGGAGACTTGGATTCTAAGCCCAGGTTTTAAACCTCTGCTTGATTTTCTGCCTGACTGTGAAAAAATGCCTGATCCAAACCTCATTTTCTTCCTCTAGCAGAGCAGTGCCAATAGACCCTGTTCCAAGAGGTTCTTGTAACCATCAAATGAATCCACGTACAATGTAGTTGTTGCAAAGCTTGACTCATGTTCTAGGTAAGGATACTAGGACCCCTCATAATCAGTGTGGGGTCAATGATTATGGCTCACTAGTACACAGGTGAATAAGCTTTCTCAAGGCTCTAGGTTTGTGGAGATATTTCTAGGGTCACCAACTGGAGGACTCACTCTAGAAGTCCTACATCGGGGGAATAGCATCAGTCCCAGGTCTTAGCTCCAGAAGTCCTACATCAGGGGAGCAGCCTCAGTCCCAGGTCTTAGCTCCAGAAGTCCTACATTGGGGGAGCAGCCTCAGTCCCAGGTTAGTGGGGACAATTGGTCCCTGTAGAGTATGACATAGTCTATCCCTTGTTGGAGAGCTAAACACACAGTGGGTGATGTCTGAATGCTGTGCTGTGCCTTGGGCAGGACAACAGAGTGGTGATCACTATCTTATGACTGGCCTCCATCTATCATAATGTCTTACGCACAAGGGCGTTCACCTCTTACTTGTCAGGTCATAGGTATGTAGTGTAGTCCTGATCTATGTATCACCTACCTACCTACATACCCATCCACCTACCTACTTGTCTACTTACATACCTACCTACTCATCTAACCACCTACCTACTTATCTATCTATTGATCTATCCATGCATCCATCCATCCATCATACTATCCATCCATCCTTGTTGTATCACCTATTAATAATCTATTTACATCTATCTATCCATCCATCATATCTATCTATCCATCCACTCTATCTATCCATCCACCATATTTATCTATCCATCCATCCATCCATCCATCCATCCATCCATCCATTATATCTATCTATCCATCATCTTTCCATCTATCATATTTATCCATCTATCCATCAATCTATCCATCCATCACCTGTCAATCATCTATTTATATCTATCTATGTATCTATGTATCTATTATCTATCCAAATTATATGTATCTATCTACTTACCTATCCCCATATCTACGTATTCATGGGAAATCTGACTCCTAAGAAGAGAGTCAGATTTAAAAGTAAGGCCTTTGAAAAAAAATAAATTAAATAACAAAATAAAATACAATAAAAAGTAAGGCTCCTGTCCTTGCTGTTACTTTGCTCAAAATCACACTTGGTTAACTCTTGTTTCCCCTCACCCACTCTCTGGCAACATCCCATTCTCTCACCCATTTTTCTAGTGGATGGCATGCCTGGGATGGGCAGGATGGCAGCAATGTACCTGGGCTCCTCTCTCTGGCCTGAACCCCCACCACTCAGCTGTTTGAGTTCCTCAGATCTGCTCACCGGTACCTGTCATTTGGGCTCTGCAAGTGACTCCCCACCCAACCCCCCCCATATGTCAGCCTCGTAGGGCTTGCATCACAAGCAGTTCGATCACTTCTTAGATACCCTTTCTAATATCCAGACTCTCACACAGCCTTTGATTCACCTTAAAAAAAAAATTCAGTGTGTGATTTAAATACACCACGAGTTTAAGGAAAGAGATAACACAAAGCATTAAATTGTTGAATGAGAGATCTTACCCGATGTGGAGATTTATGGAGAACACCAAAGATGGGAGGAGCAGAGCACACAGGTGGAGCAGGATGAGGCCCAGGACTCTGCAGGTGATGGCTCCTCATGCTGCCCAATTCTGGCCTGGGTCATGGACGAGGTTTCTGATATAGACACATGGTACTTCCCCTTCACAGAAAGAACCTTTGGCGTCATGAACACATCTCCTCTTTGAACTCAAGTATATAGCACAGGTGACATTACCTGGGGAGCTACGTAACATAAATACACAGACGCCGGGTTCCCTTACTGCGAAGCAATCCTAACAGCTAGCTGGATCATACTAGACTGGTCCTCAGACTAAGAAGGATGAGGTCTTGCTGGCAGGTGGTTTGTCTGCCGAGGTCTGGCTGTAGGTGCAGTAACTATGGTGAGCGTCATCTCCTGCCTTCTTCTTCTCCCTACAGACCTCGCACCCCTTCACAGACGTGGCCATGGGATGGGACACCTGCTGCTCTAACCATTGACTTCCCAGGTAAGACGTCCAAGGAAGACTTTCATGGATATTCAGACATACATATGAACCCAGCACATGCACTCATTCTCAACTCACACAGCTTTAAGTCTTCCATGTCTAGGGGCACTTGGGCAGCTCAGTCGGTGATGCGTCTGCCTTCAGCTCAGGTCATGATCTCAGGGTCCTGGAATCAAGCCCACACTGGGCTCCCTGCTTCTCCCTTTACCCCTTATTCCCCACTCCAGTGCTCTCTCTCAAATAAATAAATAAAATCTTTAAAAATAAATAAATAAAACGTCCACGTCTATGAAAGTGCAGACAAAACTTAGTCCTTTGTAATCTTACCAAATATGCATGCTTTGTGCCTAGGACATAATTGAGCAAAGTTCATCATGCAAACCTGTACAAAAAACAGCTAATCCTCCCCTAAAAGGCAAGGTCTGAAACTATTATTGAAGGGAAATAGATTTCTTCGTCTCAGGAAAGCTTTAGCAGCCCATGCTAACAAACAATAAATAATAAAACACCACCCGTGGAAGCTTCCGTTATTGATTATAAATGAAAACGAATGCGCGGTTTGTCGGTGAAAACAGTATGAAAGTGCATGAAAGTGAGCCATAAGCTGTTTTAGTTTTAAAGCAGTCACGAAAGGTGGGCTGCTTCGTTTGTGTTTTCTACGCTTTCATGACTTTCGCTGCTGAGCTGTTTGATGTTTTATGGATTGTTTGATATTTGCAATTGGTAGGTGTTCAAAGGCGAAAGCAGAAGGTGATTCTGCTCTCAGTGTTTACCTTAGCACCTCTGCATCCACTTAAAGTTGATGCGTGAAAGTACATAAAACATGAAATTGTGTGTGTGTGTGTGTGTGTGTGTGTGTGTGTGTGTGTGTTTGCCACTGGATTATTTAGGGAATCTCCAGAGAAACAAGAACTCATAGGCTGTATATGTATATTTCCATAGATAATGTGTATGTGCATTTGTATGTCTATATATAATTTAATTTAGTGCATAAATTTATTATGAGGAATTGGTTTTATTATAAGGAACTGGCTCACATGATTATGGAGGATGGCACAGTGGGCCAGCAGTCCGGAGACCCCAGGGAGACCCGATGGTGCAATGTGAAGTCTGAAGGCAGTCTGCTGCACAATCTCCCCTTACTTGGAGGGGACGGAGCTCAGTCTTTTTGGTGCTAGCGGGGCCTTGAACTGATGAGACGAGCCCCACCCCACTTTGTAGAGCACGACTCTTCTTTCCTCAAAGTTCCCTGGCTTCAATGCTGATCTCATCCAGAACCTACTGGTCCAAGTTGCCACATACAGTTAACCATTACCGCAACTCCGCCATGCCTTGTATTTTTCTCAATTAACATTTATCCTTCATCATTGGGTGACGGGGTGGGTCGTACGGGTTCGGTGGTGGCCCAGAGCCTCTTCTTCAGCATTGTAAATAGAGAAAGGGGAACCAGCTTGGGTTACATGGGCTTCTCTGTTTCTGGAGCCTATTGAGGATACTGCAGGAAAACGGGGCAGGAACAATTAAAATCATGTGATTTATATGGACCCAATGGATGTCCACGTTGGTGGCCTGTAAGCTCCATTTGCAAGCCCTGCAAGAAAGACCTCCACAATTAATGTCGTCTAATGTCTCACCGAGCAGAAGGGAGAGGGAGAAAGAAAGGCCATAAAAACTGATGACTTATTTTGTTTCTTTAGACCTTACGCCTGGGACTAGGAGGCCTGTCATGGTACCCAAGCCTTGAATCAATCCGGGGGGAGATATTTCATTTAAATGACCAGGGTTCTCCTTGTTTGGCCTCCTGATCTTAGGAAACTGCCATTTCCCTCTCCGATAAATAATGTTTTGGGGATTATGAGTGTTTTATTTTGATGGTCTCTTCCCTTGGAGGAGCAGGGCGGGTGCCGGGGAGCGTCTCTTTAATGCCCAAGCTCACGACATCTGGATTTAGCTTCTAGCTTTTGAGGCATTTTGGCTTTAATTGTGTTTGGCGTTTAACGGCAAGAAACGAAGCCCAGTGACAATAAAATTCATCTACCATTGCATTCAAGAGCGAGGTGCTCCGAAAATCAATTTCAGTTAGCTAAAACATCATCAGTTGCATTAAATAGATCACTAACGATGGATTAGATTCTCCTCCTGGAAGGTCTCGTCCCAGGATGTTGTTTGGAAATGCAAATTCAGACCTTTAAGACCGTGGTCCGGACAGAACGAGTATGTCAAACCTGAGGTCCCAATTATTCAAAGTCTTGCGTTTCCAGGAGTTGGCAAATGCTTTTCATTTTTCCTACCCCTTTTCCCGCCAGAATAAAAAAATCCCTTCTCTTTGCCAATGGGTGTGTCATCCTCGCTAAGATGCATGATCACAGGCAAATTATTGACGTCTACACCTTACTTCCTTTTTCTGTGTAAATAAGGTCGCAGTACAACTGCCATGAGACTAAAATGAGGTGACACGGGCAAAACCCATAAGCGTTGCCGACACAGAGGCATCCCTCAAAGACAGTGGCTGCCGGGAGCATGTGTCCTGCCTGCTACACTCTTCTGGGCAGCGGTGGGATGAAATGAGCTCTCCCGGTGTCCAAACAAGTCAACGTGACAGGGCACATCCGGCCATTTCAAAAGGGTAGAAGCAAAAGTCCATCCCCAAAGTCTGGGAAATGTGCTCCAAAGAGAGTGTTCCATCCGGTGCTGCATGGATGCCCTAGAGGAACAGCAGAGGTTAAGGGCACAGGGTTAAGATGTCCTATGGAGTGGGACCCACCATCCACTAAGTGCAGGTGGGATGTAGGCACCATGATGGATGTTGGTTGCTCAGTGGACCCTAAATATGAGTGGTGGGATTTAGTTTGCAGGTAGTCCCCTGCCTGCAAAAGGAAGGAAGGTCAAGACTTTAAGGTCACACCAAAGGGGTGCCCAACTGCCGTGCAAATGAGTGTTGGATGATCTCTGTCTTCACTGCCCAGGGGGAAAATGAGGACTGAATGTGGGGATGCCGTGAGGTTATAACGAAGGCTGAGTGCCATTCCCTACGTCTCACCCCATTTGTGTCCACAGGCTATGACACAGCTGTCCACAATTCTTCACCCGAAGAGCAAGGATCCCAAAATTCGTCTCCCCGATGCCTCATTGGGTTACTGGGAATAGACCAGGACCGACTGCATATTGGATGCGTGAAATGTCAAGGGTCCCGCATTTGCTCCAAAATGTCTTCTCCTTGCTGAAATGGTTTAGATTTCCTGAGCCAGGAGCCCTCCTTTTCGACCCCCACTCCTGCACTTTCTAGTTGGACAGTTCTCATGCCCTAGACTTGGCTGAACTCCTGGTCCTGAGGGCGCTGGAGAAAGGCAGTCCCCATAGCAAGTGATCTGACTTTAAACCACAGGCGGCTACCCTCAAGGTCAATGTGGTCGCTCCCCCAAAGCCGTGCTGTGTTTTGCTGGGTCATTCACTCAGGGCAATCCCCTGGTGAGACTACTTGGCCTTTTGTTCTTTCTGATCAAGCCTCCAACACAACACTCCAACAACTCGGGCAGGGGTTCTTGCTCCTATTTTTATTTTTTCGTTTGTTTGAGAGAAAGAAGCAGATTCAAGGCAACGAGCCTGCCTTGCCCTATGCGTGTACATGCACCTCAAGAAAAAGTGTTCATGTGCTGCCTCTGTCCGACCTACCTAGTTCTTACCTATCTCCGTAGTCCCCTTGATGGTCTTGGATCTAACTCGAAGAACAAAATTTGCAGAATGCGTACCTAGTCATTGAGTCATGATGTGGTCATTGTATGTGCTCGCAGCTGTGGGTTGCGATGTATCAGACTAACAGCATTGCTTGATGGAAACATGAAAATTTACAATGTGCACCTGGGATGGTGGGGTGGTGGGGCGGAGGGGCTGAGTCTGGGCTCGGCATGCTGGACAAGGTGGGTGGGTTGGTCGACAGTGTGCACCTAAGGGACCAGCCCCCTTTGAAAGCTCTAGATCCCAAGGCTCACGTTGGGCTCCAGTTGTGTTGCTCGGGCATCAGTGCAGAGCTGGAGGGAAAAGTATGTCCTCAGAGGAGGAGTGGAAGGGGTCTGAAGAGCATGCTGGCCTCTATGTGTGCATATCTCGATCCTACTGTTCTTTCCCAAACTGCTCCCTCTGCTTGGACACGAGTTCTGTGCCGTCCCACCTATGCAAGGATGATGCTCCGTGGGGTGCTCCCCGATATCCCCTCCACAGACCATGTCTTCCTTCTGTGCTGTCATCCCATCAACGTCCAACACGCTGCTGCAGAATAACCACATGGAACTAAGAAACCCCATAAAGACCCTGCAAAACTGCTCTTTCAGAAATGCCCATGATGTGGGCTCCACCACACTCACCACGTGGGCTCCGTGTCCTGACATTTCTGTGTGAATGTTGGCCAGTAAGATGGTAGCTCCTGCTGCTCTCACCCAGGGCCCTCCGTGGACAAATGGCATTGTCCGTTTTCTGTCCTCTGCTTGGTTCCTGAGCTCGGCAGGAAGCAGCAGATCACCCACCTGACAGCCCCCAGCTCATTGCAGTTGTTCCTGGACGTTCTTAGAGCTCCTCTGATGGTCCTTTTGCAGCGTTCTGGATGGTTCTTTGCAGGGTTCCCGGGACAAGTCTTAGAATGAATTGTTCTTTTTTATACATTCGTCCCATATTCAATCTCATCATGTTCTACAGGCTTGCTGAAGTATCTTTTATGTCCCAGCTCCCAAATTCATATGCACTGTATTCTTTGCTTCCCCCAGGACTGTAGGCGAGTCTGAACTTACAGATCCTACAACCAACCTGCCCCTGTGGATGCATCACAGACCTGTTTAAAAAAAAAAAAAAAGGACTGTGGAGTGCCTCCTCCATCCCCCAGTCTAGTCCACCCCGTGGTCTTTCTCAGGGATGCAAAACACAATGCCACCCGCTGAGCAGGTGCACACATCAACAATCTTCAGGAATTCCTTCTGCCTCGTGTATAAGTCACATTGAATGGATCGGCATATTCTGCTCATCTTTCTGGATACGTTGGAAATCTAGACGTTTCCCATGACCGTATGTGTGTCATTCTGTTCCACATGCCCATCGGTGCTCCTACTTCTCTTTCTTTGGTCTGGGTTTGGAGGGAGCATGTGAAAACCACATCCAGGCACACCTGTCTCTCCCTGAAAGCCCTGCAATGATTTCCAGGTCCTTCTAAGTAGAGTCCTGTGTCAGAAGCCCTACAAGAGCTTCTTCCCCTTCGGATCTCCTTGCTTCCCATCTCTCTCTGCCATCTCCACTCTTGGTGGCCCGGCTGACGCTTGCCTGTGTCTCTGCGATCCCTTGAACATCACCCCCACTCATGCTCTCATCATGTCTGTTCCTCTCGTGTTCCACGCTGTGCCCTGGGGCTGACTCCCCAACTTCCTCCAAGATGTGATATGTCAAGAGGAGCCTCTGAAACTGCTCTGTGCAAAACGTGTGTCTACTGCTCCAGTCCCAGCACGGCAGTTTCCCTTTCTAGCTGTTACCATCCCCTGACAAATATTGCATATTACTTAATTTTATCCTTTTTCCCTCTCTCTAGCATCAGGGTCCCCCCAAAAAGATGGATTTTTCTCTCTCGTTGTGTCTCTCTACCTTTTTTATTCCACAACGCTCTCTCCGAAATGCTTCGAAGAACACTGGACATGTGATCAGGACTCAGTCCACACCTCCGAATAGGATCCAACGGGATTTCGAATTTGCTCTTATTTAACTCTGCACAGGAAGGAAGAGCACAAATGTGAAGGGTAAGTCGTCGAATCCCTTCTGTGACACACGCACAGGAATCGGCCTCTGCTAATCTGCTGTTACCAGAAGCTAAATAGGGGAAGCTTTTCAACTCGCTGTACAGAACACATGGTTTCTCTTCCAAGATGGTGCAAATGGTATATTTTTACTAAGATTATCACAATATTTGGTGCCCGTGCACCATTCTCACACTAGACGACAAACCAAACCGACAGAAGATGAGTCTCTGTTCCCCAGGATGACATACTTTCTAATTGTGCTTTCTCCCCAAAGGAAACTTTGGTAGCAGAAGGGTCACAGGTTCACTGTAGGGTCTTTTCAGGTCAATGGGTTCTTCTTATCCCCAAGTATTTCATTAATTAGCATGTACTCTGTGGAAGAGCGTGTGGTGACAAACACTGAGCTCTGTATTATTTATTTGGAGGGACGTGATTTGAGTCTCAGTAATAGTAAGCCATTTTGAAGCGGGTGAGTTATAGGCTTTTGTAATGCACAAGTCAACAAGGGCGGTTTCAGGCACGGCAAGATCCAGGACTTCACAGCATGCCTCTTTTCTTTCCCGTGGTTGTCACTTTTATAGAATGTCTCTTTATGCAAATGCGAGACACCTCCCTCTGTGTACTAAGCTGAGCAGAAAGGCATTTATCATGAAAAAGTCTGCAGAAAAATAGAATATACTGTACATTGTACCCAGTATTTGTGATAATACATTTATTCACGTGTCACATGAAATGCATTTGTAGTATATCCATTATTTTTATTATGGGGGGGTCCCCTTTTCATACTATTGGATTATTTTTAGGCCAATCAAATGACCACCAGGTTTATAGTTTCTACCACAGTTTATTAATGATGGACATCTGTGTGTGTGGAGGGGACAAAAATGCAATTTTGCAAGTATTCTTTTTTGTGTGTGTGTGAGTTTGGGAGTTTTAAGTACGGCACATCTTCGTGCATGTTTTTTTTTTTGTTGTTGTTGTTTTTTTAATTTATGATAGTCACACACACAGAGAGAGAGAGAGGCAGAGACACAGGCAGAGGGAGAAGCAGGCTCCATGCACCGGGAGCCCGATGTGGGATTCGATCCCGGGTCTCCAGGATCGCACCCTGGGCCAAAGGCAGGCGCTAAACTGCTGCGCCACCCAGGGATCCTTCGTGCATGTTTTTATGTGACTTTTATACAGCTACTAACTGAAGTCACTATCCTTTTTTAAAAGCAACTCCTTAATTCTAGCTGGCATTCTTCCTCTCTGGGCCATCGAAGGTTTTCAATAGAAGGGCTAAGCGTTTAATATTAAAATTTAAGCATAATGTACGAGCTGATGGAGTTAGAACCCCAAGTGCCTGGGTCTGAGAGGAGCTGAAAGAAATGCTAATAATGCAGGAGGCTAAGCCCCACCACATCGTAAAGAAAAGTCTTAAAAGCCTAGGCATTAGGATTTATAGCATATTCAAAATGTGTCCTTCCAATGCAAAATGATCATTTGTCCTCTTTAACTGTGGAAACCTTCTTCCTTTGATTATGTGCTTCTGGAGATGCCAGAACTTCTGACAAACATCCACACTGAAATAGACATCTTTGAAAATCCAATTTTGCTTAAGGATTTTTTTCTAATAAATACAGATTTTGTGCTATTGTAATATATGTCTTGGAGGTCAAAATCACCAAAGTCGAATTAATCTTATTTTTGTCTCTTTCGGGTTGAAGATTATTAGTTCACCTTCGCTCTTCATCGCTGACCTTTTGTTTATGATGTCAATGGGAAAAAAATATTTTCCCTAAGTTTAATGTGTTGGAAGAAAAAATATACCCACCATTGGATTTAATAAAAATTCTTAATATTCCTATGGTTATAATTGTTATGCTGTTTCTACATGAAGTTTTCTGAAAAGCTCAGTGGGGTCTTACTTGGGCTATGGGTGGTTGGATTTGCCGTGTGCAAAATCCAAAGAGCAAAGCAGCAAGATTAGGAAAAATTCAAAGTGACATACATTAGAATATGCTGTAGACACAAATGGAGACAAGCAGAAAAGAAGGTGGAAATCGGAAACGAAGAAAAATGCAATTATGAATTTCAAATTTTAAAAAAAAGATCAGTTACATAAAAAGATAAAAATATTACATATCCCTGAGAATACGGTAAAAATAAGATTTGTTACATTCTAAGAACAGATATTATCACCTCCTACACACATGCAAAAAAATTTTTTTTTTACAGTCAAACTAGTTGACTGACAATCGCGGGCTCACTTTACATCCCTATTGCATGTAGATAATTATATTTTGGTGATTGTTATTTTTTATCTATCCTGTTGTTTGAGCCACTATTTCTCGGTCACATTGCCTTGTGCTCACGTGCACTATCGCACACAGTGTATGCTAAATAATTATATCCCACTCTCCCGCCCCCCACCAAAAAAATGGAGAAATAAGCAAGAAATAATATCGTCTTTAGTTTCCCATGCGCTTGACCTTGTTTTTGTTTCCTGAAATGAATCTGCTTGAATAACTACATCTGTGACTAAATCTGAACTTCCGTAAACGAGATCATGAGTGCGGATGAGGCTCCTTTTTAAGGCGGGATGTGCAAAAGAAAGTTTTTCTGTTAAAAGCTGGGAGAGGAGCATGGATGGGATGCTGTTCTGTGACGCCCACCAGGTAGGAGACTCATTTCAGGCAGCTCCCCATGGAGGGCTGGAGTCGGGCAGCCGGGCTCTCAAGGACTTTGCAGACGTGGTGCTGGACCCTGGTCATCTTCACTAAGGCATCTCCATGCTGCCATCATGTCCCGTCATGTCCCCGCATGCTTTCCACCGACCACCCCATCCACTTGATGGTCTGGTTCTTACCATCGTCTCACTGCCAACATCACACTTCACCATGTTTACCAATGACCGTGTCTGACGCAATTTTGCACAGTCTACGTAGATGATTGAAATTATGGCGAAGACGGAATTGATTGGTTGAGACATAAAACCAATTTAGCTGCTGACATATCAATATGGTAAGAAGTGCTTTGTAACGCAGCCCCGGAGACCTGAAAGGAAAACTAGCAGAATAGAGCATGCGTGGCCTGGCTTCACATTTTCCATTAATTTGCCAGAATTGCCTTTCTTCCGGAGACAGACCCTGATTACATGTCGCAGGACATTGCTGGTGTGAGAGTGAAAGTTGCTTCGTCCTAGAATGAGCCAAAATAAAACGAAATGAAGACCTTTTTATTCCCATACAAGTTGGGAAAAGCTGATCCAAGCATGGCATTGTCTATAATACAAACCATTGCCTTCTTCCTTCCCTTGGATAATGGGCTTTACATTATTTTAAGAGCAAAACTTGTCTATTTGCACGTTGACTAGAAAACCAATTTGCTTTACACCGTTTGCTAAATAGTCTGAAGCAAGTGGCTCTTGCTAGGTTAGCTCATTTACTGAGCGGGAGCGTCCCTACGTCTTTGCCGGTGTCTCAGGCTTGCTGATACCTGATGGGTGATATAAATGTTCAAAAATTCCTACATGAGTGATCCCCGGGTGGCTCAGCGGTTGAGCGCCTGCCTTTGGCCCAGGGCATGATCCTGGAGTCCCGGGATCGAGTCCCATGTCAGGGTCCCGGCATGGAGCCTGCTTCTCCCTCCTCCTGTGTCTCTGCCTCTCTCTCTCTCTCTCTCTATGTCTATCATAAATAAATAAATAAATAAATAAATAAATAAATCTTTAAAAAAAAATTCCTACATGGGTCATCGTGAGTGGTGTGATAAACGTAGTACGCAAGAAAAATCACTGCTAACTCAAAATGCACCTGAACTTATGGTGTAACGTGAATAAACAGGTGTCTAGATGGCAGCATGAGTAAAAGACACAAGCGTGATTTCAGGTGCTTATACCATACTAGAAGTCATTTTCCTTTGACTTTAAGAATTTGGAGACCATAAAAAAAAAAAAAAGAAGAGTTTTGATCATGTCATTATGCCCAAAGACAAATGAGCACACTCTCTAGGGAGTTGTGAAGTGATCATGCATAGAAATACCCTGAAAACCCAGTACGTGTGATATAATTATAGTTTCTACACATTTGACCGGGGTGCATTTGTCTAGGTCCATGTAGATGGTTTTGTGAACAGTTCTTCTATATCAGGGAGTGGGGACACTGGGCGAGGCAGTACCCCCAGCTTGGAGAGGGTTGGCAGGCGGTCATCTTAAGGACTGCTCCGGGATGCTCGTTTTGACCCCGGCTCCGAGAGGTGACAGATATTTGAGTGCATGTCACACATCAGCAGCAAGAATTCACAAACAGACGACAAGGGCTGTTCAAAGAGCCACCAAGAGGTTCATTTCGGGTGGAAAAGCCAACACGCCGACTTCCAGGAAGCACTTCCACATGTTGGGAAGCAGGAGAATCAGGTTTCACATCAGCCAGTTTTGCAAATCCTGCTCAGTCTGGGTGTCTCGATGCGTATCCCTGTATATTCAGGAGATTTGGGCCCTCGCTATCCTAAAGATACCACCGAGTCATGGAAAATATAGTTCAACGCCACCGCATCGATCTTCCTTTTTGTGTTGACGTCGTCTTGCTTTGGTGAGTTTTTGTGTGTGCTTGTTTGTAGGAGATTCGGGGGGAGGGCGGGGGACAAACATGGCATTTCTCAGGTTTCATAGTTATTTAGCCAATTCTTCAGAAGCCAGAAAATACGATATTCCACCTTCTAGATTATCTTCTGAAAGTCACTTTCAGAAGAAAGAGATGGCTTCCCTAAGCAGCCACCCGTCAGAGGAAGGATCAGAGGCTCAAAGACAGCAAGAGCCACAACCAAAGGAACTAGTTGATACTGATGCTGCATGTCTAAAAAAGGAAAGACAAAGCCGTGAGCCTCGGGGCATGTCAGAATTTCCATGGCGTTCCTCTGATCGGACGCCTTTCAGCTTGTCTTCCGTCCCATACCTGGGAACAGCACTGGCGCCAAAATTGGAGACGGGGGCCCTTGTTTTGCTTCTCCCAAGTGTCACGTGGAAGACGTCTGAGATCTGCCGATGTCGTCCCTCCCTTCCTTCTCCACCGGGAGAGCTCTGCCTGTTGGCAGCCCACTGAACTGCGCGTGCACACACGTGTGATCCCTTCCACACACAGATCCCGGCTCCGAACGGTAGCTTGGCCACGTCTGAGTTCAGGCAGTGGAGACCCCTGCCACAGAAACCAGAGTCTCGCCTCCGGCCAGACTTGAGGCACAATCATTGTTATGAGCAATAAAGCTCCCACGGAGAAGCCACCCCTTGACGTGACAAATCGTGACAGGTCTACAGCTTGGCGAACGCGTGTTTCTACGAGGACAGTCTATCATTTTTAGGATGGCTTGCAACATGTCTATTGAATGACACTCTGCTTTCAGAGTTTCGGTCAAGTGCTAGGAGACACCGTCTGAATGCCTGAGGTTAAAAATAGACAGGATTTAATGATTTGGAAAGACGTCGGTTGGCCCATCCATGGATCTGTCCTGATGATGTCATGGGGCAGTCCCCAGGTGTCCTATGTCGGACTCTGAGATAATATTTGCATTGCTGCGCTCACCCTTGGTTGGATAAGCCCGTTACATGATAATCGATCATTGATTCTTTGGTAAGGCCTCCAGTTTGGTTGTTTTTTTTTTCCCTTAAAATAGATTTTTTTTCCAGTTTTAATGAGATATAGTTGACATCTATGGTATTAGTTTAAGGGATACCACATGATAATTTGATGTAAGTCGATATTGCAAACCGATCGCACGCCATGCGTTTAGTCAATATCTCAGAATTTCAAAATAATGTGAAATTATGACATTTTATTTCATTATGATAAATATTGTTACTTATCATGTATTACAGTGGACCCTTGAACAACACAGGCTTGAAGTGCATGGGTCCACTTACACACAGATTTTTTTTTGAGAAATAAAAAATAAATGTACTTTCTTGACCTTATAATTTTCTTGATCACAGTTTATTGTCTTTAGCTTTCTTTTTAAAAATATTTTATTTATTTATTCATGAAAGACATAGAGAGAGAGGCAGAGACACAGGCAGAGGGAGAAGCAGGCTCCATGCAGGGAGCCCGACGTGGAACTCGATCCCGGGTCTCCAGGGTCATGCCCTGGGCCGAAGGCAGGTGCTAAATCGCTGAGCCACCCAGGGATTCCCGCTTTCTTTTTTTCAGTAAAAATACAATATATAATTTGTATAACATTGAGATGCATGTTCACTGACTACGTTATCAGTAAATCTCTTTGGTAGTAGACTAATAGTCAAGTTTTGGGGGAGTCAAAAGTTATACATGGATTTTCAACTCCACATTGTTCAAGAGCTAAATGAATCACACTATAAATTCTATAATTATATTTATAAACATTATATTACATTATAAACAGCACGTATATTTTCTATACATCGTGTTATGTACATAATATATTAAATTTCTAACATATTTCCATTTATAATATTATAGATTACAATAAATCGGTGTTGCTTTTTAAAAATTTATTTTTTTTAGAGACAGAAAAAGAGAGTGGGGGGAGGGAGAGAGAGAATCTCAAGCAGAGGGAGATAATCCCAGACTCAGGGCTTGATGATCATGACCTGAGCCAAAGTCAAGACTTGGATATTCAACCAACTGAGCCACCCAGGTGCCCCGTGTCCCTAATTTTTGAAAGTGCCTAAGAATTCAATGAATCATGATAAACCAATGTCTGGGTCGGTGGTGTTGTGATCCAATATTTGTATGAGCTACCCTATTGCTCCCCCTTCCAAGGAGAAACCTTCCAAGAGATATTGTTCTGTCCTCCAAGGTCGAATGATTGATGCATTTCATGATACTTCTTGAAGAGTTTGAAACAAAAGCCGTGTCTCTACGGTCAAAGACTGGAAATCAGGCCGTCTGGTTAGACTGAGTGTGTCCTGCCAGGTCCTTCTGGGAGTCCCGGAGGACGACGTCTGTGATGATTACATTTGCAAACGTGTGCGCTGACCCCATGCTGAGTGCACTGTGGGTGCAGAGGGTTTCCATTTTTAATGGGGGATTTTTCAGCCTTTGAAAAAGGAGCGGTTACCCCCTGCAAAATACGGTCGGGTCGGGTCTTGTTGCGTTCGTTGCTGCAGCTGCGTTGTTAAATTCGAACAGTCCGCGTGAGTATGATGTCACCACAGTGGCTCAGTCGGGAATTTGCCAGATGTTTCCCACCCCCGCCCCAGACAGTGTCGTCCCCTATGGCTGATTGAAGTGCTTCTCTCCAATGCTGAGGTTCTCAGTGCTGTGAGAGAGAATAAGACATAAACCAATCACAACTCTGCCTTTACAGGCGCCATCCTACAGTGACCACCGTCGTAGAGAAGGTACGTAAAAAAGGGGGAAAAAATCCCAAACGCAGAACTATGGCAAAAGCATGCTTATGAAAAAAAATAAAACAAATAAATTTAAAAAATTAAAAAAAAAAAAAAGCATGCTTATGTATCTTCTGGCTGATGTGCTGGGACGTCGATTTAACAGGCCCAGCAAACTTTAAACAAAAGTTCCGCTAGAAGGAAGTGCTTTTTGTTGACTTTGCAGATGATGAATTAAGGCTTGTGTGTATGAGGTTACCCAAGTGGTAAGCTGCACAGGATACCTGGCAGGTAGGAAAATGCAACCCTGTAAGTGACCGTTCCGTCACCCGGGACTTTGGCTTGGTTCTAATTCCTGCAAACGATTTCAGCATAGTTCCCCCTGATTTTTGCACAAATATGTGCACCCCAGAGGCTCATTTGATTTTTGTACAAATACGTGCAGCCCAGAGGCTCACTTGCATCATTCTGGGCCTTGGCTTGTGTGTGAGTTCAGTATCTCACGGCCAGAGCTGATTTGTGATAGGACATGCCCGTCTCCAGTCGCTTCCCGAAGCCCTCTTGACTGCACCCCAGTAGGGAAGGTGGTCTACTCCTGCATGTTGGTGTTAACGGTTCGTGAAGAAACAGACAGCAGGTCGCTGGTTGCCAGAGGCTGGGGATGCGGGGATGGGTCAACAGGTGCAAATGTCGGTTATAGGATAAAGAAGTCCTGGGATGTCGTGGGGCCATACTTAGTAATAGTGTGCTGTGCACTGGAGACCTGCAAAGAGAATTGGTCTTCAAAGGTCCCCCGGCAAGAAAAAAAATTTGTAACTATAGCAGGTGATGGGGGTTAACCAGGAGTGCGATGATCACGTTGCGATATCCACGTATTGACTTCCTACGTTGCACACCTCAAACTAACGCAACGTTATGTGTCAGCTACATCTCAGTCAAACCGGGGGGAACCATTATGTTCTCACCCTTAACCGACTCAAGACGTACGATTGCTAAACCCAGAAAGAAATACCTAAAGTCCTGTAAATCAGTCGGAAAACTACATGTCATACATAGTCTTCACTTCTCAATAGTGTTCCCCTCTATGGGTTTATATCTTAAGTTAGCCAATATCTAAATGTTCCAAGACATTTTTTTTTAACCTGAAAAAATGTGATAAGTATTTGGAAAGTCTCTTTAAACTTCCAGGGGTTTATATAGGACAGCTTCTCTGCAGTCAAATATTTGGGTTAAAGATGAAAGCTATAACTATATATAAAGGCTTCAGATGCCTACGTGTGAGTTTCCACCCAGAAAAGGGGCATCCACTTACAATTTTTGTATCTATGTATGGGACTCTCTATTTGCGGTTGTCTTCCACAAAATTCTATTTTTTTTTAAGTAAATTCAATTTTTTTTAACACTTTATGCTCAGTGTGGAATCCACTGTGGAGCTTGAACTCATGATCCTGAGATTGATCAAGGCCTGAACCGAAGTCAAGAGTCAAGGCCTCAACCAACTGAGCCACCCAGGTGCCCCCAAATTCTGTTTGTTCACGATTGCTAGTTTAATAGGCACAACTCTGCCTCTGCGTACGTTTTTGCTTTATAACATTTACTGATTTTCAGCGTTGTTTCTGTTTTCAAAAACGTGTTTGCTCGCTTTTCGTTTTCCGTGGTTCCCACAACTTATTGGTGTTGGAGGTTTGCCCTCCCAAATATTCGGTAAATATTTAGTCTGGTTTTCTGTGCATTTATCGTTGCTTTCATGCATCGACTTATAATTATACTTATTTATACGTCGCTGTGCTATATAATAAACACCTAAATCCAATTTTGTTCTAAATCAGTAACCAAAGGCACCAGTGAAATGTAGTCAATAATATTTGAAGGGAGTGTTTGTCTCCAAGGGTATTTCTGTGGGAGAAAGAGAAACGGGGCTTGTATCAGTGGGGCAGGAAGGAAGTAAGAGGAGACGTTGTCCAGTGTGTGACACCCGAGACCTGATACAAACGATGCCTGGTTTCCACCTGCCAGCTTGCCATAATAAATTAAAAGAGAGGGCCAAGGTGCAGTGAAGCACCGTTGTGATTTCCATGCTGGTTCTTTGGGGTTTCCTTGCAAAGTTTCCTTCGTGTCACCACAGCTGAAGGCAGCAGAGGATGCGTCCGTGAGCAAGAGAGGGCATGATGAGCAGTGCTGAGCCATCTCTGACCCTAGGAAAGGGGTACTGGGAAGATAAAAGCAATCCCTTTGCAACGAATTTTTTTTATTTTTTAGAAAATAGATGTTTTCAGGCTCTGTGATGTTAAAAGATGGTCACTATTTTTATCTTTGCAAACGTACCAAGATTGCAAGTGCAGGCCAATGGGAATGTGAAGTCCTTCCGTTGAGAGTCTTGGGTTGGACTCATATCTCCAACACCTAGTATCTGTCATTTGAAACAAGTTGTTTGGCATCCCACACTGGTTTAGGAAGGGAAAGTAGGACACGCGGAGGCAAAAGGAGGGCCATGTGGTAAAATACTAAGTAAATGAGTCTCACCGTTGTCACCTGTACCTGCCGTTGCATGGTGGGGTCACCATATCCAAGTGCAGTCCAGGTATCCAGGAGGAGTTGCTCGCACCTGCAAAACGCACAGAGCAGGTGCCATAATATTTATTATGGCTGCTTATAAATGTATTTCTGGTCAAAAAATTAAAGGACTGTGCCTGGGTGGCTCAGTGGTTGAGCATCTGCCTTGGGCTCAGGGCGTGATCCTGGGGTCCTGGGATTGAGTCCCACATTGGGCTCCCTGCATGGAGCCTACTTCTCCCTCTGCCTGTGTCTCTGCTTCTCTCTCTGTGTGTGTGTCTCATGAATAAATTAATAAAATATTTTTTAAAAAAACAAAGAAAATGAAAAGACTGTGCCTTTTTCTTGTTTATATATGTGACTCCTCTCTTTCCCCCATGGTTTATAAGGCTGGGCCTGTCTCCCTTCTTGGTTAAACATGGTTATTGCTGGTGAAAGCTCCATTGAGCATCATTTGTTCAGAGGAACAACAGAATAGCACACAGGTGTGTATGAATACATATATATATAATATTTAAATATGTATGTAGGTATTTATATAACAGTATCCAGAACAATACAACAGATTGAGGGATGGAAAAACTGTCTTTCCATCCATGTACATCAAAATGTTGTTTACGTTGTTTACAATACAACAAAACCAAGCTTTGCGTTTTTAAAAATAGCTTTCTCTCTGCTTTGGCTATTTTCGTTCTCATTAATGTTGTTGAGTTGGGTAAATGCTTACCAAAGAATGAGAATGTTGTAAAACATACACAAACAAACAAGAAAAAGCCCTGCTTTCCATAAACAAACATTCTAGAGCCTGAGATTTCTTTTTAAATCTGCAACTACATTGTCTATTAATAGTTGTCTTAAAAGTTATAAGGAGTTTAAACTGCAAAACTTATGAATTAAATATGTGTTTGTGGTTTATTCTTAGGAGACAAATAGCATGAATTTCCTTGATGTATCTTTTTTTTTTCCTAAAAAGAATAAAATGAAACTTGTGCTGTATTTTAAGAGGGACATGTCTTTGAGAGATGCATTTCCAAATAATGTTTTCCACCAATTAAGGAAAATGGCAGAAATTTTTGTATCTTGAATTTTACTTCTGCACGTACAAGTTCGTCTTACAAAGTCACCTGCTTTGTAAAGTGTAAATGGCTTTTCCAGTTTTGGAGCTCAGCATTCAACATTTTGTGATGAACATAGCAGGTGAACTAGTCAGGTGTTTCTAGAGAAAGATCCTCACTATGATGGGTTCATTGGGGTCCTATATCATGCACTGCTGTTGCTCTGAATTTTTAAAAAATTTAATTTAAGTTAATTAATATATAGTATATCATTAGGTTCAAAGGTAGAGGTCAGGGATTCATCACCCAACCACAACAAAAATATGAAATCTTACTTTTTACAACAACATGGGTGGAACTGGAGGGTATTACGCTCAGTGAAATAAATTAATCAAGAAAGATAATTATCATACGATTACACACATATGTGGAATTTAAGGAACAAAACAGAGGAGCATAGGGAAAGGGAGGAAAAACAAAATAAGATAAAACCAGGGAGGGGGGCAAAGCATAAGAGACTCTTCATCACAGGAAACAACCCAAGGGTTGCTGTCACTCTGAATTTTGTTGAAATTCTGAGTTTGCTTATCAAATCAGGGGAAGATTCACGGGCCGTGGACCTCATCCAAGGAGGAGACCAGAATGAAGGATGAGTCGGGGAGGTGGGATATCTCTGACGGACTTCGCTCCTGAGTCTTTCCATTCAGCTTCTGTTTTCTACCAGTGGCCAGCAGATGCTTGTGGAGAAAACATCTCCTTGGACTCCCTGGTTGGCTGGCGACGTGAGGGCTCATCGGTTCCATGCTTCTGTGCTGTGGCTTCATCGTTTATGATTCTTGCATGGACCTTCCACAGACCAATGATGAATTCCCAAGCCTTTCTTACCAAAATTCAGTCTCCTTTGCGATTTTCTCTGCTCTGTGCAGTAATGGCCTTCCTAAGCTGATCTCAGGTTGCCTAAGTGGGGACGGTCTTTTAGCTGCTTGAACACAAATAGTCAAAAGAAAAGAAAAGAGAGAGAGAGAGAGAGCATGCACTGCTCGCATACTTCATTGTTTCAAAGTCATTCAGTTTGTCCAAGGTCAGGGGTCTGGTTGTGGCTGGAAACGCAATCACAAATCCAGACCTGTCCTTCAAGATACTGCATCTAGGAAGAATAGTAGGGAGACAAAAAAACAAAACAAAACAAAACAAAAAAACAAAACACATTGGCTTTGGGGTCATTAAGAATAGGATGAAATGATGCTCGAGTGGCTCAATGGTTGACCATCTGCCTTTGACCCAGGGTGTGACCCCGGGGTCCTGGGATCAAGTCCCACATCGGGGTCCCTGAAGGGAGCCTGCTTCTCCCTCTTCCTATTTCTCTGCCTCTCTCTTTGTGTCTCTTATGAATAAATAAATAAAATCTTTAAAAAAAAGAATGTGGGGCAGATGGATTCTATATGGATGATGCTATGGAGGATGATGGATGTGAATAGGATTCACAAATCCAACCATGAACTCTAGTTCAAACAGGATTGATTCTTTATTTGGCATTCTTCTTGTGTTGTGAGACGTGTGAATGTGTCTTGGTAATCTCTTCATGTTTTTCTGGGGCTTGGAGATAGATGGGGGCGGGGTCCAAGCAGGTGTAAACCAAGCACCGTGGAGAATCAAAGAAAGGAATGCATGAGATTATGTTTCTGCATTCTGTGAAGTCCACTGTGGCCTCAGGCACAATGAGGTCTCTACAAAGCCATTGGTGACTTCCAGCTTCCATGCTTTTGCTATTTTATTTATTTATTTATTTATTTATTTATTTATTTATTTATTATTTAGCTAGCTTTTGCTAATTTAATGCAGAAATCCACAAACTTTTTCTGTAAAGAGGCAGACAATAAATATTTTACATTCTCATGGCGATAGAGCCTCTGTCCCCCATATGCAACTCTGCTCTTGCATGAAAATGGCCACAGATAGTATGTCAATGAATGGGCACCAGCATGTCCCAATAATACTTTATTTATAAAAAAAAATGAGGCAGAGGTGGACTAGATGTCAGCCACAGGCTGTGCTTTGCCTACATCTGTTTAGACGGACATGAATGGAAATAAAAACACGCGTAATAGTGCACTACGGAATGCAGAGAAGGATCAACTTTGAGGTGCAAAAAAAAAAAAAACCCATATTGGACAGAATTGCACAGAATTACCGTTCTCCTGGAGCATGACCTACATATCCAAGCCCCTTCCCGTATTCCTCATAAACCATTCTATTGCTCTCCATTCAGAGTTTATGTTATGTAGCTCACTCTGGCATCATTTCTAAGAATTGAGGCATAATTGACAATCTGCATTATATCAGTGTCAGGCATATGAGCGTAATGATTCGGTATCTCTATACGTTGGGAAAAGATTGCCATCCGGAGTCTAGTTAACATCTGTCAGCAAACATAGCTACACAGTTTTTTTTCTTCCCGGGATGAGGATTCTTAAGATCTACACGCGTAGCAACTTTCAAATATATGGTGTAGTATTATTGACTATAGTCACCATGATATACATCACATGCCTAGGGCTTGGGTATTTTTATAACTAGAACTTTTTTCCTTTTGACCCCTTCCACTCATTTTGTCCATCCTTTGTCCCCAACCACCAATATGTTCTCACTGAGGTCTGTGTTTTATTGGTCTTTTTTTTTTTTTTTTTTTTTTTAGATTCCACATATAAGTGAGATGATATACTATTTGTCTTTCTGTGACTTATTTTCTTAGCACAACTCCTCTGAGGTCCATCTGTGTTGTCACAAATGGCACAATTTTCTTCCTTGTGAAGGCTGGAAAATATTTCATTATATGTAGAGACCACATTTTCTTTACCCATTCATCCACTGATGAACAGTTAGGTTGCTATGCAGTGATGACATGTTTTTTTTATCAAAAATGTTTAGTGTTGTTTCTTAGAAAGGTTCCAGTGGACATCCATACCATGGCTGCTCACATAATGCTAATGAAAACTTTGGGTCTTCAGTAAATGTTGGTTAGGATTACATGCAAATGACTTATCAGAGGATTCTCAAAAGATAGAAAATGGCCAGATTTGTTGGTCTTCCAGGCAACTGGAAAGAAAATATTCAGTTTTATTGATAGATAAAAATAACAGCTTCGTAGATGCAGGGAAATGCCCTGTATCTGGTGTGTGTCCAACCTCATGTCTCATTATTCTCACCCTACCCACATATGAATGTTACGTTTCCTAGAGGGCATAAACATTTTAAAGTTACAGGATTGGGGGAAAAGGAGAAAGGGACGGTGTTTATACAATAGTCACGCTGGTGATGGCGCTCATCTGAGTTTGCCTGTTTTAGAAGATGTTAGCGGTGCCAAACATTTGGAAAATCATTGAAAAATATTTCCTAACGTTCCTTATTAAGTTCTATTTAAGAAGCAAAGGAATTCTTTCGTCATTATTTTTGTGAAAAACTGAGGTATCTGTGTGAATGGGTATGTGCGTGTATGCGCGTAATTTTTTACTGTACTGATAACATAGTAATTTTCATTGTAAACGAGAGTGTCTTAAACAGATATAAATTAAATAGATAATACATTTTCTTTGGAGAGGCGTGTCTGATAAGCACGTCTTTGGATGTTGCCTACGGGCTCCTATGTTCTGAGTTTCCTGGATTTCTCTTCTTCCCGCGTGTTAGGGCAATTGAGATGAATCACCAGGATCCCCACTAGTCCCTTTATAGAACATTCATAATGGTTGGATGGGAAAGTGCTCTAGTCCCAGTGGGGGTCTCTCTAGAAACCCTCTATAAATCTCCTTCTATTCAAGAAACCAGCCATTTATCACAATAAATAAGTAAATAAGTAATCCTCTTAAGATATGTGTGTGTGTAGGGCAATGAGAACTCTATAGTGTCTGCCTTCCCATACGTATTATGTTTCTTTTTTCATTTTTCTCCTTTTCATATATAATCCCAAGGGGGTCTGTCCCTAGACCAAGAGAAGTTTACCTATTTTACCACGAAATTAAACCATTCACACGTGTAATGAGAATGAGTAAGAGTAGGAAAAAAATCTTTCTTGCTAAAATGGTGCCTTCTCTTTTGTTTCAATTAGATAGTTAATGGTATCGACGTTTTCTGTGTTGACTCCTTTTCAGGTGTGTTTTAAAGTGAATTCTGCATCCCCCTGAAGCTCAACATTGGAAACCCAAAGGTCCTCTTCGATGAACATTTATTATTAGATACACAACGGATGCACTTTCAGAACGCCTTATTTATGCCGTAGAACAATCGGCTTTCCGATGTTAATTTTAAAGACTTAGAAAGGCCCTTTATAAATTGCTTCTACAATGAATGCAGTGAAATAATTCCTCAGGGGTGGGCCAGTTCACTCTCAGTGATTTTTTTTTTTTTTTTTTTAGGGTAAGTTATAGAAGAAAGAAATGGAAACGTGAGCAGCCTGGAGTGGTATTCCATGGAGGGACATGCCCAAGGTCATATCTATGAGAATCACCAACTCGTGCTAAAGAGAGGACCGGGACTTGGTGTTTGCTGTTCACTTGTCAGAACAGTGAAATTTGGCAGAAATCCTGGGATTTCCATTACTGTATCTGTGGAGTACATTTTTATAACTTCTTACCTTCAAGACATTTCAATATTTCATTACCATATTGAACCTCAGGAAAATGATCCCATCACTTTCTTCTTAGACCATTTTATTGTTTTACTCCCACACATGCACATGCCCTATTTTTATCCTGTGAACAATGAGTTTGAAATAGGAACATTTTATTTTCAGCCACCCAAAACTTTATTCAATGCTTGCCTACGGTGGTTTCGGTTAACAGCCGTTCTAGCTCAGTGTCCATGGGTGTGAAATGCCCTTGAAGGCTAGCTGATTTTTGAAGAACATATTCCTGTCCAACTTGGATCCTTGGTCTACACTGTGCCATCCAATATGGTAGCCAACCACCACACGTGACCACACTCTAGCTACAATGAGGTACAACTGAAATACATTTATTTCAATGCAGTTAAGATACGTGACATAAAAAGAAATGAAATGAAATGAACTCAGATGTAAAGCCCAGTTCCTTGGCCACATTTGCTACGTTTCAAGTGCTTAATAGCCACATGAGGCCAAGAGCTGGCATTGGCTTCTGGAAAGCCCAGGTGACATAATATTTCTATCATTGCAATGTTGCAAACTGCTGGACAGTGTTAGTTAGAAGAAGGGGATATTTTGTGCAGAATTTGGTAGCCAAAGAGCTTTTTAGAAGTTTTTGGGGCTTTTAAATTCCCTATTGCATGTCCCAAAAGTCCAGTATTCTGCAAACCCATATGTATTATGTTTCTTTTTGGATACAGGATTTGGATCCTGTATTTCAAATGATTAGATTTCAAATGATTTGAATAATCATTTGAAAGACATGAAAGACCAGAGTAGCACAGGACACCGATCTTTGTGCTGACTTTCGGAATGCGCGATGTGGACGGGTGGTTTCCTCTGTGGAACAAAGATGGTAGAAATCAAAGCAGGAAACCAGCAGAGAAATCTACTCCCTGTAAAGACAGCAGGTGGATGACATGAATCTTAACACTGTAAAATCTTTTCAAATGAACTTGTTTTCCATTTGACGGCACCTGTTAATCACCTGTATTAGCTTTCTGAGCCTTCTGTAACAAATGATCACAACCTGAGTGGCTTAAAGAAACTCAGAAGTTGATTCTCCATCAGTTCTGGGGGCCAGAAGTCTGAGATCAAAGTGTGGGCATGGCCAATTCCTTCTGGGGGCTCCTGGGCTCTCCCCAGCTTGTGATCCTCGGCATTCCCTGCTTTTGGCTCCATGTCATGTGTTTCCATGATCTCATGGCCTTTTTCCTCTGTGTTTGTCTGTATCCAAATCTCATTGTCCTTATAGGGACACACCAGTCAGCCAATGAGGATCCATGCTGACTCACAATGACCGCACATGAACTTGAATTTATCTGCAAAGACCCTATTTCCAAATTAGGCCACTTTCTGAGATATTGAGGTTTGGGACTTGAACATCTCTTTCTTGGGTGGGGGGGGACACAATTCAAGCCATAAGTATTCCTCAGCTTTCCAGTTAGACAGTGAGTATGAGTTTATAATGATTGTTGAATTGAAGGAACCAGAATCATTTGAAAGACATGAAAGGCCAGAAACTCTTGACATCTACATTTTACACCTTAAATGAAATATCTGGCTGCATCCTCTGGGGGATGTATTATTGGCCACCTCATTCTGAAAGGTGGTCATGGGTGTTAGATGTCTTTTGTTTTTGACCTCCCCAGCTGAAGCCTAATTGCAAGTGAGATAGGATGGATTCAGTCTACACAGTCATAAAATTCAAGTAACTGCCCTGAAGGACTATTTGATAGCCTTAGATGGTGAACACATGATCTAACCTCTATGTGGATGTCACACAGAGGAAAGACACAGAGAATAAATTTTACAGCTCTCGCTGTGGGCTGAGGAGTCTGACGGAGCTGCTGAAGACAAATCCATTGATAGCTGCTATTTTTATAGACTTCAACAAAATGCGCTGGAATGTAGGGTTGTTGCACAGAATCCCTGGTTTCTTTGAGGAGAAGGAGAAGCTAAGCGCTCAGGGGACATGGGAGAGTCTGGTCCAGTGAAGCAAATCCAGGACCATGGTAAGAGAGAGTGAGATCCCTAAAGGCAGGATTCAGAAAATCAGAACCTGAGGCTTCTAAGTTCAAATTCACACTTGGATGGGTCTATTGATTTAATTTCTGTTTTTATACACGTCATCTGGTTTAGTTTTCTGGGGCGGCCATAACAAAGTACCACAGACTGGTTGGCTGACAATAATAGAAATGTATTGTCTCTCTCTGGTCCGGAGGCGAGAAGTCTGAAATCAAGGTATCAATGCCAATCTTGGCATCCCTTGGCTTAGAGAGATACATCGCTCCCATCTCTGCCCTCAGCTTCGCATGGACTTCCTGTCTCTGTCTCCACATGGCCCTGTTCTCCTAAGGACACCAGTCATCTAGGATTAAGGACCCATCTTCCTCCAGGATGGTTTCATCCTTAATTAATTAAAGCTGCTAAGATCCTATTTTCAAATACAGTCACATTCTAATATACCAAGAGCTAGAACTCAAGTATATCTTTTTTTTTGCCAGGGGCAGGGTTTGGGGGAAGACACAGTTCAACCAGTAACACCCTCCATATAAAATAATCTGGTAAAATCATTTTTGATTTTTTGTACCTTTGAGTTTCACTCTCTCAAACATGCCAGGCCCTATTCATGACTCTGTTTTTCAGAAATATCCATACAACTTAATGACCAATTAATGACTAATCACTTCCTGCCTATTTGTTTTATTGTTTGGTATAGAATGAAAACTTTTTTAAAAGGAAAAAGCTATTCTTATAGGAGATTTACACTCCCCTCAACTCTAAAAGCCCTTAGTTATTAAAGAAAGGTGGGCTGAGCAACCACTTCTTTAAAGCAGTCTGCTGTATGCTGCAGAAAATACAATGCAATATCCTACGGTTTGTTCATTCACGGCCCCCTAATGAGATTGGAGGATACTTTCTCTTGTATTTCATGAGAAACACATTCTTAAATGGCAAATTGTTTTTATAAGTGCAGAGCAAGCACTCCGTAGGACAATTCTCAAACGGGCACGATCTCCTACTTCTTCTTTCTGCCATTCTGCTATCTGATGTCTTATGTGCTCCAACTGGGTTCTCTGGACATCTGCTTGCCCCTAGTTTCTCCTCAAAGGATGTGGTCATCGTTCCCAGGAAGACAAGAGCTTCCTCCTCAGTCAGTGCATCCAGAGGGAAAGTAGATTCTTTGCATCTCTGCTGAGCTCTCCAAAGTCAATGGTTTTCCTTATTTTGAGTTTGAAATGGGTTTTTACTGTACTGTTGGCAAATACCTACCTCGGGGATAAACGCAGTGAAGGACCCCTACGTTTATGTTTTGTTATCAAGAACCTGATACCTTGGGAAGATGGTCACATGTAGCATTGTATGATGGGAGACACCGGAAGGAAGACAGAGTTCTGACCCAGAAGGTGGTATGAGCACAGAGGGATCATGCATGGACATGATCGTGTATGTGCATCAAAGTTCTGAGCATCTTGCCAGTGACATGTTTATGAATTGACAACAGAATCCATGAATGGTGAGCCCAGAAGGTATCAGTCAGTCTTCCATTGAATACAGTCAGGTGTATACATACCTGCAATGGACACCAGGGGTTCCCCGCCTGCTGATTGCAGCAGGGTGGCCACATTATGCCAGCACCAAAACCTACATCTCCAGATTTGGATATCTGCTTCCGTAAGATATGTTGGTAAAATGGCGGGTCAGCCACTGATCAAGACATTGCTACACACCTCTCCATGGTTTTGTATATCATTTTGGAGTTTTTAGGCTAGTTTCCAGAGAGAGAGAGTTTGCTGCTTATAGGGAATAGCCCAGGGTGAAATTGGATTTACCAAGGAGCACTACCACCCATTCCTTCTACTTTCTAGGTATTGTCTAGGCTTATGTCATCAAGATAAGAGCTTTCTTTGAAAGGGGCCATTTATCAGAAAGAAACCCCACAGGTGAATCCATCATCCTCCATTCTCTATTTCAATGTGAATCTATAGACTGTGGCTGAACCTGTGCTCCTGGCATGTGAGGTTATTGTTTAGCTCTTGGGCTCCAGTGAATTTAAATAAGATGGGGCACCAGCAATGCTCAAATGAGGGATTATTACAACCCCCATGCAGCAAGTCTTGCTCCGCTATGATGTCTTCTGTCTCATGCCTGCAGGTTCATTTTGTCTCCATGATTTATGACATAGAATGTTCCAAGAACATGTTTCTGAGTAGGCACCACCATATGTGACCAGTAGAAAAGCAGGGGGAGTTTCGATGAGGTAGTAAGAAGGGAAACAGAAATATAATGGAAAATAAAGGCAAGAATAAAAAAAAATTTGTAATTGAAGTGTGAAGAATGTAATGCATGTCACAAATATGGATGAGATGAGTCTTTTGATCACAGAGAGAATGGGAATGGCCGGGAGTGACACAGGCAACAGGCAATGATTCCTGTGCTCATTTATTGATTCCTATTCTTCTTCGGGAGGTGCACATCAGAAGACCATTTATTAGGCTTTAATTACAAGAGTAAATAACCCTAATGTGGCAAGAGAAAGAGCAAATAGCCAAGGGCCAAGAGTCTGGTTTTGGAGGAATGATCCTGAACCTGAATATCTCAAACAGAAATGCCATGCTCATCATTGCTACAGCCTTTGGCAACCCAAATCCCTGTGCTTTTGCTCATGGTGAGGAGCATCCTTAGCACTCGCCAGTCTCAGAAGCCAGGTCTTTCCATGCTGCTGATTGAGGAAGATCAGTCTTCTAAAGAAGACTGAGCTGGATTGAAGATGCCCCACGATGTGTGATGCAAGCAGGGGAGACTGTAGGCTTTTCAGTATGAGTTGAGTATTAGGTCATTACATTCAATTTATGGCACTTACCAGCCTTTCCGAGCTCGTAGAAGTGTCACTGTGGAAGCTGAGCGTTAACTTTGAAGGTGGAAGGGGAGTATTTTATGGAGAGTAATTACAACTTGTAAAATCTGAACCCATCGACCCACTCAACCCCATGACCCGGAGAAATGTCAAGCACAGTGTCCTCTGGTTTCGTTTCTGGGAGCAGTCAGGCTGATGGCTCTGCTGTGAACTTTGGATCTTACCTTGATGGCAAGGCCGGGCCATTTCAGAAAGTCAATGAGAAGTTCAGTAAGAATCAGCGTCATGGTTCCCAACACCAGTTAAGAGACTCGTGAGTTTTACTTTCTGGCGCACAGCTATACACTCAATCTTTAAACCGAACACATGATACTCACATAAAGCCATGAAGTTGTTGCAAATGAATTTGCAAGTTACAAACAGAGATTCTAGAAACCTTTACAGGTAGGACAGTGGATGAACATGTGAGATAGTATACGAACATGTTTCTGAGGTCATAAATGTGAAGACGAGAACGGTGATATATTGGAATAAAATATAATGTGGGACCATATGATAGAGTATAATGCAATATGTAATATAACATACAACATATAATAATTATGGCACAGCAGGGTATATAATATAATATAATATTAATATAATATGACACAATATATTCAATTGTATTTCTAAATGCATACTTCTAGGCAATAAAAGAATAAGATAGACAAAATTCCCAGCACTCACCATTAGTGACATAAGACCCAATAAGCAATAGATATATCACGTGATTGACTTATATAGGATGCCAACAGGTGATCAGTGCTGTAGAAAAGAGAGGAGCAGAATGGAATAAGGGGATTTGGGAGTGCAGAGGGTGCAGGCTGCTGTCATGTGAAATAGGGGCCACCTACAATTCTTTGTGCCCCCAGGAGGTATTGTGGATGAGCCTCAGAACCACGATGCTCAGAAAAAGAACCCAGACACCAGAAGCCATGTGTTGTATGACTCTGTTTATAGGAAAAGTGCAGAACGGGCAAATCCATGGAAACAGAACGCCCACCATTTTGTTTTCTACCAATGAGATTAGATCAAGTTTATGACATTAGGAGGAGGAGATGTAAAATCAGTATCTTTGTTTGAAGATAAGCCACACTTTGCAGCTAAGTCTGTTTCTTAGAATGCTGATGGCGGAGGCAGCCATACTTATTCACGTTGGCTTTTGTTGCTTGTGGTTTCAGTGTCACATCTAAAAAAAAATTTGCTGAGACCAATGTGCAGGAACTTTATCCCATGAAGTGTAGTTTTCTCAGAGTTTTATGGTTTTGAGTCTTTTGTTTAAATCTAAATGCCTTTCAGGGATGATTGGAATAGTACTGAGCCATGAGGAAGGAAGATGTCCTGCCATTTGAGATGACATGGATGGACCTAGAGGTCAAGAAAGTCCTCAATCCCTAGACTCACTATCCCATGGGTAGGCTAATGTACAGACAAAGGAAAATACTGTCTTTGGTCAGAGCAAACTCAAGAATGTCTTGCCCCTGCCTGAGTGCGGAGACCCGCCTTGTGTGTGGACCAGCCATGCAACAAATGTGCACCAATGATGTTTGCCCAGGGCCGCTACGCAAACGAATAAACAAAGAGAAAGTCACGATTTGACTTGAGCCACTTGAGTCTAAGCAGTTTGGCAAGTTTCTTGTGTCACAGTTTGTCCATGAGAGGCTCCATTGTCTTAGAATCTCTCCCCGAAATTGTTCAACGCTCCATTTTGAGCGCTATTTTTATTTTGCTTTCTCATGGCTACGGGGCATCTAGAGTTCTGGATAAAGTAGGGAAACACACCTCAGAATCGCCGAGGGCACCAGGGGGCATAGGACGGGAGACTGGTTGGAGCCCCCAGGTGAAGGCACATGGATGCTTGGCCAAGATTGATGAAAGGGTGGAAGGCAGAGAACACAGGTGAGAGGGAACCATCTAAAGCTTTGGGGCTGGGAGGGACATAATCAAAATGGAGTTTTAGTATCAGACAAGGCAAAAGTGTGGGTTTCTTTCTCCATTCTCAAGAAAAGCCCGAGACCAAACTCACCACAGAAGAAACATGACATTATCACAATGACGTTTGATTTATGAGTCTGAAGTCTCAGCAGTCACAGGAAAGTATCTTCATATTCAAATAAATAATTTAAAAAAACGCAAATAAATAATAAAATTTTACTGAAAGAAATTGTATGTGGAAATACGGTGTTTTCCTCTTTCCCCTTCTGTTTGTTCGTTCATTCCAACCTCTCCTGCCTCCTTTCTTTTTCTTTTCTTTTTTTTTTTTTTTTTTTAAGGGTGAAGGGTGGTGGGCAGAGAGTAAGGGTAAAAGGAGTTCAAATAAATCTCAAAAGCGTTCCGCGAAAAGTTGAAAGGTTGCGAGTCCCTTGATGCCTGGTTCCCATTACCAACACAGGCACTTCAAAGTGAAAGAAAAGGAAATCCAGATTGGATGCCTCCCAGAAGATTCGATTTAGATGCATTACTATTTCAAGGTTTGTCTTCAGAGGAGTGAGATGTGACCATCAGCACACACGTCACCCGCCGTTTATTAATACGTGATGGATTGCTTATCTTGCCCCTTTGAAAAATGCAGCGCCAAAATGCTTTTTCGCTTTTGCCCCTGCGTGGAATTTTAAAATCTTTGCAGAGAGCACAAGGTATTGACAAATGCATTTCTCTTAAGAAATAATAAGTTAGCTAGGTAAGCACTGTACAAAGTGGCTACATATATATTATTTTTATCATAAGAGCCTGGTGAGATAAGTGAGCAGAACGTTGGGTTTTAGGTCAGAAAAATGACACATTTTAAATTAATTCGACCCACCTAAATTTTGAGAAATACGGAATGACAATGCAGAGATCAGTAACCAGGGTTATTTTCATCACACTGCAGAGGGTATTATTAACTCATTCAAGCACAGGGATTCCTTATGATTTTTTGTTGCTGTTGGGGGTTTTATTTTGGATTATATGTGGTTTCTCTTCTCCTGCTCCATGATTCTCATTGGAATAGTGGTTGGTTCTGTTTTCCCTCCTCTATCTGTAAAGCTCTAATTAAAAAGAGCTTAGTTAATCAAAGACTTTCTTTCTGCTATTGTGTACCAATTGCAAATTAATTAGGCAAAAGGAGATTTCTGATATAAAGTGGGATCAAAATACAATAGTTTCCGTTAGTTGGGAAGGCGCTTAGCAGGGCCGATAGCTCGCCACAGCCGCGGGGAGGGCCATCCCTGGGGGTCCCTCGACTTATCGCCTAGTGCCGACCCGCAAACCAGTATTGTGTACTCATGGTCACCACCACGTTGTGAGCCTCCATTTAATTTTTTAGAGTCACTAGAGCACTATATAAGTTTACAGTCTAGGAAAATTAGACTTTACCCACTGCAGAGTCTTAAACTTTAATATGCAAGCAAATCACGTGGTGATGTTGCTCGCGTGCAGATCCCAAGTCAGCAAAGGTAGGCGCAGGACGTTGTGCATTTTCCTCTCCGAGCTCTTAGGGATGCTGACCCTGCCTTCCAAGGACCATGCTTGGGGGAGCGAGATTCTTTGCTAAACGCCCCTCACTGAACACTAGGGATTTTCATCGCCCGACCACATGGTGTACAGGCAACCACCTTTAAGCATTGCTTGACTGTAGAGCACCTCTACTAACTCTCTGTCCCTTCCCAATCTGGCTCATCGCTCTGACTCTCAGATATTGATAAGCCTGCTCGGTGTGATTCTAATGACGAGATCCGTAGGCCGGCCGGTGCCAACACGTCCTGCGGAAAGTGTCTTTTTGACATGGCTATCTCTACCTCTTATCTCTCTACAGATATTCTGGGCCTTTTTTCCCCCCTATTAACTTCCACATAGTCTATGCAAAAGAGATGAGCAGCTTTCAACCACTTTGTTTTTCTGGTGATAGTAGGGAACGATGATATGAATACATAAGATCTCCTCTTGAAGGAGGATTTTTTTCTGGTGAGACTCACCCATCTCTAACATGCATCTCTAGCTTCTTGGCTGAAATAAGAATCATTCCTTTTTTACGTGTCTCAGAACGCACTTTGAATACAGATGCCGATTCAACCACCTGGACTCCAGAAAACGTAGGTTCATCTCCTTTGCATTGGAAACTGTGCACTTCCTGTTAATATCTTTGCTATTCTCGGAGCCCACCTTCTTGTTTCAAGAGGTCCCAAGGATCTTTATTTTTTAAGCTGTAAATGCTAGAAATCTAGAAACTGTTTGTTTTAGAATGAAATTTCCTCTAGAGATGCTCATTTTCTCCTATAATGTGTGATCTTGCAGTATATCCTCACATTGCTAATCATTGTGAGCTCTTGCTAATCGCACTTGCTTTGACCATTGTCATGCAGCTGTCTTCCCCAAAAAGGAGGGCTGTGGTTCCCATTATGAAGACGTAGCCTCACAAATGGTGGTGGCCCAAAGGCACACCCAAAGACAGTCATGTTTTGCCCGTGTCCATCTAGCTAGTGTATCTGTCCTTAACGCTACAATAATCCGATTTTTTTCCCTCTTTTTGATCTACGACTGCATACAACACTGTGAAATCCAACTTTCCATGATGGTGGGAGTGCCCTTCATCAGGGCTGCCCATTGTGATGCTGCTCTCTGCCTGTGGCTATTCTACACTTACCATGTGGCTGGGGCAACAAGAGGAAATAATTTGATTTTTTTTATGCCAAAAAAGAGCCATACGTGAAATTTACCATCTTAACTATCTCTAAGTGCACAGTCAGCAGTTTTCAGTATATTTGCACTGCTGTGCAGTAGACTCCCAAACATTTTCATCTTGCAAAACCCAACTCTATACCCATTAAATGCATTCTTATTCCCTTCCTCCAGCCCCCAGCTTGCATCTGTGGGTGCGACTCCTCTGGGAGCCTCATATAAGTGGAATCATACAGTATTTGTCCTTTAGTGACTGGCTTTTGCCACTGAGCACCATATCCCCAAGGTTCATCGACGTCTTGGCAGGTGTCAGAACATCCTTCCTTTCCAAGGCTCCATCAAATTCCATTCCAAGTCCATGGATGGACTACGTTTTGTTCATCCGTTGATGGTTGCTCATAAGTTTGACCACTGTGGCTAATGCTGCTCTAGAGTATGAGCAAACAACTATATTTTTGAGTTCCTGCCCTCAGTTCCTGAGAGTATGTACAGAAGAATTATTGGATCATATGGTAAATCTACATTTAATCTTCTGAGGCACCACCAAACTGTTTTCATAGGTGCTGCACCATTTTACTTTGCCACGGGGATCTGAATATTTTATTCTAATTAAATGTAAATAGCCACGTGTAGCTGATGGCCATCCTACTGGACAGCATAGTCTTAGTGAGTGAAATAAAAGTTATTTTCACTGATTACGTACAGATAAACAGAAAATAGAGATTGAGACCTGTGATGATTACAGTCATAATCATGACATATTTTACTTTAAAAATATTTGGACCAATGATCGGTGTTCTGTTTTGCACTTAAAAATTATCTTTTAGAAAAGCTATCTTGAAGTTCTAGGAGTCTGAGTATAAAAATGTTATGATTTGAGTAAACTAATACTGACCACTAAGGTAAAATTTGTGCTGGTATCATCTTGAATTCAGTATAGAGATGGGTATCCTGGCCCTACTGTTTGCAAGACCACTACAGGTGAAGCCGTATGCAAGAATGTGTGCAAAAGTCCAGAGGGTACACCGTGTGTTGAGGACTCACTGTTCCACAGGAATTGGGGAAGTTTGGGAGACTCGGGATGGTAGATGAAAGTATCCCAGGGATCAGAAAGATCTCACCATACAGGTTACTATGGCTGCAAATACCACACCGACTATGCTAACAAAACACCACATGCTTATGGGCTCTGGCAACAGGAATGCAGTTCTGGAGACCAGAGTCTGAGATCAAAATGGGTAAGATCCAGTGAGTTCAGGTGAGACAAGGCCATGCTCCCTCCGGAGGCTTTGGGGAGCAGGTCCTTCATGCCTCTTCCAGCTTCTTGGGGCTCCAGGCATCCCTGGACTTGTAATCGCACCCCTCCCATCTCTGCCTCCATCCTCTTGTGACTTCTCCTCTGTGTCCGTCTCCTCTTCTTTCTCTTCCAAGGACTCCTGTCACTGGATTCAGGGCCACCCTCACCCAGGATGAGCTCATCCTGAGATCTTCTATTAATTACGCCTGCAAACAACTTTTTTCTAAAGAAGATCCCATTCACATGTTCTGAGGGATAATATATGGACATATTCTTTTGAGAGACACAGCTGTACCCACTGAACTTACCTCTGCAACCTTCTCTTGACTGCAGCCACCGCGCACTTGTCGACTCCAGAGGTGGGGGATTGAACTCCGTGTTATGATGGTGTGTTTTAAAGTCACATAGAAGAAGAATATTTAATTCAGGAGACAATTGTGTGGCCTGTTTTGAAAATACAGCCTGCCACACCTGTGAGCATCTCAATATTTGACGTCTGTCCAAAGCAAGTCCATTGGCCTGACCTGCTAACAGGAGGCATGGCACTGCCTCTGCTTTTTATTAAGGTTGACATTTTCTGACTACATTCAAAGTGAGCAGAAACAGCTATGGCTTGCCTCCTTTTGGGCACTCCTCTGCTTGGAGGTAAAAATATGCTATTGATTTTCTAACACACTGTGTTTTCTAATTGAAGTGAAATGATCAGTTCTTACCTATTAATGGATATTTCTGGTTCTTAGTGAGTGATTTAGCATCTTCACAGGTGAAATATAAGCACATATACACATTATCCTTCCATCAGTCCATCCATTTGTATTTCTGTTCATCCATCTATCTGCCCATCAGTCGGTCTATCCATCCACCCACCCACCCATCTATCCATTTACCCATGAATCCATCTATTCATCCATTCACCCACCCAACCACATCCATTCATCCATGCATCCATGCATCCATCCATCCAACCACATCCACCCACCCACCCATCTACCCATCCATCCACTCATCCATCATCTGTCCATCCATCCACCCATCCGTCCACCCATTTGTCCATCTATCCATCCATCCATCCATCTACTCACCCATCTATCCATCCATCAATCCATCTATCCATCCATCCATCCATCCATCCATCCATCCATCTGTCCATCCATCCACCCATCAATCCATCTATTCATCCATTCATCCATCCACCGACCCACCCATCCATCCATTCATTAATCATCTGTACCTCCATCCACCCACCACCCATCTATCCATTTACCCATGAATCCATCTGTTCATGCATTCACCCACCCAACCACATCCATTCATCCACCCATCCATCCATCCATCCAACCACATCCATCCATCCACCCATCCATCATCTGTCCATCCATCCACCCATTTGTCCATCCCTGTCCATCCATCCATCTACCCACCCATCCATCCATCTATCCATCCATCAATCCATATATTCAGCCATTCATCCATCCACTGACCCACCCATCCATCCATCCATCCATTAATCATGTGTACCTCCATCCACCCACCCACCCACCCATCTATCCATCCATCAATCCATCCACTCATCCATCCACATCCATCCATCCACCTACCCATCCATTCGCCCATCCATTTATGCATTCCAGTATGTTTACTCACACACACATGGAAAGAGATTGACAATGCTTCCCACCCTGATAAATTTGTTTCAAGAGGTTTCTTTCTGCATTTTTCAAGTGCTTATTTCAATGCTGATATGATGGAGAATTTGACATAGCATAATTGACTTGAAGGTCATTGCCACATTTTAATAATATATTGAAGAGAAGTCATCCAGCTGATCAAACAGCAGTAACACCCATGTAAGAGGGAAAATAATCCCCTGTGAAAATAAACCCGTACGGAGAGCTCTCTTTTGTGAGTCCTCTGCATTCAAATTGGTTTTGTGTGAGCAAAGACAAACATGGCTGGCCTTTCACTAACACAGCGATGCTTCAGAAATCATGACCCTTGTCGTAAATGACCTAACAAATATTACCAGGAATGAGATGATCCTCAATCAGAATGCAAATTCCTCCAGACGGTACTACCTGCAAGAGCCCTTACTTTCATATTTGCTCTGTTTTGTTAGTGTGTGGATTGAGGAATTCTCTTGACAATACCACCCAACTCAAGGCATGCGATTGTTTTCTTGTTCTTATGGTAACCTCTTTCAGGACAAAGAGAACATTAAATCTATGGTGGACAGAGGTGTGTAGAGGTAGCCCAGTGAGTTCTCCTCAAGTGTATGCAGATGTAGGGAGATAAAGGGACCTCAGCTGACGCTATTCAAATTAATTCCTAAGGTATGCCATACAGGATTGTGTATAGCTTTGTTAGTTTGCTAGGGCTGCTGTAACAATGTACCACAAACTGGGTGCCATAAACACCAGAGATTTATTCTCTGCCAGTTCTGGAGGCTGGGAGTCTGAGATCCAGATGTCAGCAAGGCTGGTTCCTCCTTCTGGAGGCCCTCAAGGGCTATCCATTCCAGGACCCTTTCCCAGCTTCTGGTGGCTTCCTGGCAATCTTTGGTGTTGCTTGGCCTCTACAAATATCCCCCTCCCCCCCACGCTCCCAATCTCTGACCTCATCTCCACATAGTATTCTGTGCATGTACCTGCCTATGTCTACATTTCCTGCCTCTTAAGGACACTGGCCATATTGGAATAGGAGTCACCCCTATTCTAGGATGACTTCATCTTAACCTAACCAATCACATTCAGATCTAAGACTCTATTTCCAAATAAGGTCACATGCACAGGTATCGCAGTCAGGACTTTGAAATATCTTTTTGGAGGCATCAGGGTTCTCATTTGCTCAGTCAAGGCCAATCAATGGTGCTCTTGTGATGGTCTTTGAATGAGTTGATGGTTATTCTTTGCTTATCCTTTGGAACCAGGATACTCCAGGCTGATGGACTGATGAACCTAGAAGCATCCTCTCAAATCTCCTCACTCTGTGAGTGACTGAGAACCAACTGGTCCTTCCTTCCTTTTTGTGTTTTGTTTTGTTTTTGGGTTTTGGGGGAGAGGGGGAGAGAGTGGGACAGTACAAGGAGAGGGGCAGAGGGAGAAGGAGAGAGAATGTTTAAGCGGGCTCCATGCTCAATGCGAAGCCTGTCATGGGGCTCAATCTCAAGACCTTGAGAGCATGACCTGAGCCGAAATCAAGCATCAGATGCTTAACCAAATGAGCCACCTAGTCACCCTTGGTACTTCCTTTGTATGGCCAGGGTGCCGGAGTTGATACAGAAGGAAAAACAATGAAGCTTCTCTCATCATCCTTTCCTCAAAAACATACCTACTGTCCACCCAGGCTCTGAAATATCCATAACCAGAAGAGACATCATGCTCACAGAGATGAGACTGAAAGCAGCTCAGTTAGTAATGTCAGCAGCCCAACACGAAATAGAATCACAACCGAGATCCTGAGGAATGCACAAAGCCCACACCAAGGATGTATCTGAGCTTCCGCAGACTTTATAAACATGACTTCAAACGTGCGGTTTTTACAAATGCGGAGCTCCGTGCAGCACTGAACCCATGGGTGTGGCTGTGCAATGTGGTGGTGAACACTGATGTGGGCTGCACGTGACCTTCTTCTGGAAGTTCCCTGCACATGGAGGTCCATGCAGTAAGCACATTTTGCTCACATTTATGCAGGAAGTGTTGAAGCTCAGAAAATGGCTGGGCACAGATGTAAGCTACTTGCCTCATTGCTTTGTTTGGATTCTCTCCTCCCTGTTTACCTGGAGCCCTTGTCCCACTGAGCAAATTCTTTCTCTCCCAGTGCATTTATTAACCTTCCATAGAAGTTAGCAGGTCATTATTCTATTAGTATCAGGACTTGCAGCCTGAGCTTCCCGCCTCCTGGCAACATGAATCACCACTGAACTCAAGGCAGTCTGCCCTGCTTTTCCTACTGATAATGCACATCACTGAGTTTGACAATGACTCTCCTTTTTTACATTTTATACTTATTTGAATTGGGCGTTCTCACGCAGTGCATCTTCACACAGCTCCATTTTGAGAATAATCAGCAAAATTGTCAACGTGGCAAAACAATTCTTGCTAAAGAATAGGGTGTTTCAGACCTATTTGACTGATTGCTGTCTTAATCGAAGGGTTTGGTTTTTCAACGATGCCCTCAGCAAACCCAGAGTACTGAACAGAGAATGTATTGGCATGAAAGATGAGCAGCTTCTTCCATCAAGAGCTTCCTAGCAGATGCTAACGGAGGACTGTTAACTGCAGAACCACACAGGTGTTAAGGCGCCGCATTTAAATAAATCACATGACTATTTTACATGCCCTGAGCAGTTCCATGTTCTCCTAACTGCTCCACTTCACAGCATCTCCCTACACCCCTTTCACACAACCCTGCATTATTAAACTTCTGTGTGTGCATTGTGGATTCACTTGTGTCCCCCAAAGAATGACGCCCTAATGCCTGGTACCTGTGAATGTGAACTTTTTTTTTCAATTTTTAAAAATGTAAATTCAATTAATTAACATATTAGTTTCAGAGGTAGAGTTTAGTGATTCATTAATTACATTATCACATCCAGTGCTCATCACATCACCCGGTTAACTTGTCCCCTACCGCCCTCCAGTGACCCCATTTTTTTCCTAGAGTTGAGTCTCTTATAATTTTATTCCTTCTGTTTTAATTTTTTTTTATTTTTCCCTCCCTTCCCCTATGCTTCTCTGTTTTTTTTTTCTTAAATTCCACATATGAATGAGATCATGTAATTGTCTTTCTCTGAGTGACTTATTTCACTTGACATAACACCTTCTAGTTCCATCCATGTTGTTTCAAATGGTAAGATTTCATCCTTTTTGATGGCTAAGTAATATTCCATTATCTTCTTTATCCACTCACTGGTTGATGGACAGCTGGGCTCTTTCCATAGTTTACTATTGTAGACGTTGCTGCTATAAACATTTTTGGAAATAGAATCTTAGGAGATGTAATCAATATAAGATGAGCTCATCACGGACATCCTGAATTTCTGGAAAATTGATCTTGAGTTGTGTGTCAAATTAAAATGTATCATATATGAATACAAGTGTTAGGATTATTTGTGTGCCTAATACATAATAAGTAATTGGAACTGCGAAGAACTGGTGTTGTAGTTTTACTTCCAAACCTTGAAGAAAAATATATATTTCCTATAGTAGGTTGATATTACAATTTAAGACTCTATGATGATAAAATTTAGTTAATTCTTTATCATGTACATCAGTGGAAGTATAGGTTATGTAGATAGAATCTTAGATTAGTAATAGAAAAGTAGTTGGCAAATATACATATGTATATGTATCACATGATATATATTAATATAAATATCACTCCACACACATGTTTTATAGAAATATATATAAAATACATGGATAATGCACCACAGATATATATTTATATGTGTATGTATATGTAGCATACCATGCAAGGAATATATATATAATTATATATATAATTATAATTATAATATATATAAATATATAAATATATGTATAATTTGTCTCAGCACAGAGTAATAGATGTATTTATAAATTTTATTATACATTATATATAATATATAGTATAATCATTGTTTATCATATATTATATAATATATATTATAATCATTGTATGTCATCATTATATACTGATCATTTTATATGATCAAATATTATATATTATATTTTAACATGGGATGAGACAAATAATTTTATTTCCTAAAACAATGTCTTATAATTTAAAAGTAACAATATCTTATTTCAGTTATTGTTTATTTTATTTTATTTTTTAAAGATTTTATTTATTTATTCATGAGAGACACAGAAAGAAAGAGAGGCAGAAACACAGACAGAGGGAGAAGCAGGCTCCATGCGGGGAGCCCGATGTGGGACTCGATCCTGTGATTCACGCCCTGAGCCGAAGGCAGGCACCAAACTGCTGACCCACCCAGAGATCCCCTTGTTTTTTTTTTTTTTTTCCAAAGATTTTTGTTTTTAAACCATCTCCACACTGAAGATGAGACTGGAACCCAAAACTCTGAGATCAAGAGCCACATGCTCCACCTACCAAGCCATCTCAGTTATTTTTACAGCATATCTTTAATTAATCTTTTTAATTTTAGAATCATGTGCAACTATAAGAGTGAATATGGAGGGATTCCTTTGTCCCCTTGGCCCAGTGCCTAACATCTCTGACATCTTGCTGCCATCTATTGATTGCTCCTTCTCAGCTTGAGATCTTCCTGGTTCTTGATGTGATTAGGATTTTTGGTTGCAAGCTAGGCATTGTGGACATCATGATAATGAGACTCTGGGTCTTTGTTAACCCTTATGTCTTAGCAATATCATGACATGGGGGTTGAGGTGGCGTCTAGTTCCTGCCAGGGGGTATATAAGTCCGGGTTGCCTATTCAGCCCCCACTGACATGTGAGGGAGAAGAGCCACTTGTCACTGGTGCTTGGACATGGAGACACCTGCCACCCATTAGCCTCCTGGGTGGGAGGGTTGGGAATGCATCCTTGCTGCTTCCTACATGGTGTCTGCTCACATTGGGGTGGGAGAGTCTTCATTACTTCTGGCTGGTGGTTTAATTCTTGACACTCCATTAAACTTTTTAACTCAGAAATGGATTCAAAGTTACTAGTATTTTCAGAAGTTCTCTGCCAACTTCCTTAGGGAAGGTCTCACACCCCTTGGATGGAACACAAGGGTCAATGACCTTCTTGGGAAAACAAGATTTTCTGAGGCCCTGGAGTGGCACACTTGTGTCTTTTCCATGTCTCCCCCTTCTCTTCTGAGAAGTAGCTGAGTAACAAAGCTCCTCCGTGAGCTCTCACAAAGTTTCCACAATCAACATGCTGCATGCCCTAGTAGCAAGCCTTTCCTTCCAGGGCTATTTCTTATTCTTGAGTCTCACATTATATTGATTTATAAAGACTCTCATCTTCTAATATTCTATCCTCCAACTTGTAAAGAGTCTGTGTGAGGGCCAATGTTTCCTGCTAAGACTGTTGTAGAGGCAAATACATCATTTCAGTGTGTTCACTTCATCCCACTGGCTTGCAGAAAATGTAACTTCTCTCTTAGTTCCTTAGTGGGAAGAAAACAAAATGAACCAAGCTCATTCATCGGCAAGAGTTTTGGGGCACTGAAGGAGGGCAAAACAAAGATTTATTGAACAATATATATGTTTTCTCATCTAAAATATTCACATTTTTGTACTTGTCATTTTTTAATGACTAACCCTCCATATTTCAAAAGAAATCAACCACTTGAGGAAACTTTTGTAAAGAAAATCAGGATGTTATAAAAACCACAAATCACATATAATCACACCAATGTAGAATTAGCAGTGTGAACCATCCGGTCTATTCATTTTCACTGTCTGTGTCTTTCAGTATCTCCCTCTGTCTACTTACGTGCAGCAGGCAGAAGGACATCTTGGGATAGGTAGACATTTACTTGAAATAATGAAACATAATCACTGATCTGTTGAAATAGAATTCTTCTTCACTTAAAAAAATACATATATAGATATATATGTATAGTTTCATATAAATATATATGTATATGCATTTATAATATATAAATATTTACATTATTTAATATATTACATACAATACACAATGTATTAAATATATTTAAAATAATAAAAAGTATGTAACATATATATGTCCAGAAACAATAATCTTTAAACACAGTGGGGATTGGGATGTGATCATATGATTTAGAGCCTCTCCACTGGCTTGGAAAGTGAATTTGTAGGTTTGGATACAACACCCATGTACCTTTTCCTAAGGTAGGACAAAATTTTTTTAATTAAATTCAATTAATGAACCTCCAGGACAGCATTAGTTTCAGATGCAGTTTTCAATAATTCACCAGTTGGGTGTAACACCCAGTGCTCATCAAATATTATTTTAAAAATAATACATATATGCAAATTCAGGAGTACCCAGTGAGTCCATCCTGAATCTAGTTTGATTATTAACTATGCACACTTATGCACGTGTTTGAACTAATGAGCTTCCCACTGTGCATGGAAATTATGCACATCGTCCTGAACTTAAACACATACTACGCACACACTTGCATATACACACACACTACAGATTTCCTTTCATATTATCTCAATGTGGCAGAGTCTGGCATTAACACACTCCTTTCATAACAAGAAAATGTTCTCTATTTACGGGGTCCCTGGGTGCACAGAATGGTGTCCATGTCCTAGTATCTGTTGAAGCCGGGTGTGATCCTGTGAAGTTCCAGTGCATAGGATGTGCAAGGAAGTAAGGCAGTCCTCCCCCTCTTTCTTGCCCTGAGAGAGCAAATTCTCTTCTCTCTGGCTGGACTGTGGCCATTGTGGTAAGCCTCCTTGGATTTTCAGACAAAAGCAATATCTAAGAATAGAAACATAAGATGAAAATATCCTAAATCCTTCACGCCCTGGAGCCATCATTAAACCTACCTGCACAAGACAGGACATCTCCATTTTCACAGGCTTTATTTTGAATCAGTTCCCAGAGCCAGGCTTGGATCCTAACTAATTCACTCAACACCTATTTTTTCTTTTTTTAGTGAACTTTGTAGTAAGATTATTTATTGAGTTCTGGGTTCCCCTAAATTCCATTTTCATGACTAATTTCCCCTTAATGAGTTTCGTTTACCCTGAATCTCCTTCCCATTGCCTTGTCCTAAAAGCTTATCTTAGTCCTGCATTGATTTACAATAACTTTTTGAAATGCCGCTTTGTTTCTTTGGGCAAAGAAATTGCCGTTGGTCTCCCTTATCATATACCAAGACCGAGATTCTAAAAGTACTTATCGGCGTTGCATAGATAATGTTTCATAAGTAGCAAGAGGGTACATGTACCTGTGCAGTTATCCTGTGGCTTTGAGGTGAAACCCTCTATTTTTCACCAAATCCAAGAAGTCTTTAAGACCCTAAATGGGCTTAGAAATAGTCATATCCTTTCCTTGGGGTTTCCCTGAAGTTTTATTTATAATTCTAGTATGGCTCTTATTTCAACTTCTCTTACAACATTAGTGGACCTTACCTGTCTATCCTACTCATTCAGATGTTGTTAATGACAGAATTAAGGTTTTGTTCATCCTTTTAACTCCTGGGTACTACACGTGCTGTTATACAGATGGGTTTTTACTTGGGAGCTACGTGGCTTTCCATCCTTTGAAGACGGATAATTGTGTGCTTATTATATTTGTCCAGGAAGAACCTGTGGTTTTTATTTGTTTGATAAAGTTGCTTGAGATAAAAAGAATTTAAGAGATGGACCTTTCCACATAGTACGTGGTCAATAAATATCAGCTAAATGAAAATAAAATCAGCTAAATGTAAGTTAGTTGATGAAGAGGAAGTAAAAGTGTAGATGTGTGTAGAGATACCTTTTGGGGTTTCTTCATATACTTTTCCTACTTATTCTAAAATGTACATGGATATTGAGCCATCCATGAGGGTTTAGCAGCTTTATGCAGGTATGTTCCTACAATGCCTGACCTTCCATATTTTACTTCCTTCTAGGGTTTGTCCATCTAGGGAGACGTACCTAGAGGTGCCTGATGAACAGGAGACAGAACCCAAAGGATAAATGGGTACATGATTCCCCCATCTGCCATGAGCATCTGCAGCTCTGAAATATACCTCATAGAGCCCCTGTTGATTGGTGAACTTCTTGCAGCTTCTTTATTTTTTGCACTAAATTTTTAAATCTTTACTTAGGTATAATTGATGCACAAAAATTGCACACGTTTCTTGATGAGTTTGGACACAGGTGGACACCCATGATACCATCACCACTATCAAGGTACTAAAAATGTCCACCACCTCCAAAAGATTCCTGGTTTTCTCTTTTTTTTTCAGTGTATGTGGTAAGAGCATTTAACATGAGATTTATCATCTTCACTCATTTCAAAGTGCACAATACCATACTGTTAACTACAGACACTGTGTTGTATATCAAATCTCTAGAATGTGTTCATCTTACATAACAGAAACTTTCTCTATCGGAGGATTTAATATCCAAAGAATATTATACAACTCAATTGCAAAAGAACAAATAACTTGATTTAAAAATGGGCTAAAAGGGGCACCTGGGTGGCTCAGTGATTGAGCGTCTGCCTTTGGCTCAGGTCATGACCCCGGGGTCCTGGGATCGAGTCCCACATCGGGCTCCCTGCTTCTCCCTCTGCCCGTGTCTCTCTGCCTCTCTCTGGGTCTCTCGTGAATAAATAAGTAAAATCTTTAAAAAAATAAAAATGGGCAAAAACTTAAATATGAATTTCTCCAAAAACAACAGAATGACCAGTAGGTACATGAAAAGATGTTCAAAATCACCAATCACCATGGAAATGCAAATGAAAAGCTCGGTGAGATATAAACTCATACCAGTTGGAGTGGCTATTATTTTTCTTAAGGGTAACAATTGCTGTCCAGGGTGTGCAGAAATTGGAACCCATTTACACTGTTGATGGGAAGGTACATGGTGCAGCCACTATGGAAACAATATGGAGGTTCTCAAAAAAGCTAGAAGTAGAACTATCACGTGATCCAACAACTCCACTTCTGGGTTAATATCCTGAAATCAGGATGTTGGAGAGATCTCTGCACCCCCAGTCCATTGCATCGTCGCTCACAGTAGCAAAGCATGGAGACAACCCAAGTGTGCATCGATGAGTGAGTGGATGAAGAAAATGGGGTTTACACATACAATGGAATACCGTTCAGCCTTCAGAAAGGCTGTTAATCGATCTTCTTGCCATCCATCTTCCCCTTGCTAGTCTCTCATTGTTCCCTGGAATCACATTACCGAGCAAACCGTCTACAGGAATTCCAGAACCATGGGGATGCACCGTTGTAGAACTTCCTCACGACGTCTACACAGTCCTATGCTCTGTGTGATACGTGAATGTGATCTGTCCTTCAGAGGATGTACTGCTGCAAATCACATGGAGATTGTGCATGGATGGGTGCATTTCTCTGAACAACACCCTCTCTGGGTATGGACTTGTGCACAGTGAAAAGTCAGTCAATGTGAGTGTAAAGAGATGACAAAAATTCAATAGGGCTGTTTAAAGAGCCGGGGGGACCTGAAAATCCATTTCTCTGTAGCAATTACCCCAACCTGCCATCTACAAAACAAATTAACTTGCTTCTGGGATCTCAAAAGAAAAAAAAAATCGTACGGTACTTATGTGCCATTAAACAATATTTTCTGCCTCCCATTTTTCCCCCAGAAAAATATCTGGGGAAATATTTATGCTTGAAATACAGTGTGTTATCTGCCCTCTTAAAGACACTGTCCACAGAAAATTCTTGGACGTTAGTCTACAAAATAATGCAGAAGAGAGATAGATCCCTCCTAAAAAGACCGTGTGGCCCTTGAGGCTGCAATTAGAACCCAGATTAAACCTGTCGACACCAAGGTGTCCAGTGTTTGGATAAGTCATGAATGCTCTACGCTCTCATTTCTTTTTCTTTTCTTTTTTTTTACGCTCTCATGTCTTGATGAATGAGGAAGGTTTGCTGTTTCCATATTAGGTGAGCTAAGAAAGTCAATATACTGTGACGCACGGAACACGGTTTTCCTATGTAAATCATAAGCTCTTATTTTGGGGAGAAAGGGAAAAGTAATGTGGCCACAGGAAGTTTTGATGACTGCACACTTGTGTGCAGAAAATGACCACATTCTACTCCAGAAAATTGAAGATTGAATAGAAGATGGAAATAGAGATTTCTAGTTACTCATTACTTTTCTGTTTTTTTTTTTAAATTTAAATGCAATTAGCCAAAAACAGAAAACAAAAAAATAAAAATAAAATAAAAAAATAAAAATAAAAAATAAATTTTAAAAAATGCAATTAGCCAACACAAAAGACATCCTCGGTTTCACATGTAATGTGCAATCATTTACCTGTTGTGTATAACTTTTAAACTATCACCTGGTTTCACAGGTGTAAATAAAAGCCTGCGTCTGCGTCACCCTCCATCCTGGCTGGTAATCACCTGTGCTCTCTGAAATGAGATAGGGAAAGAGAAGTATAACCAACATGATGAACATGAGGGCATGTGGCTTGGGGCAGCGTGTCCTACTTGACCTTGACCTTCCATGCCGCCATATTTAACATCATTGGGGAAACCAGTGCACGCGTCTGAAACCATTAGGAGGCAATGTGATAGCTTCCTTCTGTGTGCAAAAACTTAGTCAAATAATGCGATGTGACATCACACTGGGCAAGAGTTTTAAATTAGCCATTACTACATTAGATACACCTTAAAAAGATACTCAACTCCCAGAAACCACGTATTTATGAAAATCCATGAATAGTCATCAGATAAAGCAGCACTGTGTGAAATGCCTCAATAGTTCAAAGACCTTAGGTATTTTGAGAGATTCACAAGTTGCTAGAAATGTTAGTGATGTTGACGGTGTGTCTATAAAATACATGATGTTAATGTATGTAGAATACTGTCTGCATCAAGTGCTAGAAACTGAATGATGTGATGTTTATAAGATGCATTCAAGTGATTTATCTCATTAAAAAAAAAAAAAAGAGCCCTGAAATTTCCTCTTTGTTTATTTTCTCACTAAATGGTGCATTGATATGGACCAACCTGAGATTTCAGGTGATGCATTGCGGGCGGCGTCCTGGTTTCCCCAAGAGCAAAGCCATCCTTCCTTGCTGGGTCTTCAATCTTGAAATCAAGCGTAATGATGGAGCTCAGACATGGCTGACTTGCCCTGTTTTAAATTTAGACGCCGTGAGGAATTAAATGGGCAAACGAACATGTGGAGGGTGATTTTTATTAATTGGGTAATTTCTAATTACTTCTCTCAGCCATGTGTTCATTTCGAACAAAGATCGGGTAACTAATCGTTAGGTGGTTTCCAGATCAGAGACCGCTGACGGCGGAGGTCACCGTGACGATGCGTTCTGCAGGACGCTGCTACCCCCGGGACTGGGACGGGGATGGTCCAGGTATGTGGCTGCTGGCGCCCAGTTTCCCCAACTTTGAGCTGTTGGGGAAATGTCAGCTTCATTTTCGGACTATTTTCTGTATGTTTTCAATGTAGAATTCTATTCCTTCCTTCCTTCCTTCCTTCCTTCCTTCCTTCCTTCCTTCCTTCCTTCCTTTCTCTTTCTTTCTTTTTTCTTTCTTTCTTTCTTTCTTTCTTTCTTTCTTTCTTTCTTTCTTTCTTTCTTTCTTTCTTTCTTTCTTTCTTTCTCATGGAAACTCATGTGGCTCATGCCTTAGTTGTGAAGGACTCCCGTCTCTGCACTTCAGTTTATAAAAACTTCATTGTGTCCTCGGCCCTCCGTAGCTCCACAAGTATCTGTGAGTCTCACATCACTCGGGGGGCCCTCTTGATGTTACCATGGGAATGAGGGTCTCTCACTTCTTCCCACATCCGAAACCAGAAGTGGAAACCCAGGGCTTGTATTTTCTAGTGCATCCCATCTCAATAGGCACGGAGTGTGTGGCATTTTGTGTCCACCCAGAACCCACACCTTCAGGTTTCGACGAGAAATGAGAATTCCTATGCGAGTGTTTTTGGTAAGAGAGGGATGGGAGGAAAGGGCAGTAAAGAGCAGAGAGTGAGCGGTACTGAGATGGAAGGAACCAGGCAGGGACACGAGGTCATCACTTAAGCCGTTCAAGACACGAGTCTTTGAACTACAGCCAAGCTGGGGTGCACTTGAAGATGCGCATCCCGTGTTGACTTAAGAAAGCAAACACCACATCCACAATCATGCAAGAGCTCCACGCCTTCCCCCACCAAGGCCCGCTGCTGCCCACGACCTTGAACATGCTGCCTACATCCACAGCATGCTTTTCCACTCTACAACGGGCTTGGTGGTGATAGCACCTGCCCACCTCTCCGCGTGGACATGGACACCAGCAAGTGCAAATCACAAAGTCCTTGGATGATGCTAAGTGGCCGTGCGGTCTGTTCTCATTGCCATAGAACGGGCATTGGCAGACAGTTTCCCAATCTCCGCCCTTGGGACATTTCTGCCGTGCTGTCGAATTCGATGACCAAAGCCATGTCAGTTGCAGAAAGCTTCTTGGTTTTACTGTGCACAGACCTCTGCCCTCGCCGACATGTCCCACAAAACGAGGCCACCTGCAGTTGAGTTCTCTGTCAACTGCAACAATAGGGGTTGGTTGGCTCACATCTGCTGGCTCCCATGCCCTGGAGCTTTCCCGCAGCTAGAGAGGTGCTCTTGATGTGTCCCAATATTTCACCCTTGCTCCCTGCACAAGCTCAGTCCACCGTGCCCCCAGAGGGCTGCACTCGGGATCATGTTGGGTGATGAAAGCAGTGGACAGCGGCTCAGCGACTGTTGGATGTTGCCATGAGCTGCCCTGGGCCGGCCCATTGGCTGGGCTCTGCCCTTGACCCCAGCAGATGCAGGGTCTGTGCTTCCTGGGGCCGTAGCCGGTCCCTGATGCCCTTGACATGCAGCAGCAAGCGAGCACCACCCACTCCATTCTGACCCTTTAACACCTCTCTGAATTTCTACTGGAGGCATCACACTGCCGGCGGCCCGGGACTGCGGGCATTACACAAGGGCACCTTCCAGAGATGCTGACTATCTGGTCAAGTCAAGGGTCTCAGAAAAGAAACTGAAGCATCAAAGCCTGTGCAAGGGAGGAACACGGTGGTGGGGGCAGAGGGGGGACAAAGACAGATGAGAATTTTTAAAGAACCACATTTCTGGAAATGTCCACATTATCTCCAATTTTTGTGTATAAACACTTGAAACTTAGACATATAGTGATATTTTCAGATGGTTCCTTAAAAATTTTTATTCTCTTTGACCTCCTAGTTCTGCCTTTGATAAATTTTCAATGACTGCATCAAGATTTCAGGCTAATCATTGATTATCTATAGCTACCTACACTTATACATACACATTCATTTATCTACGCCTCCATCCATGTCAATACCCATAGCCTGTCTACCCCTAGAGGTCTGTAGCATGTATCTGTAAGTAATCATTGGTTTTAGACCTGCCCCATATATAGACACATAGACATGTAATATCAACAATTAGCCTGTGATATGGAAACTATGCATGTGTGTACGTGCACGTGTGTATATGTATATGCACACTTGTGCATATATGTATATATGCGATCAACGATTCACCTTCAATTCCTCATCAGAAGCCATGGTATTACTCTTACACTTTTAGATTCTTTGCTTAGGTTTTGGGAAGGACCAACCTGCTTTTTTTCACATGCATTGTTTTGGCTCTTTGTGGGTAGGATGTATGATTATGGCTAATGCTCCCGCTAGGGTCGCTTATAGGGTCTTATCTGTTATTTGTGTGGCATATGTTGTGTTGTGTTGAGTTACCTCTCTGTGCGATAAACCCCTATATACATCTATACCTGTTAGGGCAATGCTTTAAAAAGAAGTAAGCGAGGCGTTACTGCTTCCCTATCTTTGCCTGGGCTCATAAGATAAAACCAAACGTGTGTTTTTATGTGATGTCCTGTTAGGTGAGCTGAGAAAGGGCACTGTGGATCTCTAAGAGTTAGAGTCCAGCGCTGCAAAGTACATTCATGGAAATTAACAAAATTAAGAAGGGAGCATTAAATTCTGTCGGGAAAAGGAAGGGCCTGGGAAATTCGCAGGCCCAAGGGAGAGAGCTTCAGGTGTCTTTCCTGGCAGAGATGCATCCAGCAAATTCCGATTTTCACTTCTGGAAGCTGGTGAGGTGCCGTCTCCCAGCTGGGATGCAGTGAGGCTCCGGTGACGTCTCTAAAGCGATATGTGTTCAGTTAGCAATGGGATTATTACACAGTTTTATGAATTCAGGTTTTCGGAGCACCGAGTTAGCAGAAAATTGGAAATCAAGATGAAAGTTGTCATGCTGTGTTCATTTGGATGACTACCAAACAGAAACCGGCAAAACAGTCATAGAGTACAGGTACTCCCCACATGAGTAGCTGTGAATAAAACACCCCTGTTATGTGTGCAGAAGATGCAGATGCAGTTTTGATAGTCGGTAACGAATGATTATCAGTTTTGAAAAGGGGCGTTTGAAAGCCATGGGTTCCCTACAGGCCAAAATATCAAACACACCACAAGGAAATATCACACAGTCCCTATATGTCCATCTGTGCCACTGATGTGTGCTTCCCAGAGATCTTTCTTCCTATAATAACCACGCCTTCAACCTCATACTTTTATAGACTTTAGACTTTCCCCCACTTTTTTTTTCTTTCCCCCACTTTTAATGCAGAAAAGGGAGGCCAGTTTTATCTGAGTCATGAAGGCGCACACCTTGGAGGTGTGTCATTAAATTGTGGTTCATGACGATCTGCTTATACCCCGTTTGTGTATTTGCCTCTTTCCATGATGTGAAATCTGTCCCATTGGGCAATATTAGTCACGCTTGAATAGGAGCACATTGGTTACTATGGGAGATAAAAATTCAAGCTGAGCTTTTTCTAAAATGGATGTAGTTGCGGATGATGTTTTCTACGTGAGGTCACGTCTCTGCACCCACTAACGCAAAATGAAGGGCTATTATCCATTCTGGTTCACTCTCGAACCATGAATGGTGTCTATTTATATAGACTAGGAATGGCACACTCCCTCGGACTTCTTAATTTACTTGGTCTCATTATCCCCACAATATATAAATTAGAAATGACAGGACCGATGAACCAAAAAATCCCCATGCAGAATGCAAATTATAACTAATTGTTCACGATGCGTTTCCTTGATCTTCAATGGCATGGACTCGGTTATTTTTTTAAAAATCGGCATTTCAGCATCTAACGCTCACAAGCATCCTTTCTGTGGAGGAAGGATGGAAGTGACCCTGGGTAACGGGTGGGTATTATATTGATCATGGTAAAGGGCGTGAGGCTCAAGGTGGAGAACATTCTGTCTCTAAGGTTGTTCTGTGTTTGAAAGACTCGTCATTCAACAAACATTTATTGAGCACCTGATATGTGCAATGAGCCATGGGGAGGATCCCCACGTCCTAAACCAGGTCTGTACCCAGAGATCCTGAAAAGGTCTTTATCTGTCCTTCTGTCATGCCAGCTTCCAGAAAACGGACGTCGGCAAAACCCAAAGTAGGAATTTCAGAAATAGTGTTTGTTCTGAGCCGGTAAGTCTCTGAGATCACTTTCAAGTATTTAAATTGCAAAGAGTTTCGATGCTCACATTGCAAACACAGTTTCGGTATCCAAACCTAAAATAGTGTTTCAATAATCCATCAGTTATGGAGATAGGGGTTGGTTGGCTCACATCTGCTGGTAGGAGAGCTCATCTGTCCTTTTGTGTTTGCACACGCAAGCCTCCTGCAGCTTTCTGAAGGATCAGGGACCGCAGACTGGCTGCTTTGGTCTCTTACCTCGCAGAAATGGTCGTGTCCTACTTCGAAAAGCACCTGCTTCCATTGTTAGGTGCTTGACAAAACTGTGTTTAAACTAAATATACATTTGACATGACAAAATTTAGTAGGGCTCCCTTTTCTATAAGAGGCGATAATGCCAGAAAGAGGGGACAAAGAAAAGATAATCGTGTCTCCTTCATATTTGGGATCACCTTTATCCTCCAGGACCCGTGTCCTATTTCTTCTATAGCCTGCAAATTTAGTGTTCTGCTTGGAAATTCGTGCCTTTTTTTTTTTTTTTTTTTTTAATTAAGAAAGGGGAAGATGGCGCCAAAGTGTGGGGTGATGACCAAGTGTTGGTTGAGCATCTGAAACAAAAGTGAAGCCCTGGGTTTTTTTTTTTTTTTAAGATTTTATTTATTTATTTATGAGACACACAGAGAGAGAAGTAGAGACACGGGCAGAGGGAGAAGCAGGCTCCATGCAGGGTGCCCGACGTGGGACTCAACCCCGGGTCTCCAGGATCAAGCCCTGGGCCGAAGGCAGCACTAAAATGCTGAGCCACCCGTGCTGCTCAGAGCCCTGGGTTTTTATGTCACCATACAATCCACTATGGAAACCTTGTGAAAATGTGACATGCTTTAAATTGCAAACAGACTCCTGCACTCTACAAATATTTGCACGGGTAGCCTACCTTGCATGTAGGTATGGAGTTGAGTGCTTGGGCTGCTGTGGTCCCTTCCAATGACAAGGGGTGTGTGAGCCTTCCCATGACCTCCAACAAGCTTGCCTCCATTCATGTATGACACTGGGAGAGTTAGGGCAGCTTGGACGCAGCGTGCTTTACTCTGGCTGGTTGCTAATGAACACATTCAGCACCACGACGTGCATGAGGCTGGACAGATGTGGTCATGCTCTTTGGAAGAAGACCTGGGGGTGCTCTGGGAGAAAATGGTCAGTTGATGATGGAGATGGGGCTGCCATGATTGCCTTCATCCATAGAGGCAGCTGAAGACCCAGGTGGGAGCCATGACCATGTAACTCCAGGGCCCTGACAAATGTGCACACAATCATTTTAGTTATTGAGGCACACATGGAGTGACATTGCCTACCAAAAAAAAAAAAATCCCATGTTTCAGAACACGCGTGGTGTGAGAATGCGTCTACTAGTAGGTCTCTGTGATTTTGACTCTCTGCGTCCATTCACTGGGATTGAATGTCAGTCAGGTTTCACGCGAAGGCTGTTTTTTCATGCAGCTGACTCTGTCCGTATTTGTCTCACAACTTAGCAGAATCTGGGCTCCAGGGTTAATTGAGGCCCATGGCACAGGATTTGGCCTCCCCACCCGGTCTTCTTGTCTAGGAAACTGCCGATGGCCGTGGCTGCTTGCTGCATCTCAAGTCAGACACTTCTTGTTCAGCCACAGCAAAGGGCTTTGTTTGTGAAAACTGGCTGCTTTTGAACCCCTTTAAATGGAGTGCAAACACAGGTGTGAATTTTTTTTTTAAGGAATTCTCACCTTGCTGCACAAAGTACCTGCTCCCCACCCTTGGCCGCCTCCTGGCATCCATCCTACAGTCATTCGCGGGGCTTCACCTGTCTGCTCACACCCACAGGGATGTTTTGTGGTGCAGGATCCAAATTAGAAGTGGCGGGGCTCTGAGCAGTCACAAGAGAAGGTTGCGGTGTCAGAAAGAGCACCAGCAGGTCAGCTCGCCATTGGGACACCTGCTTCACGGTGGGCAAGTCAAGGGCAAAGAAAAAAAGAGAAGAAATACAGAAGGAAGAAAAAGGAAAGGATGGAACCCAGGAAACATGTCTTCGGTGGGGCAAATGTGAAGCATTTCTCTGAATGGGGATGGTAGATGGAACCCTCGAATGTCGCATTTTTATGTGGCTTGGACAGGAAGCGCGGCGCTCCAAATACAGCCCATAAGGAAACTCCAAAAAAAGAGCACATTTCTTTGGTAGTTGACAAAGGAGGAGAATGTTGGCAACCTCATCTAAGCCGTGATTGGGAATCCCTAGGGGACCCGTGGCTGTGGCTTTGAGGATGACATGCGACCATGGCTTTGTCCACAGAAACAATTTCATTTGCTTGGCACAATGTAACTTCTCTCTACGCTTTTACAATTTAGCTGTTTTCTTCCCCCGAAAGCATGTTTCAGGGGCTTTCCTTTGTGGTGGACAGTTGGCACTGAATCGATATTTGATGGATAAGTGAGATGTGTTTCTCAACCAGGCAACATGTCCAGCAAATAGAACGTACTCTTCCATATGGAAAGAAAATCTTCATTAAATCACCAGCAAGGTTTGTTGTTTCCTATAATCTTTTTTTTTTTTTTTTTTTTTTTTTTCAGGATTTTAAGGCATGGTTTCTTTTTTTTTTTTTTTTTTTTTCCTAACTAGGCTTTCCTAAAGAACAATGGCTGTGAAAGTGTGGCCTATCCGTAGAGCCCTGGGGTCACTGAGAACCATTCAGGGGACATGCGAGGTCAGGATTATTTTCATGACAATACCCAGAAGTTATTTATTTATTTTTTTTATCAGGTTGACATTTACAGCATTGCCACAAAAGATAGTGATTTAGCAAAAAAAAAAAAAAAAAAAAAAGAAAAAAAAAGATAGTGATTTAGTGTAAATGAAGTTAGTGTCCTGGGGTCTGAGGTGATGGGTGTGTTAATTCACCTGATAACGTAAATTATTTCATAGTGTATGTAATATATCAAGTTATCACGTTCTACGCTTTATATATATAGTTTTATTGGTCAACTGTATCTAGTAGTGCCATTGCTGGGTCATAGGGTAGCTCTAGTTTTGATTTTTTTTTTAATTTTTATTTATTTATGATAGTCACACAGAGAGAGAGAGAGAGGCAGAGACACAGGCAGAGGGAGAAGCAGGCTCCATGCACCGGGAGCCCGACGTGGGATTCGATCCCGGGTCTCCAGGATCGCGCCCCGGGCCAAAGGCAGGCGCTAAACCGCAGCGCCACCCAGGGATCCCTAGTTTTGATTTTTTGAAGAGCATCCGTAGTGTTTTCTAGATTGGCTGCACCAGTTTGCATTCCCACCAACCGTGCAAGAGGTTGCAAGAGGTTTCTCCACATGGTGGCCGACACCTGTTATTGTTTCTTCCAAAAGATGTTATCTTACGTATTCAAGAATTCAAGGGGGCAGGTCTCGTATTAAGTGATCTTACCAGAATAAAAGAAAAACAAAGAGTGGCCCTCAGCCATCCGCGTCATCATGAAATCCTCTGCCATCCTGCACTCACAGTGACCAGAGAGCTCCACCTGAGGATGTCCTTCAAGAAGCAGAACCACTCCCTTGATTACATCTCGACCCCTGAGTGCCCATCTTTTTAAGACGGAACAGCATTGTTTTTTGTTGTTTGTTTGTTTTTTACCAGAATGAACACAAGGAGTGACAAAGCATCATTTTTCGGGGTTTGGTGTCTGGCGGGCCTTTTCTCAAAAATGAATGAAATGGGTCCGTCCCTTCAAGGCAAACAACCAACGGCATTTGTTGACAATGATCGCTTTGGATGTGCAGGTGAACAAAAGCGATTTGGACAACGTGTGTGCAGCGCTGGAACGTGGACAGCCTCCCCTTATTTAAGGATGCTTTCTGACCAGATCGGGGGTGATTATTAACATAGGTGGGTTTGGCTACCGTGTGGTAAAATCTGTCAAAAGCTGCAAAATTGGCACGACTCACGGGAGCACTGTTTTCCAAATGAACAGTGTGTGATGTTATTAATGAAATCGTGCATGGATAATAGGGCCCCCTAAACTGCCAGCCATACTAGATGCGGTTATTGACTGTAGCAGGGCAGACTACGAAAACTTCCTTGATGATGACTTGACATCCCATATGGCGCGTCACATTTAAGGAACTACCATTTATTTGTTGGGCTCTGGTGTAATTTCAAATCACAGCAACCTGCAAAAGGCTCTTAAAGTACCCTTCTCTTTTCTAATTGCCTACCTCGCGAGTGCAGATTTTGTTCATCTGCCAACCACAACAACATGTTGCAACAGATTGGCTGCAGAAGAAGCTTTGGAGGATCCATGTGTCTCCCATTAAGCCAGACCTTTAAAACATTTGCAAAGATGTGAAAGGATGGCATTCTTCAAAAAAAAAAAAATTATTAGAGAGAATGAGCATGAGGAAGGGGAGGGGCAGAGGAAGAAGCAGGCTCCCCAAAGAGCAGGAAACCTCATCACAGGACCCCAGGGTCATGACCTGAGCCAAAGGCAGATGCTTCACCAGCTGAGCCACCCCAACGTCCCAAGAATGGCATTCTTTTCACTAATTCCTATTGTCTTGGAAAATACACCACCCGCCTTCATGCATGTTATCTGATACTTCGTACCGTGCACGGGCATGGTTGTTATTTTTAAATAAATTAATATGTGCACTTACAAATGCTCAGGTTTGATTTCTACGATGGTAGAAATGTAGACAGGGAAAATCCATGTGCAAAGCTCTTGCAGTGCGCAAAAACTGTTTTAAAAGTATACAAGAGACAAGGGCCACATATGGGGGCCACTGAGTATCCTTGATCTATTATTAGAAGGGCTTTTAGTGCTTGCTTTATATTTCATGATCTCTACGAATCTGCTTTGGCCTGGAGTTGGAAGGCCCCAAAAAATTGCTGAGGCAGCACTGTGGAGTCTATGCTGGGTTTCAGCTGACGGCTATCCACAGCACCTTTGGAAGCTCAGGGGAGCGGCATCCATGGTTTACAGGCTACAAAGCAGCCCCAGGAAGTGTTAGGGAACCTGTCTACCCTTCACCCCCCACCCCGAAGCTAGGAAGAGCCTTCTGCAAGCCAGTAAGCAACCCCCATCGCAGGGCTCATCACCCCTTCCCTGCAGGAGACACTCTGCTTTTCAATTAATTACAGGTGTTTTGAGATTTCAAATATTACACATGTAAACGCATAAGTTATTTATACCCCTCGCTACTGCAAATTGGGAGATGTGTATTATTCAAAAGCTCACGGAAACTCATCAAAATGCTCTTATTAAAGGGAAATCTAAAAGGGAACCCACTCTCCAAAAGAAAACACAAACGTTATATATATATTTGTGTGTGTGTGTGTGCTAATTAGCATTTCAGACCTCACAAATGATCTCAAATAGTCTAAGATACATTGGAATCTGTTTCTGATTTTTCTCCCCCCTGAAATATGGGAAAAAATTAGTTTACCTTTTCTTCCTTCCAATTTGTGCTTTTTACAAAGACACTTTTACGTTTTCAATTTTTTTTTTTTTTGAAATGTAATTAAGTCTTTTGGGCTTCATGGTTGGTTGAATTCCAAAAATGTTCTAACTCAATAAAAGAAAGTATTTGAATATTATGTAAATATTATTCATTTAAACATTTTAATTGGATTCACAGAGATGAAAATGTATTCTTAACATCACTGAAACTTTGCTGCTAAACAAACACACTTCCAAGTGTCAAGGTCTGCTGGATTCTCTAATAATTTTCTTTGAGCTTTCATTTCTTCTTCTGATTTGGTGCAATTTCTGGTGACCTGGCTTAATATTTCTTTTATTTCTTTTCATTCAGATGGAAGGTCTCCTTAATGATCAGATTTTAAATGTAAAAAGCGTGTATGGGGGGATGTAAAGGAGACATTCTGGATTCTTATATATTTTTTAAACATTAATTGTTGTATGTTTGGCTTCTTACAACATTTCTGGGTTAAAATAATATATTTTCCCCCTCTTCAAGTGATTAAAGACTTTGATTCATTGTCTTCTAGCTTCCAGAGTAGTTGACTTGAGATGTATGACATTCAATTGACCTTCATAAATTCTTAGATGTTTCCTTTCTTGAGAGAGAGTTATCTCTCTTCTTACTATTGTGCATTTTCCTATATGTGTATGTGTGTGATTTTATAACTGACTCACAGTATGCTGTAGACATAACCTTCTCTCATTCTTGATTTTTTAAAAAGATTATAGATATTTACTTATGAGAGACAGGGAGAGAGCCAGAGACACAGGCAGAAGGAGAAGCAGGCTCCCAGGACCCTCGGATCCTGACCTGAGCCAAAGGCACACTCTCAACCACTGAGCCACCCAGGCACCTTGACCTTCACTCATTCTTAAAAACTTTAATGTGCATTTTTTTAAAGGCACAGAAATTCCCTTATATATCACTTGTGCAGAACGATTCTCTAATCCACAGACCTTGTTCAACCTTTGCCAACTGTCCCACTATTTCCTTTTCTATGACAGAAGTGAAGGATTATATATTTTCTCATCCAGGATCCCAGCTCCTATTTTGTTCTCAGGTTTCTTTAATCTCCTTGGATCTGGAAGGGCTGCTGAGCTTTGTCTCTTGAGATGCTGATGGAATTATTTATTTTAAGGATGCCCTTGGTTTGGATATGATGGATGTTTTGTGATCAGGCAAAGTTATGCATTTTTGATAGTACCCCAAAATAGACGTGATGTTTCCAGTGAATCACATCAGCAGACACAGACACCTGGCCTGTGTTTATCCTATTTCTGGTGACATTTGCATCAATGGCTCAGTTCATGGATTTCTCTCTGTAATGGTACCAACTTTCCCTTTGCAATTAACAGATATCTTGTGGGGAGATCCTCTGAAGGCAAATATCTTTCTTTGCACCAACTTTTACCCACCAAGTTGGTTCTTTCCTGAAGGGATTGATTTTCAGATGGTTGACAAATGACATTATTTTCCTCATTTTCAAACTATATCACTTTTCTGTTTATTCCAATTACTTTCTTTAGCAAGAAAGTGTTTTCCCTTTCTCCCTATTCATTCCTTTTAGAATAGGTAGATTATTACCTATTTGGATGCCTACACTGCCCCAGATTTGGTCAGTATGTGTCTCTGCAAGATGTCTGCTAAGTTCCTCAAGTGTGTCCTACACATTGTCTGAACACTTCCTTACTTTCTGGCACAGCAAGATGAAGGGGCGTACTCTGCTTCTTCCATAATCCCAGCACTGGGATCAGCCTTTTGCCTCACTTCCTTTTAGTGGGGAATGGTAATTAGAAACCATGGTCTAGGTGATGGGTGTGCTCATTGCTAGTGGGGTGTCTGGGGGATGTCATTCTTGTAGATCCTCTCCTAGAACATAATATAGATTAATGCAAATAATTATATGATATAAATATAATTAAAGCACAATAATAAGTATAAGATAATTACACACAACACATATTAACATATTATATATAGTATGTAATACTATATATTATAACATATAAACACCTTAAAAAAGTTATATATAAAATATGTAGCATTTGTTGTATTATAATTACATGTGCTATGTATATATACTATAATATATTAATAAATTGTATCATATATACAACATATATGAAATCTAATTAATAGGTTCCTCCTAGCTTTCCTCTTTTTTTATCTTTTTAAAATCTATTCTCCAGCAGTGAGCACAGTGATTTCCATTACCCACAAGATATTGACTCATTTGTTCTTCTTTAAATTTTTTAATTTTTTTAAAGATTTTATTCATTTATTAATGAGAGACACAGAGAGACAGAGAGAGAGAGAGGCAGAGACACAGGCAGAGGGAGAAGTAGGCTCCAAGCAGGGAGCCTGACATGGGACTTGATCCCAGGACTCCAGGAGCAGGCCCTGGGCTGAAGGTGGTGCTAAACTGCTGAGCCACCCGGGCCGCCCTGTTCTTTTTTTTTTTTTTTAAAGATTAATTTATTTACTTTAGAGAGAAAAAGGATATAGCACTAATGGGGGAAGAGGCAAAAGGAGAGGAAGATAAAGAAGACTCCCTGTTGAGTAGAGAGCCTGATGTGGGGCTTGATCCCAGGACCCTGAGATCATGACCTGAGTCAAAATCAAGAGTTGCCCAATTAACTGGCTGAGCCACCGAGGTGCCCTTTACCCACTTATTCTATCCAAGAATATCCATTAAGCCATTACAGAATGACCAATCCACACCAGTGACAGCCAGTGGCATCAAAGGGAGTTGGACATGCATTTAGATTCACCCAGGGAGACAGTTGGCATTCTGTGCAGAGGTACATTTCTGTCTGCCTTCTCTCAATGTGCTGATGTGACTCATCGGAAATAGAGTTGGGTTAATTTGTGTTTGTTTGAATTAACTTTTATGTTTTTCCCCTCTTCTTCTTCTTTCCTTTTGATTATGTCTATTTCTGAGGATGCAATGCATAATACAGTATTAAAAGTCACAATTTTGGGGTGCCTGGCTGCCTCAGTAGGTAGAGTATCCCACTCTTGATTTCAGGGTTGTGAGTTCAAGCCCCACATTGAGCATGGAGCCTATTCAAAAAATAAATATATAACATAAAAAAATACAAGTAATAATGATTTTAAAAAGGCATACTCAGACAAGGGTTACTGCCATCAATGCCTTGTTACTCATCCCCACTTCACCGATCTTTCCATCTTGTTTAGCTTCACCCTCAAACATGACATATATTAGTACTTTCTGCTTTATTCTTGTTGTATTACTTTCTTTACAAATGAACCTTCTCATTTTCCACTTTACTTTTTCGATTTTGCGTGTGTGCACTAGAGAGAGACTGCATTACTCTTCCATCCTTTGCTTTTTTAACTTAGCAATATTATCTGATAATTTTCCATGCTATCTCAAAAGAACCTTTTAAAACTTCTCTTTGATTCCATCTCCTAATTGTGTGTATAGTTTATTCAAACACCCTCATATATATGGACATTTGAGGGCTTTTTCCTCAATATTTTGTAATTTCAAACAGTGCTACAATGAGTCTCCTTTGGGGTGTGTGTTTTCATACTGTTGGAGGCATATCTTCAGGGTAAATTCTGAGGACTGCCTTTGATGGCTTAAAAGTAAAGGAATTCATAATGATTTTGTCATTGTTGTTTGCTGTTTTCTTTGCTTTAATGTTTTTTTAGATATCTCCAAATTTGTCTTCAAAGGGGTTGCAAAAATTTGGGTTCCCTGGAAACCTGTGAAGACTGAAGTTTCCTCAGAGCCACAGCAAATTTTCAGAAAAGTTTTAGGAGGGAATTGGCCTTCTGGTGAATGTTTAATTCTAGTGGGCCTGAGCATTTTTTTCCTCTAATCAAGGGCCATATTGTAAATATATTCTTATTAGTGATTTTTGGCCAATTAAAAAAAGATTTTAGTTGTTTTTTCCTCAATTTACAGAAAAATTTTATATATTAGGTTTATGTAGCACTTAATCTATGATCTATGTTGTGACTATTTTCCTTATTTTTGCAAGTTGTGTTTTGACTGTTAATAGTATCTGGGTTTGGGTTTTTTGTTTGTCTGCTTGGTTTTTGTCTGTCTGTTTTGTCATTCAAAAACACTTGGAACATAGGATTTTTTAAAAACTGACATATCTGGGTATTTAGTCATAGTTATGAAAAGGAATTTACTCATATTATCTTTTGGCACTAATAATTTTATTTCTCTCTCTTCCTTTTTTTTTAGTATTTTTCTTTTAGCATTTAGTGTCTTCATCCAGAGTGTCATCCTTCCTTTGGTGTGAAATACATAACTCATGCCAATTGTTTCCCGAATGTCTAACAAGTTGCCCCAACACTATGTAGTAAAAAGTAAATCTCTGCTCAATAACTTGAGATGCTGTTTTATGCACATTCACATTTATATTTGAGCTTAGTTATGAACTTTCTCTTTGACTCCACTTATTTATTTATTTTTTATTATATAAAAAAGAATAGAGATCCTGTACTATTTCAGTGTCTGGTAGGGCTACTTCTCAATCACATTGTTTTTTTTTTTTTTTTTTTTTAGTGTATTTCTAATTATTCTCACACATTTTTTCCATAGAAAATTTAATATCATCCTCCCAAGCTCCATAAATGTAATATGTGCATGTTTTTATGGTTGCCTGGATTGCATTTATTATTACAGGAGAATCAACATCTGGAAATGTTTATTGTTCATCCTGTGTCCAATATCTTATTTTTAAAGACCCGTCCTGTTTGCTCTTTGTAAGAATGTGTTGGGCGCTGCTTTCTTTCTGTATCCCATCATTAATCCTAGTTAGAAATCACTGAGGATATTGCAGAAAGAGTAATCCCTCCATGTAGCCAATGATACGAGCAACAGATTTATCATGATTGTCGAAACAATTACCAGTTTACGCATATTTTAATGTCAGGATCTGAGACAGGCTTTGTATTTGACCGACTCAGACAAATGTGAGAGGCGTCGAGTGTATTCTTTATGGCTGTACCAAAGATGATATTTCAGACTTGTTTTCTTTTGCTAGCTCTTTTTTTTTTTTTAATTCTGCCAGAAAAAAAAATTCACAGTTTTAGAATTCACTCCAGAGAAGCCTTCGTTTAATCATCCACATTAGCTGTACTAATTAGACTTTTCGGTACTCGACGCTTCCAAACCTCTGAGTGGAATTACCTTCGAGTGTTATTTGTGGCGTGGCATTAGCATTCCAAAGCTGTTGTGTACTTCTGCCAAACTCCTGAGATTTTATAGCTATAATGTCTTTTATCTGACTTCCACTTTCTTTCAATAAAGAAACTGAAGTAGTATTTTCTTTGAGATGTCTAAGCCTATCCAAATTGATAATATCTGAATGACACAGTTCTAAGATTAATAAAGACCAGTGGCTGTGTTATCAAAAACCTGCCAAACATATTTATCTTCACAGACTATTATTTTACATAAAAATCCAGCAGTGACTTTCATAACTTTTAAGCATATGGGCCGGGTTCATTAATATGCTAACTTCTTCACATTATTCATAGAAGCTCTTCTGATTAGACATTAACATGCAATATTATCATTAAGTAGCAAGAAAGAGCCTTTATTTTCCACAGAGTTGTTAAGCCAGCTGGTCTTTCCCCAATTTTTCTTTAGCATCAATTGTATATTAATGAAAACCATTGTTTTGAAATATTTAACAGACACAGAGGAGAGTAATCAAAGAATTTGGATAACTTAGCCTAAAGAAATAAAACCTGAGGAATGATTAAACTTAAAAAAAAAAACATCATGCAGAGAACAACTGTTTCCAAATTCCTTAAAGACACTGGCATTGGAAGCCAGCTAAGTTGGGAGAAAAGTTATGCATTGTAGGAATTTTATTAGAGTACATGGTGTGCGTGCATGTGTGTGTTTTAAAGGGTGTGATTGCATGGTGGTTATTGTATTTTTCCCTTTAGGGTGATTCCAAAGCCTTAAGCGTTTTTTAAAAAAAATATTTATTTATTTGAGCAAGAGCATGAGCTGAGGGAGAGGCAGAAAAACAGGGAGAAGCCGACGCCCTGCTGAGCAGGGAGTCCAACGTAGGGCTCCATCCCAGGACCCTGAGATGGCTTGAGCCCAAAGCAGATGCTTAACCTACTGAGCCACCCAGCACCACCCCCACCCCCAGCTCTTGACTACATTGTTCATTCATCCAATGAGTCAACAAATGTTTGCCACTTTCAGCAAATAAAAGTACAAAGTTTCCAGTTGAATGTGAATTTCAGATACACAGTGAATATTTTTGTTGTTAATGTGTCCATGCAGTATATGGCAAGTACTTTTTCCAGTAAAAACATATATTGTTTATCCACACTTCAAATTTAACTGCATCTCATATTTTATCTGGCTAACTCCATGCCATGTAGCAAAACAGACTAATGAGCCGTAATCACTGTGTTCGGTCATGAGGGGGCCTACCAGTGTGGGTGCAGGCACATTCTCATAAATACAACCATGTCTTTAAAAAAATATATGAAAATACCCAAACATGTGAGTAGATCAATATCAAGTATCGGGTTGGCCTCATTGGAAGGTGGAGAATTTATAGTGGCCTAGGATTCGCCTTCAAAACCTTCTCTTTCCTCCAAAAATGTTAAGGTATGGAGTCCCACCATACCAATAATGGGGAATTTTGTTTCTGTGTCCAGTGGTAGGTAGTGCGCACTGCCATTTTAAATGGCGCACATCAGTGATGCTTGGGCTAATTCAAAATATATTAAGAAAAATTAACTCTGAATACAATGTACTTCACATATATTATATTCTTATGCATTCTAAGATTATGCAGGTCTCCTGAAGTATGGAAATGTGAAAGATGGAATGTATGTTTTATTTTATTATTATTATTATTGTTTAAAGATTTTATTTATTTATTCATGAGAGACACAGAGAGAGAGAGAGAGAGGCAGAGACACAGGCAGAGGGAGAAGCAGGCTCCATGCAGGGAGCCTGATGTGGGACTCGATCCCAGGTCTCCAGGATCACACCCTGGGCCAAAGGCAGGTGACAAAGCACTGAGCCACCCAGGGATCCCCTTATTATTTTTTTAAACAGACTCCTATGGAACCCAATATGGGGCTTGAACTCATGACCTTGACATCAAAATCTGAACAGAAATCAAGAGTTGGATGCTTACCTGAGCCACCCAGACCTCCCCAGGAATGTATACTTTGTATGTGCATTAAATACCTTCTCTGATAAGAAAACATGTGATCTGAAGGGAAAGAAATTCAATGCAACATTTATTAAGTAGCGACAACTGAATTATGCTAGAGATTGTCAGAAATAAATCGACGAATAAAAATAGTCTTTGTTCTCCCAGAATTCATTATCAGGTGGGGAAGAATGATGTGCGCATAAATAGCTCTAACACAAGGCATATGGAGATAAATGGTTTTGCTCGTTTTGCAAGCTTCAAAGACAACAGGTACATTGTGTTTTATAGAACTTCCACTTTCAATTAAAAAAAAAAAGACCGTAAAATAGTCTTCATGAGATGTGAATAATCCCATCAACGTGGTTGATAAGGGAGCATTTCCTAATCCTTTCTATGTATAATTAATATAGTCCTTCTTGCCAAGAGTAGGATGTGAGAGGAGAAGCTTTCATGTGGGAACGTCTAGAATGTTGATGGTTGTAGGTAGGAAAGATATTCCAGGGAAGTGCAACAATATTAGCAATGATTTGCTGTTCATTGAGTTTGAAAATTAGGTAATCAGAAAGCTTAGCAAACGTGGTGTCGATGCCTTGACGATGTGAAATCCAGATTAAATCAGGTTAAGGCATAACGTTGGGGTCAGTAGATAGCAATGCAGAGCGGAGACAGAATGGCCATAGCGAGATGAAGCCATGATGTTGAAAAATTATCATTATAATTATTATAGTTTTGAGGAAAATATCAAGGATTTCAATTCTCTCCATAGCACAAAAGCCTGAATGCGCTGCGTGATTTTTAAAGTGTCTGATTTATGGTGCATGTTTAATAAAAGTCTTCCCAAGGATATGATGACAGGTGTCCCCACGTATCTGAACAAAAAGGGATGCATCTAAACTTTGAAACTATGTTTCTTACATCCACTGTTCAGCTGGTAAGGAATGTCAAATATCTTATTATAAAGACTCTGAAACATTCAAATCTCTCTTTCTTTTGACCATATTTGAGTGGGTAAGCGTTTTTAAACAAACTTCTGTAATGATTCATCCTATTTAACAAAAGTTAGTGTCAACGCTTCAGCCCTTGTTTGGACATATAAAACGCGAGGGCTAACACATTGCAAAGCAAAGACCATAAAGTTATTTTATTTTATTTTTTAGACTTTATTTATTCATGAAAGACACAGAGAGAGGCGGAGACACAGGCAGAGAGAGAAGCAGGCTCCATGCAGGGAGCCCGATGTGGGACTCGATCCTGGGACCCCTGGATCCACCCTGAGTGAAAGGCAGACGCTCAACAGCTGAGCCACCCAGACGTCCCAGACCATAAAGTTATTGATATGTTTCCAATAAATCAATATGGCCTATGTCCTTTAACTTTATAGGTGTACCTCGGAGAGCTTGCTGGTTGGGTTCCAGGTCACCTCAATAAAGCTGATGTCACAATAAAGCATCTAGAATTATGTTCACACAATACTACAGTATCGGTTACTACTTCATTATGTATAGTGTCCCGCATGTCTCTCTACGTACACATACAAACGGACATATAAGTCGATATAAAGTGTTATCTGTCATCAGTGGTTATAACTTGCAGAAAGCTCCGATGATGATGAGCTATTTTTTTGGCCATAAAGTATTTGTTAATTAAAGTGCAATAGCTAATCACCCTCAGAGCTTTCCGAACGGTATAATTATTGATGACAGGTAACATTTTGTATCGACCTATATGTCCGTTTATACGTGTGGATATAGAGAGATGCATGACACGATACATCTATAACTGGTAAACATATGTACGTATATACATATGTGTATACACATGTTATGTACTTGAATGAATAGAAAATTATATAAATTATACTATATATTTTTTTCATGGAAGTAAAAATGGTCCAAAAAATTGGGCTACTTTTCTCAATTAAAATAAAAAAAAATAACCAAGGAGATCAGTCCCTACAAAAAGGCATCAAATACATTTGTAAAGTTATACAAGTAGATTCTTTATTATTTTTATATTTTTGCATAATATTGTGTTTAACTTTAGCCAAATAAAAGCAATACTAGGGGCACCTGGTGGCTCAGTCAGTTAAGCGTCTGCCTTGGGTTCAGGTCATGATCTCAGGGTCTTGGAGTTGAGTCCCTGCATCCGGCTCCCTGCTCAGGGGGAGCCTGCTTCTCCTTCTCTCTCTGTCCCCTCCTGCCCGCTCACGTTCTCTGTGTCTCTCTCTGTCTCTCTCTGTCTCTCTCTCAAGTAAATAAAGTCTTAAGAAAAAGAAGCAACACAAAGCTAGATACTCTGCAAAAAAAAAAAAAAAAGGTGGGGGGAGAGAGGATAATTGAGACAAATTCATGTATTTTTATTGAAATGACACCATGCCCAGTTCCACTAAATGCTCGTTTTAATGCATGTCGCATTTTACAAGCACGAAACCCCACTTACATTTTGGAGGCACAATTACATTTGCAGGAAGAGTAATGCTGAATACAGAATGTTCTTTTCTTCCTGCCGAACAGAATATAAAGTGATAGCATGCTCTCGGGACCTGCTGCATCAGATGTAGTCCATTAACAAAGGACCGGATTGGAATTCATCAAATCCTCCTGATTTCTAAGCCTCGCTGTCAGAAAGATCGGGTTTTAAGATAGCCGCGCTGAAGTTTGCACTCTGAGAACCTTACGTTTCATGTTGGCTTTTATGCGATTCGAGTGAATTAATCAATCCTTAAAACCTCAACTAAAAGCATTTCATCAGAAACACTGCTAATATTATTCCCCTTCCATTTCACAGGTCTTGCTATAAAATGCTTTTAAACAGAGTTGGTTGAAGAGGGCGAAGCGTAATGCGGGATGTGCCGTGTCACAAAGTAGCCCTAGGAAATGCCTCCAAACCAAGATTTACAGTATTAACGGGACATAAACAACCATGAATGAAAATAACAAAAATTCAGGATAGATCAGCAGTGCGATTCTTCACTTCAGTTGAATATATCCAAGAAGCACGTAGGAAGAGCCTAAGGCTACTCTTGCATGGACTTCCCGACTCTTCATCAACACAATATTGATTAGCCTATATTTTTGCAAGTAGATTAAGTAGAGTTGGCTTCTAAAAGTTAGTTGGTGAATGTCTGCTAGGGCTGTATTTTATTTTCACGAATAAGTGCCATGTGAAATGGCTCCAAACTCAAGCCCTCGACATGATGCAAAGGAACATTGTAGAATCACAGAGTTAAAAATCTTTAAGCTGGAGGTTTATTCATAAATTCTAAACATTGATTTTCATGATGACTTCCCAATGGCACTTTTTGAATATGAAAAGCACCTGTGTTATGTGTGTGTGTGTATTATAGATATTACGTATGGTGTGTATCCATGAAAATATGTGTATAGGGATCCCTGGGTGGCACAGCGGTTTAGCGCCTGCCTTTGGCCCTGGGCGCGATCCTGGAGACCCGGGATCGAGTCCCACAGCGGGCTCCCGGTGCATGGAGCCTGCTTCTCCCTCTGCCTGTGTCTCTGCTCCTCTCTCTCTCTCTCTGTGTGACTATCATAAATAAATAAAAATTAAAAAAAGAAAATAAGTGTATATATATACACTCACACACATATATGTGCACACACTGTTTGCATATACACACGGATATATAGACACATAGGTATATGTATATACCTGCATACACATTACACTCACATACAGCTGTCTATGACCTCATCAGTCTTATGTTAATTCAATTCAACATTTATGCTCATGCATAAATATATATATATGTGTCCCAGTGATGTTCATTTTTAATACACACATAAAAGAAAAGAATCCTATAATATAATAATATAATAACAATATACATATCCTACTGTATCATTCTGGGGCTTCTGAAGCTGGCAAGTGGATTGTCCCACTGGTCAGTGCCATATTTATTTCAAGGGATGGCTTGAAATGGCACTCACTCCTCTCTCTCTAAAAAAAAAAAAAAAAACCACAAAGTTTGAACCACACAATAATCTGTAACGTGTTATCTCTACTTAGAGTTCAATTCCATGTGTTCCATTGTCAGTGATGAGCCCTCATTAACACATTCATGAAATGCTTGCAATAATGGATCATCAATGTAAGGGGATTTCCAGTACATTATTTTTATCTGAACCGATGCTTGAATGTTATGATCAAAGGCACTCAAATTTTTAATCTCAATGCAGGGCTTAGTGAAGACGGTGGTTTGGCAATATGGAAGACTCCAAAAAGCCATTTTAATTGGCTCACGGGCAGTAAGAGCTATAGATTCAGGTAGGTATTTCTTACTGTGCAATGGGTTTTTTTTTTTTAAGATTTTATTTTTAAGCAATCTCTTCGCCCAATTTGGGACTTGAACTCACAACCCCGAGATCGAGAGCTATGTGCTCTACTGCCTGAGCCAGCCAGATGTCCCCATGATCTATGGATTATTTTCTTTTTTAAGATTTTATTTATTCATGAGAGACACACAGAGGGAGAAGCAGAGACACAGGCAGAGGGAGAAGCAGGCTCCTTACAGAAGCAGGCTCCTCACAGAAGCAGGCTCCTCCCATGTGAGACTCAATCCCGGGACCCCAAGGATCACGCCCTGGGCTGAAGGCAGATGCTCAACCTCTGAGCCACTCAGGGATCCCCTGATCTATGGATTCTTAAAGAAAAAAAGAATTCCTGATTCAAAATGTTATTTCTTGGCATTACTAGAAAAGAAGGGATTGTCCAACTTACCTTTAAAATAGGTTCGATTTTTTTTTTTTATGGGCCCAGGTTTGATATATGTGAAATTTAGTTGGTGATGTGCTACTTGGTTTCAACAAATTATCATGGGCAAGTTTCCTTAGTTTCTGGTCAAGTTGATGGGGAGGATGGGACACTCCAACGGTTGTTATCCTTTTAAAAAATATTTTATTTATTTATTTGACAGAGAGAGGGCATCCTGACATGGATGTTCCCTCACTCATAAATACCCAGGATATTTCAGTCCTGACCTTGTGGGAACACCCTATTACATCCTTACCTGAGATGTCATCTCACCTGAAATATCAGCTCACCTAAGATGTTACCTCCCAAGGGACTGTCATTTCTCTCTAGGCCCCATTCTTTTTCTTTCCAGTGACCTCCAGAACGATCTGAAAAGTCAGATCCCAGCTGGCCTTGGGGTCATTTGTATTAAATGAATCCAGGAAGAAGAGAAGCATGCCCTACAATGAAGGCAATATTAAGCTTATTTTTTTTCCTCTAAACCAGGAAATCCAGGAGAACATGTGTGGAAATGGGGAAAGATACTGAATGTGCTAGTCAAGGAAGGAGGAAAATTGTTAAAAATTATTTAAATTTATTTTTACGGCTCCATCTACAAGAGCATCTGGGAGGGCCTTTAACCGTTTGGTGTGTTGATTAAAGACTGAAGAAGGTGAGATGTCACACAGCCCCCAGAGGGATGTGAAGGGAAGAATATGAAGACTCTGGGCACATGTGACCCGCCTGTGTTCTCCATGGGGACTCATGATAAGGTCCTCTCCCTTCATAAGAACTCCAAGAAGTATACATATTTAAGATTTACTTATTTATTTTAGGGAGAGAGTGATTTGGAGATAGGGCTTTTGTGAGGTAATGAAAGCTCAATGAGGTCATAAAGAGGTAGGGTTCTGATGTAAAAGGTCTGGTGGCCAAGGAAAAGGCCAGGAGAAAATACAGGAGAGTGGCCCTGTCTACACACCAAGCAGAGAGATCTCACCAGAACCCAGCCTTGCCCATGCCTGGATCTCTGATTTCCAGCCTCCAGGATTAGGAGAAAGGAATGTCTGTTGTTTAAGAGTCTCTTAATGGGGGAATCTGTGGGATTTGGCCATGGCAGCCTTAATGGACTCAGACACAAGGGATGAGAGTCATATCCTGTGGCATCTGAAATGTGCTCATGTCATCACTGGGGAAGAAGAAAGTGAGTGAAGTCCACGTGAGATTATTTAAGCACTCAACATCATTAGACGTGGTGGATGAGATCAGGATCAGTGTGGGAACCGGCAGGTTTCACTCACCAAGATCTCTGTTGAAGGCTAACTTATCATGACATCTTCGGGGCCCAAGGAGAGAAGCTGCATGTGTTATGCTCCAACATTGGGAAACTATATAGTTACGATGAATGGGTACTTCTAGTGTGGCATGTGGTGCCTCAACTGTACCCAGAGCTTCATTATTTCCAGACTGGGAGTCATCCAGGAAGGACCCTGTTATGACATCCAAGGCGTGTTCCCAAAGTGAGTCGATGCCATTTACAAAAGTTACTTTATGTTAAGAATGAAAATGACCAGGCTTTTGAGGATTTGGGGTTACTGGCTCTGAGTTAGCACACATCCTCCATGGCTCAGAACACTTTTCTTGAAACTGAGAAGGGGATTTTTCAGGGAAGGGGTTCATTTAAATGGAGTCATGATACAAATCCTTGTCATTGGTCTAAGCCACTATGTCACTATTTCTTCTGTTTCTCAACATATGTATTTTGAGTCCATATACTTAATACCTAGCAGGGACCTCAACATTAGCTTTTTACATTCAAGTCAGGGTTATAATAGCAGGACCTGTCAGGTAATCTCTTTTTACCAAAACCGTAAACCCACCCAACAACCCAGTAAGTTCCTGGGAAATACTGGAGATGAGTGCTGTCTTTAGAGTCTGTCAATAATGTATGGATAGTATTCCTTACTGTGTGCTTGTTATGAACTGAATTGCGTCCACCCAAAACTCACATGTTGAGGCCTTCACCCATAGGACCTCAGCATGAGACTGAATTTGGAGGTGGAGTCTTTGTAGAGGGGATTAAGGTAAAATGAGGTCACTAGGGTGGGCCCTGATCCCATAAAAAGAGGGGATGAGGACAAGATACACATAGAGGGGCAGCCACGTGAGGACATGGGAGAATATGGGGTTTACACACCCAGGAAAGAGGAGGCCACAGGAGAAACCACCCTCAGCCCTGCCTAGATCTCAGACTCCCAGCCTCCAATACTGTGAAAAATAAATGGCTGTGGTTTAAGCCCCCCTATCTGTGGTATTGTGTTATGGAAGCCTTAGCAAGCTAAATCAATGCCAATATAAGGAGCCTCTTGGGCTTGACCAGAAGCTGGAGGGTTGTAGAGATTCCATGGATCATGGAGAGCTTACTCATATGGTGGTGCTAATTTCTTTGCTGTTCCACACGTGGTTAACATCAACTCTGGAACCTGGAAGCACCCATGGATATGGCAAATGCTTTTGTGTCACTTTTCTTATCATCAAAGGTCAACTGTCAGAAGGAGACAGTTCAAGAAGCAGGGATGTAACAGGAGACGCCATGTATTATGCCAACTTCCATCAAGGAGCCATCTTCAGTGGAGGAGAGTCTGTGATGCCCATGCTACGTCAGGAGACAGGCTCATCCTTGCACCGTTTTGATTACATCATGCCGATAGCACCTGCTAAGCAAGAAGCAACTACCTTGAAGGGCTTGGAGGAGAAATGTTAGCCAAGGGTAGTAGAAGAATATCACACAAAAATTAAGAGATTGGCCACCCTTATGAAATTTTTGTGGCGTCTGCTGGCTGTGACTTGTTGGAGCATTTCATCCAAATTGGAAGAAGAGGTATTTTCCAGCCCTCCTTTGGGGTATTCAAACATACTGTGTTTTCTAAGTTATTGGAAGCACTTCAGTGCTTTCAAAGAGACCACATTAAGGAGAGGAATTTTAGCAGCTTGGGGGAAGCAGCCATGCTACTTGGCCCTGAGGACCCAATAGCACCTGTAGAGTTTGCTTAATCAGAACCTGATGGGAGCATCTACACGAGGACAAGAGTCAAGTTCTCAAGGTTATGAACTAAGTCTCCCTCTGCACAGAGCCAGCCTTTCAATGAAAACCAGCTTCAGAGCTGCTTTTTGAGTCCCAGCAAATAGAAAGAGAGGCTCAGTTAGAACTTAGTGACTACACAACCCAAGGTCCCCATCCTGAACTGCCCATGCCCACCACCATGGAGTTGGTGTGGGCATCAGCCTTTGGTCATAATTGGGACTGAGCTTTCACAGTTCCTGAGGGTGGAAGCAGGACCTAAATATGAAGGATCCTTGGTCTGACAGTCTGCGATTCCCATTCTGTTGCACTGCCTGTTCTTCTGAAACCTATACCTAGTGGCCTCATGGGGTGGGTGGGGGTTCCCATGACCATTTGATGGTGGAGGCATAATGGCCGCCTGGTTTACTGATGACTCTACCGGAGGTGTTGGCACCAGTAGAAGCAAATAGCTGCAGACTTATGGGCCATTGGTGGTTTTCAGATGCCTAAAATGGGGAGGGAGACTAAAGGAGGAAACTAAGGTCACCAGTGAGAAAATTTTCGAGGTGTATCCCTTGGGGTCCACTTGCTGAGGAAGAGAGTTGGCTACAATGATGGATGAACTACCTTTACTGATACCTCTCTTTCCATTTCCCCTGCAACTTTGCATGGGGTATTGGTAGGGTTTCTGTCTCCACCGCAACTTTGTGAGGGCCTTTGAAAGGGTAACCCCACCATTTAGGTCATTTAGGAGATGAACGTGAGCTTGCCACTTAAGTAGAGGAGGGACAGACAAAATCCAGAGAGGTTCTCAGTGATGAGTGAGATTCTGACTATTTTCAAGTCGGGGAAGATATTATGTTAGGTGATCAGGGTTGGTCATTGCTGTTTGGGGCTCACTGATACGAAAGGCAGTTTGTAACAAAATAGAGCAGCCCAAGGAAAGTTCTCAGGTAGACGCTGCCCACCGGCCCATCCTTCATAAGGCCAATACTTTCTCAGATGACCTGCCTCTTTCGAAGTCTCGAGATCCCACCTCCTCTTGTGGGTAGGTGCCGCCATTTGCCCCATATCTCAAGCAGATGCACACGGTACCTGGAAGGTGCAGTAAACAACATGAGTGGAAGAACCATAAAGAACTGTTCAATTTTGGGTTGGGGTATTCGTTTTTTCTTGGGAAGCTGAGGCAAGGTGTTTTTCTTTGTGTTTAAAAGTAATTTGGTGGCAAGTGCCCTAAGGGGTGGTTAACCGTCTCCTCTGGCCTGATCCTTTCTGTGTGATCTTACTGCTGTGTCTACCTTCTCAGATATTCAGGGAGACACTTACTACCATGTGAGAGCCGTTTTTAAAATTATCCTGGGACTGAGTCTAATGTGGACATGAAAATGTCTAGCGGTTTGTCCAATACTTCTTATTAGAGTAGAACTCTGATATTATTGAATCCATGAAGATGTGTAAATGGTGGCAATAAGCTTCAGAGATATTCCTCCTGTCGTAGGCCAAAGGAAGCATCTAAGGTATACGATCACACGTTTCTACTGATGTCATGAAAGGCACTATAATGCAAGAAAGATCTAGAGGCCTATTGTGAAGGAACGGTGGTTTAATGTCTCAAAGGATAATAGTAATAAAGAAGGTAAGAGGGAAGGAGTACATGGGAAGTAAGAGGGAATCTCTGAAGGGCGAGTACAGAAGGTCCAAGTGGCTTCCACTGAGAGCCTCTCTGGTTGGGAGACAGAGCGTGAATCACCAGGCAAAGCAGCTGAGAATTGCACACAGAGCTGTAGGGCCCGTTGCAATGATGAAAGAGAAAACTTTCGACATAATCCGCCTGCAGGAGCTCCGACCGCACACAGACAGGGCAGGCGTTAAGAGTGAGAGGCAACAGAAACTAATGCTTGTGGACTTGTGTCTCCAAAGCGATAAACAAAACCAGCCTTCTGCACACAAAGCAAAGCGTCACGAGGGGTTTTGCAAGGAAGCAGAGATAAGCGCTTGTCCCCTCTCCATAGACAGCAGATGCCAGAGTTTGTTTAGAAGAGCGGCGGGGAGGGAAGTCAAGTAAACACTCTCTCTTACGGAAATGCATATGATAGCAACAGGAACGTGGGAAGGTCTGCAGGAATGAAGACAGACTGACAGCCCGCATGGACCCGGCCGTTCACAGAGAAGCTAGGAGTAAATACTCTAACCAGAAAAGAACCTGAAATTCCTAAAGCCACCAGGTGAGCAGAACATACGTAGGGGAACGTGAACACGTTCTAAGTGTCCAGCTCAGTGGCTCATGCTGAAACCCAAGCTAACCACTACAGGAATAGGTAGGGCAGTGTATGCTCCACATGAAGGTGGGTTATAGGTGGGTTAGCCAGGGCGCACCTGTCACTCAGAAAGAAGGGTGATGCCCTCCTCAAGGGTTGGTTAGAATACCTAAAGCTCAGGGCATCTGTACGAACGTAGACCTGGTGACAAATACAAGTCCTCCCCTTCCAGGCATGGGGCAGCATGCCGAAGAGAAGTAGCTCTTCCCTTCTTGGGTATTTGCAAATGGTGCCCAGCGTTGGGCAACTCTCATTCTGGTGACTGACACTCAAAGGTGCCAGGGATGGAAAACCCAGGATGGGTGCTGTGCACTGGACGGGCTATGTGATGACTCCAAAGTACGCCTGATGGCAGCGCAAGCATGAGCATCAAGGCTACACAGGCTTCTGTCCTCAACTCGGCTTGCAAGCACCCAGTTCTGATTCTCCTCCACCCACATAGCTTCCTGCAAGGAGTCCAAGGGATCAAGAACCTGCACTCCATTTTAGAACCTGCTCTGAGTATCTGGGACCCTGGAAATTTCTGTTGCAATGGCTCTGCCTGCATCCACATTCAGGGCTTGTATCTTATTTCATGAGCCACACACCCAACAGCATTACTGGGCTTCCAGGTGATTGTGAGCCTGTTGTAGGGGTGAATGGAGCATGGACACCCATGGAGGGCAGGGCTGGAACATGGTGTATGTGAGGGGGGTGGATGAAGCATACACGCCCATGGAGGGCAGGGCTGGGACATGGTGTATGTGATGGGGGTGGATGGAGTATGGACGCCCGGGGGGGCAGGACTGGAACATGGTGTATATGATGGGGGTGGATGGAGTATGGACGCCCATGGAGGCAGGGCTGGGATATAGTGAATGTGAAGGGGGTGGATGGAGTATGGATGCCCAAGGGGGGCAGCGCTGGAACATGGTGTATGTGAGGGGCGGTGGATGGAGTATAGATGCCCATGGAGGGCAGGGCTGGGATATGGCATATGTGAGGGGGTGGATGGAGTATGGATGCTGATTGGGGGGGCAGGGCTGGACATGGTGTATGTGAGGGGCGGTGGATGGAGTATGGATGCCCAGGGGGGGCAGGGCTGGAACATGGTGTATGTGAGGGGTGTGGATGGAGGATGGACGCCCATGGGGGGCGGGGCTGGAACATGGCGTATGTGAAGGGGGTGGATGGAGTATGGGATACTGAAGAAGTGAAGAGCCAGAACTAGAGGTGGAAAGAAATCAGGCCGGTCTCAGGCACAAGACCCTTAGCGCACCCCCTGCCCCATACGTGTTGAGAACTTTGAGCCTGTCCTCCAGGCTGTTATAAACTACATCATCTTAAAATATGAAAAGCAAAGACACAGATACACGTTACCAATTTTTAAAACTTTGACTTTATAATATCTCACTCTAAAATATTTAGGCAGTTTCCTTGCAAAAGTAAAAGGCAGGTGTGCTCAGGATCTAGGTCCAAGACCTGCTCTCGGTGCAGACCCAAGATCTCTGCTCCATCGTTCTTGCTCAGTCGTACGTGCCTCGTTGAACTTACTGGAACAGAGTAGAAACAGTATTGGAAAGATAATGGGGAGGTCAAGAAAGCGGATCCATAAAGAGATGGGAATACAGGTCGTCGTATGTTATATGGTGTGAGGCTGCGTTTTGTCATGTATGTTGTGGAACACACGTCCTGATGTACGTATGTGATTATTTGAAGACGCATTTTGCATTCAAATATCCAAAGAGAGGTGGAAATGTAAGGGAAAAACGTGATGATTAATGCAGATTAGGGGATTCATATAGCTTCTGGGCCAAGAGCTAGAGAAGAGTTTTTTTGTTTTGTTTTTTTGTTTGTTTGTTTGTTTTTGCAGGAAAATCATGTGGAGGGAATAGAAAAACTTTTCATTTATGACATTATAGGGAGATGCTGGTAGTGTTTTCCTGCAACGGATGAAGAAACCCAGGGCTGCCCAGGAGAGATAACTTTATACATAACCGGAGATCGACTCGGGGAAAGATGTCGAGGCTCGGAAGAAGAGAAACGCATCGGTTCAGAACAGAACGGAGCAAATCAGCAATCGCGGGTGAGTTTTCCTCTTCCGTGTGTCCATGGTCGAGGGAAAATGAGCACCGTGAAGGAAGGCTGAGAAAAGCAAAATATGAAGGGACACCGGTCAGGTAAAGAGATGATGTTCCCATAGGTGAAGCACAGGCCAACAAGAAGGCTGGACCGGGGCGGTCCGGAGTGAGCTTTGCCGCATTTTTGTTCTGCCTCCATGTGCGACTGTGATGTTGACCAAGAGTGGGCATCTCCTGAGGTTGGTGAGACACAGACACAGACACAGACACAGACACAGACACAGTGGGGTCAACAGGAAATAAGGACGCGTGATCACAGTTACATAGTTTAAGGCTCCTTGCATGACGACTCAGAAAATGAATGTGTGAACATAAGTGAGTTTGATACGATTTAGGGGGGGAAGAAAATGCGGCCCACGCCCTATGACTCAGGGGAGTGGTAGGGGTAGGGGTGGAAATTAAGGATTTCATGATCCGTCGAATGTCCAAAGCATGAGCACCACGTGGGTGGATGAGAAATGGTGTCCCTTGGTTGGATAGCGGGGACGCATTAATGAACGACCTGGCTTCGTATGGCGAAGAAGGGTTTGTGTTGAGGTCAACCACCCTTCCCAAGATCACTGAGTGGAAATCCATTAATAAATACGCTCAGGAATATGCTTGGGTACCATTTTTGACATTTCAGTAGACAAAGAGATCAAGCCCTGTCCTTAGGACGCGGCACTTGCTTAAATCCCAGCCCTTGCGACATTTCCGTTTGGTAAGAAACCCAAGGGTTCAGGTGGATTTTCCGTGTCTTGGACATGAGGGGAGTAAAAAAGTGAGTGAAGCAGATTTCAGGCAATATTGACATCAGTTGTTCAAAGCACTTCAGCCTTTTTTTTTTTTTTTTTTTTTTTTGCCTTCCCAGAGAGCAAACAGCATTAAATAGTGCATTATGAGCTAAAGGAATGTCACGGAAAGCTTCGGGATCTTTCAAGGCTCAGTGGTTGCTCATCCAATTTCTTTCTACCTTGGCCGAGCGACAGTCCGGCTCATTATTTTCCCGCATGTCCCTGTTATCTTCTGATAGGCAAAACAATTTATTTTTAAACAAAGGTCAAACAAATTATCAGCTTTGGACTTTTCTGGTCAAGCAGAACATTCACGCGGCGGCACAGAGACGTCGCACAACAACTCGAAGGCAAAATATTTGGGGGCCAGGTGGAAACGGCATGTCTGCTGAAAAGGGTAGCATGCTTCTAATGACATATCGAATCGTTTTTAAATATGTGTAGTCTGAGGTTTCGTAAAGGTCAGGCATCAAATAGGGCCAATGTTTGGAGCCACTTATCCACGCGTGTCTGCAGAAGAATAGGATGTGGATGGATGAAGGCAGCTTCAGGATGGCTCATGGCATACCTGTGGGCTCAACATCCTTGTCCCCTGCGGCAAGACACCTGTCAGCCCAGGATCCCTGTCCCCTGAGGCAAGACACCTGTCTGGTCCATTTTGTCACGTCCTTAAAGGGTTTCGGAAGACACGAGGGAATGAACAGGTGCGGATGATCACCCGCCCAGATACACCTGACACACACACACTGGCTGTCTCTAGTAAGATGCATCAAATTGCAAAAAAAAAAAAAAAAAAAAAATGCATCAAGTTGCTCATCGGCGCCTAAATCCCCAACAACACAAATGGACCATCCACAGCCAGTAAGAACCCACCTCTGATTTTGCTTTTTTTATTTTTATTTTTTGCCTGCCATTGGCATTTGGATGTCTCTGCATCTTTTTTTTTTTTTTTTTTTTGTATCTGCATCTTTTTGAGAGTTCCTAGATAATCCTTCTTTTTCTTCACCAGGAGGTAAATAACACTTTCTTCAATATCTGCGTTGTTTTGAGTGATGCTGCCAAATAACACTGGTTATTATTAGTTGTCTTTCAATCTGGGAAGAAGAGAAAGAGGTTTTTAAAGACACTTAAAAACTCATATCCACTATTTTTTTTTCATATCGACTATTTTTAATAACACTTGCATTATTTAGAAATGTACAGGCTGGGATGCCTGGGTGGCTCAGTGGTTTAGCACCTGCCTTTGGCCCAGGGCGCGATCCTGGAGTCCCAGGATCGAGTCCCACGTCGGGCTCCCTGCATTGGAGCCTGCTTCCCCCTCTGCCTGTGTCTCTGCCTCTCTCTCTCTCTCTATGTCTATCATAAATAAATAGAATCTTTTTTTTTTTTTAAGATTCTCAACATCATTAGCCGTTAGGGAAATGCAAATCAAAACTACAATGAAATACCACTTCACACCCACTAGGACGGCTAGACAAAACATAGACATCATATTATAGATCAAACTAGTGTTGGTAGGATGTGGAGAAATTAGAACTTTCACATATTGATGGTAGAAATGTAAAATGGTGCAGTATTGTGGAAGACAGTTGAGTGGTTCCCCGAGAAGTTAAACACAGAGGGGCCTGGCTGGCTCAGTCCGTGCATGTGACTTTTGATCTCGGGGTCATGAGATCGAATCCCTTGTAGGGCTCCATGCTGGGCGTGGAACCTGCTTAGGATTTCTCTCTCCTTCTGTCCCTCACCACCGCCCAGTGGTTTTCTTTTCTGAAACAGGAGGGGAAACTGGTTGTATTGGACTCACTGTGGGACAGGTTGGTCCCCCACATGGCACCATCCCAGGGTGTTTGAAGAGCAGTTTTAAGCCGGAGCAGCTTTCACCTTAAGTGCTAGCACGAATGCCTGCTGTCCATTTCCACTGCAGTCTTTCGTTGTGTCTGCTCTGTGGGTCGGAGCGCTTAATTTTCACCTTGGCCATTGTAATAACTCTCCACTATTTTCTCACTACAAACATCCATTTGCTCCGCAAGTATTTCTTCAACCTCATGCTCTTAGCTGGAGGCCATGCTAGGAGCTGGGGACTAGAGCAAAGCAGAACCTGCCCCCACCTCCTGGAGCTGGTGGTCTGGGAGGAAATGCAGACGAACCGAGTCATTGTCAAATCCTGTAATGCACAGTATCAATAAATAAAATCTTAAAAAAAAGAAAGAAATGTACAGCCTATATATATGCAAAAGAAAGAAATCACAAATTACTATTTGGGGTCCTTCATATAGGGAAGGTATGCAACATGCACATTCATTTAAATCTGAATCATATCATTTATTTCATTGGATGATTGTTGTATGATTTAGTTAATTATTATGGCTTTTTGGCACATTTAGGTGGATTTTTCTTTGTTTTTCACTTTTATTTAAATCACGCTAAGGGTGGCTCAGTGGTTTAGTGCCTGCCTTTGGCCAGGGCATGATCGTGGGGTCCCGGGATCGAGTCCCACATCGGGCTCCCTGCATGGAGCCTGCTTCTCCCTCTGCCTGGGTCTCTACCTCTCTCTCTCTCTCTGTGTCTTTCATGAATAAATAAATAAAAATCTTTAAAAAATTATTAAAAAAATAAATCATGCTAATAACAAGGCAAACAGAACTATATATGTATGTGGGGAGTCTAAATCCTATCTAGTGCTTTTCTTAGACTCCATTCCCGTGAGCACTGTTGTGGGAATAAAAAAATCACAGTGTTTATTTGGAAGTGGTGTATGATTCAGACAACTATTTTCTTAATTGTCCCTTATAACCAAATTGTGGTTATCCTAGTAATTTAAGAATGGTTGATGACTCACAAATACATGAACATGACTCAATCCAGTGGGAGAGTAGAGGGCAAAGTTTTGTTTTGTTTTTTTTTTTTTGTTTGGTATTTTTTTGTATTTAAAAAAAACATTTAATAAATCTTAATAATTCATGATAAAAAAAAACTGTTAGCAAACTCTTTTCTTTTTTTTTTTTTTTAAAGAGCCCCTTTGACCTGATAAAGTCCATCTTTCAAAAATAGACAATTACTCCTAAGGAAAGTTTTTTCATATCACCAGAACTGAGTTTTGCCTGTAAAATGAGGTTGTTGTATTGGGCCAGTTTTAGCTGGAAAATATGATAAATGTGTTATCTCACATGCTTTCACGATCGGCATTTTTCTACCAGAACAACACAGGCTAAACTGCAGGTATGAGTGTCTTCTGGATGCTGTAACAAAGGACCACAGACTAGGTGAGCCTAAAACAATGTGAATCCATAATCCCTTGGCTCTGGAGACCAGAGGTCTGAGGTCTACATGGGGCAGGACCACTGAGATCAATGGGTTCCAGGGAGGGTCCCTCCTGCCCTCCTGTCTGGGGCCCCAGGCGTCCCTGGGCTGGTGGCCACATCCCTCCCGTGTCTGTCTCCATCCTCACGTGGATGTGTCTCCTCTTGTGCATCTTATCAAAACACCTGTCATTGGGTTTAAGGCCACCCTGATCTGGGATGGTCTCATCTCCAGATCCTTCACTTAATCACATTTGCAAAGACCCTATTTCCAAATAAAGTTGTATTTGAAGTACTGGGGGTTAGGACTTCAACATATCTTTTTTCCCCTCCCCATGAGGGACATAATCTAATCCATCACACTGTTGTGAAGAGATGTGGAAGAGGGTTTTCCTGTTGGCCAATTGAGCAGAGAAAAAGAATGGAGGGCAAGCAGATTGGTTTGGAAATGACCTGAATCTGCCTTCAGCATCTCTCCTACATGTGATGGGCCAGAAATGAATGTCACGGCCATGTCTGGAACCAAAGGAGGCTGAGGACGCTTTTCCGTGCACAGTCCCATGTCCAAAAACATCCATGGAAGATGTTCTTCTCAAAGGAAAGCGTGATGGATAAATTGCACTTCCACCCAGCTCTCTCCCCACAGACTGTGTGAAGAAAGATAAAACCCCAAAAATACGTGAACTGATTTTTAAGGTCTGCAATTACAGCATCAAGCTGGCATCTTTCAAAACTGCATCTGAGGGCGGGTCACTTTCTTGGCCCAGAGTTTTCCAGAATCAGTATTCTGAAATGCTGCGGCATTCTTCTAATGGATTCATCTATTTTGACTAGCTCGTTTATTTTACGGTCTGATCAATCTATTGATTCTTCCCTATTGTCACCTCCAACAAAATGGCAGGAGAAGCAAAGTCTTGGCTTTCACATTCTTTATAAAGTCAGCGGAATTGCAAAATCTGTGTTTTCACCTTTGCTAGAGCAGAGGAGGAACATTCCAGAGCTTGACAGAAAATTAGGCCAGAGGCAGTAATTTGTGTGTTCGGATTCTTTGGCCTTTTGGCCTCAGATTATAGGTTTGTGAAAGCAAACAAAAAATAAGGACTACATTCTGGTTTTCTTTAATATTGACTTTATTAGTATGCTGTATTTAAAAAGTAGTCTTTACATTAAGTGGATTATTTCATAAACGGGAAATAGGGACCTCAGGATACTTAGTTAATGTGCTATATTTTGTATTATTTTTCCTTAAAGTCTTAAGTTCTCATTTGATTAAAATATATATTCCAGGGACGGCTGGGTGACTCAAGGGTTGAGCGTCTGCCTTTGGCTCAGGGCCTGATCCCGGAGTCCGGGATCGAGTCCCACATCGGGCTCCTGCCTGGAGCCTGCTTCTCCCTCTGCCTGTGTCTCTGCCTCTCTCTCTCTGTCCTTCATGAATAAATAAAAGAAAATCTTTAAAAAATATATATTCCAAAGAGAGGGGACTATTAGTCCTTTCAGAAGGAATGAGAATTATATGTATATATATCTCTAACATGATATATATGATGTATATATAAATATACAGTGCAATGATACATTATACATAAAACTATATATTTCATACAATTATATATTTATATACACATATACTATATTTTATATTAATATAATATGTTACATATTTTACATAATCTAGTAACATATTATAATATACATACATATATATACTCTTGAATAATATATAAAATATTTTGAAATACCTCCACTTCATATTATAGTAATGTAGTAACATAATATATTATAATATACATACATATACATACTCTTGAATAATATATAAAATATATTTTTTAAAGATTTTATTTATTTATTCATGATATTCACAGAGAGAGAGAGAGAGAGAGAGGCATGAGACACAGGCAGAGGGAGAAGCGTGACTCCAGCAGGGAAGCCCGATGTGGGATCGTCCCGGGCCTCCAGGAATCGCGCCCTGGGGCCAAAGGCAGGACGCCAAACCGTCTGACAAGCCACTCAGGGATCCTAAAATATTTTGTTTTAAGATTTTATTAGTTATGATAGTCATACAGAGAGAGAGAGAAGGGCAGAGACACAGGCAGGAGGGAGAAGCAGGCCTCCATGCACCGGGAAGCCCCGATGTGGGATTCGATCCCGGGTCTCCAGGATCGCGCCCTGGGCCAAAGGCAGGCGCCAAACCGCTGCGCCACCCAGGGATCCCTAAAATATTTTAAAATGCATCCACTAGTTCTTCATATTACACTATACGGCAGCATTCGACACCGTTGTAGAATTTATGAGATTCTGTCTTCCATGCCCAAATCTCTTAATGTTAATCTACATTTGTGTAACACTTTAAAATTCTCACTACTCTCCTATTCCAGATTTGAGTGTCACAAGAAAACCTGTGAACTATCCAGGCCTATGACTATCATTCTTCTTTAACAAGTTGGAAACTTGTGGCCAGGTTTTTTTTTTTTTTTTTTTCCCCAAGATGAAACAGTCACTAAAATGACAAGTCTTGTCTCCTAAATGCTGCAAGTTTGCTATTTTGTTTTTATTTTTTTTTATAGTCTTAATCTTTCAAGTGATCTTTTTGGAAAACATCCATCCAGAATGCCTTTGAAAGCCAGTTATCATCGTCTTGCTCTTGTGTTTGGTTTTCTTTGTCATGACCAAGTTAAATGCCTAACAGGTGACTCTAGGAGGAGGCATCTGCAAGAGAGCCTGGAAGCCATCCCGAGTGCCAGGGTTGGAATTCCAGCCGTGGCAGCTGGGGTCCCACCAGGATGAACCACAGTTTGAGGGCTGTGGGCGATGACCTCAAAACAGGAGGATAAAAGCCTGTAACAAAACATGGAATTGCGACAGGATGCCTGGGATGATACACACAGGGTCCTTAGAAGGCAGATGAGCATGTGGGAATTCACTCAAGGATGGGATTATTTGATCTTGGGCACAGAAATGGCATGCTAGTGAGTTTAACCAGAAGAGCCTCTGAACAAAATAGCAACAACTGGACATTATCTCCATAGAGAGTAGTCCTGTGTGTGTGTGGATGCATACAAGGTCATCTTTTTATGGAACTGGTGCAAGAAAGGTCTTTGCAAGCCGTGGGTAAGGAGCAGTGGGGTGTGTGTGTATCTGTGACCACAGGTCCCTGAACGCTGATTTCAACCTGAATTCTCAGAAATAAGTTTCAGCCCCATCGTTCGCCAAGTCATTAGGGATGAACCAGGAGTCTACCAGTTGGCATAAAAGGATATTGGGGATGGCTGGGAGGTTTCTAAGATTTATGGAGATGGGAGTTAAGGACGTGATGTGATGGAATGAGCACTGGATGTCGATGAATCACTGACCTCTACCTCTGAAACCAATAACACATTATATACGAATTAATTGAATTTAAAGTAAATTTTTAAAGATTAAAAAAAAAAGATTTATGGAGATAAAAGATTTTCGGAGATACAAAAAATCAGGTGTGTTACCCATACCTGATGTTTTGTATTTAAAATGAAGCCCTTCTCATAAACAGGTGGTGCTGTGCTGTGCTTGAATGTGAGACTTCATTCTCATATTTAGTGTATGTGTGAATGAGGTTGTATAGAAACAGTGTTGATATTTAGTTTCTTAATGTCTTATTTCTTAAAATTTCTACCAACAATCACTCCAGCAGTAGACGATGACTACCACTACTCAAATGTTATGGCTGGAATTGTGTCTTCCCGAAGATTCACGTTGTCAAGTCCTAAGCTCCAAGACCTCAGAATGTGGCCATATTTGGAGATACAGTCTTCTAAAGAGGAGTTAAGGTAAAATGAGGTCATTAAGGTGACTCTAATCCAACACAATTGGGGTTCTTATAAGAGGGGATGAGGACATAGACACACATTGAGGGACACTCACAGGAGGACACAGGAAGAACATGGTGTCTACACCCCAGGAGGAACCAGGCTCAGCCCCACCCTGGATCTCAGACTCTCAGCCTTTCTCCCAGGACTCAGAGAGAAGGTGTATCTCTAATAAAGGGTTTTATATGTTTATGCATTAAATTAAAAAAATGTTTCCACTAGCATTCTGATTCATTTAATAAAAATGAATGTAAAGAGAAAAGTAAAAGACGTTCTGGATAGATTGTACCATGCATGAATGAGGCTTTTTGCGTGGCTTTGTTTTGCATTTTTAATGGGGTTGTTTTTATTATTATTGAGATGTAAGAGTTCTTTATAAATTCTGCCTATAAGTCCCTCATCAGATCCGTGATTTGCAAATAGTTTGCGAGGTTTAAACAGCTCCAAAGTCTAGAAAATACTTCAGCCCTATTTCTGTGTCTAATTTAAACTGTAGTGAGCCATATAGTTTCTATTTAGCTATGGCTGAACTTTTCTGAACCCAATTGGTCTCCTGAAAGCACCACATTTTCCATAGATTTGCAGAGGTCTTGGACTGACCTTGGGGTTAACGTCTGCCATTGGATATATAGATCCTCCTCCTACCACGTTACAAATGAGAACAGAGAACAAGCAACACCACAGAAATATTTTTGTGATTTTTAAACATTCTCCTAAAAGGCTCTGATAGCTGTCAAAATGTTTTAAAAGATGCCATATTTTCTGTAAACTAGACTTAGAAATGTCCCTGCCATGGTACATCTAAGAGAATGAGGCTGGATAACACTGATTTAGCAAATGATTGAAGGGTTGTTGGTATATGTATACATCAGATGTATATACAGTATATATTGCACCACTATATATACTGTTTTCACATTTAGCAAATGTTTGAAGAATTGCTAGTATATATATCTCTGGGGATGCCTGGGTGGCTCAGTGCTTGAGTGTCTGTCTTCAGTTCAGGGCATGATCCCCAGGTCCTGGGATCGAGTCCTGCGTCGGGCTCCCTGCATGGAGCCTGCTTCTCCCTCTGCCTGTGTCTCTGCCTCTCTCTCTCTCTCTATGTCTCTGATGAAAAAATAAATTAAAAATTCTAAAAATATATATGTATATCTGATATAGTACATATATAGTGTGATATGTAACAATTACATTATAGTATATGTACCATTGTGTATTATATGTAATTATTTTAGACTACTGTATATACTAATGTGCTACAATATAAAACATGTAAAATACATACATGTATTTTATATATAATATATATTCTGTGTAATCATTTTATATTATACTACTATATACACTATATATACCAATGTACTACTATATATAATATGTAAAGTACACGTAACATGTATAAAATGCATACATAATATACTTAATATCTATATTATATATAGTACATTAATTATTCCTGCTCCTAAACTCTATTAAATATTTAAACAAAGTTGCCTGTGCAGTTAAAAGGTTGTATAGGATTTATGCTACGAGTGGAATGTCGATAAGAAATGTACTTTGTTACTTGAGAACTTGGGAATATGTTTTCTTTGTTTTGTTTTGTTTTTTTTGGGGGGGGGAGAATATGTTTATTTCCCATTCTGTCCAATACTTTTTGAGAGCAGAACACATTTTTGAAAGGAATAATTGAGTAAAATATGGATATTACCATCCTATTTTTATTGTTCCTTAGTAATAACTAAAGACTCTTGTGACCAGAGGCATTTATTTATTTGTTGTTGTTATTTTTAATTTTATTATTTTTTAAAGATTTTAAATGATTGCTCCACCCAATGTGGGGCTCAAATTCACAACCCCAAGATCAAAAACCACCCACTCTTCTGACTGAAGCAGCCAAGTGCCTCCCAGAGGCATGTAAAAAAATTTGTTCTGGTGACATTTTTAGAGATCTTGGTATTCTGAGCTGCACTACACACTGCTCTAGCTGTAGGAAAATTTGCAACAAATGAATAGTTGATAGAAATTACAAAGCTATGAATGTGATTTTGTCATGCAGGGTGTTGAGCCTCTATGCAAAGGAGATACTAACATCTTTGCACACTGTTTACTGTGGCTTTACTCAGAATCACTGAAAGCTGGCACCAACTCAGCTACCCCTCAGCTGGGGAACACACAAGGACGTGCAGTGTATCTGTACAACACAACCAGACAGGGTGACAAAATCCTGGGGCCATAGGCAACAAGACGGATGTGTCTCAGATGAGTGAAAGAAGCCACAATCCGAAGGCTGCAAAGTGTATAAATCCATGTGCAGGACATTTGGGAAAAGACAAAAGCATAGGGAAGGCAGTGATGTCAGGACCAGAGGTGTGGGGAAGGTCTAACCTAGAAGGGTGAAGATGCATATTGTGGGGGCATGAGAAGGTTGCATATCTCGGTGCTGGAGGTGGGTACATGTCTGTATGCATTTGCCAAAATAGTCAGGTTTACAGTGCCTGCTGTGTGTCTTAAAAAAGAAAATCTGAAAACTTTTGTAGGAAAAATGCTCGTGAGTGAAGCAAAGACAAGAGGAAGAGGTGACAGGTCAGCGAGAGCTAGTTTCAACTATAAGTCATTTAGAAGAGTCTAGATATTTGCGTTAGTATAATAGACATGTACAAAACATGCCACGTATTAGTATAATATTTGTATATATATTATGCTACGTATATACCATATAGGTATGGTAAAAGTAATGGTTACAGTAAATGGTCTGCAGAAACCAGAAAGAGGAAGAGCTATTTTCAGTGTTCTTGCTAGGTTGCAAATTTTTTCTTTTTCTTTTTTCTTTTTTTTTAAGATTTTATTAATTTGAGAGATAGAGAAAGCATGTGAGAGAGAGCACAGGAGCAGAGGGAGGGCCAGGGAGAGATATAGAGGCAGACTCTCTGCTGAGCAGGGAGCCTGACTTGGGGCTCAATCCCAGGACCCTGAGATCATGACCTGAGCTGAGGGTAGATGCTTAACCCACTGAGCCACCCAGGTGTCCCATAGGTTGCAAATTTCTGAATGCAGATGTCAACATACCTGGGCGACTCTATCAAAAATCTTCAAGTTTAACATCCGTAAAACATCTATTAATTGGAAAATGGGACCCAAAGGCACACTTCTGGTATAAATTGATAGGAACAAAAAAAATAATAAATTGATATGAACACTGCAAAAAAAAGAAGAAAAAAAGAAAGAAAATTAACACTTCAGAAATATTGGAGAATCCATGCCTGTTTAATGATCTATAGGTAGGTTAAAAGTTCTCCACAAACTAAGAAAGAATGAAGGCTGATTAGCTGGGAGTTGGGTCCTTTAAGATGGTAAAGGAAAATACTGGATATTGCCATTTACAGTTGTAGTCTTGTGGAAATAGTATGAGTAGACATTCGACAAGTGATCACGAGTTTTCCTTGTCTGCACTGTCTCCATGCAGTAACCAAAAGGGACCTCAGCATCTTCCTAACCAACTCCAAAAAAAAAAAAATAATAATAATAAAAATAAAATAAAATAAAGAAAAGAAAAAAAGTAAATGCCACCAACTATAATGCAACGAAGTGATACATTTTTAATATCAGAGAAAAATAGAAACTGAAAGACCCTCTGTGCTTGGGAAGCTCATAGCCCCATCTGAAATAACTGTCAGGTTAACCATTAAAACTGTGATTATAGTTTCAGTCAATTAGGGAAAGAACAATAGAGACGATCACTCACGGAAAGCTCTGTGGTGAGGGTCAAAGTGTTCCGGGAAATACCAGCAGCTTTGAGTCATGTATTAGGAATCAGAAATGAATGGGAAAAAAAAAAAAAAAAGAGTGAAATCCCCAGGCCTTGCACTTGAAGAAGAGTTAAAGACAAGGAAAAAAAAAAAACACACACACACACACACACACACACACAAAGACGGATTTACGCAAATAAAGAAAATGAGAACATGATGCTTTAAGTCTCGAGTGAGAAGATTTAGTTTCTCCATGCATGCTGCGACCAAATCCTGAGACAGTGAGCTCCTGATGCTACTGTTCTTGCATTCTGTGGTGATTACTGTGTGCACAGGGATGATTCTCCAGTGGCTGGTTGGCATGGGTTCGAGTCCGAGAGCAGCAGGTGGATCTGGGCGACGTGTGTGTAGAATCTGGAGTGGGTTTCGTGTGCTGTAAATCTTGGCTTCACCAACCATTAGATGTGGACAGCTCCTGGTATTACAGGACTTTGTGTTCTTGTGCAAAAAAAAAAAAAAAAGAAAAGAAAAAGAAAAAAAAAAATTGGGAATACTGACAGCACGAGCCCGCAAACTCCCCTATGTGTCAGCACGTCCGGAGGACAAGCGAAAGCACAGCGAGAGGTCGGTCAAGGTGGAATATTAGCACATGATTTGAAAAGTTCCTATTCCTGAACACCGGCCCTCTTCGATAGTTTTGCAAAGACGTCCTGTGGGTGTCAGGGGCGCAGATGAAGAGGATTTTCCAGGCAACGGAAAATCCCCCGGCTGAATGGCGTTTGACAAGTCAAATACCGTGCAGAGGAGAAATGAGACTTATACAGCCTGCAGACCAGAGCTGAGCGTGATTTAAGGAGAAGCATAAAAGCCTGGCCCCTGTTTTTACAGTGGGAATTAACAGAAAGAAACAGGCTTAACAGGATTGCCCACGGAAGGCTGTGACTTCCAACCCGGAGGTAAGGAAGAAGCGCATTTTCTCAGGCCGCATCGTGTCAGGTGATGCTGCAAATATTCATCTCCAGCCTGCAGGCTGCTTGAAAGTCTGAATGAAATAAACTTTTTATACGACTTTCCTTTTCCAAGTGGTCCTGTGAACGTATGATCTCCGGAAATAGGTTCTATAAAATAAACCACGTAAGGTTTGCTACTTGGCAAAACGTTGTAGACGATATTTTGCCAATTTTGTCCACATTGGCGAAAAAAGCATCGGAAGTCACTGACGGAAGTTAAAGATTAGGAAGGGGCTGAGATCATTGTAGTTGCATAGAAGAAGGAAGCAATATCTAACAGTGAAATAATGGGAAGTAATGCATGCCAAAGTCGTTTTGACGCAACTGCATTTTTGACAAAAGGTTGCATTTTTCTCGAAAGTGAATGTTACAAAGTAGACTATGGTACAAAATAAAGTGGGTGGTTGAGAATCCTTGCAATTGGAAAATGGGCTTTTCATGGGGTCATATTGTGGGCATGATGCATGCCTCAAAATAACTGCGACTCTTGTGAAATAGTTTTTAAAAGTGATGCTCACGTTTGCAGTTGTGATAGGAGCTCCCGGATTTGCTGTCCTGACCTGCTCTCTCTTCTGTAGCAGGTGTCCCACGGTTTGTGATTTTAGTTTTTCTCTTTCGGAAAGGAACCGAGTTTTTGAGAAGTAGATGAGTCACGTCGTTTAAGGCTATTTATTTATTGCAATTAAAGAAAGAATCAGGGGCACCTCATTGGCTCAGTGGGTGAAGCATGCAACGCTTGATCTCTAGGTTGTGAGTTTGAGCCCCATCCTGGGTGCAGAGAAGACTTAAAAATAAAATCTTTCTAAACCATAAATTTTTTTTTAAAAATCCCAGAAGAGCAAGAATATTGTAAGATATATTAATATAAAACAGATTTGGGGGCACCTGGCTGGCTCAGCAGTTGAGCATCTGCCTTTGGTTCAGGACATGAGCCCAGGGTCCTGGAATCGAGTACCGCATCAGGCTCCCTGCAAGGTCTCTGCTTCTCTCTTTCTCATGAAGAAATAAATAAAAATCTCAAAAAAAAAAAAAAAAGCACAAAACACATTTCTAGCAAGTATGTTGTAAATCATTCAATTCAACAGTATTTCTATTAAGATGTAACCAGACCCACCGGGATGGCCATAACCAGTAAAATGGAAAGTAACAAGTATTTCCAGGGTTGGGAACACTGTAACTTTTGGATACTGTTGGCAGAGATGTAAAGTAGGTCAGCTGCTGCGGAAAACCGTTTAGCCTTTCCTGGAAATGTTAAACCTCTGGTGGTAGGATAACCCGGCAACCGCAGGACTGTGTTCGTGCCCAGGGAGACCTGGGAACAGGTACCAACCAGAACTTGGATGAGCATGTATTCAGAAGCAGCAATATTCATGATATTCCAAACCCTGGAAACCACCCAAATGCCCGTGGCTGGCTGACAGCATCCACCAAATGTGGTCTGTACACACAGAAGAAGGAATGAAGCTCTGACACCTGCCACCATATGCAAGGCCCCTGAGTATGGGATGCTCAGTGAGAGAACTCACAAGGCCAAGGATACCCAGTGTGTGACCTCATTGATATAAAAGATGCAGAACTTGTAAAAAATCCACAGGGATGCACAGCAGATTCATGATCGCCAGGGGCTGGGGAGGGGGATGGGATGGCTGCTAATGGAGATGAGGTCTTTTTGGGGGGTGACAAATTTTGGAACCACATAGAGGTGGTGGTGGCAAGACAGCATGGGCAGGGGGAGGAGCAGAGGGAGAGGAAGAAGCAGACTCTCCGCATAGCAGGGATGCTGACCCGGGGCTCCATCCCAGGACCCCGAGACTATGACCTGAGCCAAAGGCAGATGCTTATCCCACTGAGCCACCCAGGTGTCCCTAAAATAACACATTTTTAAAAAACAGGTCAAAAAATTAAATTAAAAAACATGTCATGCAAAAGGTCTTGGATGATTTTACTCTGCTTTCCCTCTTATTTTAATTTTTTTTTTTAGATTTTATTTTATTTATTCATGAGGACAGAGATAGAGAGAGAGGCAGAGACACAGGCAGAGGGAGAAGCAAGCTCCATGCAGGGAGCCTGACGTGGGATTCGATCCCGGGTCTCCAGGATCATGCCCTGGGCCTAAGGCAGGTAGGTGCTAACCCGCTGAGCCACCCACGGATCCCAGTACGTTTAAATATAAGAGTGAATTCAATAATAAGGAAATATTTTCCAGCAGCAGAAAAAAAAAAATAGAGCAGAGACAACTCTTTCTTACCAGTAAAGCCGCTGCTTTTAAGGGAACACCATCCCTCGGAGAGAGGTCAGGAAAATATTATTTGGGGGATCGCTTCGCTTTCAGCTCAGAAAGCAGAGGTTGGCGGTTGTCGCAGGAGGACGTGGGCTCAGCCATCGGCCCGATGGAGGAGAATCCCAGATTCCCCCTTTGGAGCTGAGATGTCGATGAATAGCTGGTGATAGGAGGATAAACGAGAAGCTGATGCCTTTGGACACACACGCCTGCTGGGGGTTATTAAAATTCCCACCACAGTTCCCATTCCTCTGCTGACAGACGAGTCAGCAGGGAGGGCTCGTGGAAAACACGGCCAATGGGGCCACGCGGCGGCACAGACCGGCCTGTGGCGGGTTAGGGATGGCCTTCACCTCGGCGCTGCTGGCAATTCCAATGGGAGCCTCACGATGGCAAATAAGTGTGCTGGGGATTTGCCCGCTGGAGATATTAACCCACTAACACCGTGGCCCTGCCAGTCAATGCAATGAATCAGTGGCAAATTCCCCCAGCGACGGATGTTGTTCACTCCCAAACTCCTTGTGTCCACAGCAGATGGAAATGCTTAGTGAACCTGGGCCAGGTACGATGCCTTTACCGCCGGCCGGGTCTGAAGTCTTTACAGAGATGCGCGTGTTGCTGCCAAACGGTGACCCGGCTGAGTCCCAGAAAATGAAGATGTGGGAACCCCAGAAGGTGCGTAAACACCCTTTCAAAGAAACAGATGGATCTGCTCTGTGCAAATGATCGATTTCTGTGCCTGCACCCGTTTCCAATTTGACCCCATTTAGCAGGACCAGAAGTGGTTAGGTATGTTTTCCAGCAATTTTGATGTTGATGGTCCTTATCAGGGCATGAAATTTTTTTTTAAGATTTTAATTATTTATTCATGAGAGACACAGAGAGAGAGGCAGAGACACAGGCAGAGGGAGAAGCAGGCTCCATGCAGGGAGCCCGATGTGGGACTCGATCCCGGGACCTCAGGATCAGGCCCTGTGCGGAAGGCAGATGCTCAACGGCTGAGCCACCCAGGGATCCCCAGCGGATGAAATTTAATGGTAGATTAACTCCACATGTATACACAAGAGGGATCAGGCAGGATTCAAAGTGTCATTATGTGGAAACAGTGTAAGGAATCTGTTCAGCTCTTGCAAACTTGTTACATTTTTCTACCTGGGAACTCAGACCATGTGACCCCCTCACTCCTACTATGTTGTATTTTCAGAACTGCAACATATGCACAAAGTTTTTGTTTTATCTAGTTGCTTTGTCTAGGGAGGGATTTCACATGTGCAATTAACCTTCCAGAGGTCAAGTTTCGCCCCCCACCCTCCTGGGTGGAAAAAAAAACAGGAAAGAAGCAAAGAGTAACCTGGGCCTCTGATTTGGTCGTGCACACAGGAGAGAAAATCATTCTTATCAACAGCGAAGTTTGCTTTTCTGGTTGCGCGACTTTTGATCCATCCTAAGGCTCGGTGGGAAATTCCGACAATGTGAATTGAGCAGGGTTCCGGAAAACCCACACATCACATGGTGGCAGATTTTTATGTTTATTTTTATTTTTTTTTTTTGCGTGACCTTCCCACTTGATTCAGGGATCAAAGCATGTTAAAAAGCCTATTTTGCACATAACTAAATATTCCAAATATGAAGATCTAAATAAGTAAGTGGATGAATAGAAAATATAAGCTTAGACATTTGCAAAATGTTTGCAGGGATGCATAAGGTGTAACACATCGCTGGACTCCAGATGTGGGATCTACGGATCTACGGGACTATCCCCAAGGTTTTTCGAGAACTTGTCCTAAATTTAATAAATTTAATTGCTCTGTAAAATAGATTCTTGCCATTACAAATGCAAAGCGCACAATCAGATTCTCACACAATCATTCTTCTTGTCTTGACTCTATGAGGCACGATTCTCTACCTCAAATTTACATGTATGCTGCATACACGGTAGTTTGTTTTTTCATTTTTAAAAAGATTTTATGTATTTATTTCAGAGAGAGAGCATGAGCATGGGCTGCTCAATTCACATTGTTGGAATTTTCCACCGAGCCATAGGATGGACATCCATGCAGGAGACACAGTTAAAACCCATTTTTTTTCATTCAATGGTGAGTAACATGATGTAGATGTGTAATGTCTAGTTTTGTGACTTTATATGGATTCTCGGCTATTCCCTCTGTTCCCCTAAAATGTGAGGCTGACTTTGTTTCCCAGCCAAAGGAATTCTGGAACATTGGTACCTTCTATGCCCACTGCCACTCACCTGCTTGTTTTTCTGTTTTTATTGGAGATGGATAAGATTTTCTTTAGCTTGCATCAATACATACTATCCAGTCACTGGAATAAGATCAATGGTATCCATACATGGACAGACAAATTGATAAAAGTGGAGAAAAGCAGAAGGCTTTTTCTGCCCCAAGAAAGGATGATTTATGAAGCAGACTGGTGGGTAGGGCTGGGAGCTGGGGTGCAGTAGAGGGTTTGAATTCACAGCAGATCCTGCAAATTGGGATATTCAAGAGGGTAGAACTGTCCCAGTGGATAATGAGGGCAGAGAATGGGATGATCATTTCCAGCCTCTTGCTGGGAACATAGAATGTTTACAGTTGCTTGTGGAATCTGTGCTTTCCTAACAAATAAATAAATAAATAAAATGAATAACAGCATGAATCGATGGATTACGGAGCACATCCTGTGTGCACGACACTCTCCTTCATGCTATGGTTGATATAGCAGAGTTATGAGGCATATTTTCAGGGCAAACAACACTTTGGTTCTGGCTCAGGGAAATCAATTGGTATAACTCATGTGGAAAGAGCAAAAATGAAGAGAATAGAAACTGTTAAGGAACATGTAGGAGTCGAAAACACATGGAGACCGCAGGGAGGGAGCAAGTGATATAAGCCCATAATTATGGGGAAGCATGGAGGATGTAGGGTTTGCAGGACACCCAAGAGGAAAGAGGATGGGGTATTCCAAAGGAGGTCAATGTGTGCAGTTGTCAGGATGGGACAGCGTGCGGTGTCACCATACAAGTGAGATTGGTCAATCCAAGAACGAGTTTCCTGTCAGGTTGAATGGAAGTCTGGGTGACGCGTGTCCCGTTGGAAATGTTGTATTTGTTGATTGGGGCGATGGAAGGTGATGTCACCTGGAGATGCTCTAGACTCCGGAATCACTCCATTAATGGAGAGCGTCATTTTGAGCCAAAGGACAGGACATCATTCAAAATGGAGACACAAGATGCCAGCAAACTGAATTTAAATAAAATTTTAAAAAATGGGTAGACGTACCATACACATTTTAATTGAACCAAAAACACACCAACACGTCTTTTTGAAAGAGCTGAGGCATTTCGGGCTGGTTGCTACTTGGAATTTGGGGTAGGGTTTTTCTTCGTATGTCACTGCCATGATACATTTTTATTTTATTTCGTTTTATATTATTTTATTTTATTTATTTATTTAATTTACTTTTTCTCATGATCTATTTTATACATTTTTAAGAAACTCCCTGAAAGCCAGGTGGCTTTAGAATACCCCCAACCTACCGCGTTCTGTTAATAAAATCAAAACTATTGTAAAAATGCATGCATATCAAGCATCTTGTTTTTTGTTTTGTTTTGTTTTGCAGCATCAAACCTGTGGATGACTATTCTGTTCTTGGATTGAACATTTCTGTCAGATTCCCTACAAAGTCCATCTCCTTGCTTGCTCCTGGTGTGCAAGCCACACTCTTGGTGTATTTCTCCTGTTCTCCTGGCCTTATCATGTCATGAGTCCTTGGGGCTCTTCCATTCTGGAATAGGTACTCTCCTTTCATTCACAGAAATGTGTTTTTCTCTAATGACTCAATATTTATAAATGCAATTTCTCCTCTGACGTCTGGTCGTGAGTGGTTGACAGTCTCTGCAATGTCTCCATTTTTATTTCTCAAAGGCAGCCGGCATCACCAAGTCCCCCAAACCTAGGGTTCTTCTTTTTTCCCTGTTTGATTGACAGCTGCCACCTGCTCTTGCTCCTTTGTCTTCTTAACAGTCAAATATATGCAAAGACCAAAAATGAACTCTGACCGTGTGCAAAAGCTAATTAGGAAGGGATCGCCGGTCTACTTGTTAAACACCGAATTACAAACGTTCTGTAAGCAAACATAGGAGCAAAACGGTGACCTCCATGTAGGCAAAGATGCTTTAGATAGCACAGCAAATGCATGATTCATGCAAACCGGAGAGAAAAAAAAATGATACCAGGTGGGGGGGCTTCATTAAAATTTCTTAAATGTCACTTTCAAAATCACATTTTATGAATGTGAACAGGCAAGCTGCGTACCGACAGATCCTATTTGTATGTCATGGGGCCAATATCTTTTTTCTTTTTTAAAAAAATTTTATTTATTTATTTATTTATTTATTTATTCATTTATTTATTTATTATTTTAAGATTTACTTATTTTAGAAAAAGAGAGCTTGCAAGCAGTGGGAAGGGCAAAGGCAGAGGGAGAGAGAGAATCTCCAGGAGACTCCCTCTAAGCAGAGTCCAACATGGCGCTTGATCCCAGGACCCCGAGATCATGACCTGAGCTAAAATCAAGAGTCCGATGCCCACCCCAAACCTTTTAAAAAAGATTTACTCATTTATTTGGGGGGCCAGGAGCTTTTTAAGATGCCCTGGCACTATTTTAACACTGACCTAACAGGAAGAGCTGACTGTGGGGACATGGGCATCCCTCTTCTGCTGGACAGGTGCATTCACCTGCACACACTGGGTATGGACTGCACCAGTGAAGCAAGGTCTGGCGACTCTCAGGTACATAGTGTTTATTTTCTATAAAAAACATACAGAACTAGGGCACCTAGATGGGTCAGTTGGTGAAGCATCTCTCTTTGGCTCAGGTCATGATCTCTGGGTCCTGGGATCAAGCCTCAGGTCACACTTTGTGCTCAGCGGAGAGTCTGCTTCTCTCTCTGCCCCTCACGCCCCACTTGTGTTCACTCAAATAAATACATAATATCTTAAAAAAAAAACATACAAAACTGTCCCTGGCAGGAACTTTTTATTCAGTAAAAAAAATGTTTATTTTAGTTGGTTATTTGGAGATCTCTTTGACTACTTTCACTGATGTTCTTTGGATGCTACTGAGTGACTAAGTCAGAAATCCAAAAGGCAGAAATACAGAGCTTAAAAAGTTTAAATAGTAATTTCTATCCATATAGTTAATTTTTAGTAATGTAATATCAGTTATTTGTTTCTTATTTAATGATTTTAATTATTTGATCTGAAATTAATTTTAATATCTCATTCATTATTGATAGTATTAAAATCTTATTACTTCACAGATTTGGTCATTTCACTGATATTAATTAAAGTATCTTTTTGATATAATAGTCTACATATTAGAGAATACGTATGTAATGGATAGTTATAACATTATGGAATTGTAATTATGAAAATGCTGAAGTGATTTTAATGATTAAAGTATTTGCTTGTGTGTTTATTTCTTAGCATGATAAAATAGACACTTTAGAATGTACAATTTAGTAGCATTAAGTCTGCTCACAATGCTGTGCAACCATCACTGCTAATTCCAGGGAAAAACATTGTTTTAAATTAAAAGGGATATTAAATTAAAATTAAAAGGACTAGGTGACTCAGTCAGTTAAGGATCTGACCCTTGGTTTTGGCTCAGGGTCGTGAAATTGAGCCCTATATCAGGTTCTGTATTGGGTGTGGAACCTGCTTAAAATTTTCTTTCTCCATCTCCACCCTCTAAAAAAAAAAAAAAAAAAAAAAGAACATTAAAAAGAAAACCAGACATGGAGTTTTTCAAATCAAAATTACATTAAATAGGGATCCCTGGGTGGCACAGCGGTTTGGCGCCTGCCTTTGGCCCAGGGCGCGATCCTGGAGATCCGGGATCAAATCCCACGTCAGGCTCCCGGTGCATGGAGCCTGCTTCTCCCTCTGCCTGTGTCTCTGCCTCTCTCTCTCTCACTGTGTGCCTATCATGAATAAATAAAAAAATTTAAAAAAAAATTACATTAAATAATAATCAGATGTTGCCTCCATTAGCTTTTTATTTGGTGACATTTCTTTTGCTTTGTGCATCTGGACTGTGGTGGCCAGTTGTGAACTTGGTCTCTCTCAGCCCCTAATGTGGAAATAAGGACAAAGACTCATTCTTGTGTCATCGATGACCAAGGACAACGACAAAGGTCTGATTAGTAGTAAGCTCACCTGACTTCCAACTTGTGCATGAAATGATTGACAGTGAGGGCAGTTCAAACTGTTCCTCTTTGGGACACCAGGAAGTGGGGTATGATTCATCTTCCAATAGAAACCTTATTAAGGAAGGCCAGGTTTGCTCAATTTCTTAGGATCGAGAGAAAGATGGCAGGAGATCAGAAAACCTTCCTTGCCTTGTCTTCCCAAATTGTAACTTGTTAAAATTATCTGTGGGGAATAAAATGGTGCACATGGAGCATGCTGTAAGAATCTCTACACAGTATTTCAAGACTTTCCTTCACAGATAAACAAAGGATGGCTCACAGTGAGTGGCCAGGAACCTTATTAGTAGGTGAGACTTCCCAAGTGTCCCTTGACCAGCCTGGTAAGTTTTATCCAGAAAAAAAGGCAATGGAAAAGTTGATGTTTCACATCACACATCACATTTCACTAAGAAAATTAGCATATTTCCCGGAGAAGTGCGTCCGTGGTTGGCTTGAAACAGAGATCTGTAAATTTATTTCTGGTTCTTCTACTGAAGACTGCTTTACAGGTCTCATCTTGCTACAATATACATTAAAAAGTAAGGTAAGGAATATGTTTAAAATCAGAAAATAGTGAATTCGAGGACATTGGAATTCTGTGGCTGTTGACCTTTGGCTTTTCAGTAATGATTTTCAGCAATTAAACCTCCTTTGTTTGACCCTGTTCTAAAAGACTAAATAATGCAATGTGATTGTGTGAAAAGTTTATACAATACAATACATAGAAAATATCAAATTATTAAGATATGTCTCATATTTCCAAAAAGTTGCTTTTCTCCTAAAGTATATAACAATATCCTAGAACTAAAAGAATATAACACAAATTCTAGTTCCTACATATCAAATCTTATTACCTAAATTGTTTAAGTACATTTAGGGCTTCCGATCTATGCTTTCAAAATGAAATTTGATCTACTGTTGAGCATTGGCCTGGTGGCTAAAATAAGAAATGATAACCAAAATCCCAATGTAATGCATTGAACTACATATATAGGCATATTAGCAGTATACTAAATATGCACTTTGTATATTAATGTAAATTATATATCTATATTGTAACACGATATACATTATATATTATGTATAATATATGCTTTAAATATATATCAAGCAATATTTTTAAAACATTTTATAGTTTGATACATACATGTATTATTATGCATGCATATATATGTAGCTTATGCACATGTCCATATATGTAGCATTATACACGTATTCATATATGTATCATTATGCAATACACATATGTAGCCTTATGTAGCATCGTGCACATGTTCATTTATGTAGCATTATGCAAGTATACGTATATGTATCATTATGTATTGTACATATATGTATCAAACTATAGATGTGAACGATACTTCTTTAAAATATCGACATGATTTTATATGTATAGTACTGCCCACAGAAGTATTTATATGTAATATATATAGGACTATATGTATGATTTTTAAAAAATATTATATAATATTATATAATGCTTAGTATAACGCCTTTCTCAGTGGCCACGTCAGCTTTCGTGAGCACCATGTGGTCAGTGAGAACATCTGGAACCACATTTTAGAAAATAGGCAGCAGAGAGGAGTGCGAGCTTGGCAGCGCTGGGAGAGGCTAATTTTTATTCAATAATCTGCTGCATCAGGGCTTGGCAAGCTTTTTCTGCAAGGAGCCCAACATTAAATATGGTCAGCTTCAATCTTGGACGTAAAATCGAGGTTATTACATAGGTGCTTATCCATTGGTTTACAGTATAATCACCCGCCCATGGAAAAGCCATTCCTAGCCATGGCTTACAGACCCTTATTCTGCATTCCCTCTGTGTGGTAGGGTTGGAGTAATTAATGCATTTTTTCACTCACCTAACAATTCTGCAGCTCAAATTTGTCCACACCTCAAAGCATCACCCACTTCATAAAGAGCAAGGGTATAACCCACAGACCTTTGGGGCATTGGGACGTCACCTTTGAGTTCAGGATGAAAAATCAGTACTTGGGACATGAAAGGTGTCAGTCGTGGGAACAGATAGCTCAGGCTGCATTTCCCCTCTGCAAGAGGTAAGCCCTAGATCCCATGTGACAGAATGCCTCATGCGTCCCTTATTAACCCTCTGTGTTTATTGGTTGACCTGTATTTGTCATGAAGGAGACACTTTGATGGCATGGGCCTCAGCTCAGGGACCTCTCCTGTGCAGGTGCATGGGCTATACTACAGGAATGGATTTATTTTTTAAAATTTTTAAAAGATTTTATTTATTTATTCATGAAAGACACAGAGGGAGGCAGAGACACAGGCAGAGGGAGAAGCAGGCTCTCTGTGGGAAGCCTGATGCAGGGACTCGATCCCAGGACCCCGGGATCATGCCCTGAGCCAAAGACAGACACCCAACCACTGAGCCACCCGGGTGCCCCGGAAACAGATTTAGAAGCATAAACCACATTCCAAATAGTCCTCTGTTGTTCTTCCCTGGCTCTTCATTGGGTCTAAATCTCATCTTCACTCATTAAAAAAAAAAAAAAAAAGTAAAACGTGATTAAGACTCCCTCATGGTATCTCTGATCAGTAAGTAATCTAGCATGAGAGCCTTTTGTTCCATCCCTGAGCAAAGAAGACATGTGACTTCACATAAATTTTGGAGATTGAGAATGTCAGGAGGGATTGGGCCCAGGAGGCAGCATGAACAAAGAAGCGATTTGTCAGAGAAGTAGGACTTTATATGCTGGAGTGAGATTCAGGGAGATATCCAGCGATGAGAAAGGAATAAGATTGGGGGTAGTTCTCATATGCAATTCCTGGTACCTAATAAGTACTCAACGGATGCTTTCTCAATCAGTTAATCAATCAATCAAACACCGATCACCCAACGCAGGATAGATAAGATAGATATAATCTCACTGGTCAATGAGCAGGTGCATGAATGTTTCAAGTAAGGAAACATACATTGATAAGTATTTCAAGACATAGTGTTTATTGGCAGTATGGATTGGCATCTGGGAAGTTGTGCAAAGAAATTTATGGTGTTATAATTCTGGAGGCCAGACATCTGGAATCGAGATGGCAGCAGGGCCTTGCTCCCTATGAAACCTGTAGGCAAAGGGTCCTTCCTGACTCTTCCAGCTGCTGGTGGCTTGTGGATGCTTCTTTCCAACCTGAGTCAGTTTTCAGAATGTCAGAATGCCTCCTTCCTGGTGGGTCGGTGTCCTAGTCTCCTCTTCTTATAAGGGTACCAGGCATATGGGATTAGGGGCCCACCCTACTGTGATATGACCTCGTCTTAAATCCCATCTGCAATGGCCCTATTTCCCAATAAAGTCATATTCTGAAGCACTGGGGGGTTATGACCTCAATATATATTTTTTGCATTGAATTGCAAGGGGGAGGGTAACCATTTACACGTCTTGTAAGTAACATGACATAAACACTGAGCCTAAGTTGGGAAGTCACAAATGGTGCCAAAGTCTTCAGGTTGGGTTGATATGGTCTTGATCTTGATTGAAATGGAAAACATCAGAACCTTTTATGTTCAACCCTTTGGGTTTATAATGCCTGGGAACTATTTAGGAAAATTTGGCAAAGAGAAGTCGGGCATAGGAGAACTCATGAGTGCCCTGCCATCTGGAAGACACAATGGACTTTCATCTTCTATCGAGGGGTTACTGCACCATGCAGTTGTAGGAAAGGAATGTGAGACTGAGGTATGTATGGAAACGTCTCCAAGGTACATGAGTGAGTGACCAAGGCATTGTGCATGAGGACCTGTGGAGTCTATTAACACAGCTGCAAAATCAAGATGTGTATGGATAGAACCATGGAGACCAGCTTGCATATTTACAGAATGTCCTGGGATGGAAATATAATGTGTGAGAAAGCATGTTTTGGACCTGGACTGAACACTATTTTGAACCCTGGAATGTAGGACTATTTTATGGTATTCTATTTATATTTTTATTATTTATTCTTATAAGATTTCATTTATGTAGAAAGAGAGTGTGAGGCAAATGGGGAGAGGGGCAGAGAGAGAAAGAGAATCTCAAGCAGACTGTGCACTCAGCACACGAAGCCGGACATGAGGCTGGATCTCATGACCCTGACATGACCGGACCTGAAACCAAGCATCTGATGCTCAACTGAGACATCCAGATGCCTCATATGGTATTATTTAAAAATGAACAGGGACTCCTGGATGGCTTAGTCAGCTAACCATCAGACTCTTAATCTTGGCTGAAATAACGATCTAAGGGTCCTGAGATTGAGCCCTGAATCAGGCTCCACACGCTGAGCACAGATTCTCTCTCACCCTCAACCCCTCTCTCCACTTGTCTCACACAGTCTCTCTTTCTAAATAAGTAAATAAATAAAATCTCAAAAACTTAACAATAAAAATGGACCATCACTTTGCATACGAGTATTGACCTTGCATTTTTGTTCATCCACCATGGAATCCTTGCTCCGAGTCTTGTGCACATCACATCATGGTGTTTTATAGAAGTTGGCTGAGAATCGTTCAGGGGTGAGGTAGGTGGAAAACGGTTTCCCTACCTTTGACATGTGTAACTTTGTCTGTGATGCACAGAGCTTAACAGTGCACCAGAATGTCCCTCCCGGAAGGAAAGGAGACAGACAGGCTCTTGGAACCCGCACCCAGCAGTGTGAAGGATGAACCTTCTTAACAGGAGAGAGAAGCAGAACATGAATGGTCCAGAAAATATACTGAGAAGTAATATTGCTTGTGTGGGTAACAGCTTTCTGAGCTGTGAGTCTTTTCTGATGTGCCTATTTAATGATCCAAGTTGCTCCGGACATGCAAGAGAGATAGACGATTAGCACACCCTGTTGGGAAGTGGGGATGCCGAGCAGGTCCAATTTTACAGCACATTGGTTTTCAGCCAGGACGGCCTATGTGACAGCGGGCTTTACGGGAGTCATTTGTCTCTGAGGTTCTCTTGGCGCCAGTCCATAGCTGCTGGATGGAGTTGGTGTGGCCTCATGAGCCATCAAAAGCACTGGCATCTCATCTCCCTCTGGAAAGTGTATTAGACTAACTGCAATTTAAGAGGATTCCTGCCAACTTCCTAAGTAGATGCTCCCTGAGACCGTGGAGCTCATTCCTGCAAAAGAAGAGCTCAAGAGCATCATGCCTTCGCTGTCGTGAGGCACACAACGTAAGGTGAGATCATATGGACTGAGGTTAGTGAACAGGCGCTCCATCAAACTCCATACAGTGCCCCAAGTGCAAAGGGACGCTATTATCTTTGGCGGTGTTCTTCTACCATCAGAGTTTTGCCTTCCCAAAGTCACATCTCATTGTGGTTTTAATTTAAATGCACGCTTGAAAAAACGAAGTCCTGAAATTGCAGGGAAGGAAGAGCATATTAAAGATTTACATCACGTGACTAAGAACATGGGCAGATCTCTGACTCATTTACACATGTGGATTATGGCTTCATCCTAAATTTGAATGGCATATGTACAGCTTCTAAATTAGATTTCTACAAGACCCGGGCTACTCCCAGAAGCAGAGGCAGGGGGTGACAGGAGATCGCAGAGGCGGAAACATGCAGGATGAGTTTCTAACACACGCTGAATTTAACGTGACACAGCTCCCTGGTGTTCCATCAAAATTTGTATTAGGGAACACTCCTTGGCTCTAGCAAGGAATCCAAACCACAGATTGGATAAACTGGCAGATAAATCTCTTAGCCTATCGTGTTATGATCTTGTTTATAAATAAATCATCACTGCTCACCGTATTTGTGGCTTTCTTTGGTGAAATCTCAAAATGACCCCAAATGCAAACTCATAAGACAAACACCACCCATAATGAATATTAGTAAGCTTATGCTCTTGACATTTTTGTGTGTGTGTGTTCACTGTTGCTATTGTTGATTGATTTATCTTCTGTGGTTGTTAATTTATAAGATTTTGTAGACACTTTGTCCTCAGCCACCCTCTCTGATCCACTCCGTACCCAAGTGCGAACCCTGGACTGAGGCTTGTGCTCACTGTTGCCATCCTTGATTTGGTCATGTTAAATTTAAAATGTTACACCTGAGTGTATGCTAATGAGCATCGGTTTCCATAAAGGGTTTTTTTTTTTTTTTTTTACACCTAACCATGTTGAGGAATATTGTTAGAGGTCATTTATGTGTTAGATATTACAACTGACTTTGCTCCCAAGTGAACGGATATCCCATTTTTATATATGACATATATATATCCCATATATATAAATAAAAATAAAATAAAAGTGTATTATGGTCCCAAATGGATGGATAGATACATGCAGATATATATAATGAAAGGAGTATTAATGGAAGGCGTATTACAACAGATGCTAATTTGGGGGACGTGTTGTCAGTTGGAATACGTTCTCCCTCCAAGAGGTGTGTGACATCTTAACCCTCAGTCCTTGTGAATACAATTTTATTTGGAAATAGGGTCTTTGCAGACTGAATGATGCTAAAATGCCTTCTCCATTTGGGTCGACTCTAATCCAATATGACTTATAAAAAAGGGAATTTTAAACATAAAGACAAATCTTAGACAGAAATATCATTAACATTAGGTAAATTTTTGGTGTATATTATGCATTATTCTTCAAGTGGTAAGAGTTTGGGGAATAAGCCAAAATCCAGTATAATCTTCAAAGAAAAAAACCAATAAACAGAAAACATGCTGATGAGGCGACCATTAAGAAATTAAGACTTGGAGTCACATTCCTAAGTAGTTTTCTATTTCTGCCAGTTTTTATGAGGATTAAATTGTAATATGTGCACCAGCCTCACTGTCATCAGAAGGTAGAAAAGAACGGTTCCTTGACTGGTCATGTGAAGCAGAAAGTTGGTGTCATCCTCATGCCAAAGGTGCCAGGATGTATGAAATCTAAGAGATTGTTTACAATGAACAAATTTATATCCACATTCCCCGCCGCTGCATAATTCAAAGCCACTCTGTGCTCAATTGGATATTTTAATCTTTAAAGCGAAGAGGAAAAATATAACCTTTTAGAAGCAAATCTTCAGGTGGGAATGTTAACGTGTTTGCCTGAAAAGCCGTTCGTTTTTGCTCCAGCAGGCAATTTGCGGTGGGAAATCATTTTCATCTCAGCCGGGGGATTGGAAAATGGAAAATGAAACTGTCAATGGGGGTTTTTCACTCGGGAGTCCTGGAGGTGGGATGTGGCCACGGCAGGGGGAACGGGATGATAGTTTAGCCGCTTTTGTAACCCGGACCTCATTTGCATGGGATGGGTTTAGGCTTTGTGCCACCCAGCTCTGTGGCTCACATCTGCATCAAGACCCATCTTCCAAAAGATTTAAGTTTTGATTTTGTGGATTGTGCACAAACATTTTTTTCCCCCTAATGGCTCCCAAATTACCCAAAACTCTTCAAATATAAATGGTAATAAGTTTATTTCAATCTGAAAGGAGTTCGTGTTCACCTGTGAGCATGCCGGCTTCATTGGCAGGGTATCAGAACAGAACCATGGTCTGCGTGTGCATCTCTGGGGTGTGAAATAAAATTTCCTTTTCTCCCCCCCTCTTTTTTTTGCTTTAAAATTTTTATTTATTTGTTTGAGAGAGAAAGACATGAGCAGAAGAAGGGGTGACTCCCCGTTGAGCTGGGAGCCCAACACTGGACTCCATCCCAGGACCTCAAGATCATGACTTGAGCAAAAGGCATTGGCTTAACTAATGGAGCCCCGCAGGCACTGCTGGTGGTTCCTTTCATGAAGGTATCCATTGGCGTTGCGTGTAAATGGAATAACCACTTTGGTGTGTATAATTTGCTGTGGGAGAAAGATTTCTCCACCTTCCTAAAGAAACCTCTTCCCTCTCTTTTCTTCAAAGCATCCTCCTTACTAATTAACAGTTTGAAATATGTCAAGAACATATGTCGTAGCCACTCTTTGAGTAAGAAGAAAGGAGCCCTCTGGTATCGGAAGGACATGGCTTGGAGAGTTTTACACAGCGATGTTCTTTGAACCTACAAACATTTACCTTGGGAAAAAGAAAACCGCCGTGTAGAGAAACAGCCAGCAGCTCGGTTTGCAAACAGAATCCTTGTGAAGCAAACTAGGAGGACATTATTCTGAATCTCCGGGAGTCTTTGCCTGCGGGCACGATGTTGCACATTCGCTAAGGTTTAGCTGTGTTGGTTGTAAAAAAAAAAAAAAAAAAAAGAGAGAGAGCGAGAAGATAAAATATTGGGATGTGCTTTAAGACAGTTGAATCGCCAGCATAATATGTTCCTGTTTGGCTTGCTGCCCTGAATTCTTGCAGGAGTGTGGAGGCTCAGGATGAGGAAAGGCTCCTCCTGGGACATGGCTGTAAACTCGCTGCCCAGCGGGGCTCAAGATCAACTGGATGTTCAACAACTGGTGAGGATCTGGAACTTTCTGACCGGGAGCTGATTCCAGCCCCCATCATCATGCCGGGAGGCTCAAAAAAGAAGCGGTGACTGTCTGTCTGTCTCAAACGAAGATAAAAATGGGCAGATACCATTGAGGAACGGCTCTGTTGGGTCCTGGGGACGTGACAGTGAGTAATCTGACAGGGCTCCCCACTCTTATGTTTTCTGGTTACCTTTTTCTTTTTTAAAAAATATTTTATTTATTTATTCATGAGAGACACACAGAGAGGGCAGAGACACAGGCAGAGGGAGAAGCAGGCTCCCTGTGGGACTCGATCCCAGGACCCCGGGGTCACACCCTGGGCCAAAGGCAGATGCTCAACCACTGAGCCACCCCGGTGTCCCTCAGGTTATCTTCTTTCTGTGCTACTGTGCAAGTTGGAGTCTACATTTCTTAAAATGAGTCTTCCCATTGTGTATATATGTGTGTGTTTAAGACTGAAGTTTTTTTCGTTTTAAAGCGATGGACAGAAAAATTGAGAGGCAGGCCCCCTGTGCCCTATGCCCCCTCCTCCCCAACACACAGCATCACTCACCAGATGGTGCTTTTCTTTATTTAACCAGGGATGAACCTATATTGACACATGATACTACCCCAAGTCCACAGTTTACCTTAGGATTTGGGATCAGTGCTGTGCACCATGTGGCTTCGCACAATTATAGGACAGGTATCTGCCTTAACAGCATGGTACAGCATAGTTCCACAGCCCTGAAAATCCTGTGCTCCACCTGTTCATCCCTTGCTGCCCCCCAACCCCTAGAGACCCCAGGTCTATGAACCATCTCCATCGTTTTGCATTTCCTAAAATGTCAAACGTGGACTGTATCTCATCAAATTCCTAGTTTTGAAGATGGAGAAATGAACACAAACATAGGACCAGTCATTGCCCTGAAGGCAGGTGTTTTTTTTTTAATATTTATTTATTTATTATGATAGACATAGAGAGAGAGAGAGGCAGAGACACAGGAGGAGGGAGAAGCAGGCTCCATGCCGGGACCCCGACGCGGGACTCGATCCCGGGACTCCAGGATCGCGCCCTGGGCTAAAGGCAGGCGCCAAACCGCTGAGCCACCCAGGGATCCCGGTTTTTTTTTTTTTTAATGTTTTCATATCTACAGTGTCTAGCACATGTATGGTATATTTTAGACATTTCATATACGGCTGATAAAAAACATTACATGACGAAGTAGTGTGTGCATTGGAAAATTTTACAAAATTCCATGCATTTAGAAAAAGTATGCGGTATCATAAACTATCTGACCTCCACTCTAGATATCACTGCTATTATTTCCATTGTGAATCGTGAAATATTCAAGAGCAGGTTGCTCAACTGTGTTAGCATACCCTGTTTTACCAGTGGCTGCACAACTTGGCTTTGTGACTCACCCGATTCATTGCTCCTGGTCATTGTGGATACCATAAAGTTTTTTAAATATTTTATTTAATTATTCATGGGAGATACAGAAAGAAAGAGAGGCAGAGACACAGGCAGAGGGAGAAGCAGGCTCCATGCAGGGAGCCCGATGTGGGGCTCGATCCCGGGTCTCCAGGGTCACGCCCTAGGCCAAAGGCAGCGCTAAACCACTGAGCCACTCGGGCTGCCCCATAATTTTTTAATTAGCCCCTTCCCAGAGGTTTATGTATAAATACAGAATTTAGTTAGTAAAAAAAATAAATAAATAAAAAGAATTTAGTTAGTGCATGAGATATTGAAAATGAATGACTTAATGTGTGGCCATTCTCCTCCAGGATGGGTAGATGATTTGCATTTGATCTTGGGGTTCGCAAACATCTCTGTCACCCCCAACTGTTGTGTTAGTGCTAAAAATGCATTGCAAGATTTTAATCAAAGAGAATTTGCATTTGGACACGGGGTTCGCAGACATGTGTCTCCTTAGTGACCACACGGTATCCCCAACTGTTGTGTTGATGCTAAAGACGCATTGCAAGATTTCAAAGATGATTTGCTTTTGACCTTGGGGTTCACAGACAGCTCTGTATCCCCCAACTGTTGTGTTGAGGCTAAAGACACATTGCAAGATTTTAATCAAAGATAATTTGCATCTGGACATGAGGTTTGCAGATATCTGTCTCCTTAGAGACCACACAGTATCCCCAACTGTTGTGTTGGTGCTAAAGATGCATCGCAAGACTTCAATCAAAGTGATGACAAAAGGAGCAAGGGCTTCTAATGATCAAATACGTTTTCCCATTGAATCCAATCTTGAGAATCAATTAGGAGCCTGTGAATTGAACCAGTGAGATGCGCTTCCAAGTTTACGGTTTATACTTTGGTCGAGACACTAATAAAAGGGCATGCTGAGACACTCAGGTAAGCATTTGACATCGTACGAAAACTCCATCAGTCCTTTTAAATGGATGGCCTTGGAGAATTTCTCTTTATGTAAATGCAAAAAATGCATTCGCTGCCATAATCCCAGGCACATTTCCCAAAGCAGGGAGATACTGTCTCAGAATTGACAGGCAACGGAGGTCTCCCATCGCTGCCTTAAGGTCGCTCTTTGGAACTTGGCTCCCAGCCACGGGGGTGATGACTCTAGAGACAGACCCGATGAGACAGAGGAACCTTGCAGCAGACTCTAAAATAGCAGACGCCCATTAGAGCAAGGCTTTCCCCACAATCAACCGTAGTATGCAAAGCATACTGTGCATTGCAGCTGCACGTGGAAAATTAAATGTCAGCATGTCAGTGCAAAGGACACAGGCTCCTTGACCAAGCACGATGCAGGTCAAAAAGGAAGGAGTTGCCAGACAACCAGGGTCCCTGAACCAAACATCTCTGCCAATCAGAGTCACTCCTCATGTTGCATTTTGGGGAGGGAGCAACAGAAGAGCACACACGCAGTTGGTGATGAGCGGCGTGCCAGCCATGTGCAGCTCTTTTCTTCAAGAATGGGGAGCCCTGTGGGCTTGGGGGGCTGGGATGCTGAGCTCTGCAGGGAGGGAGCAGCTACAATAGCCAATGAGGAGCCGAGCAATGTTTCCTTCCAGCTCATTCAAGTGACAAATGCACAGGTGCCAGGTCTTGAGCATCTTCACGGAGAATCAGGAGCTTTGAGTCAGCCCTGCACACACTGGCTGCCTCACAGCCCAGAACATGCAAGTGCACTCTTTTAAATTGAAGCAGAATTCATTTAAAATTAACCATTGAAAGCGTGCAACTCAGTGGCATTGAGTATGTTCACACTGGTGTGCAAGCGTCACCACTGCGTAATCCCAGAATATCTGTATCGGTCCTGAAGGCAACACCAGAGACATTAACCCCTCGCTCCGTACTTCCCCATCTTTCTCAGCTGCTGTCTTCAGATTTGCCTATTCTGGAAATTTCGTATCAATGGAATTTATAGGGTGTTCACTTTAGCATAATTCCATGGAGGATCAAGCCAGGGTGCCTACAACTGTATCCATCAGTATATGGACGCCTGATGGTGTTTTCAGGAATGTCCATAGAAATACAGAAATGACCTGTGGTCAGTGGAAACCTGTCTGCATGCTGACATCCGTGCTCAGCAATGGACTGTATGTCACAACTCGGCTCACCAGCCTGAGAAATGCTTAATAACGTTGCCTCGCATGTTCAAAAATTAGCACATACTATTGTCTCGAGGTAGGAAAACCGACAATGTATTCTTCTTCTTTTCACGTTTAAATTCTCGTGATGGCAGGTGCTTCGATCTTTTTTAATTTTTTTTTCCCTTGAGGTTGACATCTGCTTCCTTTAAATCATAAGGACCGGACAAAGATGTATCCCCTAAAAAAACGTGTTTTATTGGGAAGGACGTCATAGCACCAAGTGGTCACACCACGAACATCTCATTTCTCAGTGACCCCATCAAGGCAGGTGTATCCTTGGGTTCTCTTCAGACTTTTTTGCCAGGTTTGAAAAGAGGGAGGAAACCCACACGTGGTGTTCGCTTCATGAGCACACAGAAATTGCTAAGAAGTTTCTTCCATGCGAGCCCAGGAATGATGCTTTGCTTCACAAGCGTGGCAAAAACTTTAGATTTTAGAAAAAGAAAAAAATCATCTGGAACGTGGAAGAAGAAGAATGTTGAGTGGTGAGCCTGGCTGTCCTTTGTTTTCATTTAACCAAACGCCAGGTGTTTGGAGGGACAGAAAGAAAAAGTCATCTAAACAATAAAAAATATCAAGTTGACCTTTTCCTGAGCGCTAATCTATGTGGCCCAAAGAAACAAGTTCAGTGGAGTTTATTTTCATTAAATGAAATTATTCTATCCTGTGAAACAGTCACCTTAATATTCGTTTAACCTTTTTTTATGGTTTTCTTGCCTTCTGGGCATGTAAGGAAAAAGGCCAAATGCACAGGAAAATGAAGGAGTTTTAAACGTCAACAGGAAGCAACTGTCGGAGAATATTTGACTGAGAGCCTGGTCGTGTCATGGAGAAAACGAAGACTCTGTCCACCCCGGAACTAATTATTTATTTAGCAAGTTAAAGGGTTTTGAAATAACGGTCCTCCTCTCCTTGTCACAGATTGTCTCAAATGCTTCGCACAACAGGTGAGAGGCTAGAAGTCTCCCAGTGTCTTTAAAACAGTGGGTATGTTGAATTCCCATGTGGACGCGGTTTGCATCAGTGTTGAGTTATGGATGTGGGTCTGCCCGTTGCGGTGTCTGCTGTGGAAACAACCTCAAGTGGCCACGGCTTCACCCAACAAGAATCCTGCTGAAATCATGGTCATGCTAACCTTGTGGTTTCTTGCTCACCCCACGGTCTACACCATGGGTAGTTCCCCACACTGGGTGCTGCCTTAGAGACGAAGAGGGGCTTTACTTGCCCAAGGCAGGTTGAGGGAGGTCACCCGGGGCGTTGGCATTCTGCTATTGGACAGGATGAAGGAGAGGGCAGGTCCACAGAGCACGCCAATGGCGCCCAATGGCCTTGCCCAAAGCACGCCGATGAGAACTAGCCCAGTGGCTTTGTGTAAAGGCAGAGCCAGGATGGGAATTGCAGGGGCTGATGAGGAACAGGAAACAGGGGACACCATGAAGCCAAACACCCAACCTCTGCCATGATTAATAATTGGCCCCATAGAAGCAACATGTCACCATACTTTGTTTTCATGTATCACAGTGGGATGGGGAGGGAATGACTTATATCCCTTTCCACGTGCCTTGCCTTAAGGCACAGGGCTCATTGGCCATGACCCCACCCCAACACCCGCTCTCCCAATCCTGTTAAATATCTGTTGAATTTCTCTCTCCTTGTATGTAGCCCGTCCTTGTGGCCGTCAAAAATTGACATTTCTTTGAGATATAAATGGGTATCAATGAAGCCCTATTTGCATTTATGATCATTGAAAGAGGAGGAAGAGGCCAAAAGAGGAAACGAGGATACGTTTTCAATAAAGAAGGGTCCTCCAATTCAGCAGGAAAATAGCCTAATAGCATGTTCAGTAACTGGTATCTTTATATTTTTCTTGTAAGGATGATGATGAGATCCTTGTATTATTCAATTTTATCTCATCTTCATTTATGTTTAAGACTATATAAATACAGAGATAGAATGTACTAATGCAGAATAATATATTAATTTTGCAGTTAAAAATGTCACAAATTTCTTTGCTATCACCAAAGGATAATTTCAGGTAGTTATGGAATTTTTCACTACATGAATATATATATATACCTAAGTATATATTTGTTTTCCTAAGTGGCAGACATCTTTCTTATATTACATTGCTTTAGTTTATGTTTCTTTTCTTTTTTAAAAATTTATGTTTCTTTCTTTTTTTTTTAATTTTAATTTTTATTTTTGGATAGTCACAGAGAGAGAGAAAGAGGCAGAGACACAGGCAGAGGGAGAAGCAGGCTCCATGCACCGGGAGCCCGATGTGGGATTTGATCCCGGGTCTCCAGGATCGCGCCCTGGGCCAAAGGCAGGCGCCAAACAGCTGCGCCACCCAGGGATCCCAAAATTTATGTTTCTTATATTAAATTGCCTTAGTTACTGTATCCATAACTATCTTCATCGTGTGATGGGGAACGTTTTTAAATAAGTTATGTTTTATGAGAATGTCTCATATTTTATTTTTTTTATTAAAAAATAATGATGAAAAAAATAAATAAAAAAATAAAAAATAATGATGAAATTCACATATATCTTTTCAGAGCCTGTGACGATACTCACAATTTTTCTCTCTGAATTATTAATTTGGAAACCCCGGGCTGAAAACAGTGCTAAACCACTGGGCCACCGGGGCTGCGCTGATTTGCATTTTCTTGATGGCAAGTGATGTTGAGCATCTTTTCATGCATCCGTTGGGCATCTGCAGGTCTTCTTTGGAGAAATGTCTGTTCATGTCTTCTGCCCATTTCTTGGCTGAATTTTTTGTTTTATTGGGTGTCAAGTTTGGTAACTTCTTTATAGGTCTTGGACACTAGCCTTTTATCAAATAGGAGACTATTTCCTCCATTTACACTGTAGCCAAAGGCTTAGAAAGAGGGTGATTTTACTCATCCTTAAAATGAGAGGTTATTATCGTGTGAGTCACCTGTGATTCTAGACCTGAGTGATTTCTCAGGCCATGTCAAGAGGCTGCTGCTCTGCGTCATGGGTTCTCATTTGCACAGCGAGACTTATCCCCATGATGTGGCTTTTAAGAAGGAATTAAGTTTGGGGTTGTTGTATTTGATGTTCTATGAATCATAATCGATGCCCGGATTTCTGTGTGTGTGTGTGTGTGTGTGTGTGTGTGTGCGCGCGCGCCACCTATGTCAAAAGGTAAGGAGCAGGGGAGAAAGTGATCAAAATCCATTGAACCGATGACCATTAATTCTGCATTTGTATGGCGATGTTGGAAATGCTTGCCAGGGAAGGGAATGCAGGCAGTTAGCTCCGGTAGTGTGGAAGTGGCTTTCTAAATTGCCAATCTTGGGGGATGGAGAAATATGTAGGATGGAGATGGAAATGTTTCTGTATTCTCATAAAGTAATGAATGAGCTGTCATCATTAATAGCCACAGGGAAGGGTTGGCAGCTCGAGCAGAATGACTAGGAAAAAAGCATGATAGCCTGTCCCTGCCTAATGAAGCCGAGAGATTAAAGATACTCAATCATAGCATTTTACCAGTACACCTGGATTCTCTTTATTAAAAAGGCATTTATCTAATGATCCATGGCAAGCTATTACCAGAAGTGGAGAATGGTGTTATTGATAGAAAGAGGATGGAAAGCCATCGAAGACGGAATATTTCCTCACCGTAATAAACCTTGATAAGGTATTGATCTTTAAAGGAAAACTGTTGGTTTTGCGTTTTGTGCTGGGCTGTCAAGCTTAGTTATAGAAAGAATTATGTAGCAGAATTCCCAGCACTTAGTGTTAATGAACTCAAGAGGGTGTTTTGTTTTGTTTTGTTTTTTAAATCAAGTATTTTTTATGCGAAATTGTAGTTTGGTGATTGGTATAATGCTGAAAGAAAATTCTATGTTATTAAAAAAGGAGACAGTATAACTCTGAGAAAATCCATTACCCAATGGATACCTTTTTTTCTAGATTTTGTCAATACGTCTGTTTAAAGTGATTGGTTGCTAAAGTGATTGGTTGCAATTGTTAAAATTATCTTGCTCTTTGCCAGCACCGTTGGGAGGACGGGACAGAGCAATGCACACACCAAACTAATTCATAAAACTCCTAGCAGTTACTGGATTATTAAGAGATCCTGGGGGAAAATAAGCACAGAATGGCTTGGTGGTAACATTTATGCTTAACAGAAAAACAGAGAGAAGTGAGAAAATATGAGAAAAAGAGCAAAACAGACGTCTGGAATTTGCCTAGAAAATTTGAAATGTACTTTGGTGTCAGTCTCTGTTGGTTCGTTGCTGCATGGAAGTTAAAACATAATATTCTTGAAAGCTGGGTCTGAAACCACAGGAGCCTACTATGATGTACGTGAGTGTGTATTAACCCTGGGGGTCAAGGGAGCGTGATTCTAGCATCTCAGCTCAACATAAGGAATATCTACTTCCATGATGCACACATTGTCTGGAAACTACACACCTAGTGTACTGCAGCGGGGCTATGTTTGTAGCATCCCAACCGGAATTATTCATAGTAGGACACATTTGAAATCTGGTAAAGGAAACGTAAGGGAAAGAAGCCAGTTACCAAAGACACGGTGTTTGAGTCCATTTATATCAACTGCCTCGGACATGCAGATGTACTCATAGAGAAAGTAGATTAGTGGTTGCAGGGCTGGAGAGGTGGACATTAGCAGGGACTAGCCGTGGTTAAAGGTGTCCTTTGGGGTGATGATCATGATCTGGAATAGGCGGTGGTGATGGCTGAACAACTCTGAATACACTAAATATACACACGCACTGGCTTGAACACTTTCAGCAGTGCTTCCTATGGTACCTGAACTACATCTCAAGAAAGCTGATAAAAAACACGATAGGATTCCTATTGAGTACCCACCCCAGGGACGATGCCAATGTGTTCAAATGGCTCCATGTCAACAGATGGAAACCAACAGCCATGCCAAGCTGGGACCTTAAACCCTTAAAAAAAATCAAGAACCTGCGGTTTTGTGCCTCAGAGAGTGGTTGTTGAATCGGTCACCTTACAACGTCGTGGGGGGGGGAATCCCACTGCAGAGTCTCAGGGACTGAATTAGAATCTGCATTTTAGGAAAATCCCAAGGGGTTAGAGTGCATGCTCACATTTATGCAAGACCTCAGGAGGGTGCCCAAATTTACGTGGAGCCCAGGGTAGTTTTGTGCACACCCACACTTACATAGATCTCAGAGGAGTGGTGTGCACATTCACATCTACACCAGATCCCAGAGGATGGGGTGCAAACCCACTTTTACATTTATAAAGTCCTGAGAGATACCCTGTGCATGCAGGGATCATTCTATTGAATTATTTTCTTGAAGTCGGAACCCATCATGTGTTTTGGGTTAATGTTTGAACAAGAGGGCCTGCCTTTATGGAAGCAGAGCTGGGTTCAGACCCCAGGCCACCCCGCAGCATGAGTCCTATGTCTTAGCTCAACTCACTTTGGAGCTGAGTAGGTGGGTAATTACCCTGATGATAATACAGTCTTAACATGACGTCACTGCCACTTTGCTATAAAAATGTCATGTCATCCTTAAAGCCACGTATGTTTGCTCTTAGAAATATGCACTTTACGTGTAAATTGGTGCAGCTACTGTGGAAAGTGGTAGAAATAGAGTGCACGTGCCCCTTCGAATCACTATGTTTGTATCCTTTGGATAAATATCCAATGTTTAAAGCAGCCATGTCCACAATAGCCAAACTATGGAAAGAGCCCAGATGTCCATTGACAGATGAATAGATAAAGAAGATGTCATCTATATATACAATGGAATATTACTCAGCCGTCAGGAAGGATGAAATCTTGCCATTTGCAATGACGTACATGGAACTAGAGGCTATGATGCCAAGAGAAATAAGTCAATCAGAGAAAGACAATTATCATATGATCTCACTCATACGTGGAATTTAAGAAACAAAACAGATGAACACCGGGGAAAGAAGGGAAAAATAAAATAAAATGAAATCAGAGAAGGAGATAAACCATAAGAGACTCTTAAGTCTAGGAAACAAATAGGGTTCCTGGAGGAGAGGGGGGTTAGGGGATGGGGTCACTGGAAGATGGGCATGAAGGAGGGCACGTGATGCGATGAGCCCTGGGTGTTCTATGCAACTGATGAATCACTAAATTCTACCCCTGGAACTACCAATACAGTACATTAAATTAAATTGAACTTAAAAACAAAATTTTAAAAAACAGTAATACTGCGACACATTATTTGCTGACCGAAAAGGAGCACAGCTTGGCGTAGAACATAGAGAATTGCGCAATCAGTATGTTCTACACCTGAAACTAACGTAAAATTGCATGTTGGTTATACCTCAGTGAAACGAAGAAGTACCGTCTTTAAAAGCACAATTATAGGAAAACTATGATGAGAAAGACTACTCCCCCCACCCCCAATCCCAAGAACTCAAACACATGCCAAGATACCCAGTATCCAATGGAAAGGTTGCAAAAGTACAACTGGGTACGGAGATGGGATAAAATGATTCTAGGGCATGTCTGTGGTTTCCATCTCTGTTTATGTGTGAATTCGACGAGCTTCAGTATTTATAAATACTGTGTGTGTGTGTGTGTGTGTGTGTGTGTGGAACAGAGATAATGCCGCGGCCTCCTTCCTTCAGAAAGACTTTTTTTTTCAGAAAGACTTTTGATCAGAGAAACTAGGGTGCATAAAAATGTCCCATAAATTATATGAATTGCCAAATTTATATAAAATTTCTTTAAATTTATATAAATTTTATCAACAAAGATGTTTCGTTCCGAATTTATAGTTTCTCTGGGTTGCGAACGCCTCGGACAACGATCTTGTTCCCATTTTGAGAATTTTGAGAATTCTCCTTCCTCACCTGCTTCAACTGGCCTCGGACACAGAGTCCCGTTTCCGTATGTTGGTTAATTAGGATTATGAATTACCGGCTTGAAGTTTATTTTCTATAAGGTTTATTGCCTCATTTTTCATTGTGTTTACAAGCTCCTTGGCGTTTAGCTTTTCTTAGCTATCCCATGGGCTGGCGTTGGCAAAAGGGAAAAAAATCATTTAAGCGAAGTGAAAAAAAAAATCTTTGTGTTGAATATGAAATCATTATCCCATAACCTCCTTTTCCTTAAAGCTGAAACAACTCACTGAGTTCGCTTTGCCGCCTTGTACCAAAGTCTTCATCTTAATCTTTTCCTGTGCCAGGATTTAATCCACTTTATTCTTTATTCTTATGATGGATTTCCAGTTGCCCAAATGGCTTTCCTAAAGACATCTTGGATAGATTGTCTTCATAAATTCTGTAAACGTTATCGGCAAATGCTAGCTTGCTTACTTTTGAATGTAATCAGCCTACATTCATGGTGCATCCAAATATTCGGAGCAGAAATTCTCAGAGGGGTCTATGTGGTTTTATGGAATAGGAAGCAGTACGTATAATGTTGACATTTCTTTCATTTATGCGACCAGAAATACTGTTTGAGACCATAGTGTGAGCTATAGTCTCTGCCCTGAGAATAAACGGGCAAATAGGAACGATGTGACTTCTTCCAATTTAAATATGAATACAGATAAAAACAAAACATCCAGGGGTCCTTGTGGAAAAATATATCCAAGCACAACATATTTGTGGAAAAATCCAAATACAGTGAAGGCAAAGTGGAAAATCTGAAAGTCCACACACCCATTTCAGTTTCAATGGATAAAGAATGCGCATCCCTCTGTGTCAGCACACACAGAAAGTCCTCCCTGTCTTTCATGGGATCAGGCTCTTTCAGGTTTTTTTATATGGTAATTTGACTTATTATTTAAGATTTGGTGCAGTTATTGCAATTCCTGGCTTCATGGACGTTCACGCATTTCTGCTTTAGCTTCTGAGAAGTGAGTACAAGTGAGGTAGATGAGTTCACGATAGGAGAGCTTATGGAGGCTGAGACAGATGCACGGGCCCAGAAGGTTCTCAGGACCTGGGGACGAGGGCAAAGGGATGTGCTGCTAAATGCTTTGTTTCTGGCATGACTTTGCTGTCATTTCCCCCAAAAGCATAGTATACAAGTGAGGATCTGGATCCGTAGGCTAATTTTGCACACGCTCTCCAAGACAAGTCACAATTTCATGTTCTCGGAAATGAAGGAGATATCATCCTGGGTTCCTCCATGCAAAGAGGCCATAACATTTCATTGGTTGTTGAAGGTGGTGGAGTAGAAAAGGAAGACCTCAGGGAGCGTGGGCATCTCTGAGAAGCCAGGAGGCTACGTGCGGTCCTGACCTGGCGGATGAGTTCCCCTCTTATCACTCTGTCTCTTTGCAAACTTCTTGTGATTGATGCGGGAACCCTGGCTGCTTCCCAAATCTGCACCGATGCTTCATGCTAAAGGTGGGGATGGCGGTCCAATTGCATCAGCATTCAGCACGCTTGCGCAAGGTGCTGAGCCACCTGTATCCGAGGACTCGCTATTTCTGCAGGGACCCTGGCACCGGGAATCCCTGGGTTCTAGGAACACAGCACCTTCTCCTGCATCTCCATTCTAAGGACACTCTCCCTTCGATCCAGCTGTTCCTTGTACTCTCTCTCCCATGGCCTCTAGACACGCGTAGGTGTTTTGGGGGGTATGTATATAAAACTTACCTTTTTAACTAGTTTCAAGCATACAGTTTGCTGGCGTGAAGTATATTTTCCCATTGTTGTGCAACCAGACCCATCCTCTGTCTCCTGAACTTTTCCATCTTCCCAAACCGAATTCTGACCCAGGGCATGCTAACTCCCCATCCCTGTCTACAGCTCTTGAGAACTACCGTGTCTGTGACTACGACTTTTGTAGGTTCCATATAACTGGAATCATACAGAACTTGGTCATGAGTAAGGAGCCTATTTCACGGACCTCAAGGTGCATCCGTGCTATAGCATGGCAGGACTTTCTGCCTTTTGAAGGCCGAATTGTATGTATGCACCACATTCTACTATGTGGATGAACCCCATTGTGCTTATCCATTCCTCTGTTGGACTTCAGGGTTGTGTCCACCTTTTGGGCATTATGAATAACACTACAGTGAACGCCGGCGTACACACATGTCTTGAGTCCTCGCATTCAATATTTTGGGGTAGGTATCAAGGGATGGAAATGCTAAGTCACATGGAAGGTCTATGTTTAACTTTTTGGGAAACTTCAATAACTGTCTGAAATCTATGGCTTTAAGAAGGTTTCGGGTAAGAAAGGCAGATGTCTCCTTAAAACGTCTGAGGGAGCTGGGACGCCTGGGTGGTTTAGTTGGTTAAGCGTGTGACTCTTGGTTTTGGTGCAGGCCATGATGTCAGGGTTGTGGGTTCAAGCCCTGCCTGGGGCTCCATGCTCAAGGGAGAGTCTCCTTGTGGATTCTCTTTCTCCCTCTCCCTCTGCTCCTCCCCTGAGGGAGCTTTGCTGCCAAAAAAACCAAAACAGAAACAACAACAACAAAAATCCCCTAAATCAGCCTCAGGAGAACCAAGGTCTGGTTCCTGGAAGGCACCACCATACAAAACGTGGGTAGAAGGATGGTATGATTGGGAAAACCAGAAAGATAAGGACAGCAGTAATGTATCTTGCCATTTAAACCACTCATGAATGCATCACCTGACTTCTTTCCATGCATTGGGAGCGCTCCTCTATGTTAGGGATGTATGCCCACTGAAATAATGTTCATTCCACTCTTGGAAAAAAAGTCTGGCCTTTTTCATCCAATTTTCTAAATTTTGCCCTGGAATCCACAAAGGCGTTCGTAACCCACATCAGCTCTTTTGCACATGGCTACCCGCTGGACAGTCATAATTGGGCGTTTATCTGGGCTTCATTACAAAAGCATCGGGGTGGCGCCCATGACTGCGTGCGCACTATGTGGTCTTGCGAGTTGAGATGAGAAGAAGGAGTAGAAGGAGTAATGGGCTCTCTATGGCTTGCTGCCTCCCGCGATATGCTGTGTATGCTGCTGTGGATACTCTGCATGCATAGGACCCATGGGACTGTGGAGAGATTGAGGTGTTGAGTGTCTCCTGGAAGCGGGCTCCCCTCGATTTCACATCTCATTCTTGGTACACAGCCACATGCAGCCAGACTTGAGCCTGCCGACATGCAGCAGATGTCTTACAAATCAAGTTGCTGGATCCTTTTTTGTTTCTTAATTCACTCTCCTTTGATCTAACATTTAGAAATTCTATTTGAGAGCTTGCTCTTGCTGGTTGCCATATGCTGCCAACATTTCAAATGAGCTGAGCAAATCCAACTGGGCCATGGAAGGAATATTTTTCCTTGCCAGCTCTAATTTTGAATTAGTATTTTAATATTCATATTCTGATTTGGGCCGCTTCATGTTACACATTACCGGCTGCACCGTGGTAGTAGCTTTTCCGTAAGAACATGCGTATGTTGTTCAAGGGATTTTTCCTTTCTTGCGTCCACTGCTGCCCCGAAGAGCAGTGATCATAGAGTCCCATCGTGCTTCTGCTTTTCCTATCAGGGTTTTGCAATAGATGGGGACGTCTTCAAGGACAGAGATCGTTTACTGTTCGTCTGTTGAGTTCCCTGTTCAACAGAAAGCTGTATAGGAAGAAGGCTTCTAGTGCAATTGCATATATGTAGGGATGAAGAGGGGAAGAAGGAGAAGGGAGATGGGAGGGAGGGACACAGATGGGGTTTATGCAGCAGCATCAAACATCTTACAGCACAATAGTATTTTAGGCTTTCACTCATACAGAACCATATAATTGAGCTTGTGGAAGCCAGTATGACGTTATTCTGAGTTTATCCCCTGAAAACAGGGGCCAGAGCTCATCTGATTGATCTCTTCTACCCAAGTAGGGGTCACTGATTTTGACAAAAGAGTGGATTTGGCTCGCCTAGCTGCAGGGGGATTTCTGATCAGCAGTGGCTCTAGCTTCCTAGGCTATCGAGTCCACAATGCATCTCGAGGCTATGGGCTCGGTGACCCAAATGCGTGGTGTGAGCTCAAGCTAAGCCCTGAGCCAGTGAGACACAGAGTATCAACCCCATCACCCTATGGCTGGCCTCTTCTTGGCCTTTTGTGCTTCCAGTTCATTGGGAGACTGAGGCACTCCATGAAACTCTTGTTATACGACTGGTCAACCCAGAAGTAGATGATGTCATGCAGTGCCATACACCCCACTTCTCAGCAAGAATATCACCAGCTGTCAGCTCCTGCCGGGTCCACCATGCCAATGAGACCCTTTTATCTATGGGGTGATGGGTGCTGCTTCCGCATGGCTGATTAGCCAGCATTGTTCCTCTTCATGATCCCAGGCAGGCAAAAGCCTTCTTCTTCCTTTTTTCCTTTCTTCTCATACCCTTATACCTGAAATCTGTGATTGTGGTCAAACTGAATTTGCAGATGTATCTAATACTGGGGTCTCCATGATTAGGAGAAAGGAACACACTGTTGTGTTAGGGTTCCCTAGAGAAACAGAAGCAGTATATATACTATGGGATCGGGGCTGAGGGGGGCATGAATAAGCACAGTACAAGGGGGATTTAGGGCAGTGAAATTATTCTCTGCGATAAGACTTGGGGCATATATGTTCAAAGTCAGACGGTCCAATGCCAAGAATGAATTCCAATGTATATTACGGACTTTACGTGATGACATGTCCCTGTGAGTTCATCGGTCATAATAAATGTGGGGGACATGGATCAATGGGGGAGGTGATGCACATGTGTAAGTATGGTTATCGTGTTAATGGCTGCATTAAACTTTACAATTGAATACGTGTTATTTTGTAGTTCAGTGTCAACAAAATCAAAACCAAATCCTCTGTTTCATATCACATGCTCGTGTTCATGATTGAGGCCTGAGGCACCAAATGAAATGGCTTTCCGGAATATTTGTCATAGCATCTGAAGCCCCAAGGGTATATTAAAGTCTTCTGAAGAAGGAACATCTGACTAAAACTAAAATAAAATAAAAAAAAAAAAGAAAGACAAAAAGAAAAAAGCCTTTAAAAAGTTCAAGACAATTTCAAATGAAATTCCTTATAGTAGATTTTCTAGAAGTCAGTTAAATTTTATTGTGCACATTATCATCTTTATAGAAGTTGGAAAATCTCTAGAGAAGTGAATTAAAGTTCGTTCTTTTGCTTGTAATAAAATAAAGAATATCCTATTTTACCTAAGGGGATGTCTTCGAAATGACTTTTAAAGTAAAAATCATAAAAGTTAAAAAAAAAAAAAAAAAGAAATCCAGGGAGACTGTGTACATCATTCTTCCTTTTTCTTCCTATCTTCCCCCAAGAAATTACATAACTCATGCTGTGTAATCACTCTTGTGTGCATCATTTCTTCACCTTTCGTGGAGAGGATGCTGCATCCACTCTAGAATGAGAACAACTGTCTGGTCGGAAATCCACGGTGGACAGCTAGTAGGTGTGTGAGAAGTAGCATTTTTAAAAGATTTTTTAAATTTAATCATGAGAGACACAGAGAGAAAGGCAGAGACATAGGCAGAGGGAGAAGCAGGCTCCACGTGGGAAGCACAATGTGGGACTCGATCCCAGGACCCTGGCATTATGACCTGAGCTGAAGGTAGATGCTCAACCACTATCCACCCAGGTGCCCCAATGGTGTTTCTTTTTCAGTGCTTACTGGGATTTGCACAGTTGGCTCAAATGCCGCCGGTAGGAGAGGTGCAAATTAGCTTTGAACCTGCCTAATATCTACACCTGCATCTATGGCTAGTGAGGTGAGGCTGGGTTCACATGTTGGACACCTCGCATCACCAGAACACCTTCTCCTCCCAGTTACTGATCACTCATCCTGCTTATTAACTTCATGCTGTTTATGGTGATCTCTGGTGGTCTCACTTGTGTGTTTTCCTTCTTGTTTCCTGCCAGTCTATGGCCTTGAATATAAACTCAATGAGCAGAGACACTGTGTGTGTCTGCTTGTTTGTCTGTGTCACCCTGGTAAGTAGTCAGTACAGAGAGCAATAAAAGAAAAAATATATACATATAGGTATACATATTGGATACATGGTTGCCTGTGTATCTGTGTAACCCTTGGTATGTAGTTGATACACAGGGAGTAAGTACTGATACACAGTATGTATATATATATACATACTGGATACATGGTTGTCTGTATATCTGTGTAACCCTTGGTATGTAGTTGATACACAGGGAGTAAGAAAAAATGCATATATATACATATTGGATACATGGTTGTCTGTTTGCCTGTGTAACTACTGGGAAATAGTTGGTACACGGTTGGATAAAAGAAAAAATATATATGCATATTGCTGTAGTTTGAATGCTTGTGTCCCCACCCTCTATGCCAAATTCCTATGTTGAAATCCTGACTCTTTAGGCGATGGCTTTAGGAGGTTGGGCCCTGTGGAGGGGATTGAATTGTAGGGTGGAGTGCCTTCTGGTGGGGTTAGTGTCCTTATAGAGAACCCCACTAACCCAGGCCTCTTCCACTGTGTGAGTGCACAGTGAGAAGTTGCCGTCTATGAATCAGGAAGCAGGTCCTCACTAGACACCAGATCTGCAGGTGCCTTGATGGTAGACCTCCAGGTCTCCAAAGTGTGAGAAATAGTTGTCTATTATTTATAAGCCCCCCAGTCCACAGTATTCTCGTACAGGAGCCCAAACGGACTAAGACGCATATGAAGTGGGTGGTGCTTGCAGATCATATATTGATGCCGTTTCTGATTTCACAAAGTACCCCAAGGGAATAAAGTAGAATTATCTCCAAAGATGAGCTGTGGTCGTATCTGCAGAGATTATAAGGGAATATTAACAATGTCAAATGGTGACGTATAGAAAATGAAAATATTAGGGAGCCTTGTTTCCTGTTCTGAGGCTTGTATTCAAGAGAGAACATTTTATAGAGCGTGACCCAAAGGCATCGTTATGTTTCCCTACAAGGTAATTCAGCAAACTTTCCACTCACATTTTTATTTGCCTTACTCTTTTTCTTAAAAACAGATTTTATTTATTTATTAATGAGAAACACACACAGAGAGAGGCAGAGACACAGGCAGAGGGAGCAGCAGGCTTTACACAGGGAGCCCGATGTGGGACTCGATCCTGGGACTCCAGGACCATGCCGTGTGCCTAAGGCAGGCACTAAACCACTGGGCCATCCAGGGATTCCCTGCCTTACTCTTTGAATGGTCTCAGGGGCAGACTTTATCTCAGCCAGTTCCTAGCATGAGAAACAACACTGAAATGCCTGCCCCTCATAATCCTATCTACTTTTGCTGCAAGAACTCGGGAATGAAACAAAAGGAAAATTGATTCCAGTTCCCAAAATGTCTAATCCCGTGTCCTCACCTATATGCTCACACTCAAGCAATTCTAGGACGTCCAGGTGCTCTGTAGAGTGTCATGCTGGGAACAGGAATGTTGTTGCATCTCCTACAGAACGTAACGGGGTGGTGGAGCGCTTCACAGAAGACGCTTCTCATCGTATAGGTACGAGTTTTAGCTTATGCAATGGAGATGGAAATCATGGACGCAGCTTGTAAGTCACTGCATTTTCAAAAGGCCACTTTTCCCAGCTAATTTTTCCACTCCTGTGAGCTATCATGCCTATGTAATGGTGGAAACCCATCTCCACACATGTGGGCAAGACATCTTTCATGGTCACAAAGACCAAGACGAGCAGGCTATCATGGGAAATTTTGGATGAATCAGAGCACAGGGCTTCCATTCTCCCCAAATACCCAGCAGTTCAAACATGGAAGAGCTAGAAACAAAAGATTCATCTTGGTCAATCCGCTGTGGTCTGGTCTGTGCAGAAACATAAACCCCACTACCATTTTGTGATGAGTAATAAGGAGAAGTCGGACAACATGTTCAAAGGACACGGGGAATCAAGCATCAAAACATACAAAAGGGTGGTTTCAGAGTGGATTTGGTCAAGAACCAAGATCAGGGAGGACCTGGGAACTAGCTGAGCCCTAACGGTTAACCCAAACTACGTATGTATTCATCTAGGCAACACGGATGTCATGAAATCAGAAGTAGGAACTGATTCTAGAAGATACTGTGCCCTGTCTACTTCTGGGCTCTACGTGTGTGTGATACGCCCTTATGACACAGCTTCCCTGACTCTGCACACATCGGTTGCACCACCCTGTTGAGACAACCCTCCCAGTGATTCTGACAACCGAGGAAAACTTTGCACCTGGCCAGGGAGCACATGCCCAGGGATGTGGGCACGAGATACAGCATTCTTATCTATGGAAGTTTTTAGGCAAAGCAAAAATTAATATATTTTTTCTAACATGAGATTTCCCTCATAAATTGAAGTGATCATTTTGATTTAAGGATTTTCCTTATGGATACTTACTTAGGGATTTTCTAAGGAAGTCAGAGCAGAAACAAGAGCATCGTGTTTCAGCCAACAGACTTGGCACTTAGGTGCACTTGCTGTTTCGTGGCTGACTCTGTCTGAAGCCGCGGTAGCACTGCTTAGGACATTCTTCCATGAGCACCAGAAGTTCTGTTTTAGTTATTGCATCATTGCGCTGACACTGTTTGACCCCTTGAGGGTGTTTCTCCAAAGAGGTTGGGTCACTCTGTGAAAATGTTTGCCATGCACTCAACACGAGGGTGCTGGTTAACTGTGAGAGTCCCAGGGAAAAGGAGACTCACACCTTCTGAGATGTGAGGGGGTTCTAGAAAGGTACGAGCCAACCCCCTAAATGCCGAAGGGGAAAAATGCATGTCCTTTTGAGAGCACTTGATTCCCCATGAAGCTGATGGAACCGTGGGACGCGTGTCTCAGCGAGCCCTCATGATGCACGGGGAGATGCGTCTGCCTGGTGGACGACATGGGTGCGTCTGCTAACAAAACGTTTTTAGGTAAATACTCTCCACGCTATTTTGTTTGAGGTCATCAAATGTAAATAACAACAACGACAACAACAAAGACTGAGGAAATGCAGTCTGAAACGCCATGCCTTAATTTGTCAGTGTCCATGAAGCTAGTGGATGCATTTCCTTATGTCAGAGTGCCTCCCGTTCGAAAATGGGCATTAAGATATAGCCACTGTGTTTAAGATATGGAAAAAGGGTGAGCCTCTTTAGCTTCAGCTTTGCAAAAAACAAACAAAAACAAACCCTGTAGTTACCTAATTCATGCAAAAGATCAGAACATTTATCACTGTTGTGTGTTAATCCCGCTCCATGACCTCTGGAACAGTTCTTTATGGGTGTTCTGACAAATCGAAGGCTTCAGGACATAGCATTTAAAGGGTTTCTTTCTTTAAAAAAAAAAAAAAAGATTTTATTTATTTCTTCATGAGTGACACAGAGAGAGGCAGAGACACAGGCAGAGGGAGAAGCAGGCTCCATGCAGGAAACCTGATGTGGGACTCGATCCCAGGACGCCGGGATCATGCCCTGAGCCAAAGGCAGATGCTCAACCACTGAGCCACCCAGGCGCCCATTTAGAGGGTTTCTTAAATGCGTACCCTACACCGAACCTTTATTTGCATGTAGTTGCAAATCAGTCTGTGAATATTCTAAATCTCCACTGCACTCAAAATAAAACTAAAAAAAAAAAAAGTAATAGTTCATTAATTTGCTTATGGTTTCACGTGTTTGGTTTGGAGCCAAGAGAATCTGATGTTATTAAAAAATAAAAGACAGAGCTTCAGTTCATATAAAAAGAACAAGATAGATCTCAAATTGCACATGCATTAGAATATAATGTTTGAGCTGAATTCAGTAAATCAATCCAATGGTTTCATCTAAACCACAGAGAAGCTGCTTATGCGTTGCTCAGCCCAGGAGAATTGAATAAAAAATATTCATGGTTTAGTTTTTTTTTTAATGCCCAGGAGCCAATGGGTTTGATGGCATATCAATTTTTGGCACCATTTATGACTATCCTTTCTATTTTAGAATACATTTTAGAATGCATGGTGAGTCTGTTAATCAAGATGGAACCTACATTGAAATGTGTTACATTTTAGAATGAAAGTATAATTTGCAACAAAATGGGCCATTGGCCTATGAGTTTTCTTTTTGAATTCTCTCTGAGAATGAGAATGAGTGTGATTGGCAGGCGCCTCCTTCTGCTTGGATCAGGGTTCTCAAACAGTGTTGTCCCACCTTCTAAAGTCTGAAAGTTTTAAAAGAGACGCAAGAACAGCCACTGATCAGGAAAATTCAGTGTTCCATGTTGTGAATGATTAGTGTAGACTTCGATAGAAAAGGGAAAAAAAAATGATCCCAGAGTAGCCTAAAAGAAAATATGAAAGAGCATTCTCCAAATAAGAAAGCCAGAAGGGAGAGAGTTTGCAGCCACTGTGAAGGAACTCAGGTGGGAGAAGTCTCCTGACAGGCCAATGATGTTATTAGTAAAAAATGGATTGTGATCCTTGTAGATCAATGACCTTGAAATGCTTCCCTGGAAAAATTCTGGAATGTGTTTTCAAATGCATGGATTATGAGCATGTAGACAGACAGGATGATCTCCTTCAGAAAAGTCAAGGTATGCAGATGAGCCAGACTGACCTACTATTCCTTTTCTAAACTAAATTTGAGAAATGATCCCTTAAAAAAAAAAAAAGAAGATAGGAGGGCATTCAGATCCACCTGACATGGATGGAGGCAGGAGTCCTTATCAGGATGATCATCTTCAATATGATCAACTTAGGCTCATGAGACAAGGTATGCAGTTTTATTTCTCATCTGAGGAAGGACTTGTCTACCATATAATTTTTTTTTAAGATCTATGTATTTATTTGAGAGAGAGAGCAAGAGAGCACGAGCAGAGGAGGAAGGGACAGAATGACCAGGACAGAGAATCTCAGGCCGACTCTCCATTGAGCATGGAGCCCTAGGCAAAGTTCCTTCTCATGCACCTAAGATCACGACCTGAGCCAAAATCAAGACTCGGCTGCTCAACCCACTGAGCCACCAGGCATCCCAAATATATAAATTTTATTTAAGGACTGTCTTTATTGAAAAATTACCAACAATGTTATTTATAATCCATATATAATGAAAGTAAGTGAGTGATGAGTTGGACTTTACCACCCAAGAGTTTCTACAATCAAGATGTACAACCATTAAAAAAAAAATTAAATAGGTAAGGGAAGCAGTACAGAGAGCTTGATAAACAAGAGGCTGTATGATATGTGGAATATGCCCATGAAGATGGCACAGATGAGCACCTGGGAAAACAGAAGTGAAAACCACACCGAGATAGGGTTTCTCCCACACTAGGGTGGCTGCAAGGAGAGAGAGGGATCCTAAGGAGCCTTGGGGAGGATGTGGGGTGAAAGGAATGCTTGCACGTGGCTGGGGGTCATGTAAAGCCTTTGAACCACACAGCAGCTCCTCTAATAGTTAAGCATACAGTTGACCACGGGTTGCACAGTTTCCCCCCTGGGAGCCTGCTCAGGAAAATATTTGCCCACATGAAACATTGTCTGCAAACAGCCATTGTTTGCAGCATTGTTCATGGAACCGTCACTTTGTGATCCCGAAAAAGTGGAAACAACCCCAACTATCCATCGGCGGATAGATGCATAAATAAGACGTGGTTTGTCCATACAATGGAATAGTATCCAACAATTTAAAGAAATGCTAACGCGTAGAAAAATCGGATGGACAGCAAACTAAGTCAGAAATGAGACATCCCAGAAAATGGGATTCCATGTGCGAGGAATGGGCAGAACCTACAGAGACAGAAAGTAGAGTAGAGGTTGCCTAGAGCTGGGAGGGGACTGTTGAGGGGTGCCGGGCTTCTTTTTGGGAGGTAATGAAAATATTGTGGAATGCATTATGGTGCTAGGTGTACACACGGGAATATACTAAAAAGCATTAGGTTGCACCTTTCAATGCATAAATTCAACAGAATGTGGGTTATGTCTCTACAAAGGTCTTGAAACACATCAATTTATCAAGTCACTGTCGATGCATATGGCAGGGGGTGGCGGGGAGGTGAAGAGAGGTGAGCTACAGGGACAAGCTGTGCCCTGAGGCCCTTAACAGAGGTCCTTCGCCAGCTACGAATCTGTCGTCCCAGGAGGCAACGTACACGTCCCAGCGTTGGGGACCGATCCTGCCATCTTCGAGGTTGGTGGCTTTCAAATGGAACCACCTCACCCATCGTGAATTCGTTAGTTATATATAGTGTTGCCCATCCATGAGATGGAGAAGAAGCATTCAGTCACCATTTCCCCAGGGAGCAGCAGGACCCAAGGCAAATGTCAGCAGCCACAGGTCAGAAAACACCCCCCATCATACTTTCTTCATGAATGAGAGATGCATAGGGTGGCTCCATGCAACACACGGAAGGATGGCAATTGTGCATGGGATTGAAACGCGACACCAAGAATGTTTATACAAACCCTCAAGGTCAACACACAGTGGGGACGTTTTTAGAGAAACAAATAAGCCTCAGGAGTATTTCTCAGAGATCAGAAATGAAGACTGACGTTGAGGGAAGAAATCTGAGTTTTCTCTGCATGCACCTGCTGACCATGGTGATAAAAACCCCAAGTTTGTATACAATCTCATAGGTGGGGAGAAGGACATGGAAATATCCTACAGTTCAGAAAGGTTGGGGATTCAGAGATGAGTTCCCCGAAGAGCAGGACCCCAGAGAGTGGAATTTAGGGGGGTAAGCAAACTGTATAAAAGAGAAATCAGTTCATAAAGGAGGCTCTAGAGAATATCAGGTAATCTGAGCAAGGGCTGTGGATGAAGTTGAATGAATACGTCCAGGAATGAATGAATGACCACGTGCCCGGCCTATTTGCAACATGATCCTTTGCCCATCTGTCTTTGCTAGTGGAATGGATTGCATTTCCTTTCCTGAAAATCCTAAGTTGAAACCACAGCTAAAAGAGTTCTAAGTTGTGGACGCCTGGCTGGCTCCATCAGTGGAGCATTACATTCTTTTTTTTTTTTTTTTAAGTTTTGGGGTGAATTTTGAATTTTAAAATTGTATTTAAATTATTTAATTTGCCAGGGCACCTGGGTGGCTCAGAGCTTGAGCGACTGCCTTTGGCTCAGGGCATGACCCCGGGGTCCTGAGATCAAGTCCCACATCAGGTCCCTGCATGGAGCCTGCTTCTCCCTTTGCCTGTGTCTCTGCCCCTCTCTCTTTGTGTCTGTCATGTAACAAATAAAATATTTTTTAAAATAAGCTGTATATATATGGTCATATATATTTATAATTTATATATATGTATAATTCATCTTGAATAATATAATCAAAGTCTCTACAACTTGTGACTGTGACATGGTTATAAAAACATGATATTTTTTTTTAATTTAAAGATTTATTTATTTTAGAGAGAGAGTCGGGGGGAGGAGCAGAGAGAGAAAGAAAATCTCAGACTGCCTGTTGAGTGCAGGGCCGACGTGGGGTTTGATCTCAGGACCCTGAAATCATGAGCTGAGCTGAAACCAAGAGTCAGACACTTAACTGATGGAGCCATCCAGGTGCCCCAAAACTGTGATATTTAAATATATGCAGATAGATACAACGCATCCATTCAGAAATACATTTGTTATTGTTACATGCAAAGGTCTAACTGTGTATGGATATTGTATACTATAACTGTACCCTTATATGTAGCAATAAACGTACTTAAATAAACAGACTTAAGTTATGACACAGTGTAATTGTGGTGTACCTAAAGCTACACAATAAACAGTGTGTATAACAGTAACAAATGTATTTCTGTTCCCTTTCCTTCGTGTCCCAGGCACTGAATGAGGCTCCTGAGGTACAACCTTAACAAGCATATGTCCTTCTTTCATACTGGTCTGAATGGCGGTAATGCAGCTTCCTTTCGTTTTTACGATAAAGTATATTTTGAAGGACATTTTTTAAATGGAAAAAAAAGAGCCTACTTTATAGAAATGTTTGATTTCTACTGTTGTGTAAATGTAGTATTTTCATTTCACCATCACAACTATTTAAATGACATAATACCCTCCCTTCCTGTCAGGTGCATTCGTTGCAAGCACACCCGTATTAAATCTTGGTTTTATTCCTAAATGGCTGTGAACTTTCTGGAGAGCCACTTGGTGCTCTGATTCACTTCCAATTGTTCATCTGAGAAATTAAAAAAAAAATGGAAACAGATATCGTGGAGTCCTAGAGGAATTAAAAATATAATGCACTAAAAAAAATGCCCCTGAGATCGAAGGCTCTGGAAAAGACAAGTGTTAACGCGACATCCTTGTATTTGTGAAGCCCCACCAGGAAAACTAGTGAGGACATCTCACAGCTGTTGGCGGCAAAATATTATGTAGGAATAATGGGCAGATGGAGCCCTGGCTCAGCATGTCACATTTTTTTTTAACCATAAATACAGCTGTCCAGTGGGATCAAGGATGAAGAATTTTTTTTTTTTTTAAGGATGAAGACTTTAAAAGGCAAAGGCACTGAGTCTTAATGAGATTAAAACAAAATTACAAATAATTAGTTGAGGCACTCAAGCCCAAACAAAATCTCCCATGCCCTTCTCTACATGAATGTTGCCTAGTGTAAAAATTACTAATAATTAGATGAGGTGCTCAAATCAAAACAAAATCGTCCAGACCTTTTTATGCAGAAACAGCACATAGTGTGGAAACAGCTACTATTTTGCAGGCCGTGGGCATGGTATCCTCAGACGTGAGCAAGTGGCAGTCAATGAGAGATCGTGAGTGATTTTGGTGGGAACGATACTTTCCCAGAAAGAGTGAGTCATTGAGTTGGATTTCAGGATATGGATATGACGGGGCCATTCCTCATAAATAAAAGCCATAAACACAGTTCCTCCAAACTCTATGTTTTTGAATCAGTGATGCACAGGTGGAAATTACAGAATCAGGAAGGAGAATTTGAGTCCAAGTGTGAATTGTGTTCAGGCTCAGCAACAAATGACTGAAATGAGATATTCCCCAGACACATATGGTCTCAATATCCTCCCAACACTAAGGGCCTCCAGGAGCAAATTAAAATATTTTGAGTCAAGGAGCAAAGGTTTCTGGACAGGGAACAAAGGTTTCGCCACACATCTCCCTTGGGGAGGCTGAGCTCTCGATGCAGAGAGGGGGAAGAGTAAAACCAATGTGCTCACTCTGTGCATCACAATATCAAAACAAAACAAAACAAAACAAAACAAAACAAAACAAAAAACCCCTGCATGTATAGAGAGTAAACTAGGGACATCTGTTGAGATACTCCAAATCAAAAAGCAATGATTAAATTTTTCATTTGCAACCTGAAATGGAATTTTCAAACTCATTAGAGAAACTTAAATAACACAAGAAATGATAAAAAGGAAAAAAAAAAAGTTGGCTGTTCAGCAGAATTGGAATTATGTAGCTACTGTTATTATCTTGAAGATAAAAACTAACTGTGAAAGTGACAACCCGTTCTATTGTGAATTTTATGAAGCTAAGTAGAGATGTTGGGCTTACAGAGTAAAAAATGATAAAATTCATTCTCTCTTTTATTATCCATTTAACAAATATTTAGTAAGAGTCTTCCATATGCTACACACTGTGAGAAAGAGCAAAATTTATCAGCTTTGGGCCCCAAGAGAATAAAAATTCAGCAGAAAAGACAAAGCATCCAATAAGCTAAGTAAGCCAAATGTCAAGCATTCCATCTCATACACGTGTCTGTATGTTCATTGGAAGAAGAAAGGGGAAAAAAAAAAGGAAGAAGAAAGGGCATTTGTGGAAGTGGTGCAAAGAAAGGGGAATTTTTTTCTTTTTAATAAAGTTTGTCTTTATTAAATAAATCCATAAAAATCAAGCAAATGAGGTGAGCAAGGGGCTGCCAGCAGGAGTGGCAGAGAAATGGGGTAAACTGGTGCTGATGTGGATAATAAGGAAGATCACGAGATGATAGATGGGTTTATCCTGAAGGAGACCATAGGCGAAACTGTGCAAGAAATGGCTCAATGGGGTCATTGGGACAACATTCGGCTGGGAATGGACTCAAGAGAGCATAAAGGGGAGAAAAATGAAGTCAGTAACCTCAAACAAGTGGTTGATGAAACTTTCTGCGAAGGCATGCAGAGAAAGGTGGGGAAAGTGGTTTCACGTGACATTTAGAACTTGCTTCAAAATGCGAGACGGTACCAGGTGCCTGGGTGGCTCAGGTGAACACGTGTGTTGCCTTCAGCTCAGGTCATGATCTCAGGGGTCTTGAAATCGAGTCCTGCTCAGTGGAGGATCTGCTTCTCTGTCTCCACCTGTGTGCTGTCTCTCTCAAATAAAGAAATAATCCTTAAAGAATGTGAGGTGGTACAGCTTGTAGGATCACCAGGGCGAACGATGAAGCACGAGTCGCATGTTTGGGGCACCCACGTCGGCCGTGAGAACTGGTTCTGCCCCCGCGGAGAGGGGTCCTACCTTCCTGTTCACAGAGGCTGGGTTCCCAAAGTGGGAAGGACAACATCCACGTTGGAGGGGCTTTGAGGAGACGAGAGTAAGGCAGAGGGAGCAGGGAACGCAGAGCCAGGCAGGCACATCTTCAGGAGGACCTCAGGGATGGTGGAAGCGGGAGGCAGTGAGGAAGGCACAGGCAGGGAAAGGAGGACAGCAGGAGAGAGAAGAGGAGGTGACCCCGGAGAAGGAGGCACGGAGCACACGTGGAGCAGGAGGGGGAAGAGGTGGAGAAGAGAAGCAGCAGGAGGCAGAGGGAAGAAGGCACAGGAGTCCAGGACGCCATCCAGGGGGTCAGAGCAAGGAGGGTGGGAGGAAGACGGAGACCTGGTGTGGAAGGCGATGGAGCACCCGAAGGATGGAGAAATGAGGAACCAACAGCAGATGAGGAAGAGGACAGAGAATACAGGGTGGTGATGCGAGGCATGGGGTGAGGAAAGAGAGAGGAGGTCTTGCTTTTCCTTCAAGGATGCTCTTGAGGACACAATCCTGGCTAAAGTCTGGACACGTGACTTTTGTCAGTGAAGTGCCACTGGTTGATGCACCGGGTCGGGGGGGGAGGGGGGATGAGGGCTGTGTGCACCACAGGCTTGGTCAGGATCAGCCCAAAGCATTCCAGCCTGACAGTAGGAGGGAGGAAGCCAAGGAAAGAAGAAGGAAGCTTGGTAGGGAGGGTCGGCAGTAGGGACGGGACGATTGATAAGTCTTGAGACTCGTGGGCATGGAGGCGCTGGCAGGGCAGCAGGCAGGGCGCATCTTAGGGCCGGTGGAAATGGAAATCTGGGGCAAAGACCGAGAGGCCGCGTTGCCAGTATGCGATGAGGGCATGAGCAGCAGAGAGGTGATGATTCGGGCTGCACAGGATGAATCAGCTCCTAGTGGCAGGAAGCAGACACGGGTGGCCTTGCACACAAGAGGCCGTTGATCACCTGAGCCAGCCCCGAAGTCCAGGGGGTCAAGATCGATCCAGGCGGGACTTAGCTGCACCGACTCAGGGACTGAACATTGGTATGTATTTTGTATTCTCACGTCTCTGTTTTCCTTCTTTATTCTGTTTCGTCCACGTCCTCCTCCTCCAACAAGTCTGAAGAGAAAAATCGAAGCTTTGTGTCCTGGGCTTGATAAACTTGAGATCTTGTGGGACCACAAACTGGCGGAAACCACCAACTCAGCTGATTGTATAAGATAAGAGTTGGGAAAAGAGGGCCGGGGGTATAGTGATTTAGAGGTTCATCAATATAGGCATGAGATATAGTCACCTAGAGAGAGAGAGAGTCCAGGGCGGGAAGGACAGGGAAGTCCCCAACCAAGCCCAGTTAAAATTTGGAAAGAGATCATAGAGAGGAGCCACAGATGAGACAGGAAAATGATTTCCCGGTCATGGAAGGAAGCCCAGACTCAAGGAGCGAATGGATAGTTGGGTGGGATGCTCCTAAGGAGACCCAAGTCCCGTGAATTTGGTCCACACTTTTCTTTGGAGACCAAAAGGCAACATAATATCTCAGTTAGTGGCAGGAGGTAGGTGGACGTGGGCGGCTCTTGAATGGCGTGTTGAGTTTGTAAAAGCCATACAGCGGATGACTTTGTCAAGAAACGTAGACATGGTTAAGAGAGTTGGGGTAGCTGTTTGGAAAAGAAAAGGCAAACCGGGGGATGATTTTTATTTTATTTGTTATTTATGTTATTTGTTATTTTATTTATTTGTTATTTATTTACGTTATTAATTTTAACTTTTTCTTAAAGTCGTCTGCAATATGCCTAGCACGTTATACGGCTTTAATATGTACGCATTTTGCATATTAGATTTTACATATTCGTTGAACGAACGAATGAATGGGAAATAATAATTGAAGGGGCAAGTTTCAAGCATCCCTCTCGGTTTTCTATCAAATCAGCACAAATCGGGATCCCTGGGTGGCGCAGCAGTTTGGCGCCTGCCTTTGGCCCAGGGCGCGATCCTGGAGACCCGGGATCGAATCCCACATCGGGCTTCCAGTGCATGGAGCCTGCTTCTCCCTCTGCCTCTCTCTCTTTCTCTCTCTGTGACTATCATAAATAAATAAAAATTAAAAAAAAAATCAGCACAAATCAGCGGCTGTCATTGCCAGTCATTTACGATGTCAGAGTGGTCATGGGTCACAAGGCTGCGCACAGCGTGGATCAGCGGGATCTTCTGCCTAGAACCTCCCAGGGTCACAGTTAAGGTATTGGCAGGGCTGTGCTCCTCCACGGAGGCTCTGGGGAAGAATGGCTTCCAAGGTCACTCAAGATACTGGCTGAATTGGCACCCGAGCCCCGTGTTTCCTCGCTGGCTGTCAACGAGGGGCCCGATTCTACTGCGAGATACTACCCATATTCCTTCCTCATGCTTTGCATGTGGCCTTCTCCAGCAATGGCAGGTTGAGTCCTTCTGTTGCTTTGGGAGATTCCATTTTTTAATTTTTTCGCCATATCTCTCTACCCTCTAGCCAAAATCATTCTGTGCATTGAAGACCTCACGGGATCAGAAGGGACTCCAATAATCCAGGACACTCTCCCTATGTAAGATTCCCCTCAACCTTAATTCCATCTGCAAATTCCATCTCCAATAATCCAAGACACTCTCCCTATGTAAGACTCCCCCCAACCTTAATTCTGTCTCCAATAATCTGGGACACTCTCCCTATGTAAGATTCCCCCCAACATTAATTCCATCGGCAAATTCTCTATTGCCACATGATAGAAGTTATCCACAGTTTTCTAGGATCATGGCATGGACATTTTTGGAGATCCTTCCGACTACTACTCCACCCAGGAAAGAGTCAGTTTGCTCCCAAGCATCCTAATGCATGTACTGTTCGGAGTAGAACACATTTCTCCTGTAGGATATGCCCAAGACCATCCACCCTCGTTCTCAACAGGCAGCTCTTTGGGAACGAACAGACCTGGAGCCAAGCGTCTGTGCTGAGGGAAGTCAAGTTCATCCAGATGGTATTTGTGCCCTTTGAGGTGGCGTTGCCAAGGGTTTTCCTCATTTCCTTACATGCTAACGTTGTCTATTCCTTTATATACATACATATATTGTTTTATAAATATATAGAGACATAAATACGTATACGTACATGTATTTATGTATATAATAGAGACATAAATACATATACATACAAGTATTCATGTATATAAATATGTTTAAATATGTATCAATTTGGCAAGTTTGCCATATCAAAGTTTCACAGGCCAAGTGCCTTTAACAAAATATTGATTGTCTTAGTTTTGGAGGCTGGGAGTCGGAGATCCAGGCAGGGTTGAGGGTGGTTTCCCCGGAGGCCTCTCCTCTTGGTGTGTAGATGTCAAGTTTTCCTCATGTCCTCACTTGGTCGTCCCTCTGGGCGTGTCTATCCTCATCCCCTCTTCTTATAAGGACCCCAGTCCTCTGGGATCAGGGCCCACCCTACTGACCTCATTTTACCTTGTTTACATTTTTAGAGACCCCCATCTCCAAATACAATCACATTCTCAGGTCCTGGGAGCTACGGCTTCAACATATGAATTTGGGGAGAAAATTCTAACATCTAAGAACATCTAAGCTCCTAACATATCCTTACTTCAATTAAGGAGAAACCACTGAAAACTTTTAAAGACGTGTCTAAGGCAAAAATTACCAGCTTTTATCAGTTCACTTGTCTTTTTTGCATATTGTACTTGGCAACCTGGTCTTCGATGAAGGAACCAAAATATCCCACTTTCTCAACTTTATATAACAAAGTTTAGCCATTTTTTGTGGTTGACTTGTTATCTCATACTTGTTTTTTTTAAAAAAAGATTTTATTTATTTGTTCATGAGAGACACAGAAAGAGAGACAGAGACAGAAGCAGAGGGAGAAGCAGGTTCCCCGCAGGGGGCCTCATGGGGACTCGATCCCAGGACTCTGCAGTCATGACCTGAGCCAAAGGTAGATGAAGGTAAATGCGCTCAACCACTGATCAACCAGGCACCCCTCTTACCTCATATTTCTCAAGTACATGAAGAGCTGTGTCCAGGGGTGAGTCATGAGATTATGTAGAAATCTTGAAACACTATAACCAATACTGGGGTAAGATTTCTCCTGGGCTTCCTTTTACCATCCCTACTGTTTTGAATGCAATCCCCAACATAGAGTGTGAATGGTAAAGTCAACCAGGATTCGTGAAAACCAACACAACCAATTTTACCCCCCGGTCAAGGGATTTTGTTTCTTTGAGTTGTAGTTTGTTTGCCTCATACATAGCATGGCACGATTAAGACCTCCTGGGTAGGGAACAGATAAGCACGTAACGTTTTTAAAGGCGTGATAGGTGTGAAATCATGGCGGCCATTAACACAACTCCTTCTGTTAAGCACAACTCAGTCTTAGCCATAAGACTCTGAATTGGAAAGCCACAACCCTCCTTGACTTTGTCATAAAAGACAAATTCCTAGGTGAAGAGAACACCTTTGGTCAAGTTGCTAGAAGCGATGCCATTAATTCTTCTAGGGCGCAAGGTGACATCTTTTTCCACCCAAGATTATTCACTCCTCTCCCACAGCCATAGTCAAACTTCTCCATATCATAAAACTTCCCTGGCTCAAAGTCTTACATTTTCTTAAGGCAGTTGGTTCCCTTGACATGTCTTTTTAACGGATGATTATGATCAGAGCCCATGTAACTCTGTCACTGTTTTCAAAGAAGAAAGTTTAATCTAATAACTTCTTATTAAATTTTTAGCTCTCAGAGTAGCACGTTTGAAGGATATTCAAGGTAAACCACCTCCCGTCACAATTCCACTGCTGGATACCCTCATCCTTCCTAATGAAAATTTATTTCAGGCTAATAACAAATTCTGGTCTTTGTTATATTGTTGAGGATTTCTGCACATGAGCTTTTTTGATATGCTAAGTTTATAACCAATAGTTTATGCTTGCCGAACTTATTTTCCATTTAGAAATGAATGATTAATAGATAAAGCCCTAAAGAAGAAAAATTGGATTTTAAATCGCTCAGTTGTCTTATTAAAAAAAAAAAAAGGCAATGATTTACAGTTGGAGTTAGACCAGACATGTATTCAGTCTATTAAAGATGGAAATCATAATGCTATTTAAGTGGACATTTCTTTGCTGTCTTGCTCTGTCTCCCCTAGGTAAATTCAGATTTACAAAATTATCGAGTGTGAGAGCTCTCAATCCTTTGCAGTGCTTGGCAATTTAAAGTCCTTTAGGGCCAGGAGTAAGAATAATGGAAATGGTGGGGACTGTAGGGTGCAATGATGGGGACTATAGGGTGCTGACGAACGTGTCTCGAGCTTAAAGTACATATAAGTGAATTGCTTTTAAAAATTCATTTTGCAGACCAGATGAAATATACTTGTGAAATCAGACAGCCCATGTGCCTCCTTGTCTGGCCCCAAGACCAAGATCTACCTAAATCATCTCCTGTGTTTCAGTGGCACATTCCTAGGTTCTCAAGGATGGGACTCCGGCCCCTGAGGACATGAGCATCCTTTGAATGAGGGCTCACCTCTAGTTTTTATGATCTGTGTCAAAGGCACAAGATGGTGGTCGTATAGTCATATGGTAGTAGGGGCGAAGCAGCATATGAGGTGACACGTAAGGGCCATGTCTCACCCACTGCCTGCAATCCATTCTTGCCACGTTTTACCCTCTTGAGATATCTTGGAGCAAGGTTTGGGAATTCCACCCCTTATGTATGCGGGGTTCAATCAGTTCCTCTGTTGAATGGCTATGCTGGCTCCTCACTCAGTGGCAATGTTCTCTGGCTCACGGCGTCATGCCTTGCCAACATTCCCAATTTCCGTTACACAAAACAACCAAAGCAAAAACAGCAACAAATCTCCATTTCTTTTTTCAGAGAGAAGACTTGTAAATACACCATCTCAAATTCACTTCTTGAAATGGCTTTGGTTTGCCAATCTTAGGAAAAACAGTACCCAGCCCCTTGGCAACATGGCACAAGATACGCAAAAAGACCTCGTGTAGCATAAATTAAAAGTTGATGCCCGCCATGAGGATGCAGCGATTTCTGAGAAGACATGCATAAGGGGTACAGACTCGAGCCAATGACTCTGGCTGGTGGCCCTAAGCATCTCTTGATGAAATTTCTGAAAGTCCTAATGCCAAGTGATTACACCGAGGGTCATTCAGAAATGGTTGCCTTCCTACAACAAGCGTAGGGGGGGTGTGGTTGATGCAGATGTGTTTTCTGCTCGTGTTTTACTTTATCCCCTCTACAGTCATGACTCATGACCTGACTGGTACGTCTCCCGTCCATGCCTGCCTTTGCCATATTGCATAGACATTCCCAATAATTTATGGCTTTGGGTGTTATTTTCCTCCCTGCCATGCTGACAAATATGGCCTCCCATTTTCACATCTTTGGGATTCCATCTGTGAGCATTTACAAGGCAACAAGATTAAATGAGAAATAAATGATAAATGATTGTAAAGTGGGTGAACACTTACTGGGAAAGAAAAAGTTTCCCATAAATGAGCAGTCTTGTTGGTTTTGGAGACTGGTTAAGGTAACGGAGTCATTGCAAATGACCGATCCTTTGAACAAGATGGCACTAGAGCAACAAATAAATAAATAACATGGTGCCCAATAATAGTATTTATTTGTTTGTTTATGGAAAAGACACTTTCCATAAAACATAGGCATAGTAATGATTTCTTTTTTTAAAAAAATTATTTATCTATCTATCTATCTATCTATTTATTTATTTATTTATTTATTTATTTATTTAATTGTTACTATGATTTCTAGAAAGTATTTCCCTGAGAGGCAATAAACCATGGTATCAGGCCACATTCTTCCAAGGAAATCTTGAGTCTGTGAGCACTGATGAATGCAATTCTTAGTTCTGATCTACTTGGGGTCAGCGGGGGTTATTTCCTTGTGGAGGCATTAGAAGGCCATGCTAAGACAAGATACTGAAGGTGGGAGGAAGGGACTTTGCCTCCAAGAAGTGAGTATATAATTCAGAGATGCATACAATTGTAGAGGTCAAACCGATGTGAAGGTCCGTGTTCTCTCATTCCAACATTTAAAAAATAAGAACACAAGTCAAAGGAACTGTCCGTGGTTGTTAATATTTCTGGGACCATGGAGACTTTGAGCATCTGATTCAAGTTAATGAGTCACTGCCTAGAAGTGTGTGTGTGCTTCAAATATGGCACATTCTCATTGGGTTTTCAGAGTCTTGCTGCACAGTTTTTTTCATCACTGGAATTTAAGAACCCTGAGGTTCAATGAGAGCTCTAAGGACTCTAAGGTGGTGGGTCATGACATATTCCTGAAAAAGATTCTTTGGCTGGAATGGAAATCACGTATTTCAAAAATAGAGAATCACAACTTGTCCCCTCAAGACTAAAGTTCTCTTTAAAATGGAACCTTCTAAGGCTGCCTCAAGATATTGACATGCCCACCTCAAAAAAATGACCATTTTCAAATGACAATTTAAAAAATAATTTTTTAATATTTTTTTATTTACTTATTCATGAGAGACAGAGAGAGAGACAGAGACACAGGCAGAGGGAGAAGCGGGCTCCATGCAAGGAGCCTGATGTGGGACTCGATCCCAGGACCGCAGGATCATGACCTGGGCTGAAGGCAGATGCTCAACTGCTGAGTCATTCAGGCTCAGTTTAAATTGTCCCGACAATTTAAAATTTATAATTGTTGTCACCTTGGGATTTCTGAGGATGTCCTACAGCTTTCCTTAGGTGTTTTTTCTGTCGTTACTTCTTGCTGCTATAGTTGTCATTAGGATGGAAACATCAATAAGCCCTATTTTCTCCATCAGAGCATCGCTGCAGAAAGCAGTACATAATATCCACCCTTGGTATTTCAGGAGAGTCTGAGTTACATTCTACCTCTCAGACGCTTACTGATGTCTTCACATTCTTTTAAAAAAGGGGAAGTAAAAATTTTGTTATTGGATGCCACTTATGTCGTACTGGTACCTGTATACATCTTTCTTAGAACTATACATTTCACATTTTTCCAATTAAAAACAAACATAATTATAACAACTCAAAAATTATGCTGGGCAGAGAATCCTTGTCAAATCCGCAGGGTCAAATTTTTTCATTGGTATCATTTCTGTGCAAGATCCCAAGCTCCACTCTTTTGAAACAAATACCTAATTTTGGACAAAATATACTGTCTACTCTGATCTCTCCCTCCTATACCCTTGACAGATTTTTAAGTGTTCTGTCCTTAGATTTTATTACTGTTTACATTTTCACAAATCAAACTTAAGTCTAGGTCAGCAAAATGAGTTACCCCCAATTTTGGCAAGAATCCAATATAGTCGTAGGGTGTATGCTTTGATTTAATAAATATCATATAGTATGTGAAAAATTCCAAAGTACTAAACGCCATGCTAACGCCAAGGAATCTCATTTTAAAAAGCTGGAATATGGGAAACCGGGGTGGCTCAGCAGTTGTGTGTATGCCTTTGGCTCAGGGTGAGATCCCGGGGTTCTGGGATCGAGTTCCACATCGGGCTCCCTGCAGGGAGCCTGCTTCTCCCTCTGTCTGTGTCTCTGCCTCTCTCTGTCTCTCATGAATAAATAAATAAAATCTTTTAAAAAATGGAATGGAATACAGTTTCTTATGTCTACAGAGTCTGTTTTCAAATATTTATTGAACAAGTACTTCGTATCATACAGCAATTTTTAAGATGCAATATGGGGTGCTGTTGGGTAAAGCAGTTTCATTGTTGTGCAAATCCCCCTGCAGAATATAATTATGTTCACTTAAGTTTAAACCAGGAAGGCTTTGGTCTGTTATCATTTGTATCCACTTGCTACCAGCCCCTCCAAAAAACCATGGGAAACAATGAGGACATGTACTTTGTGGATAAGCAAAACACAAAAATAAAATATTGAGATTTTAGGATTACTTTGTCTAACGAGTTTGTATTAGGACCTGTGGGACGGGAAGCATCCTACAAAGAAACTAGGCTGTGCTCACACAAGTTTGACACATGAGCATCAATAAGGAGGAGATGGTAGGAACATGGAAAGGTGGAAAAGCATGGCTCAAGAGAGTCAGTTCAATAATTTCTTCTGGAAGAAGGAAATCATAAAACAAAATATGTGTGAGTGTTTCGAATCCCAGCCCAATTATTAACCTCTGAAGACAACACCGTAAAACCAAAACCTGGATTCATTCAACGGAGTTCTATTCAGATTATCTTGAGTTGGAAACGACAAGTGGAAATGCAAAGTATTTCATAAAGCAAAATAGGAAATCTCCTCCTTCTGACTCACGTGAGAAAATAGAAGCGTAGAATTCGAATCTCAGAAATTGACGTTTTCAATACGCAAGAAGTAAATGGAAATGGAGCAAACAGGTTCTTTTTTAAGTACGACGTTTTACATTTTAAGTTTCATGAGGTGACGACTCACTACGTGGAGTTTAAAGTTACTTTGGCGTATTGGAAAAGACTTTGGATATCCGTGAAAATACTCTGGTCACCATGAAACCTCAGGGAGCATCTTTTAAAAAAATATTTAACTCAGATACGCAGATGAGCCAGCCGGCAAAATATGACCCTACAATCGTGCTTTGCATTTTGAAATTCTGGAAATCCGTAACTCAGATATACAAATGAACCAACCAGCCAAAAATTTACCTTACAATTAAGCTTTGCATTTTGAACATTGAGCTGGGAACCTCAAATGCCACAAACTTTGCGCTGGGTGCTCAATTATGATTTTTAAACTACATTCTCAATGGCTCACATAAGGGTTGGTCTAAGAATTCTGTCTTCAATGGTGATTCCTGCAGCATTTTCATTAATTTGACCAGGATGATTCCTCAATCATTGTTCTGATCCCTTCTTGGGTTTTCCTACTGACAATCCCTGTGCCTCAAGGAATGTTTGCCCAAACACCCCATTCTGGTCAAGTCCCAATTCTTTCATCTACAGGTAAGAAATCAAACACACCAACTTCCTCAAAGGCTCCAGAATAAAGTCTGCAGAACTTCTATAGGTTGACACATCGGGCGCTTGATCATCCTGGAAATGAATTTCATTAATTTTGTGTACAAACGTTTAAGAGGATTCTAAAACTGTTATTTAATAAAGAAAACTGTATTCTAATCTATTTTATCTTGCTAGGACTACCATGATGTTGTGTTCCTATCGTTGTGCGCTGGAAGTGTTGAGTATCTTATACTTTTGGAGGCAGGCCTAGAGAAGGTTTTTTGACGGTTGTGTGGGAACCTTATCATTATTAATAACGTTGCTTTGCAGGAGCAAATACTTTATTTTCTTCCAGACAAATGTCTCCGAGTTGAAACTTGCAGACACTGACACGTAAACGTTCATAAACTTTGAACCCTACGAGGCTCATGAGTGATGCACCAGCTAAAGGCTGTGAGTGGTTTTAGTGCCCGCATGACACCCTCACAGCCCCAGACGTACCTCAGAATCACCCTTGCCTCAAGTAAAATATCTCCTTTAAACTGTGCATTGTTTTAAACTCAAAACTATTAATGAAAATGTTCTAATATGTATTTCATAGCCACCAACACTGGCTTTCTTTTCAATATTGATGAACGCGCTGCTGTAGGATGCTTTTAATAGGCTTCAAATATTTATGTCATGACAGATTTTGATGACAACCTCTGGCACCATATTTTTAAAAGTATTTTTTTCCCCATACTTAACAATTTGGTCCTCTGGTCGTTCAGATTTCAAATGAATCTGTTTGGGTCTTTGCAAAAATGAGAGAATTATGGCTCTCCCACAAATAATTAGATGCTAAAATACAGTCACTAAATTAAAGATTGTTACTTATACATAAATTAATGAATTTTTAAATGAAATATCCCGCCGTTTTAAAAAGCTGTGATTATCTAATTCTAATTAATTTTCCACATGATTACAAATAGCTCAAGCTTTTCCTATCCACAATTATTTGGACGTCTTCCCCTGTACATTTCTGTACTATCAGACGGTCTTAAAAGTTAATTGAAATACATGAACGTTGCAGGCAAAGGTCTAAGATAACTATGATTCCTTGCAGTATATTTTCATATAGCATGTGCCCTGTGAGCTTATTTATTTTTATATTCACAATGTTAAATTAAAGAGGCTGTTTCCCTGCTTGCCAAGGCTTGGAACTGGACTAAGGGAAAGCTACTCCACACAGAGATGTCTGGACGGGTTTCTCTCAACTGCCTGCTACGGCATTCTGCTTGTAGCAGATGCTGGCGGCTGTCTAGTAAACAGACTTTCCTTTCTTCTCAGCTTTTAGAAGGCTCATATTCTTTACACAACATGCCCTGGAAAGCTCAGCCTCTCCCCAGCCCACAGCATAAGGAGCATTAATTTCAGCCAGGCAAGAGACTCTCCTCTTTCTTTGGTCGTGAATAATTTAGGAAAAGCCAGGAGACTGATTTCAGACCAGAGACACAGGAGAAACTCTCAAGTGTCATGAAAGAATTTGGGTCTCTGAGCTGAAAAGGGCCATGTCTATTTCTGTGGTCACCCCCACAGAGCTGGGAAGGATCTGCCCCACAAATGGCTTCAGACACACACACACACCAAGAGGGTATGAAAAGTTTATTGCTCCCACAATGAGACTTTCTGGTGGACACAGAGTTAAGAGGCTTTTTAGCTCGTCTGTGCAGAGGCTGAACACAGGCTGCCCCAAGATGGGGCCACTTTGCCATGAAGATCATTTTGAGTTAAAAAGCAATCAAAACGCACTAGATTCAAGAAAGGTTCTTTACGCACTCCATGACTGTCTAAAAGGAATTCAGATGGAGGACCTGCTCCAGGCACAGAGCTCTCAGCATGGATAACTACACTACGCTATGAACCAGGACTGGTAGACACAGAGGAACCCAACAAAGCCTATTACATCAAAGTCCCCTCTATGTCCCGTTGTTTGACTGGCTCAGGTGAACACGTTAATCTGCCTCCTGTCAATCTGATTATCAGTCCAGCCAGAAGGACCTTGAAAGGCAGAGGAAATTCTTTCTCCCCGACATCTGAAAATGAGTAGAAAGAACAGAGAAAGAAGACAGGTTTGGGTTTTCCGCTGGGTCAGGGCTCGGTGCTGAGGTAAACCTCCCGCTAGCACAAGAGAACAGAGAACTGGGGCTTTTTATGAGTTTTCCCTGATGTGGAGCAGAAGTAGACAAGGGAGGCAAGCAGCTAAAAAACCATGAGGGGTGTAACACTGAAACAAATCAAGTTCTACTTTTTATTCCAGAGAGAAAGGAATCACAAAATATGATTGTGTGCACATTTCCTTTCAATATTCGAATTGCGTATCTGCGATTTTAAAGAAACTATCAGGAATTAGTAATTACATAACATTTGTGAAGGTACAAATAGTGTATTTTGTGCGACACATTATGCAGATTTATTATGAACGGGACAATTAACAATCGCCAGGGGGATGAGTGATAAAATTAAATGTCACCATGTGTTTCCATGGATGGTAGACGTGTGTGGTTGCTGCTGTCAATGAATTGGCTAGGTGGGTGAGGTAGAAATGTTCCGAACAAGGAGAATGACCCCGCCAGGGTTGGTGGTCTCAGCCACCATACTGCACTCCAGAATATGGGTTTGGACATGTGTGCACTCGGTTATTGATTTTGTTTTTTTTTAAATATTTTATTTATTTATTCATAGACACAGAGAGAGAGAGAGGCAGAGACACAGGGAGAGGGAGAAGCAGGCTCCATGCAGGGAGCCCGATATGAGACTCGATCCTGGAACCCCGGGATCACGCCCTGGGCCAAAGGCAGATGCTCAATCACTGAGCCGCCCAGGTGCCCCTCGGTCATTGATTCTGATGCCTCGATGCAGGCATGTCCTGCCTCGATCCTGCGTATAGATGGAGTCTGAGGCCATATGGAGAACAGCGTGTTCACCGATTTGGGAGGGTCCTCCATCAATATGTGGCTGCGCATTTTGGTTGTTTAATGTTTCTCCAACCTCTGTCCCTCTGCTCCTCACAATTTAGAGACTGATCTGTCTTCCATTTTGTTTTAAAGGTTAACTTGCTTCAACTGAAGATAATAACCCTTCCTTGTTGACCTAAGTCCCTTGATCTGCAACAGAACTAATTGATTGATTGATTGATTGATTTAGATTGTATTTGTTTATTCATGAGAGACACAGAGAGAGAGAGAGGCAGAGACACAGGCAGAGGGAGAAGCAGGCTCCACTCAGGGAGCCCGATGTGGGACGATCCTGAGACTCCAGGATCACGCCCTGGGCCGAAGGTAGATGCGTGAACGGCTGAGCCACCCAGGTGTCCCTACGAATTTACTTTCTTTTTCTTTCTTTCTTTCTTTTGAATTTACTTTCTTTTGAGATTTGCAGACCGGTGGCCTTGGGAAGGTGAAAGACCAGAAATGTTCCCAGGCTACAGAGCCCAGCAAGTCAGCTAGGAGACCCTCGGCTTTCTGATTAGCTTAACAATCTTTTAGCAAAATGTTTTTCTTTTCTAAGATCACACAAATGACTTTACAGGCCATCCTTTGCGTATTTGTAGATTTTGTCCTCCTTTGCAGTGAGAACAGAATACTCTGGCACCCCTCTGGCCTGAGCACCAAGGAGCTAGACCTTCTGACACAACCTTGAAGCCCCAAGACAACTCTAGATGGCATCACCGAGTCTGCATGTAATGATGTAATGTCACAGACACTCACTGCAGTCCCTTAACTGATTAAACCCCTTGAAAAATCTCTGGGTTGGGCAGCAACATCGGAGTTGGCTTTTGCACAAGAGATGGCCTTCGCCCCAGGTTGCCAGCTTCCTGAATAAAGGTCAGGAGCCTTTCCAATCAAAAGTCATGTCTTGAGTATTGGCTGAACATGGACTCAGTTAGAAATACTACACGCTTTTGGAAGCACTGGGGAGAGTGGGCGAAAGAACAAAATGCAGCAGAGAGCACATCACAGCTTGCCATGGGACGTGACCCCGCGGGAGTACCGAGGGAGAGAGTGATTTGTTGGGAGCACAACACCATGCCCTGCCTCCTCGTCCCAGAACTGGAGGGTGGATTGGGATAGTTGCTGCTACTGACTGCATGAGCCATATTTCCATCTATCTTTCCTAAAAAAATGGAAAACAAACTCTTTTGCAATTTGGGGAGAGACATTTTCCTTCTTACTCCTTGATTTGATTCAGATACTATTTTCACCTAATATGTTTTTCAGTAAAATAAATGCATGTAACTGAGAGGCCATATAATGTTATGAGGGAAACAGAATATTTCTGAGGCACCCTGAGAGGATTAAACGAGTCTATTTGTGATAAGTTTCCTGCTGGCTCATGTTTGGGCATCTTAGAGCAAAGTGCCCCAGAGTATCCACCTCTCATCCAAAGATAAAAGTGGAAAGGCAAGCGGATGCCACCTCCATGAAGCGTGCCACCACTGGCTGGTTGCTTGCTTTCCAGACATGGCCCCCACTTGGTTATTCCTTTTTTTTTTTAATATATATATATAAAATATATATATATTATATATATATATAAAAGCTTGTGAGATGGAGCTTCAGATTCAGAAGACTCACTTCCAAGGGTTTTCTATCTCATGGTTTTCTCAATCCCCTCATCCCTTGATGGCACAGCCGAAGCAATCAGTGTTGATCCAGATGGGGTGAACAGCAGATGAGGCTCAGGGTCAACATGCTCCTTATTCCTGAATGCATGAAATGTGAATGATATCAAGTTGCCTAGGACTGAGCTTTATTTTTTCATTTAGGGCAGCCCGGGTAGCTCAATGGTTTAGCGCCACCTTCAGCCCAGGGCGTGATCCTGGAGACCTGAGATCGAGTCCCACTTCGGGCTCCCTGCATGGAGCCTGCTTCTCCCTCTGCCTGTGTCTCTGCCTCTCTCTCTCTCTCTCTCTCATAAATAAATTAACTCTTTAAAAAAATAAGATTTAATTTACTTATTTGCAAGAGAGAAAGAGCTCATAAGCCGGAGAAAAGGACAGAAGGTGAAGCAGACTCTCAGCTGAGTACAGAGTCCACCTTGGGGCTCCATCCCAGGACGCCGGGACCTGAGCTGAAGGCAGATGCTTCACCAACACAGTCACCCCGGCACTCGGAGCTTTCTTTAGAATCTACATTAGAATGTTCCAGTTTGGCAGCCATGAGTGCCCCCAAATCCCGTTGGGTGCTGCTTCAATTACAATTTTATCCTTCATCTTGGGCCTCCTTAAGTCTACATCCCTTTCGACTGAAATGTGTAAGGGATGAGGCTGACTTTGTAAAACTATGATTTACAATTACAAAAGTGAAGTGAAACGTTTCTAAACACAAGAGAAGGGAAATTACATCCCCCCCACCCCGCCCGAAGGACGATGTACTTTTTCTTTCAAAATACGTTTTAAGAGATCACAGATGAACGGTGAAAATAGTACGGAGACTTTCCATAACCCCCGCAGTCAGCTACCTCTATTAACATCTTACAGTAGTAGCATGGGGCTTTTGCCACATGTGGACACACTGCTATTCACTCAAGTTCGCAGTTCCTTCAGATCTCCTTAGTTCTTGGGCTTTTTAAAAAGATTTTTACTTATTTATTCATGAGAGACACATAGAGAGAGGCAGAGACACAGGCAGAGGGAGAAGCAGGCTCCATGCAGGGAACCTGATGCTGGACTCGATCCCGGGTCTCCAGGATCACACCCTGGGCCCAAGGCAGGTGCTAAACCGCTGGGCCACCCAGGTATCTCTCTCCTTAGTTTTTAGTTAATGCGCTTTTTCTGTTCTAAAATGCTAATAAGGATCTCACACAACATTGAGTCTTGTCTCCTTCACGGGCCTCTTGGCTGTGAAAACTGAAGGTCTGAGGATGTGCTTTAGGATGTTGTTGTACAAACGTAAGGAGCAGCCAGTTACACTTAACATCCTTCAAGACCAAGTATTTACATTTATTGCTCAGAATCTTCTGCATGTGAGATTTGTGTCTTTCTTATCCCCTAGCTTTATCTATGTATGTTTATATGGGTGTATGTATCTATCATCTATCTACCTACCTACCTATCTCCCTATTTATCAGCTCTCTACCTAATCTATTTCTTTACCTACCTATCTACCTAACTACCTGCCTATACATCTATGTATCTACGCACACATTTAATTTTAAGCTTCATTGATATGTGAGAAAATTGCACACATTTAATGTAGGCATCTTGAGGAGTTTGGACCTCTTCATATACATGTGGTCCCATGACCATAATCAAGATATGCTACATCCCTATCTATCACCTCCAAAAATGTTATTGTTTATCCTCTTTAAAAGTGTAAAAACAGGGGATCCCTGGGTGGCTCAGCAGTTTAGCGCCTGCCTTTGGCCCAGGGCACGATTCTGGAGTTCCAGGATCGAGTCCCACATCGGGCTCCCTGCATGGAGCCTGCTTCTCCCTCCTTCTGTGTCTCTGCCCCTCTCTCTCTCTAGGTCTATCATAAGTAAATAAATCTTAAAAAAAAAAAAAGTGTAAAAACCCTTTGATCATGAGATCTATCCTCTTTTTATTTTATTTTAAAATGCATGAAAACTGTATATATTGATCTGAGCATGTATTTGTGATATTGGCCCAGTTCGTTCAACATGCTTTGCCTTGGGGATCCCTGGGTGGCTCAGCAGTTAACGGCCTGATATTGGCTTAGGGCGTGATCCTGGAGACCTGGGATCCAGTCCCTCCTCAGGCTCCCTGCATGGAGCCTCCGTCTCCCTCTCCCTGTGTCTCTGCCTCTGTCTCTCTCTCTCTGTGTCTCTCATGAATAAATAAATAAAATCTTTAAGAATTCATAAGGGTTAATCAAATTCATGAGGATACTACTCTGATGACCTAATCTCTTCCCAAAGCATCCCCTCCTCCTCCAGATAGCATTACCTTGGAGTTAGAGTTTGGGGAAACACAAATATTCTGACCCTAGCGTGATAACTCCAGTGCATGGTGCACATATGAAAATAAAAACTAAGGAATCATATGAGTGCTTCATTTCAGAGCCTGGTCTCCCACTGAGCACACTCATCTTGGAGACCAAGTCACAGTCAAGACTATTGGCAAGAATGCAATAATAGGGACAGCCCGGGTGGCTCAGTGGTGTGGCGCTGCCTTTCAGCCCAGGGCCTGATCCTGGAGACCCGGGATCGAGTCCCGTGTCGGGCTCCCTGTGGAGCCTGCTTCTCCCTCTGCCTGTGTCTCTGCCTCTCTCTCTCTGTGTGTGTCTCTCATGAATAAATAAATAAAATATTTAAAAAAAAAAGAATGCAATAATAGCGAGTCCAAAGAGTGGGCTGGTTCTTGCATCTGGGTCACTAATACTGATCCATATATCTTTCATGACTTCAATGAAGAGTATGAGATGGCCATGGTCATGGAACCCAGTGTGTTCTCAGTTAGAATCCACATTTCCAAACCCAACATTTCATTCAGGAAACTTTTATGGAGCCCATATTCAATGTGAGGTCCTGTATTATGGCCACAGCACCTTATCCCTGGCTTCTAATACTGGTCTTGACAGGTATCTGGTACAATATTAGTGTTTGATGAAGGGAAGAAGGAAGGAATGGGTAAGTAGCATGATTTAATTAAGCTGGAGGGTGGATAGGCAAGGAGAGGAATCACAGAGAGTCTTTCAGGTCACAGTAGCAGGCTTGTAACCAACCTTAAACAATGGGGGGGATGAAACGTTCTGAACAGGGGCAATGAGGCATTCCACTGTTGGAGGAGTTGTTTTTAGCAATACTGCCCTGGAACTCAAGAAAGGGAAGTAAGGAACATTTGCCATGGTCAAAGCATGACTTGAACTGATAAATTATTGGAAGACAAAGATGGAAGAGAGGAAGAGAAATATGAAAGAAAAAATTCACAAGGCTTAAGTGAGAGTCAAGGATGGGCCCCTGTATGGGTGAAGGAGTAGGAGGATTGGGGTTAGAAGTAGGAAACATTACAATTTCAATTTGAGCACGAGCCAGTGTGCCTCCAATTACACAGGGAGAGAGCAAGGATGATTGTGTGTATGTGTGGGTCTATAAAAAGAAAGAATATGTAGTCCTTTAACCTACAGAATCAAGAAAAGTCCAGAAAATACAGTCTTTTAACCTAGAGAATCAAGAAAAGTCCATAAAATACAGTCTATAAAAAATAACCTGATTTTTTAAAAAAGAGTTCATATTGAATCATAGGAAAAATTGGTTCAGGACATAGACAAAGTAGGCAAGAAAGTAGGATTATGAAAATCAGAAGAGTACATAGGGCATCGAAAAGCGATGACTTAACATTCCTGATGCACACACTCGAGAATGACAGCTGAGGGATGGGATAACCTATAGGTTGTGGCAAAACAAGACCTATTTTTCTTTTAAATGATGGCTAGAACAATTTTAGTAGTTTTATGAGTTTATCAGCCAAATGTCCGCTGACTGGAGAACACACTTAGTTGAAAAGTAGGGTCATGGACAGAACGGTTTTCTTTTTTTTTTCTTTTCTTTTCTTTTCTTTTCTTTTCTTTTCTTTTCTTTTCTTTTCTTTCTTTTCTTTTCTTCTTTCTTTCCTTCTTTCTTTCTTTCTTTCTTTCTTTCTTTCTTTCTTTCTTTCTTTCTTTCTTTCTTTCTTTCTCTTTCTTTCTTTTTTTCTTAACAGAACGGTTTTCTGTGGGCTTTAGCTAAGAGTGGGACAGGTCTGGAATGGTAGACCAAAATGCACGATCAGCACTGGGCAGTCTACTTTTGTTTTTGACTCTTTTGCCATCAGGACAAAAAGTTCCTATTAGGGGAAAGTCTCTTGTTTTTAATTTAAAAGTTCAGAAATGAAATGGATGGTGTGTTTCTGTGTCTCACAGGATACGACCACATTAAAAAAAAAAAAAGTATAAAAGACATGTTATATAAGTAAAAGAAATATCAGGAAAGAGTTAGTTCCAGAGGACATTTCACATAATTGTGGTAATATTGCTTTCACAGTTATGAGAGTAAACAGCACTGGGGGAAGCACAAAATCTCCCAGTGTAGGTTTAGTACATTTTCCAGAAATCCGAGCAATCAATTCACCTCCTTGGTGGCATCCACTTAAAAGCCTAGCCCATTTAAAAATATATATATAACAACTGCCAAAGTGTCAGAATAATGACTTCCCAGGGCCCCTGTCCCTGCCATATTCCATAATAGCAATGAAACCCCAACAGCCTTTTTAGAGCTGACACTTGCCTTGGAGAGAAACTAACTCAGATCAAATCATCCCGGTCCATTTTATTCGACAAAAAGGCAGCCCCAGCCAGGCAGGTCTCTGCAGGAGCCCAGCATGATCTCTCTTCCTCAACACTATGTAGACTCCGGTGCTTAGAATATTCTTCACCGATTAGCATGCAGAACCATCTTCTTTGCCCTACAGGTTGCTTCTTGTATTTATAAATGTTGCATTTGAAGACTCTCATGCACGAAAAAAGGCTGTTTACTGCCCCAAATGCGAGCTCTGAGAAGACAGAGCTGTCAGAGCACTCTTTGGAGAAGCGTCCGCTGGCAATTAAGAACCGAGGATGGAAGGAAGAGCAGAGAGGAATGTCAGAGCCACGTTGAAACGTCTCATCCTTTCTGCTTCTTCTTTGAAAAGTTCCCCTGCATAATGGCTCTAAATTATTTGTAATTTTGATAGACATTCCTTCTCTTCAACCTTCTCTCTGACACATCTCATGTATTAAATATCAAAACAGCAGGCCCTGGAGATGAAGACTTTGGAGAGTACCATTTGGAAAACTATAAATTTTGTAAGATCAAGAGGATTTTTTTTTTTTGGGGGTAAATAAATGCTTTTAAATCACGCGTATCCAAGTCTTTAATAATGCTTTCCCAATGCTTAAACAAGAGGTGAGATTTTCCTAGTGAGACCATGGACAAACTTTTGTAAAAAGACATCTCCATCTTTACTCATTATCCTGGCAGGTTCATTTGCAAGTTAAGTAGCACAGTGCAGGGTTTTAAATAAGATGGCGATGTGGGTCGGCTACACGGGGAATGGAGCTCATCTCTGTTGGCCTGATCTTAATTCTGGTTACTCAGGGTGGTATCAAGAAAAGAAAGTTTCCATGGGGGAGGAAACGGGAAAAGACATACTGTTCTTTCAACTCTCAAGATTCATCTTTCCAGGTTAGGCCAATAATCGTTCTTTGCCGGGCGATTGCATTGCTGTTACAGGAGATTGGTTACCCACAACAGGAACTCACAGCCCACTGTGATTCTGAATACCTGCCTTTCTTGACTAGGAAATTATATATTATTGAAACGGAGAGGTGCATCTTCTATCAGTACATTTTCATGGCGAGTTTACACTCTGCTGGGTAATTTGTTGCATTATCCCGTCTCATCTTTTTCATAACTATTAACATTTTATTTCTATTTTATATATTGACAAATTAGAGCTTGGAGACACTCAGTCAATTGCCCAAAGACACAAAGCTATATAGCATGTGGGGATGTCCATTTATGTCATGAGGGCTCTCAACCACAAAGCCATTGAGTTTTTGGGCCAGATCATCTTCTGAGGGGTGCGCAGGTATGTAGGAAATTCTGTGGCATCCCCAGGTATCCACCTGGTAGGTGCTAGAGGCATCTCACCCTAAGATGTGACAACTGGGATATCTCCTGACATTACCAGGTATCCTCTGAGGCCTAAAATATCCCAGGTTCAGAATCACTACCCTGGATGATTCATGTAGACTAAAGGTTAAAACAGCATTTCCCAAAGTGTCCTCCAAAGACGAGAAGCATCGTCCTCCCCTGAGAAGTCTTGCAGCATCAGATTCTCAGGTCCTACCTCAGACCTACAGGATCAGAATCTTTGGTGTGGAGACAGCAATCTGGGTTTTGACAACCATCCGGGTGGTTATGAGGCTCCTTGGAGTTCCAGAACCACTGGCTTAAATTTATTTTCTAGCTTTGCAACGCTCACACTTTACAGGGGGGAGGGAGAGAAGGAGAAAAAAAGGAAGAAAACCATGTCAGTCCTCACACAACTCCGGAGGCTGTTTCGGTTACCTTTAGGTCACATGTACTCAATGAAAAGTGCCCGGAAGGAAATTGTCCTATCTATAACTCAGTATGTCTTATTCTCTTCTTCTACAAAGGGTCGTGTTGAGTCACAACGGTGAGATGCTAGGAACCCTGACTTGCATTTTAGTTGTCTTTGGTGGACATACTAATGAAAAACATGAATTCTCTGTCCTCTAGCTCTTCCAGGGAGGTGCCACTATCACTGGCTTTGTCTCCCTAAGATGAATATCTGGCTGATTGAGTAATGTACAAGGGAAATAATTTGCAAATTCCTCCACGGTGAAGAGGCGGCTGGGCTGGCCATGGACTGAGGGCGTATGAGGTTTTTTTGTTGTTGCTGTAACAAATGATTACATATTTAGTGGCTTAAAACAACACATATTTATTCTTCTACAGTTCTGGAGATCGTAAGCCCAAAATGAGTCTTTTATTTGCTTAAGGATTTATTTAAGTCATAAGAGAGACTCATAAGAGAGATGTATGCAGAGTCTGAGCTGAACTCGAAGCCCAACGTGGGGCCCAACCTCATGACCCCATCAGGACCTGAGCCAAAACCAAGAGTTGCTCACGTAACCAGGCGCCACCTAGGCATCTCCGAAATGAGTCCTGAAGGGCAAATATCGAGGTGTCTAGCAGGGCTGGTTGCTTCTGGAGATGCAAGGAGAGAATCCATTCCTTGCTTTCTCCAGCTTTGAGAAGCTTGTGGCAACTTCCTCCATCATCAAAAGACATCACTGCACTTCCGCTTCCATGATGACATATGCTTCTCTCTACTTTGACCTTCAAGTCCTCTTCTAAGGATGCTTTTGATAACAATGGGCTGGACCAGGGTAATCCAGGATGATGGCATCATCTCAAGATCCTTAACATAGCCAAAGGCCCCTTTGTCAGGCAGGCTATCGGAGCCTGGTTGTGGTCCAGGTATCAGAGATCTGGTTGGGGATCTCTTTGGGGGGGATAATTATGTAGGGTCAGTTCCCTTCTTGTTTTTATTTTCTCAGATATAACCATGAGTCCACTGTCCAGACCCTGGCAGTTTCCTCTGGAGACAGCTCTCATTCCAAGTATATGGTGATGTGTATTGTTTCACAGCATCCCACCGCATCACCCAGCAAATTTCATCGTGAGGTCCTCATGCTCTCTTTCTGGCCACCCCTTAGTCCTAAATGAAAGAGGGACAGAGGCTAAGAAGAATGAAAGGAAGCATTTGCATGTGCAGAGGAGCATTTATTCATATTTCCCAAGGAACTGGCTCTCATCAGAGATGGGAGCCTCCACCTCCATCTGAACACAGCTCCACTATTTACTATGCGACACTAGGTGCCTTATTCTCTGTGGACTTCCTCTTATAAGTAAAACGAGCATGAGCTGCTTCAACCATCTCATTGTAATGACTTCATAAACTATTAAAAGAAAAATCCTTAACGTGATGTCTGCAATACTATGGGCACTCAACGATTGATAAGAACATTATTCTTTTAGGGATTTAAATGCCATCAACTCAAGCCATTGACTGTTTCTTTGCTGCTTTACTGTTTGCTATTTATTGTTAGTAAACAGCTTTCAGGTAATTCCTAGGTGGTGCAGATATTTTAGCAAGTCTGGGTCACTGACTTCAACAGCTAAGATTCTAATCTAACAAATCGGAGTAGATTTAATTAGCAAATATTCATTACTTAGTCATGTCCAGTGGGCTCGTCATTGACTTGAGAGTAAAGGAAAACATGTCAACTGTCATTTTCCATCCTTTGCAAGTCCCCAACACCTGAGCCCTCTAAGGGCTTGCTTCTTGAAATTGCAATTCAAATAGGGAGATTTAGGGCTTCTATTGTATAAAACCACAACCAGCTTGCTCTTAATCCTATGGCCGAGGATCACTTCATACATCCTACATGCGAAGGGATTGATTTTTTTTTTAATTTTTAAGAATTATTATTATTATTTTTTAGGTAGGCTCCACATTCAGTGCAGAGCCCAGCACAGGACCTGAAGTCATGACTCTCAGATCAAGACCTGGTCTAAGATCAAGAGTCAGAGGCTCAACAGACTGAGCCACTCGGGCTATCTGGGGAATTATTATTTTTTTTTTAAACAATGCTTACGTCTTTCCATTAACAAAGCAATACGCATTCATATGGGAAATTAGTAGGAAGATAATACATTTTTCAGTAATCTCTTATTATCATGAAACCTGTGCATTTGTTGACTCCATTGATTTTATTCATATTTTACATTGTCTCATAGTCTGCATAAAAGAGCCACGAAGGCAGGAATGAAGTGGGAGTTAATGATAGTAAAATCTCCTGGTGGTGCATTTGTCTTCCCAGTTCCATTTATCCGATGATGGAGGACATTAGAATATGCATTCTTCCATAGAAAGATTGATTATGGTTCTACTTATAAATAGTAAGGCGTCCTTCATATTTAAAAATATATATTTAGCACTCACGTGTGCCTACAATTGTTCTAGGTGCCAGGAGCAGAGATAATCAACATATTGGTTAGTTTTACAGGATAATTGGAATTGTGAAGCATCCAGTATATTTCTTGGCTCCTGGGAAAGCTTTTGGGGAATGCCAATGAGTAACCCTTTCTAACACAAGCAACTTTTGAGACTAGTTACAGCAAAAATATATTGGAGATGAGATCTCTGTTATTTTCGTCCTTGCTTTTCTCATTTTTACTGTTTTTCTTTCAACTCCGGGAGGGAGAGCTGGTCTCATGTGTTCTCTCCATACCAAGTTTCATTTTCTTTTCAAAATCTGTGCTTCATCTGCTGACTTTATTCTTTCTCTGTTGGTTGGCTTGGGTCATCACCGCATCACTTGTGTCCGATGCATGCCACGTGATGTTCTTAGAAAATAACGTTTAACTTCACCCGGTAGGCATAGCTCAAGGACTCGCCAGCTGCACAAAGTCATCTTCGTTGGCTTTACAACGTGTGGGAAATTAACATTCTTGATGCAGCGCGTCCCAGCTAAAGTTCTCCTGTGTGTGGATTCGTTTACTACCACAGTGAAACACACGGTAGTCAAAAGCAATAAAGTTGCGCTCGGCACAAATTATAAGTGGAGGCTGGTCGTATTTTAATGCAACAAAATATTATATGGCAATCAAAAGAAATCAGGCCGGACAAAGCCTAATAACATACTGGCAACTTTGCAATGTATTAATGAAAGAGTAAGTGCTAAAAGAGTACGAGCTGTAGAACACATTTTCGTTTTAAAACTTGCAATATCCTCTTGAAGGATCCATACATAAATCCTTTGAATGTTAAGGCAATAAAATAATACATACAGAGTTAAGGTGACAACGTATTTAAGGCAGTGGAGGCAGGGGGAATGGAATGAAGAACGAGTCGGTAATACCTATGGGTTGTTGTCAAGGTGATTTTGTGTATGTACTTGGTGGTGGGGGGAAAAGCAAGATAATGGGAGGGAGGGATGGATCAAAGAGGCAATTAGAGAGTAATGAGAATGTGCCATAAATCAAGAATTATCAGTTCATTTCCATGCAGTGAGTTCAAATTCTGAAGGGGGGAGGGTCATGCAGTTGGAAGCATGAAGCGATGGGAATTCTGATAGAAAAGTATCGTTCAGATCGTGCAGTTATCTAGCGGGTGGGGTATTTCAGAAGCGGTAATTTGTCAGAGCCTATGGATGGGAGGTGTTACAGTAGGAGCAAAATACTCATGAACAGGAGAAAATCGGGGATCAGTGGGTGGCTCAGCAGTTTAGTGCCGCCTTTGGCCCAGGTCGTGATCCTGAAGAACCGGGATCGAGTCCCACATCGGGTTCCTTGTGTGGAGCCTGCTTCTCCCTCCTCCTGTGCCTCTGCCTCTCTCTCTCTCTCTCTCTCTCTGTCTCTCATGGATAAATAAAATCTTTAAGAAAAAAAAAGAAAAGAAAAGGAGAAAATCATCTAAATAAAGAGCTGTTTTGACCAAATATGTTTTGATCTCCACTTTGTGTGGGTGTCTGAGTGTTCGCCTCACATGCCCTTCTCTTTCTTCTCCTACATATGACAATGTTGACACTTCACCCACACCCGTGTAGAAGCAAAGGTTGGTATACCTACTATTTTTGTCTGACTTGTAAGACTTTTTTGTCTGACTGGTACAAAATTCTGTGTAAGATCTTTCCAGTTCAGCTAACTGCGTCTATGTGTTTCCTATCTGTAAGCTTTCACCTAGTATACTTTGTTCTTACAGAAATGTTTTAATTCATGTCTTAATCATCTGCATGGAAACTTTTCCATGGGGATGTGGAACGTCCTTAAACTTTTGTCGTTAGACACAGCTATTACACATTTTGACCATATGTAATTTATTTATTTATTTTTTTTTGGGGGCAAAGATTTTATTTTTAAGTAATCCCTATGCCCAACTCGAGGCTCCATCTTACAACACCGAGATCAAGAGTTGCATGCTGCACCCACTGAGCCAGCCAGGCACCTCAACCATATGTAATTTAAATATAAAGCAGATGTTTACTTCTGATTTCTATTTTAGGATTCTCCAAAGGCTAGAAATCGTTTTTATCTTAACGCCATCACAGAATTTTGGAGGAAACAGTGAAATTTCTCTCTTGGATGTTGTGTTTTCGGTGTCAGGAACCACAATTAATGCCATATAAATATTTTAACCAGCCCCATGCGAGTTTCCATGCTTCTATTTTGAGAAATCTGATTGACAAGCTGGTAATTGCATTGGACATGGGCTTTCAATCAACGCGGGCACAAGCTGTGCTTCACTGATTCGCTGAGCACCATGATAATTAATCATCGACTTTCCCATAAGATAATTCTCCGACAGCCCCAGGAGACACCTAAGTATACATCAACCTCTTCCTGGGAAGGGTTAGTAACTCTGAAAGCATAAGCCTGTAATTGTATCTTTTTGAATTTTACAAGTGTGCCCTGTCAAAGGCCTCCCCTACAGTGACTTTTCTTTTCCCCTTGGAGAAGAGTCAGATTAATTGCCATTCATCACCTTCCTGCCGGGTCCCATCCCTAACAAGTAGGGAGAATCCATCAGTGGGATTCTACTTATATATTTTCTTCAAGCCACACTCAATCTGCCCAGACCAGTTTTAGCATTGACTTACCACAGGTTCTCCGGAATAAATGAAGACATTATTTAGGGCTACTCTGCATGGCGTGAGGACGCCAGAGAGAAATATAAGAGATGATATAGAACTGCTCCAGCTTCTCCACTGGCAGGGACCATGCTGTCCTAGGAATGGGATCCTGGGACTGCTAAATCCAGAACACAGATGGAAAGCAGGACAAGAGAGGAGAGAGGACATCCAGATTAACAGTATTGCCCAATAAAACATTCTATCGATGGAGACTGAGGGGAATTGGGATGCCAATTTCACCAGGAAACCCACAAGTCTGAGGATAGTGGTAAGGTGGAGAAATATGCGTGCAAACTGATGTCAAGCACAGGGCATGCGTGAAATCCATTCATCTTTGGGAAGCGTTCAATTTGCAACATCATGCGTCATGCATGTGCTTGAATGTGGGCTCTGGATTTGTTGCTCTTACCGCCCATTCGCCTACAGGATTTGACGTCTACTGGGTTGACTGAATGGATAGATAACACTCTTTCTTAAAGGATTTACTCTTGGTCAGGGTTTGTGAGGAGCCATGGATATTCGCCACCCACCTGGAAAGCAAGTTTAAAAGAAATAGGGTGTCTTCCATATTTTAACATCCAGATAATCCAATGAGATGGGGACATGTGTTGTCCAGTACTGTTCCAGAAAACTTGTTGAGTTGCTAAGATTTCTGAAGACTTTGTTTGGCTTTCATGGGTCGGGAACTCATTCCGGTTGGGAATATTCTACTTTGAGGGGCTTCATAAAATGCCTCGTCTTTAACCAGATGGACAGTTTCATCCTGCAAGGATTTGCACTGAGTTCACACTGACTCGTCCATGTCTCTGAAATAGGGCACCATTTACGTCCAGACTACAGATGGGGATCGGGGATCGTGCCAGCTGAGAGACACGTTTCCGGAAGAATGAGTGTTTTGTTACAGTAACTTTGCCTATTTGATACATCCTAACAGCAGTGACCTTGAATATAAGAATTCCTACTTCACACACACCTGCTTAAAATAATCATATAACAAAAAAAAAAAAAAGGGAGAGAGAAACAGAGGATATAAACTAAAAGGAAGTATTTCTAGCCCTCGACCAAATGGAAATCCAAAATTTATGTGATTTTAGTTATTCAGCTGGATTATCACCCTAAATCTACACAATATGCTTACTTACATATGTATTTCTTGACGTATGAACTTGAGAAGGGAACGCATTGCATTTATGCTACCTCCCACCAGCCCAGGGCCGTCGCCTTCCGACGCAGAATCACCAACAGCTATTTCGATGACATGATACACAAAAGAAGATGCTTTTTCTGACACGATTTTCTCCTCTTGTTTTTTTTTTTTTTCCTCATCTTCGTTTCTGCATAGATCTGCTGCCAGTGCAAACATTTATCATAGAGGTGTGACTCGAGTGTTTTCTCTCTGATTCCGGTGGCACAGATTTCTCCCCAAAGATGCACATGTAATGACAAGCAGAGGAGAGTCACCTGGGGAAATATTTCCATTCTGTCACTGAACAAGAGGACTCAGGCTGTGGGGGGGGGGGGGGCGGGGGGCGCACGGGGTGGTGAAAGTAGATTAGTTTTTAGAGTAGTTCGACCTGTAGACTTGTATGTGGAGAATTGAGTTTTACAACAAGATATCAAATGTAAAACCTGTTTTGGAGCATACGTAAGTAAGATGCACAGAAATTCCCAGCTCTGGGACTACGCACAGTGCTCTGTCTTCACGGGGGAAGCCAATGAGACTGGGGGGCTGTGATGTAGGTCCTCAAATATGCCATCAAAGGGAAGGGGCCAGGATGTTGTTTATGTTGTATTTGGGGCTTATATTGCTAAGGAGCTTTATGCATACCCATAAGTAATTAAAAAATATCTGCTTAAAGTTCACTTTGATTTACCTAAGTAAACATAGCCTATGGGGCAGAAAAATCTAGTTTTGCCTTAAATCCTGCTGTGATGCTTTGAATCGTGTCATCCTCCAAAATAATCAGTATTTTGAAGCCCTGAAGCCCTAGGAGCACAGCACGGGACTGTATTTGGAGGAGGGTCTTTAAGAGGGGATTATGGTAAAATGAGCTTATTAGTGTGGACCTTAATCCTACAGGGACTGGGGTCCTTATAAGAAGAGGGGAAGAGGACACAGACATGCACAGAGGGATGACCATGTGAGGACACGGTGGGTGGTGGGGGGAAACACAGGTGTCTACACTCCAAGGGAAGAGGCCTCAGGAGGAACCAGCCTCAACCCCAGCTGGATCTCAGAGTCCCAGCCTCCAGGACAAGGAAGGAAAGGAATAAATATGTGTTATTTAAGGCACCTCGTCTGAGATACTTTGTTACAGCAGCCCTAGCAAACTACTGCACTTGGTGATTTATCCTTTAGCATCATATTACATGTAAAAAGAAATGTTTCCAGGGGAAAGATCGCATAGGAACACACATGCACCTGCACACACAATCAGCACACACAAAGCACGTTGCTCTCCGATTCTTGCTTTGTGGGAAGACCCCATTCTGAGCTGCCAGTGAAATGAAAGGAGAACTGTGCTTCTCCCCGAATTTCTTTTCCTGTTTCTAATTAACTGCATGGTGGGGGTTAAATATTTTACAATTCTAAAGAGAGAGAACCACTCTTTGAGAACCTTGTATCAGTAACACAGGGTAAATGGGAAGAAATCCCATATCCATTTCAGCTCCTGCTTCCAAATCCTTTGACAAAATTGAAGAATCCTTTCAGGAGCTCAGAACGCTGATGTATTCACAAACGACTGCAGCAGCCACCTCCTTGCAATTCTCTGGGCACAATTACTGCTAACGCGACCAGTGAATACAAATTAGCAGATAAAAGAGATAGCGAGAGCACCTTAAATTAGCCTTCCTGTAGGGGATGCTCCTGCACTCCCCACGAGGATCCGGGAGGCTTCGACAGAGACTCGAAAAAGTGGGGAGAATGAGACTGTATTTCTGCCCTTAGTGATTCAGGTGAAAACAATTAGAAGCATAATTGACGATGCTATCTGAGTTTCTATGGCGCAAATCTATTCAAGGCTTTGAAAGGAAGCCTGCATCCAAGGGAAGTCCTCGGCTTCTCTGATTTTGTTCGTGAAGGCATTTTCAGGGCATCATAAGCTAAATGATATCGTGTTGATGACTATTAACGATTAACGCTGGTCTACTGTTAAAATGCCCCGCAGGTGCTCTCTGGCATGCATAAGGACAGCACGAGCCTCTCCGGAAACGGCTAGCTAGAACTGGGATGTCGCTTTCCAAAAGGAAATGAAAGGTCACAGACAGAAGCGCGAAAAATAAAGACTCTGAAGTCCGGGATACACTTAGGTCTCGAGATAGAACACAAGAGCCATGAGCTGTTCTAAATTCAAAACCACCTCCTCTCTCATCAGGCAGATAGTGGGCAAACTTATTTGGTAGAGATTATTTTACATCACTGGAATCGTGTTCTATGTTCATTCAAATCTCATGCTTACTTCAATGATCTAGAATTTATTTCCTGGGATTAAAAAAATGTTTTTTCTTTAATTGCCGAGGTGACAAATGAAGGTGTGCTGCTATTGCCATTCGGTCCTGGAACTTTATATATATATATATATATATATATATATATATATATGGCATAATTATATATTCATATACCATTACATGTAAATTAATATTCTAATACTATATCGCTGTATGCAAATTAATGTTAGTATATTATAATCATATATATTAATATTTATATACGTAATTATATGTGAATTAATGTTTGTGTATTATATAATTGTCCATCAATTAATATTTATATGTCACATATAAATTAATATTTATATATTATGCTACTGTATAAATTAAGATTAATATAATATTTATATGTGATTATATGTTAATGAGATATTAATTATGACGATATTTTATATTACATAAAAGACATAAATATAGATATTACAAGTGTTATACATTACATAAAAGACATAAATATATATTTTGTATTATATGTATATACCTGCATATAAGTATGCACGTGTTACATATTTACATATTTACACACATAAACTCAAATATATACTTATCAATAAAGAATATGCAATTCTACATAGTTCTTAACTGTAACAATGCATAGATGAAGTTTTGATCATGTCCCCAAATACCTGATGCCTTCATTACTAATAGACTAAAACAAAGAATTATTTGTGTTCTTGTACTGAGCATTTATCTAATCCAGGAAAATATGGTGGGGTTTTAACCAGTAAAGAAACCGCGAATGTGACAGTGTACCTGTGGAGTTGTGGTCACATGCAGACACAGGTATCTGACACCGGATGAAGTCTGGGGTGAATCAGAATCTCAGTGAGATGATGGGAATCTGATGTAGTGTGGGAATAACCCTGTCAAAGAGGTGATCATTAAACTAGGTTGTTGCCCTGGAGACAGTGGAAGAGAAAGGGGGAAATGGGAAGGGTACCTGCCTGAACATTAGCATAAAGAAAGCAAAGTTGAAGAAAACCCAACAAAGAAGCCATCAGAAATGACGGGTCAGAAAGTAACAGCCTGACTTTGTTAACTCAGAGTGAAATTCTATGATAAAAAGTCACAGTGGGGGGAGAAAGAGGAAACGCTGACTGTGTCAATCTTTTGTATTTGCAAACTCAAGGGCCTTGAATGTTATTTTATTGTTATCTGGAATAGTATTTATCTAGTTATTAGGGAAGGTAATCATTTTATATGTATTTTCTTTATTCCAATTTTTCTTTTTCTTTTTTTTTTTTTAAGGATTTTATTTATGTATTCATGAAACACAGAGAGAGAGGCAGAGACACAGGCAGAAGGAGAAGTAGGCTCACTGCAGGGAACCCAATGTGGGACTCAATCCTGGGATTCCTCTGGGGCTCCAGGATCACTACCTGAGCCCAAAGCAGACACTCAATCACCGAGCCACCCAGGAGTCTGTATTCCAATTTTTCTATTATGACTTTGGCTTCCCTATTTCCTTTTAATTCCCTTCCACTGTTATCTTTTTTCTGCTTACTTTGGGTTTGACACGTTCTTATTGTAGTTTCTAAACAAGGAAGCAGGGGTCACTGATTTAAGACCTTCATTCTTTCTTAACATAGTTATTTAAACCTATACATTTGTACTAAGTTCTGCTTTAGCATCATCTTACACATCTACTAATTATACTTCCATTGTGTTCAAAGTACTTTCTGATTTCCCTTCTCATTTCTTCTTTGACCCACAGGTAATTTACAAATGTGTTATTTAGTTTCCAATATTGGTGGATTTTTTAGAAACGTTTCAATTTTTATTATAACTTAATAATAATTAAGTTATTATTATTATTATATTATAATTATATATATATAATATATTATATTGTGTTCAGGTAACTGAACTGTGTTCAGTTCAGTGTTCAGGTAACATATATGAGTTGATTTGTTTGTTTACAGACACTTGTTTATAGGTCCAGAATACGGTCTACTGTTTGATCATGTGTACCAAACATCTTAAAAGTAAGCTGAAAAATATCTATACGCTGCAAAAGTACGTAACATGCAACAAAGTAAATTTGGCAATGTCTGGCATCCACACAAAAACTTTCAGGCATGGGAAACAGTTGAAAAAATATAACAGATAAGGGTAAGTTTAAAAATACACACACACAAATTGATAAAAAAAAAATGGATCCTTAAATGACACAGAGGGTGGAATATGTACAGTAGCATTAAATAGTTATTACAGCTGTATTTCATAAGCTCACAAAGCTAATGATATGAAAGATAAGTAAAACACCCATACCAAACATCCAGATGTGAGAACTAGATTGAGATGTATGTAGTTGACCAATTCATTGAAAGGAATTAACAGTAGATTAGACTATGCAGGAAAAAGGGTTAGTGAACTTAAAGATAGGGCAATAAAAATTCTATGAAATAAAACAGAGAAAGAAAGTTTTCAAAAATGAACAGACTTCTGGGAGCTGTGGAAAAACATTAAACACCCTAATATACATCCAATTGAAGAGGTTCACAGGAACAATTCTTAAAGAAAAAATGACAAATCATTTTCCATTTTTGATATAAATTTATAATCCCAAACATCAAGACATTCAGTCAACCCCAAATACAAACATCATGAATTAAACTCCAATTTATTGAAGTTGTAAGATGATGTGAATGCAGGGTTTCAGAGAAATGCATAGTATTCCATAATCAAGTTGCTAAAAAGTAGTGATTAAGAGAAAAATCTTAACACATCCAGACATAAGAGACAGGTTACATATCATGAGACAATATTAAAAAAAAGATTGGAAAGATTTCTTGTGAAAAACAAGGCAAGCAAGAAGATAGTGGAATAGCAGCTATTAGGTACCAAGGGACAAAAAAGTCAATGTAGAATCATAGAACCAGCAAATATATCTTTTAAAATCAAAGAAGATGTAGACATTTCAAATAGACAAAAGCAGAAGGAATTCATTAGCATAGGTAGCCCTGCAAGAAATATTAAGAGAATCCTTCAAAGAGAAAACATATCAGGTGTGATTATGGAAAAATGGATCTACACGATGGAAGGCAGCACATCAGGAAAACGTAACTACATGGATTAAATGTTAAGAGTTGGGGACACCTGGGTGGCTCAGTGGTTGAGCGTCAGAGTTCCAGGATCCAAGCCCCATTCCCTCTGCCTATGTCTCCCTGTGCCTTCTCTCTGTGTCTCTCGGGAATAAAGAAATAAAATCTTCTTTTAAAAAAGTGTAAGAATTATTTCTGATTATTTAAATCTCTTTAAAAGGTAATTGAATGTGTTTTTTATAAAGATCATATTTACTTATTTTGAGAGAGCACATAAGCAGGGGGAGAGGCAGAGGGAAAGGGAGAGAGAGAATTTCAAACAGACACCAAGCTATGCATGTTCCTGACCAGGGGCTCATGACCCTGAGACCATGACCCCAGATGTAAACAAGAGTTGGACCATTCAACTGACTGAGCCACCCAGGCACCCCAAGAAAATTGAATGTTTAAACGAATATGATGTCAACATGAAAATTATAATGATATTGTTAAATGTTTTTACTACTTAAATCTCTGTTTTTAAATTTTTTTTTAATTATCTATTTTTTTATTTTTATTTTGAGACTGAACATTTCACTTACAGGGGCAGAGGGGCAGAGAGAGAGAAAATCTTCAGTAGGCTCCATGGTGCTGTATAGTAGGTAAGGTAGGTACAGCAATGCATGGGGCTCAATCTCACAACCTTAAGATCATGCATGACCTGAGCCAAAATCAGAGTCAGACACTCAACCCACTGAGTCACTCAGGTGTCCCCTACTTACATCTCTTTAGAACACAAATGAAAAAATAATAATAAAAATAAAATAAAACACAAATGATTCTTTAAGCAAATCTGATCTGGTATGAAGAGGAAAGAAATACAAGTAAATTTTGTCGATATTCTCATACTCCCTGCCAAGTGTAATATCATTTGAGTGTTGCTATGATAAGTTAATGATATATACTATGAACCCTAAAGCAATCACCAAAATAACAAAACAAAGAGTACAGCTATCAAGCTTACAAGGAAGAAATAGAGGATCACAAACAAATATTCAAATAATACAGAAGAAGGCAAAAAAAAAAAAAAAAAAGGAAAATGAGAACAATGACAAAAACAAAAACCTCAAAATGAGACAAAAAAGCAGAAACCAATTGTAGATGGTGTTTAGACCTTGCCATATTGTTAATAACCTTAAATGTGAGTGGTCTGTGAACTCCGATTAAAAGCTGGGTTGATCAAGATGCACAAAGGCAAGCTCCAACTACATGATATGCTACCAACTACATATACGGACTCCGTCTCTATATTTCTTGTAAAACACATTAAATTTAAAGACAGGAGGAGGTTAAATTTGGTGTAACTGTATTTCTATCACATAAAGGACTTTTCACAGCAAAGAATATGACCAGTGATACAGGTGGTTTCTTAACAATAAAAAGGCAAATTTATTAAGAGAATATAAAATCATAAATGCTTATGCACCTAATAACAGAGCCTCAAAAATGCGAAAAACAAACTGAGAGATATGCAAGGACCATCAGAGAAATTAATAATTTAAGTGAGGATTTAAAGATCCTTCCCTCAACAACTGATAGGAAAGTGTTAAGGATATCAGAGATTTGTTCAACGCTATCACCAACTTCTCTTAACTATAATAATAAAACAACAGTCCACCCAAGAATACCCAAATAGGCATTTCTTTCAAGAGAACACAAGCTATATAGCATATTAGAACATATTCTGGGCCACAATATTTTTCTCAATAAATTTAAAATGATTTTGTTGATAATTTTAATAATGGAGAGATTCCAGAACGTTGAAAAAAATTATCTTTTGAATTTGTTTAGAGGGTTCTTGGCCATCTGTCATTGTTTTCTATATTTAACCTTACATTTATAATACTTACAATTTTTAAAGATTAAAATCAAAGTTCTGTATTAAATATTCTCAGTTTTTATAATTTTGGCCTTTTATGTAATAAGTATCTTTTACTATTGTAGAATAAAAACCTAGTGAAATACATGGCTATCCATAAAGCCAGATTTTTGAACTGTAGAATTCCATTCCTACAAAAATCCAAAAACTATTTTTGTTCTTAAGGTATAACATCTTGAGAGGCTTCATTTGAAATTTCAGGCATGACAAAACACTATCAGAAAAGAATTTTTTTTTATATTATTCTCTGGTAAGCTGTAATAGTTTAACAAGTTGCGTTAAATGTGCAAAATAAAAGCTGACAAATTAAACACTAATTATTTTTTTTTAAAAAAAGCAAAAACAGCTGTCAGAGGCCTGAACAATTACCAGATTTCAAAGGACCCTGTATAAGTGCTTTACTCCAGTAATAAAATAACAGGTTTTGACTTTGGGGTGCCAAGAATCGTATATTAACAGAGAAATATATGAATTCTGACATAAAGAACACAGGAAACTGGAGTGATCAAGTCTGGAAGAGCTGTGCATGGTATTGTGATTTATATTAAGAAATACTTATTTGGTCTTCCGCTTCATTCTTACCACAGAGCTCCAGAAATCCTTGGAATTTCCTGGGGTAGGAGAATGACAAAGATGCCCTTGTTATGTTAATGAGGTGACTCTGAAGGATGGGGGCTGGTTGCCAGGGGAACCAACCACTTGATTAGAGAATTGAAACTTTCGGTCCCCGCCTCCCACCTCCAGGGAGGAGAGGAGCTGGAAGCTGATCAGTCTCCAATGTCCAGTGATTTTAGTCAATTGTACCTAAGTGATGAATGCTCTATAAAAATGCAAAAAAAATGACGGGATTCAGAGAGCTTCTGGGTTGTTGAACACATGGAGGCTTGGGGAGGGAGGTTCACCTTTGAAAAGGGCATGACAGCTCTGCACCCTTTCCCCACACCTGGCCCTATGCATCTCCTGAGTTACATCTGCTTATAAAAAAACTGGTGATCCAGTGAGTAACATGTTTCCCTGAGTTCTGTGAGCCACTTTAGCAGATTAATCCAACCCAAGAAGAAGAAGTGTGGTTAGAACCCTGATATTTAATCTTACGTTTATAATACTTAAATATAATAGCAAATGTCACCTGGGCAGTCAGAAGCCCAGGTGACAACCTGGACTTACAATTGGCATCTGAAGTTGGGGAGCAGTCTTGTAGGACTTGGGCCCTTACTGTGTGGGATCTGACCCCATTTCCTGGTAGGTGGTGTCAGAATTGGCTTGAATTGTGGAATAATCAGTCAGTGTTCCAGAACTGTTTGGTGTTGGGTGCAGAAGCCTTACTGAGAAAGGAGGAGTACGTGCAGCTGGGTAACACTCCGCAGCCCCACATCTACGCGGCACAAGATGTCCAACACTTAAAGACTTTCATAATGAGCCGTTAGTGAGGCAACCTGTAGTCTTCAGAAACTATTCTAAAAGAGAAGGATATTGATAGGAGGCTCTTTGATCATCTCTTATTATGTGGGCTTTGGAAGCCAATAGAACATCTGTACGTTGGAATGCGTCCTTCTCAGGAGTGTCGGAGGTAATGACATCAGTAGGGATTCATCCTAGCAGAGACTGGACATTGAAGGGCGGGGCTAATTTATCTTAGCTGCTCATGGTTGGGGTAATGATGTAAATAGAACTCAACGTAGATCACATGACTTTTTTGACAGTCAATATGCCCAGAATTAACTACATCCTTCTCCGGGTGTGCCACATGGCAAAACCACAACTTTTCGACCTAAGACCAATCTAACATTTGATCCAAAATGCAATCCTATTGTTTTTTCACCCATCACAATTGCTCTTTTCTCCTTGGTACAGGCAATAGCAAAGGAGCCAGCTTTGGTTTGTGAGCTCAGACTTACTCTGAGTAGCTGGGGGTTACTGGTAGACAAGTTAGCACAAGCCTTGAGAAGAAGCCTGGTCCCTAAAACTATTCACTTTTAGATACGTTTGTGTTTGTTTTTCTTTTCGGGAACAGGAGCAGCGCATGCAATCTTTACAAGATGATACAAATTTCAGAAAGTGTTTATATGTTTGCAAAGATTTCCCAATGGCTGGATGTTTGAAAGGACTGACCAGGCTCCATGGAGTTTACGTACGTAGAAGTTTCATTTAAAGAAAAGAGATAAGGTGAGAGAGAGAGTGAGAATCAGAGAGGAGAGAGATAGAGAGAGAGGGATAAAAGGGGAGACAGACACTCAGACACACAGGAATGGGAGAGACAAACATCAAGCCCCAAGAGACATTCGGGGCACAGGCTCTCGATCTTTACTGTCATATCAACCGTACTCTGTCTCAGAACCCGATCAACACCTGGAGGGGAATCTTGACTTCTCCTTCCCAAGACGCTCTTGGGAAGTTCCCAGGAAGCTTTGACTCTCCTGTGGAACCAAGCCAGGCTATCTACTTGATGAGGCCAGCCACACACCATGGGGATCACCATGGGAATTGTGGGCTTCAATATGCATCACAAATCCCACTACCCTCATCTTGTCCAAAAACCAATAGAAAGACAACAGCTTTTCCACTCCACCTGTAAGTCAAGTAGATCCTCTGTAATTTTTACATCTGTCTGGGGGACAATGCATTCAGGACCTAATTGAGGGAAGAAGATCCATTTATTCATCAAAAACTTGTCTCCATAGATCACATTTTACACTTCGATGCAATGAATGAGGACCTTAGGTCGATAAAACAAACACTGCAAACTTCTGGTACATATTGCTATTATTAACTATATTCACCAGGCTCGATATTAGAGGTTCGGAACATAGTCATCTTAAATTGGAGAGTCAATTATACACCAATAAATCTCTAAAAAACCCCAAACATTTCCATTAAGATTTGAAACTCCCCTACTTATGCACCCTTGTTTCAAATAAGGAGGAGAGTGAGTGGCTTTGTTTGCTAAAACCACTTATTAGCTGCGACTTAGGGAAATACCATAAATGAACAACAGATACCATCAGTGTGAATTAAAAACAAAAAAATCCAAACACAAGAGGTTTAACTCCTGGGACTATCTCTTTGTTTATCCCCTAAAAGAGGCCTGCTCAGGTTAAAGGTCAGATCCCTGCCTCACTGAGAGTTTTGGTCTTTGGGGAAGGGCCTCTGTGTGGTCCCTGAAGTCACACACGTGTAACCACTGGGGTCTACATCAGGGGATGAAGTGGTTACATAAAGAGACTTTCGCCAGACGGGACTATTGTTTTACCACGAGAAATACTGGTTTAGACCAACTCAATTTGCTCATCCCCTCTCTTTTGTGCCAGAAGCTTCAGTATATCCATTGGACAAGCTCTCCAAATAGGTGAGCTGAAAGAAAAAGGCATCTCAAACTTAGTTGACCTCACAGACCAACAGCACCATCTACTCCCTCTTTCCCCCTTGGAAAGTCTCATTTTTGGAAATAGTGACCACATGCAAGAATTCTCAAGCCCATGGAGCTGTAGACACATCCAAGGAGCTTTTGGAAAACCTACATGCCTGTTTGTCAGTCTTGACCTTCTGAAGACCTACAGCACCATCTACTCCCTCTTTTCCCCCTTGGAAAGTATCATTTTTGGAAATAGTGACCACAAGAATTCTCAAGCCCTGTGGAGCTGTAGACACTTCCAAGGAGCTTTTGGAAAACCTACATGCCTGTTTGTCAGTCTTGACCTTCTGAAGTCTGACCTTCTCCTCCAAGGAGATCCATGTGCCCTGGAGTTGCCCCTTCTGATGGTTGGGGAGGTAGGAGACCTGCAGGCATTTTTTCTCTCCCTGTAAATATATTCATTTCTCAGAATCCCTTAGGTCACAATTACACATGTCGGCGAAAAGCATCACTGTTTGGATCATAGATGTCAAAATAATGCAAGCAGCAGTTCAACCTTACTTTGTCCTTAGATTACACCTAAACGGTTCCTTTTTGTTTTTATCTTTTTTTTTTTTCTTTTAATTTCACATCGAGATGGCTCCCATTAAGTTCTAGCGGACCTCCAAACCCCCTGCCTGTCAAGGCATCAGCCTCCTGTTACAGATGATTTACATGATGGTGGCCAGACAATTTGCAGAAGTCAAGCAATTAATCAGGTAACTAAAAACGTTTTTACCAAAATAGTCAAGTAATTGAAACGTCCCTGAGAAGCCATAATTGATCTACATACTCCTGAGAAAATATCTGGATATTACATTAGCAGGTCACATTTTTTACCCCAAGTTTAAGACCCTGGGATATGTTAGTGCTGAGTTATACTCCTTTCATTAGAACCTCAAAACCTCACCCCTTTCCTTCCTCTCCAGAAAAGGAAGGTAGAAAATTTCAATGAAGTATCAAGACAGGAAGCCATGGTTTCTTTTTTAAAACCAATTACCCTAGCATCTTTTATTGAAGATCCATAGTATCTAATGTAATTTTTCCTGAGGGAGGGATAGAAATCCGAGTTTGCATTTAAAATAAAACAACAATATAGGAGTTCTCGCTGAAAACTAAACACATATGGGTTTATTGATTTTTTTTCAAATTAGGAAATAACACAACTGGGGGTTTCTTAGGGTAAGTAAGTGGGATGGGAGATAGACTTTTCTAAAACTTCAGATGAGCATTCATAGGGGAGCAGGATGGCCCCACACGGCAAGTGAGAATTGTAGGGCCGGTGGGATCAAGGGGGATTGGCGGGATCAAGGGGGATCGGGAGGCACCAACAAAATGGCGGTGGACACCCCCAACCTGTGGCCCCCACCTCAGAACTTTCCCATCACCAGCAGATGGCCAAGACATGTCATCAAGGGAGCCTGGGCCTATGCAGGAAACCTAAACTGTACCTTACCCTGACCCCATATAGGGGCATAAGCAGTTATCGCCCCATACGGACTTCACCAGTAATATGCCCTAATACCTGTCACCCTATACAGACACCCAACTCCTTACCCCTCCCCTCTTAAAAAGCCCCCTTGCCCTCCCTTGCACCTGACTTCCCTGGCCCACAACTTCCCTGCTCGCTCTCTCCCTCCCCTGCGGGCCAGGGAACCTCACTCAAGAACGCATCCCATTAAAAGCTTGCCTCGACCAACTTTGGCCTGGCCTCTCTATTTCCCTACCAACTAGATTAAACCTGACAAGAATATTTTCAGAGTGTCTCATCATAGACAGATGGGCTGCCACAGGTAGATGGGATTAGGTACCTTCTTAATTCTGGAATGTTCTGCACCAGTGGAAGGTCTGTATTGAATGGTACCTGGGACTGCTTAGTCTTTATGTGTGTGTGATCAAGCCCTTTGGCCCAGCTTAAAACACAGACTTACCGCAGGGATGGCTTCAGCGCCCCTATGTTGTCTTTCTTGGGATATCCCTTTCCATGATATTTGTAAAATCAGACAGTTTCTAAAAGCAGTGCCCTAGAGAGCGTGCAAACATTCTACATTTAATGCTAGCACTTAGGCCACAGAAGCCAACACAACAGCATCAGGCTATCATGAAAAACGTTACCTCTATGAAACATATTTAAGAAGCGTCCAATGACACCATGAGACTATTTTACAGGATAGTCTAACACCTGTCTATTTGCTGTTTGTACTTGGAGCATCTCTGTTGAACGATGGTCAGGAAAGCAAAGACTGGGGACCAAGAAAATGGAGTTTCGGGAGAGTAGGAAGTGTTCTATGCCTTAAATTCTAGCAGCAGAAAAACCCATGTATAAAAATCACAGAAATGCAGATTACATTCCCCTCCCCACACTAGTGTTCTGAATGACCCATCGGTGTAACGATTCTTGTGTATTTGCCCTCTACAATGTAAATTCTTTTAAGCATTAAAAAAAAAAAACAAAAAAAAACACAATTCCAATTATCCCCAAATTGTGTGGAAAAGATGACCCTCTTTTACCTGAATCTACCTCGAATAAATAAGAGACTTTATTATGAAGGACAATGCCTCTTCGTGATTACAGAGAGATCAGTTTGTCCTTTATTCCAGGGTGTTAGCTATCATAATGTCAACGGGAGACTTCACTGCTGAAAAAATAGAATTCGTACATTTAAGTCTGTTTTTCTTTTGTCTTTGGGGTGTACACTTCCAGGGACAGGCATATAAAATGTTGTGTTTTGCTTTAAGCAGCAGTAAGGATCGGGGTTCAGGCATGGCTAGACTTTGGCTGTTGGCTGACTGGCACGTTCACATTCATACTCTTAGAATAGCAGCTGCCATGTTTTGTGCTTCTGGCACACAAACTGTAGTGTGAAGGGAAACAGGGACCAGGGCAAAACTCTATTGCGGTAGGTGGGCACCACAGTGTGGATGGTGAGCCCTACCCTGCTTCTGAGCTCTTGTCTGAATGCAAGGGACAGACTAACTTGGGTGGGTATTTGAGGAAATCTGGGACTTACATGCAGTCAGAAGAGCCACACATGTAATCGGGGATGGGGCAGATGTGCTCCTTACTGGAAAAATCAGAATAGTCCTTGTCGAGGAGCAGACATGTATTCATGTCGGGTCGCATCTCAGCTGAAGTGCTTCTATGGTCCAGCCATTGTCACTGCCACTGAGCTCACATATGCCATAGGCCGACTGTACATGCCACGATACCCTGCAACATGACTTCACACCTCAGCTACTGTGAGCTGCTCAAGGAAAAACCCTAGTCTTTTTTCTTCTTGGTTTTCCCATCACTTGGCAGAGTCAGAGTACATATGTAGTGTCTTTGTTTTACATGAAGGATGTTTTGGGAAGGTAGGTGCACATGGATGGAAGCAAGACACTCAAGAGTCTAGATTTTCGATACGGAAGATCTTGCATGTGAAAATGACAAGAAATGAGCCTTTTGGTCCCAAAAGCACTGGAAGGGCGGATACCTTTAAGTTTAAACATGAGACCAACGTAGCTAAACTGCCTGTAGGTCATCACTGTGGTGCCTCTTCCGGGAAACCGTCCCTGACTGTTCAAGGCCACGATGGGTGCCATGTTGGGAAAGATCATGGATTAGAAGATCTATGACCCCACGTTGGTTTTGCAATTTTCCAGAAGGAAGACATTGGGGTGGATTCTAGGTACAGTCTGAGTGATCGTGAAGGAGTAAAGTGAGGATGAAAACTTTTCTTTCCATAATGTAACTCTGTGGCCAAAATGAGATGGCATGCAAGGACTGTGGATAGAACAACAGATTTAGGAAATGCATTGTAGTACCTTTATATTTTTGGAATCTTGAGAGGAACAATGGAAACAGCTTTCAACTTCCATTGAGGAACCAATATGGCAGAGAACATTTATTTGCATGTTTTAAGTCTATTTAAATCTACTTTTAAAAAAAATCATCCAACATATTTTTATTTTCAAAACATTTTTATGCGAAAAATTTGAAAATCAATCAATTAGTTCCCCAAAGGAAGTGGCCACCTCGTATTCTACAGAGACCTCACATCCGGAGACTTCGACTCTGAAATCAGAGGGCCTGTTCAGAGGTCAGTGATATCGGATACAATTTAACTAGAAGCAAGACAAATTTGGAATTTAAAAAAAAGTAGATTTCTATAGAATATTTTGCATCTGAGCTATTTCTGTACTTTATCTTGTTTTATTACTATTCAAACACTAATGACCTAGCGTTGGCTGAAAGTATCGCAGTAATTTACATGTGTGTTCATATTACATACTTGCAAGTAATTATTTGGAATTGATTTTATACTCACTCATCTTTGGCTTTTTAATCATACAAATATTAAAATAAATTTACTCACAATTCTCCTCATTCAATTCCCCACTTCTTTCACATCACACGCTTCTATCCTGTTCAGATTCTATGATGCTTCCCGAAAGAATGCTATGGTTTTTCTGGCTTGAGATTCAAAAACTAAAAATGGTTAAAAGCCAGAGAAGGGGTAAAAAGGAAAAGGTTAAGACAATACGAGCTCCTCGTAATGCTGCCAGCTGATTAAACACGTGGTCCCAAAAAAAAAATAAAAAAAAAAAAAAAAAAAAAAAAAAAAAAAATAAACACGTGGTCCCTGGGAAATGAAAAGGGCACGTCATCAAGGAGACAGTTTGTTTTCTCAAGTCTGTAAAGTAAGCACGTTCGTTTTCAGGGCTACAGACGGTCTACGGATGACAAGCTAACTCGATTCTGACCATGAAGTGCTTGCGGGGCAGAGAGGGCATCCCCGCCAGATCGCTGCCAAGGAGTAGGCAGCAGGGAGCATTCATTGAGGCATCCCCCCATTTTCTTGGCTGGTGTGTTTGTCTTCTTTCGGCTCTCAGAGATTCGACACAAGCCGTGGAATGCATTTTCGGATGGCGGGCGTTAGTTGGGCTGATATTGTAGAATGGAAGACTGATCTGGGAAAAGGTAGAGATTCTAAGCCCAGATGGTGTGGGGAGCAGGGATTGCTGAATGATGCCCTGGAGACTCTTCTGGGCAACCTGCTCGGGGGACTTTGGCAGGTGGGGACACCAGGAAGATAAATTGCATAGGTCTAAGTATCAAAGGCACAGAGGTGAATCGTTCGTTCAGAGAACAGGGAGTACCCTGAACAGGATGCGAGTCTCCTACAGCGGCCAGTGGCCTCTGCCCAGACTGATCTTGAAGAATGCAGGGGGAAGCAAGGAACAAAGCAGCTAAAGCCAGGCAGCCTGCAGCTGGGACTGTCTGAGCAGGTGTCGGCAGCTGTGGGCAGATGCTGGTCGCTGCCTTAGCCGAGGGCAGTCCCACCGGTCTGTGACATTAAACGAAGGGGCAAGATGGACTTCTGCTTTATTTGTCCCCCACTGTGGCCTTGTCTCCTGAGTCAAATAAATGTGGCATGGAAGCTGGAACTTGTGAGAAGCTGAGAAAAACAGGCATTGGGAGGATCCCTCCAGCAGTTGCAAGTGTGTCTCAAACTGCCCATTTGGGGATGAAAAGGGGAAGCATTATGTTGCCACAATCATGCCCTTGCTAAACTTGGCCCCCGATACACCTCGACACCTTTACACACTGTCGGCCCCAAGAGATTGGGAAGCCTACAGCTTTCAGAGACTGTGAGATTCTGAAAACAATTTTTAGTAGTGCACAGAAAAATGTCCGAAAGACCACGTGGGTGTCAGAGAGACCATTAAAAATACAAGTTTTTTTCCTAAGCCCTTACAGACCATTACAAATATAGACCGTGTATTAACTCATAAGAACGCTCAAGAAATACTAAACATAAAGTATCCTAGAAACCACGCTGTCTGCCTCTTACTCTGTATTGTATTGACATGGGTGGACGCTAATTTATACATTTAAGAAGGTAGGCAAGACATTCCTGCATATTTAATAAAACATATGAACATACATACATAAATTAAGTGCTGGGTTACAGGAGGTATTGTAAGAAAATTCCAAAGTATTAACTAGAACTAAATCAAGACGCTATGTTGAAATAAATTGGGGGAATTGACATAAAAAATGGAGGGAATTACATCCTCAAAAATTTAAATTGGAAAGCAGACTATCTCAAAGTGATGATCTACATCCTACATAAAGGTGATAATGAGTAGAGTAGCATAAATCCCAAGGATGTAAAGGGAAAGAGATAACATAAGAGAAGAAATAACCCATAGAGATGATAAAGGTATGATTGGGAAATTCAACACAACCAAGAGTTGTTCTTTGAAAACACAAGGAGTAAAAGATGTGTACCTCTGGCACCACTAAGAGATTAGGAGACAAAATACAAAGAAGTAGTGATATTTGTCAATTATTTCTTAATTAAGGTGCAGAACAATACAAAGGATGAAGGTTTTAAATATAGGAGGGGTCACCGCTACAGATAAAGCAGAGATCATTCACAACTTCATGGACTTTGATGTCCAGAAGGAATGTGACAGCAAAGCTCAAGAATTATTTTTAGGGCTGGCTTACCAAGAGGTAACAAGATTGAAAACTGCATATGTTGAAATCACTACAGCAGTGATTAAAAGGCTTCCAACAGAGAGAATATCCATAGGCTGTTCAAGAAGTAGATCAGTCCACCTTTATACAAAAAAAAAAAAAAAAGAAAGAAAGAAAGAAAGAAAGAAAGAAAGAAAAGAAAAGAAAAAGAAAAAACAAAGAAACAGAAACAGTGAAAATATAATGACCCCTATGCTACTCGTAAGGCTGATGTGAATTTAACCCTGAAGCTGATAAATAGACAGTGCAGGGAAAAAACTAACCAAACAAGAAATCCACTGTACTTACAAATTTGGCTTTGAAAATCAAAGGGCCATAATTGTGAACATACGTTATCCAAAAAAGTACAAAATAAAAGAGGGTCTTGTGACCTAATTGGGGGTGTCCCTGCATAGCAGAGATTTATAATTAGAAAATCTGGAAATGCAGTTTATCATGGAGCTGGATTTTGACAAAAAACTATAATCAACTGGATGGAAGGAGAAAAAGCAATGATGGTATTTGAGTGTCCTATCTCAAAAAAGTCTGTAATTAGGAATGAAATGGAATTTACTCTGGGGACTGCAGGAATTTATTGAAATGGCAGAGCACATACCACCTGAAATGGGAAGGCACCGTCTTTATACGGGGTGGAGAAGAAGATGCATGGCTTGAGATGATTTTTACTAACCCTGCAGAACTTGACAAGTATGAATGAAGCCGCTGACATGAAACATACGTTGGGACGAGGACTGAAACCATCCTTCATGCCTTGTGGGTGGGAAGAGTAAACTGGGGAAGACTTTGAAAAACAGGTTAGCCGGACCTAAAGCAGGACGTGGGCAGAGCCTGGAGCCGGGCGTGTGCTGTTCACACAGATGGTAGACATCTAAACTAAAAGTGTGAGCTCCACCAGATGGCAGACGGCCCCGTTTACCCGGATTTGCAAAAGGCAAAGAAAATGAAATGCACATACTCATCGTGAAACAACAGTTCACTTAACGGAAGGAAGAAAACCCTAAACGCGGGATTTTTTGCGGAGATATGAAGTTTAACTCAAGATGGGGAGACCTGTTCGGGGAGGTTGTTCAAAAAATTAATCTTCGTCATGATCCTCGGTTTTGTTTGGTGTGGTGGGCTGTGGATGCTTACATCATCTAGGCAAATAAGTAGAAAGAATGGGCCAGCAAAGAGCGCGTGTGAGCCGGGTATTTGGATTAACCAACTGGTGCCCACCTGGGTGCCTATATAAACCAAATATAATTTAACGGTTTGTAGGGCGACTTTGTGGAGGGGGGAGAAATATCATAGACCATAGGGCCGCCCTGGTGGCTCAGTGGTTTAGCACCACCTTCAGCCCAGGGTGTGATCCTGGGGACCCGGGATCGAGTCCCACGAGGGGATCCCTGCATGGAGCCTGCTTCCCCCTCTGCCTGTGTCTCTGCCTTTCTCTATGTGTCCCTCATGAATAAATAAATAAAATCTTTAAAAAATATATCATAGACCATAGAAGTGCAGAGATAACCACAGCACGATACACGTAGGGGTCCCTAAGCACCCTTCAAGTGGTGTGTGTATGTGTGCACACCTGCATACACCGCAAGAGCTCAACCCTCAAGTCCATGTGTATTTGGGGGAAAAAAAAAAAGAGAAATTGAAGGTAACTGATATACAATAGGATGTTGCTTCCCTGAAAACGATTTTCTGGGAACCATATTGCAGATTCTTGATGCTGCATTTTCTTTATTGTGTTGAGCAGAAAGGATGAATGGTTGGACTTCAGCAATATAGACCCTTCCCACGACAACAGAAACACGTAGGGGGCCGAGAGCGTTTTCCGGTCAGTGCTGAACGCATTTACATGGCGAAACACGCCTGCTCAAATGAGATCCTTGGAAATGAAAAAATAGAATAAAATAGAATAAAATAAAATGCAATAAAATAAAATAAAATAAAGATTGATCAACCAGAAAAGCCTTAGGGAAAAAAACATTCTGAACCCACACTTTATTGACAATGTATTAAACTTGGATGTTGGTGAATATTTTCTGAATTTGGTCTTTCCAAAATAATATGCACCTCGGGCTTGTAAAATGGAAACTAGCACAGGATATGAATTTCCCTGGTTTCCAGGGGTTTACTTTCGTACAGGAAGAGATGATTAAAAACTCAAAGATGATTTAATTTAATTAGTAGCCTACTTAGCAATTAGAAAACTCTTTGACCAACATTGTATAAACTGTTTTTTCCCATATTTTAGCACAGATATTTTATTTATTATTATTATTTATTTTTCCCATATTTTAGCACAGATTATTTTTTTTCAAGATTTTATTTATTTACTTACTTATTTATTTAATTCATGGGAGACACAGAGAGAGAGAGGCAGACACACAAGCTGAGGGAGAAGCAGGCTTCCTGCGGGGAACTCGATGCGGGGCTTGATCCCAGGACCCCGGGGTCATGCCCTGAGCCAAAGGCAGATACCCAACCACTGAGCCACAGATATTTTAAAATGTGGCAGGTAGTAAGAAAAACAAAAGGTGAATCAAGTACGTGTCAAATCAAAGCAGCTAATAGACGTCAGTGAAAAAAATTCAACAGAAATATCTTTGTACCAAGTCTAGGAAACACCTTTTCCTTGATGCCTCAGCTGGGAGTAAAAGGTCTACTCACAGGGATTGCAAGTGAAACAATTAAGTAGAAAGCTGCAGTTAAGCCTCTGGACGTTTACTTATTTTTATTTTTCAGTAATCTTGAAAGCCCCTGGATATTTGTAAAGGTACTGATGTTGGTTGCAAAACCAACGCCAGCCTGGCTCACTTCACGCGGGACACTTGTACCGCCAGCCCTCAGCGAGCTGAAGAAGGTACAAAACGTAGCATTTGACTTGTGACAACACTTTTTTTCCCCCTGAATGCTGACCATGGAAGACTTGTCATTTGAGTTCTGACTTTTTTTTCCCCCAAACATAGCGTTCCCCACAGCATCAGGGGAGCTCGATGAAATTGGCTCTTTGTTCCATTCCAAGGGAATTAGCAGCTCCAAGATGGTGTGCAGGAAGAGGAGGCTCTGGAGATTTATAATGTCAACAAGTGCCCCACGTGAACTGGATGCCGAGGGTAGATAGTTCGCACCCAGTGCAACAGGCCCAGGCCAGTGCTCACACATCTGGGACACTCAACAGCTGGCTCCCAATATTCCCTGGGTATGGCTCAACCTGCAGTTGAGTTGGGCGTGAAGAATGGAGGCCATGGCGAGAAAGAGAGTCAGCGGTAGCAACACATGAGATAGAATTGAGGGTGTTCTAGATTTCAATACAAAGTTTACTTAATTCCTCTTCACCCCCATGCTTACGGCAAATTTTGAAATTCGGTGAACTGTATCTCTATCATTATTCATGAGGTCATGAGTCCCCCCACCCCACACCATGCCCCACAACCAGGAGCTGGGTTCCAGCAAGTGAGTGGCACATGGAGTGATTTCAAAGATGCCGAATGTTCTCCAGGACGGAGATGCCTTCTCGGAAATTAGAAGGTCGATTCCTAAGATCACATGATCTGGGCATCTTTAAAAGGAAGTTATCTGGGCTCCAGAAGGTCATAACACCTTACAGACAACGACAGCTTTTTTTTCGCATCTTGAAGATAATCCTAAAAGCTCATAAAATGTGTGATGCTTTTGTGGGTACCTGGAAGCTTAGCTCCAGTGAAAACTTTGATGATTACATGAAAGAAGTGGGAGTGGGCTTCGCCACCAGGAAAGTGGCTGGCATGGCCAAACCCAACAGGATCATCAGTGTAAACGGGGATGTGATCACCATTAAATCGGAAAGCACCTTTAAAAATACAGAGATTTCCTTCAAACTGGGCCAGGAATTTGATGAAGTTACTGCGGATTACAGAAACGTAAAGAGCATCATAACCTTAGATGGAGGTGTCCTGGTACAGGTGCAGAAGTGGGATGGAGAATCAACTACCATAAAGAGAAAACAAGTGGATGATAAACTGGTGGTGGAATGTATCAGGAAAGGCGTCACTTCTACCAGAATTTATGAGAGAGCATAATCCAAGGGACATTGAGCTGAAGTTTGCATTGAACTCTACAACATTCTTTTTTTTTTTTTTTATAACTCTTTTTTTTTTTAAATTTTTTATTTATTTATGATAGTCACAGAGAGAGAGAGAGAGAGAGAGAGAGGCAGAGGGAGAAGCAGGCTCCATGCACCGGGAGCCTGACATGGGATTCGATCCCGGGTCTCCAGGATCGCTCCCTGGGCCAAAGGCAGGCGCTAAACCGCTGCGCCACCCAGGGATCCCCTCTACAACATTCTGTTGGACATATTGTCCAGACATGTATTGTTATTTTCTACTAATTAACAAGCAACCGATTTCCCCCAAATGATCTTATTCAATGTGGATATGTTTGTTAAATAAAACCTTTTAGATATAGAAAAAAAAAAAAAAGAAATTAGAAAGTCCTCGCTCATGGAGACACGTCCCCAGCACAGGAGGATCCACAGAGGTGCCAGCCTCTGGCAAGCCTGATCAGCCTCCACTGAGTCACTGGCATTCAAATAGATGCATTTGCCTGTCCGGAGGCTTTGGACAGAGGTCATCGCCACATACTATGCATATTCTCTCTAGGAGGGGACATTTCACTCAGTCCACGATTCTTATTTTGTCATTAGCAAATGTCTGACATTGTTCACGAGCCCATCTTAATATCCATTTTTGTGTGTGGCCTTCTGTTTGGCACACGGAGAAGAGAATATTGAATGCTGTTTTACAGCAGATGAACTAATCTGATAGAGTTTCCTTGCTTTGGAGGTGCCAAGTTTTATTGTTTTTCAATTCAATTTTGTACAGAAAGTAATTCTGTCTGTAGCTTTAGGAGCTAAGATATCTGCCAGGACATACACACACACACAAAAAAAAATCCACCATATTTGAGGGGAATTTGGGGAAGAATATGAAAGACCAAGCAACCAATTGGGAGATATTCTGCGATATTATTATTTGAAGATGTAAAGCTATCCCCTGAGCACACCCCAAATAGTCAAGATAGCAACTTAGATAATGGATTCGATAGAATCAATAACCCATAACCGCGTTTCTCCCAGACAACTGAATTTTTGGTTTGAGTCTTCAGCACCTAACACAGTATCATTGAAATTCCTGGATGGATGAATGCGTGAGTCTATTTCAGGTTGTTACCACCGTCCTATTATTTTTTTGATTATTGAGTACACAATACCTGACATACGGTGCTTTTTTTTTTTTTTTTTTTGTGCATTTGAAATCTGAAATGAGCTCTAAAGTAAAGCTCAAGGACGTTGTCAACTTGTTTGTTGGTGTTGGTTGGATCTTCCGGGAAGCACAGGTTGGGGTAAACATAGAAGTGCCAGCGGTTAATTGGGGGTAAGAATATGATACACAGGAGATGCGCATAAAAGGCAAGGGGTAGAAGGAGAAGCAGAATCGAACAACGGGAGCTGCAGACAGACATGGCACCACCAACACAGAGAGAGGATCTGAAGCACAGTTTGCCTATTAACCGAGTCCCACATGGGAAGAAATGGTGAGAACCCTCTCTTGCTCCGGTGTAACTGGAGCTTGACCCTAAAGGCATGGAAGCTGCAGCTCTCGGGCCTTGTACTCTTTGCAACCAAAATCCCAAGTCACACAGGGAGGTCTGAATGGTCTCTTAGGCCATCACACCTATGGGACTAGCAGAAAAAGAGCAGAAAGGAGCAGGATTCAGCCCTTAAAACTCCAGGAGACTGCAAAGAAAGTTGCAAATAATGAGATTTTAGTGCCCGTGCAAGCCATTGTGTCAGGTGTCCACTCTGAGCAACTTGCAGTACGAGGCAAGATGCAAGCGGCTCTACTGAGAATCGAAGGTTGCTGGGAAGAAGAATCCGAAGATTTTACACTAGAATCTCAAGTACCGCAACCACGAGCTAGCTCGGACATCTGTGTTTCTGCAACTGACCTGCCGGGAAGAATCACAGGAGCAGAGGGTAAAAATACCACCTCCCGATATCCTGAGGAGTCCTCAGCGGGGAGGTGTGAGACACAGAGCACTTGAGGACCAAAGCCTTGAACCTCACAGGACTGCTGTTCACGGCAACCACCTTGCTCTGAGCATCCCAACTACTTCCAGCTCCCAGAATAGGCTTCTTAGATTCCATGTGCAGGATGCTCCTGTCCTGTACAGCTATGGGGCGTAAGGCCTTCTATCTGTGCTTTTTCTCTTCGTTCCTTGAAGAACAGCTAATAAATATCAAATCTCTGTTCAGAAGTATCTGACAATGGACATATCCATCCAGGAAAGCTCTGCCACACATCAGAAAAAATTACACATCAGAAAAAATTACATCAGTAATTTATGTGTATGCATTGCCAAAATGCTAAAAGCTTAGGATTATGAAAACCTTTTGCTACGGGAAAAAAAAATATGTCTACTTTTTAAGCAAGATTTTACTGTTTCCTCAGAAGTCCCAATGAATGCTCAATATTATCAGAAGCCTTCTCAAGTTTTCACAAGTCAATAATGATCTAGGATGAAATAATGTAATTCACATCAAAAAAGGGGTCTTCAAGGGGCACCTGGGTGGCTCAGTGGTTGAGTGTCTGCCTTCAGCTCAGGACTTCTCTCTCTGCCTGTGTCTCTGCATCTCTCATGAATAAGTAAACAAAATCTTTAAAAAGAAAAAGGGTCTTCAGTGAGTTCTAGACAACTTATTTGAGGTGGTGGAACTTGGAACAGGTTGAGAGGGTGAGAATGGGTGGTTGGATACTTTATCGGTTTACAACGGTAAAAATAACCAACATGAAAATCCTCAAAAATGTAGACTTCTCATGTTCCTTGTGCCTCTGAAGTGCAGCTACACATCAAAGCTTGTGGGTAGTGCACAAGGGAGATTGGCAATGTAGCATTTAAAAAACCAGCTAAATGCCTAAAATTGCAAATCAGATGTCTGTAGGCATATCTTATTGTACATCCATTTCTGTTTGTGATCAAATAAGCATTAGGATCCAAGCAAAATAAATTAGTAATTCTGAGCAGAAAATGAGGTTTGATTTATGACCTGAACATCTCACCTGGCAATAGCCTGAAACACTTGTAACATTCCTTAAAATTGAAATTGACCCTCTTTTCTCAAAGAGCGTAATTTGAAACACCTTACAACCAGTTATTCCCAAATTAAATTATTTAAAAAGTACACAAGACAAGGTGCATTGGTTAATATGTACCCGGATCATTTGCTAATGAAGAGTGAAACAATTTCTGAAGGTGTTTATAGAATGACCAGTATTTATTCAACAGAAATCTAATGAATTGAGGGTAAAAGCAAGTGCTATAGTGTGTCTTTCAATCTGGTTTTGTTTGCTTGTTTTTAATTATTAATGAGGCTCACAGTATTGTAGATGAATGTTGACAGACACAGTTAAGATGTGACTAGGTACAAAGGAGTTGTCTTGAAAATGTACTGGAAGCAAAAAAAAAAAAAAAACAAGACTTGCTTTATATTCCTTTTTTATGTTTTCTAAGCACTATTAATATTTCTGGGTCCTCTGTTTTAATCACTTTCAAAAAACCTGTTGATTTTAGGGTACCTGAGTGACTCAGTGGTTGAACATCTGCCTTTGGCTTGAGTCATGAGCCCAGGAGTCCCACATCGGGCTCCCTATAGGGAGACACTGATTCTCCCTCTGCCTGTGTCTCTGCCTCTCTCTGTGTGTCTGTCATGAATAAATAAATAAAATCTGTTGATCTCTTCAATGGAACAGCCATTATCTGCTGCCATCTTAATCTGAGTTGGAAAAGGGAGCCTGCCATGTTGTGTCCATGTGTCCTTCAATGTCCTGAAGAAAGAACCAACCTATGTGGTCCCACATGGGAAGATGGGTGCTCACGTGGAAACCATCATGGTGGGGGCCACTTCAGAAGACTTGCCTTCTACTTGCCTCTACTCCAATATGCTTTCTGCTCCCCGAGTCCAACGGAACTCATTTCAAGAAATTAGTGACAAAACCAATTCCATTGTGTACTCCGGAAATTACTTAAGAATATTCCTCAAAGAGAAACTACTCCTTTCTTTGCTGTAAAGCATTCTTGACATCTTGATTTGGTTTGAAATTTCTCTTTATCCATAGCTGGGTGTGTGTGTGTGTGTGTGTATGCGTGTGTGTGTATGCGTGTGTGTTTTTCTACTTCCTCTTCCCCAGTCAAAAACACCAAAAAAATTCTACTTGGAGAACAAATCCATTACAGAAACTTGAGAGTCTCCGTTTTAGAAGTGGGACTCGGAATCATCATGAAAGACAAGAAAAAACATATCCCTAAAGGTTGCTGGAACAAACCACATAACGTTTTCTTATTTATTTAATTTTTTATTTACTTACTATTTATTTATTTATTTATTTATTTATTTATTTATTTATTTATTTTAGCATGTTAGATTTTCAATGACTAGTATTTTCAGAAAAATACGCTTTGGATTTCAAGGGGTGCTTTCATCATAACATTGAAACCTGTGGGGATCCCTGGGCGGCGCAGCGGTTTAGCGTCTGCCTTTGGCCCAGGGTGCGGTCCTGGAGACCCGGGATCAAATCCCACGTCGGGCTCCCGGTGCATGGAGCCTGCTTCTGTCTCTGCCTCTCTCTCTCTCTCTCTCTGTGGGACTATCATAAATAAATAAAAATTAAAAAAAAAAAAAAGAAACCTGTGGGCTGGATGCAATATTAACAGAATGGACTTTGTGAGTATTATTGCCATCTGTCGAGAAGCCCCAAGAGATGAGCAGCTCTGTTCTCATACAAAGTACTGCTTTTAGAGCCCCTGACTTTATAGGATCTGTTTATATTTATGCAGAATTGAGGGGATTCACCCTCTCAGATGTCCTTCCTACAGTTCCCGAGAAGTAGGCATGAAAGGTCCACTTGGGAACATCAGCTAGTGAGGTCTCTGGTTCTGCAAATACCAATTTATACCAATTTTCTGGTTTTCACCCACCCAACGTATGGCCATGGAGATCCTCAATGGTTTGGTTACAGAGGAGAGATTGTGAACGTTAACGTTGATATTTGTGAAAGAGACTGTTTTATACAAAATCCTTTATGAAAGAAGAGAGACATATGAGGGATGATATCAGCAAGCAGACTGTACCTCAATCTAGGAGACAATAAATGGAAGGACAGATTGCACCGTGGTCCCTATGGACGGAAACTCTTGGTTTATGCCTGTGAAGATACGTGGCTGGAACAGATTGTTTTCCCCCTCATAAAATCTGCCTGTGTTTGTGTTTATGTCGGTGACCTGTTGTTCTTTTGGGTGAACACCTACGCCTTTACACCAGTTTAACGGTGGTTGTTGTGGTCCAGTAAACGCACGTAGATGAGTCAGACAGAAAACTCTGAATGACCCAGTAATTTGGCGCTCTGAGAAATGCATATTGCTCATTGGATTTAACCTTCATGGAGGGAACCTCGAGAGTTCAGGCAAAGAAAAGGAACTTGCACTTGGTAATATATTAGTTAACATGAACTGAAAGATTTTTTAAAGGTACTTTGTGGCACTTTTCTGTCATTAATGAGCTCTCCACAGAAAGTAAACCCTGGCTGGCCCAAAGGGCTGTCCATCTGGATGACACTACCAGCTTTAGAGGCAAATGTGAGGATTATATTAAAATATGTGGAGTTGGATTATGTCCAAGTAGGACTGCACTTGTCCTCATTTTCTGGAGGAAGACCGAAACTGAAGAACTGGTTGATGCACATGCCCAGAGGTATGAAAAATACATAAATGCAAGCATGTGCATTTGCACATAGCGATATTTGTGGTCAATATGGGGATGTCTCAGAAGACCAGACACAAGGGTCACCTGTAAGACAAGACAGGAAGCAGGGTAAACATTGGAGGAGGCACCACAGTGCAACGTGCTGCAGGAAGTCCTACAGAGTAAAGGAACAGGGCAGCACTCAGTTATATAAAATAACAGAGAAGATAAAATGTTAGCTGTGGGGACTTGAGCTATTACCCAGGAGGAGAATCTGGGGTCAGAGATCTCCAATCAAACTCACTCCCTTGCATGAGCTGGATTAGGTCAGCAGCCCTGGAAAGGGTTGCTTCCCAACGAGATCAGTGAGCATGGAAACTTGATTTGGAAACTTGGCAGCAGCTAAGAGAAGCAAAGAGTCTGGAGGACGGCATCGATCCCCACAGCCAGGGAAAACCATATAAAACCTATCAAGAGCTAAATGCACATCCCTTCCCAGTAGAGAAAACAAGGGCTCTATCAGATAAGTCACAGAATCTCAACTAAATAGACATATGTGTGCTGCACCCTCAACTAACAAAATGAAAGAGAAAGTGTAAAGGATAGGGAAGATGCCTCTTTTTTTTTTTTTTTTTTTTTTTGGAAGATGCCTCTTGAAGCAGTTTTAGGAAATTTAGTATACGGAAGCTTGTTCCCCACTTTAACAAAGTAGTGAATTCTTAATCTAGGAGATGGCAAACGTTTTCTGTAAAGTGTCAGACAGGAAATATAATGACTTTGCCACCATATGGTGTCTGTTACAATTATTCAACTCTGCCTTTGTTGCATGAAGGCAGCCACAGACAATACGTAAAAGAATGGGCATGGCTGTGTGCCAATAAAACTTTATTTACAAGGACATCAAGGGGGCCAGAATTGATCTATGGGCTATAATTTGCTGGCACAGGTTTCCCATGCTACCTAGCATAAGCACCTCTTAGGAGATTAGGAACTCAGCCCCAAGACCTGTGGAAAGGGAAGCTGTATCTGTTTTTGTTTGTTTCCTAGGGTTTTTTTTTTTTTTGATTTTTTGATTTTTAAATCTGTATTGATTGATTGATTGATTGGTGAGTGAAAGTATAGAAGTTTATGAAGTAAAGATAAAGAGAAAGCTCTCAGGAGTGAGAGGGGTCCCGACAGGGTGGCCACTAAGGGCCTGTAGGGTTGGCCTTTTATCGGGTTTGTTTGTTTTTTTTATAGAGAGAGCACAAGTAGGTGGAAGGGGCAGAGGGAAAAGGAGAGAGATAATCTTAAGCAGGCTCCATGCTCACCATAGAGCCTAATGTAGGGTTTACCTCACCACCCTGAGATCATGACATGAGCAGAAATGAGGAGTTAGACACTCCATTGACTGAGCCACCCAGGGGCCCCTAAGAGAAACTATATTTGTAAGAAGATGCACAAGCAAATATTATAGAATGCATTTCAGACTGCTTTGATTTGCTGGGACAGCTTATAAGATTCAGGGGATGTAAAGTGACAATAGACACATGCCCCCCACACATAGATATACATACACACACACACACACACACACAGGTTTTTGTTGTTGTTTTTTTTTTTTTTTTACTCACAGTGTTTGAAAAGCACTGCTTCAACACTTGGTCATTAATGGTATTACTTTTTAACAATACCAGTAATTCCCTAGTCAGAAGAAATATATTCATTGTTGATACGACATGAAAAATTGTTATGAAAGTCCCCAAGGGGAGAAAAACAAATGGACTCCATAAGGAAACAACAGTAAAAGGATGTAAAAAAGAAGAATCCCTGTTGTCTCCAGTCTGTGTGTCAATAGCGAGTGAGGACTGACAGCCAGGGCCGTCCTCCCAGACCTGCCATGAATGAACCATCTTCCGTGTCAGGACAACATCACCACTGGGGTTATTTGTGCTGCCAGGCTCCCACCGCTCTTGGATCGGAAGCAAAGAGGGGAAGGCTGCATACAGGAATTGGTAACAACCATCCATAAGAAGCCCCAGAAGTAGGACAGGGTGGGGCGGGGTGGGGGGAGTCGGCCCCAGAGTATCTGGGAGGAACCCTAGCCACTCAAGGAGGTGAAGAGCCAAACTTAATGTCTCCAAAGGGCAGGATCAATGAGCAGAGAAAACTCATTCTGGGGAAGCCGCACTTGCAGTTCTGACCTCAAAGAACTGTGAAGCCTTAGCGGGAAAATGCAGCACACCCCCTGCTCGTGCGTGGATGGTGAATGGCTGAGAGCTACAGAGAGATACAGATGTAGGGCTTAGATATAGATACATGGGTCATAGAAATATATAAATGTAGATGTAAGCAGTAGAGATACAGGGACATACACGCAGGTGACATGTAGATATAAATGTGCAGTAGATTTAGCTGTAGATGGTAGAGACGCACTCAACGCACACGGATGTTAGATGTACACATACATCTCTACGGTTGGGTCTACACCTACTCCCGTTTCAACCTCTGTAGCTCTACTGCTACCTTGGACTGGAGCTACCTACAGAGAACTCACTCTCATGCAACTTCACACTTGGCCTTCTTCAGGTGCACCAGAATGTTCTACTGACACGATTAACCACAACACACCTAATCGCTGGCTCTGAAACACTCCCTGCTCTGCATAACCCAGATAAGAAACCAGTTGCAAGACTCACGGTTAAAAGGGAAACTGCACCTCTTACCATACATTTTTGTGACTCTTGTTTATAGAACTTATGGATCAGGGTAGCCCAGGGGGCTCAGCGGTTTAGCGCCGCCTTCAGCCCAGGGCATGATCCTGGAGACCTGGGATCAGGTCCTGCATCGGGGTCCCTGCATAGATCATGCTTCTCCCTCTGCCTGTGTCTCTGTCTCTCTCTCCCTCTCTCTGTGTGCATCTCTCGTGAATAAATAAATTAAATAACTCAATGGATCAGAACTTAAGTTGCACATCTCCAGACACTGAGCCGGAAAAGGAAGAAATGGTGCATCGTGGAAAATATAAACAGCTAACGTGATCATACTTACGGAGTAAGCTGTATTCCATGTGGCGTGTTTAGACACATGTGCCTTCTCCTTCCGTGTCAAAAGTTTTGTTCCTGTGTACTTGAAAATGTTTTCTTCTCTTGTCATGTTTGGGAATCCGTTCCATCTGCATGGCTGCTTACTTCTTAGAAGAGGAGACAAAGAGGAATCTTCAGGAAACATTGAGAATATAAAGGGTAGACCGTCTGGTTACGCAATGTAATCTAGAAGGATGCAGATGCAGGAAGAGTCATTGCAAGTGTCATTGTGGCTCCAATATGGGAGTTCAGGATGTTGATACGCATACTCACACACACAAAATGTCATAATCCTACACATTCCGTGTACCTAGGACAACTGAGCAACCACAGCCGTGCAATGAACAAAGAGCTGCCTACCTGAATACCATCACCCATCTGACGAGTGAAATTTCCACGAAGAAAAAAAAAAATCACTGTTCTTCTCTCTTGACGATTTCTAGCAAAACTAATGAACCTTATTCAGCCAACACAGCAGACAGCAAAACGAAAAATACAGAAACTTGGTGGTATATCCCCATCAATCTTGGTTTACCATTACACACCAAAATATACCAAAATACCTAACAAATGAGACTTAATGAGTGCCTCTCTGCAAATAACCTCAATCTTGTGTTTAAGTCAAAAATATGGTGAAGATAGAAGGTATTATTATGGAATAGAAGAATTAAGACCATAATTTTGCCCTTAAATAAGTGCATTGAACAGGGAATGTATTCAAGTGTCTAGAACGGTCTCAAATCGAACCTCTGCATACACATCACTTAACGTTCTCATCATCAATTTCTGTTCATTTTCCCAAAAATCCCTTGCTTCTCTGTGCTTCTCTCTGAGCAACTACCAAAAATGTCATTGATGTTTTCAACAATTAGCCTGTTGTCTTGGGACAAGACACAGCAACTGCATTATAGGACCTTGTAGCTATGTGATTATTTCCCCTCTGAGATTCCAAGTAAGCACAATTAGCAAAGTCGGCTTGCCAGCTGTCAATGCAGAGTGGAGGAAGCGGGTGTGAGACGTTCCCATTTGCTAACTTAGCAAAAAAGAAGGGGGATGATGGGTCACAGTAGCACCTCGTCGCATGTTCAAGAAATTCCTCAAGCACAGACTGATGGGTACAGCCATAGGTGAGCTTTACTCTGCCTTACATTTTAACCATCTTTGTGCTTCTCTTGGGTTCCCCCAAATCTCTCAGAACTCACCAATTTCCAATACGGTCCACTATTCATTGACTGAGAACCTGCCAGCTGAATGCTGGATTAGGTAATTTGCAATAAAGTATATTAACCTAAGGATTTGCACATTCAAGAATTAGTTGCCTATTAACACAGCATAATCCCTTAAGACTAAATACCAATAGTTAAAGTTCAGGTAAATGTGCTTGAAAGATTTTGAGGCATGATCTTGAGGTATGTTAAAATGTTAAAAAAAAAGAAAAAAAAAACCCTTAGCCTTACTTTAGAGAATCAATTCAAGTTCCAATCAATGTTTGATTAAATCTGCATGCACGTTTAAATGCTAGTTGTGGAAAGAAATAGATCAATGTGGAATAATTTTACAGTGATTATTTTTATTTAAATATATGTAATAGATCTCTACACAAATTATATCTAAGACTTATGTGTTACTCGTACAATTTAATTCAGAACATCTGAACAGAATATGGATGGTGATGAAAATTTAAGGAAAGGGGGAATTCCTGGTTTCTTATCGAAATCAAGTTTTGAACCAACAAGCTTCAGAGGCAATCTCTAAAATTCCTGCGTTATGAAAAAAAAGAGAGAAAGAAAAGAAAAGAGAGAAAAAAGAACCCACCTACATGGTAATAATAAGCCAAAAGAGCTTGCATATGGAATAAAATTTTACTATAAAATAGCATCAGTTATTAATAGCATTTTGTGTATTCTAAATGAAAACAATGTATTTTTCAAGAGGAGATGCTACAGGTAGATATCGGTAATGTTCTCTGGCAGATCAAAACGTTTGCTAGCAATATACAGAAACAGGTACGAAATGGACACTTTTAACACATTTTGCTGCATTTATGTCTCATGTAATGGATGCTATTTTACACCCCACCTTATCGGGGTGTTGGAGTTTAATTCAACTGGGTCCTGACCATCCATAAGTAAGTGATGTTAGGAACGTTCCTCAGTCTCTCGGAGTCTATTTCCCCATATATATAAAAAAAGAAATAAACTAAATTTGATCAATATGTGCAACACAGAGCTCAGCTGCAAGGATTTTATCTGGTCAAAAGAGGAAAAGAACAAGGAGTATAAGATATATCCTGTCTTGTAAATGGGTCACCACTAAAACTCCAACCTTGCCTGTCATGAGGATCCCCTGGCCTTTCTTGAAATCTGTCATATGAAGAGTGGTTCCAGACAACACTCAGACAACAAGCTGGACAAGCCAAGGAGGTGATTTGGTGTTTTTTCCCTAGAGAGATGTCCATAAGGGTTGGAGTCAAGTCAATATTCTTTTCGATTTTCTAGGAGGCAAGACTTCCTAGGCTCTTTCCAGCAGACCCCCTGAACCTCCTTGGTATGGGGAGTAAAGCAGATTCCTTTAATGTGTTGGGGATGACATGTAACTCAACAGTGACAAATCAATGGTAGATGGGTGGATGGATAGGTAGATAATAGATGACAGGTAGGTGGTAGATAAGATGACTGACAGATGATATAGTTGGTGGGTGAGGGTACATGATAGATAGATAGATAGATAGATAGATAGATAGATAGATAGATATAGATAGATTTAGATAGATAGATAATTGATAGATGATAGATAATTGATAAATGATAGATTGATAGAAGGATAGATAGAGGATTGATAGATGATAGATAGATAGATAGATAGATAGATAGATAGATAGATAGATAGAATGGATGCATACATAGGATAGATGGAGAGACGGATAGATAGATGATGGGTGGATGGATGGTTGGATGGATGGATAACAGACAGAAATATAGTTTGTTGATGATACATGATAAATACATAGATAATAGGTAATAGATTATAGGTGGAAGGTAGGTAGTAGGTAGTTATGAATAGATGATTGACAGATGATAGATTAGTTAAATAGATGAGAGAGAAGGAGAATATACCAAGTCAGACATGAAAATTTAGTGTACAAAGTAATATGAGGTGACACCTCAAGTGAGGTGTACAAACAGTAACCGCCCCTTTTTAAAACGTAACATCCTGTTAACTGTGTAATTCGGGGTAATGTCTGTCAAGACATAAGCCTGCTCACAAATTCCTCCATGTTTTTGCAGCCAACCCTTCCATGTTACTCCTGTCCCCAAGCCAACACAGATCCATGTGCTGCACTCGCATTGGTCTTCTCCACAATTTCATGTAAATGCCGCCACGCGTGTAGGTAGACGTTCGTGCCTGACTTTGTTCACATGGCCTCGTTTCTGAAATTCATCCCTGTTGTTGCATTTTATTAGCTATATTCCCTTTGATTGATGAATCCTATTTATTGTATAAGTGGATAAACAACACTTGTAGGTGCATTCAGTAGGTGATGAACGTATGGCTTGCTTCCATTTTTTTTTTTTCCAATTTTGAATGAAAATGCTATAAATTCATGTGCACGTCTCAGACAGACATGTGTTCACCTCTCTGGTAGATACCTACGACTGACTTTTGCAGGGTTATGTGATTAGTTTATGTTCACATTTGATTAACAGTCTCACTGCTTTCCAAATGGGTAAAATAGATTATGAAGAGTCAATTTCTAGAAATTTGTATTTTTAACACTCGATTACAAATGCTAGCAAATGATGGTGTTACTATTAAGGTTTTGCTGGTCTAAGGAAAAAATTCTATGTATTTATTTTTAAGTTAGAATTTTACTACCTGATGGTTTAAATGTTCTTTTTATATGCACAACACATGGTTAGTCAAATGGTTAATCTAAGAATAAGTGTACAGAAACATCTAATTTCCCCCAGGACCACAGAATTCCTTAGAATATTTGATTCCGGGTGCAGAGACTATTACTGCAAACCTACATCTCCAATAGATGGCTTATCCTAATTTACCACCTTATTATCTGTAAAAATGCAGCATATATTGAACAGACATTTTGAAGACAGATGGCTTTTAAAATTTATCCTATTTGATTTTAGATCACAGCATGTGTGTCAAAAGAACACAAACTCAGTAATCATCACCTCTGGAGTTACTTTCTCTATTCCATGCCCTTGGAGTGCGTAATAAATAATTTTGAAGAACGGATGACTAATTTCCATGCATCCAATTTCCTTTTCTACAATTTTTCTCCACGATGTTCTGATTCTTTTCCATTCATCACGATAGCGAACAAGACTCTCACTGATGGCTGTAAACCACTGAGCAGAGACACAGTTTGTGTAGAAGATAATTTTTTGTAAAGGTGTCAGTTTGCTCTGGAAGATGATTTAAAACGAAGAACAATTTTTTTTATGAATGTATGCCTTTGCAGAAGGCAGAGTTCACTGTTCTTCAAAATGATTCATTGATGAGACTCATTATGTACCTTGTAGTACGACATCTTCATGGAGTATCAATTTACGGGGGGAGTGTTTGATGATAGATGATTGTCTAACGAGGCGCATTGAAAGCATGTTAAGTCCAAACTTACTACGCTTTGTAAGTATTTGTTGATTCTACTTAACACTGCCCATATAGTTACCCGCTTTCAGAGGCGGCCAAAAATATCCAGATAAATAATTACATGTTTAAGCACAACAGTTAACATGGATTCGAGTGTCGATCTTTGCCCTCGGATGAAATTCCATCCAACGTTTCACGACGCTACCAAAAGTGACCCTCGTGATGCTCTCCCTTTTGTAAGGTGGATGATGTTGTGTTTATCATTCCTGATTGAACAAATTAAACCTAATTGGGTCTTCTTCAGTCGCGAATGATTACTTTGAGCTTTCTACAGGAGCTTCTTTTTCCCTGCAAAAGCAAGGTCAATGTAAACTATTAAGAGAATTAGTCGCTGTACCGGTTGAATATGTAATTTCAAGTACTCTTCAGAGAATTCTCAAGTTATGAAATCCCTCACGGTTAATTGTTGAAGAATATTCATCAGAACCTCAAGCTGCAAGGACAGAACTTATTTCTTCATTAAAATAAGGCAAGAGAGAAATAGGGTTTAGAAGAAAGCTGCCCCATTAAATCTCTTGACGTGCCGCGTTCCTTTGCTTAAAAAAAATAACCTGGGCTTGTGAATATATGTGGCCTTTGCATTTTAAATATGGTTTGTTGATTCTCTAATCAATGGGTGTTTAGTTGAGTAGGAATGTTAACTTAATCTATTTCCTCACCCCAAAATTGGCTTCTAATTCAGAGGGCGGTGTTACACCGTCGGAAGATTTACGGGAGACTAAACAAAATGCAACCTCATTGGATAAATTCATTGACCCGGGTATTGGAGATCCAAAAGCTGGGCCTACAGAAATTCTTGATTTTTGTTTCTAAATCCATTCTTCAAGATTTAGCAAAGAGTCCCCAGATATATTGAACCTTGTTTTCCCCAATTAAGATGTGTAGCCTGTTTACAATGGTGAATCAACAAAGGCATGCCCAACACTGCAAACAGAGTTGAGGTTTCAAGAATTAATACTGATTTAGGCATGCCCATAGGCCATGTGGTTATCGGCAGAACACAATTATCCGCCCAAATAATTCAGAAAGAAAAAAAAAACACGTATATTTTGCTTTAGAATAGATTTACGCTTTTAACGTAGAATTTAGTGGTAGCTTAATTTGGGGGAATTTACTTAATGTTAATGAAATAAGTACAGAAGGACCCAGATGTTACTACATTAGTGCATTTTTGAAACATACAGAAAAAAGCACTGCATTAGCTGGAGTGAAGAGCAACTTGTATTTATACAACAAACCCTGAATTCTCATTGGCTTTTTGCAAGAAAGGTATATAAATTCCTCCTGGCTTTATGCAAGAAAGGTATAGATATATGTGTATCTACACATATATATTTTTAAAGAAAGATGTGTATATATATTTTTATAATAATATTTTAAAATATGTGTATATGTATATATTTTTTAAGCAGGCTTCACACTAACCCTAAGCCCGAATCCACAACTTGAGGTAAAGATCTGAACTGAGATCAAGAGCTGGACACTAGTGAGCCACACATGTGCCCTGAAAAGGTATATTTTTTTCTATCAGTTATGTTGATCACATGGATGGAGCTCAGGTATCTGGTCCCCTGTTTCTTCTTCTCAGATATGGGACATGTATCTGAATCTTCTGGGCATTGGAAAACATACTCATTTCCAATTCTAAATTATTCTACAATAATATTTATGCTTTTATTTAAAGATTTAATTAATTAATTATTATTTATTTATTTATTTATTTGAGAGAGAGGGAGAATGAGCACAAGCAGGGGGAAGAGGCGGAGGGAAAGGGAGAAGCAGACTCCTCACTGAATGAGAAGCCCAATGCAGGGAATCGATCCCAGACCCTGAGATCATGATCTGAGCCAAAGGCAGACACTTCACCAACTGAGCCACCCAGGTGCCCCTCTACAATAATATTTAAACTCAAACCTTATATACACATCTAATTATATACTATTTTCTATGATTTATAAATATGCATGTATATGTATATTTATATCCATGTATTTTTAAAGATTTTCCACAAGAAGTGTCAGCCCAAACATAGGATTATGTAAGTAACTTTTTTCTCTGAACATCGTTTTCAAGGTATATTCTTGTTGAGACCCATGTTTATCTATCATGCATGTGTATGGGTACATCTGTGTGGGTGAATGCGTGTTATTTATTTCTAACTACTGTCACATGCCTCTATATTAAGAAGCCATGAAGTCTTTATCACTTTGTTGAATAGTAAGATCGCTTCTTGCTTATTTTTCAGAATATTCAAACTATTAAGTGGAAGCTCCAAGTATCTCCCAAAGCATTGACTGATGTCAAGTGCTTAATGTGAAAGCTTGTATTTCTATGGGAGATGCAACATGTCAAGAACAAACAGAGCTCAGATTTTTTTTTTCCTCTTTACGGTAATTCCAGAATGACCAATGTCCAATACCTGGTAGATACATGTCCCGTTTTTGTGAGCTGTCTTGAACCACAAACGCCAATAAACGTCAGCGCCATCTTGTTTCGATGATGGCAGTCCCCCTTTATGCATGCAGGCTCCATCCAGAGGAGGAAGGATGAACATCCCAGACATGGCCAGGTGCAGCTCAGGAGAGGTGTTATTTTGGTCTTCATCCCTCACTCCCTGCAGCCACCAGAAGGGAATGTGTCCTCTTACTTCCTGGGAGGAGCAACTTGCCTAGTCATCTTCTCTCCAGATGGAAACATCCAATCTTGGATTTCAGGGACGACAATCCGAGCCACTCACAATCACTCTTGTTGCAATCATGGACCAACAGAATGGAAGGAGGAATCAAGTAATGGAACCCAAGAGAAACCTGCATCATTGGGTTGACAAATCCCTTCAAGACTGACTCCCCACCTGTAGGAAATCTTTGCTGACCAAGTGCAGTCCTTATTCAACAGTCTCAGAGATTGATAGGGCATAATGAAAGATCAATTAATGTCATTTGGTCGGCTAACTGATGAACTTCACAGTCCTCTGTAAAAACCTCGCTAAAAAAGCCAAAGTAAACTGCAACAATCTTTAAAATTCTCCACCACCGTGGAAGATCTTGCCGCTCGGCCATGATTTTCTTCACAACCCATGCGGTTCACAGATACACCCATTCTTACACCCATTCTCACCCATTCTTACTGCAATGGCAGTGAGCATCTGGTTAGTATTTGTTGCATTGAAAGAATTCATGAATATTTTGAGCCTAGACTTGTAATAATTATTTTAAGTCTATTGCATATATTTGTAACATTCCTTGTAATGGAGTCTGATTTTTATCAGTACAAAAGATTGTTTCTCCCAAGAATTGTTCATTCTTGCCAGTCAACCCTCCTTGTTGGGATTCACAAGCCCTTTATTTTTTAAAATGCAGCCACTGTTGTACTTTTGATAAACTCTTAATCTTTTCAAATCGCTGAAGATTCCTTTATTGATTTTTTTCCCCCTCAGTGGAAATTATCTTCCCATTTTAAATTACATGTGAGTAGAATTTTGACGGGCAAATGCTATTTGATATTATGGCTCGTATCAGCACGCTCATCCTTTAAAAATACACAAGGCTATAATCTTCAGTGTTATTTCACAATGCGCCTGTAGGAATCATTACACACCTCCACGAACATTTACTGCTTATTAACAGGATTCCATATATTCCCCTCACAGAAGAGCTGGAATAAATATACACTATTAATATTTAAAGGATTCATGTGACATTAACTTTGTTTTGCTGTTTTTTTTTTTCATTGATGCATAGTTGGATTTGCCAATAGCAACTGTTTTATGAAATACTGCATCTTTCAACACCACCCTGGTCCTCGGAGTTAGGCTGCGTGCCAGGATTGGCACAATCGTCACTGGGGTTTGGGTCCTGGGTGGGGATAACTTATGCCAGACAGCTGCACAAGGTAGACACGTGAAGGATGGACCAGGGAACTCAGCCCTTGTACTTACCTAGAACGTGAGAGGGGACATATCTGGTGATACCGGATATGATGATATGACATATTATATATATATATATCACATGATGTTATCTATCTCAAGGGGATTAATGAAAGGCAGTCTGCTTTTGAAACCTAATTTGGAGCACGTTTCCATAATTCGTGAACTGAATTTCCAATCCATATGATGATGATATGTATATATATATATATGATATGATATGTGTTGATGACAAATATGATGTGATGATATGACAGATGTATGGTGTAATATGAAATATTGACATATGTGATGTATGACGTGATATGCTGTGATGATATGTTGGGTGTATGGTATGACATGCTCTGTGAAATACATCATATGACACATGATATGATGTGATTATTGTATGACATGCTGTGATATATATGACATGACACATGATATGATGTGATGATATGACATATGGCATGTGATATGTGTGATACATGATACAATATATGATGTATGACATGATGTATGATACATGATAGGAGACGTATGATATACAATGTGAGGGTATGGCATATGTGACGATGGCATGACACATGGCATATGATATATATGATAATATATGATCCATGTATCACGTGGCACATGATACTATGAGACTTATGATATACAAGGTAATGATACGGCATATATGATATATGGTGTAATGATAGGACATATATGACATATGTGATGGGATATGATGCATACATGATGTAATTATATGGTATCATTTCATCATATGGATTGGAATACCCATATGCTGAAATGGCTTGTTTCTAATCCATCGCTATATGCACATATCAGATCATCAGTATCATATGATATATATGGATATCTACATATATATTCCAGTCCTGCCTTCCGTCTCTTGCGATGGGGTTTTCATGGGGACAGCGTTGGGGTCTGCTTGGATGTTTCTCTTGCCCATGTCATGTCTGGTTCTGAAATATCCATATCAATCTCTAAAGCTCTTACAAATTCTAATTAATTAAGGGCTTCCCATTAATGAATCCATTTCTGTTTAAACCAGCTGGAAGGCTTCTTTGAAAAATGCTGATCTCGTAATAGGAGCCTGATTCTCCTAGCTTTAATTAGTGGTTCGGTTAATGATGTTGCTAGTGAGCTCTGGGACGGGCACATTCCCAAGGAGTCCCAGAACATCTCAAAGGCACGGGAAATCTTTCCCAGCCCTCCTACCCCTTTGCAGTCCCGGATTTCGTCTGTCCTTGATTTGTGCCTGTTTATTCGCATAAACAGAAAGTGGCGTCTTGAATCTAAAAGACAGGTCGCTACCGTCCAATTTTACGATGAGGGAATTAGTGCAAAGAAAGGCACATTCATCTCAAGAGCATTAATTAAAGGCAGTCTGTTTTTAAAACTACCTTGGTGCGCATTTCCACATTTTTGAACTGAATTTCCAGGCACACAGATGACTCCTCCAAACTTGACAAAAAGCCACAACCTCTCGTTACACCCGTGTGTTCTCTCGAGAGCCATCACTCGGGGTATCTGAGGGCTCATCCATGGTACATTCCTTTACGCAATTGAGGGCAGTTTTTGTTTCAGATTTTTCTTCTTTGCTCCATGTTAGGAAGAATGTCTGGTTATTACCAAAATTTCCCCAGGGTTAATACTCCCAGGTACCTTCCAATTCCAGCATCCTTCTCTGCCAATAACTGTGTCTGCTTTCCAATGCGGTGCCAACGTCGGAAGAAGCCCGGGTATGTTGATGAAGACTTGTGACACAGACGGGACTCTGATGAAGATACAAATAATGCAGTCTTCCTGGATTAGCTTTTCCAGGAAACAGGAGTATTCCTCACCCACAGGGAGCTTAGATCCAAAGCCAACCATTGGTGTTCTTAATCTGGATATCTAAAGGAGAGAGCAGATTTTCAAGAAGAAACAAAACAACCATGAACCTACCACACTCAAATAATGTTGCGATGGAGTCTTTACACCTTCTATGTATGGAGGGAAATCATGGAAACATTTGGGATCATATGGGACTTGCAACTGTGTGTTCTGCTCATTTAATACTGTTTCTTATTTTTCCCCCCAAAGCATTCCATGTTATGAGATGTGTAAGAAGAGCTTTAAAAAGAACTGGTGGCAAACAGGTGCCCATTTAGAAGGATGCTCATTCATACCAGGAAGACAAAGTGCAGCACGTCAGCAGAAATGTTTTATCAAGAAAATTGAAAAATCAGGGGTGCAGGGGGGTGGTTCAGCTAGTTACGCGTCTGCCTTCAGATCAGGTCATAATATCCGGGTCCTGGGATCAAGTCCAGCATCGGGTTCCCTGGTCATTGGGGAGTCTGCTTCTCCCTCTCGCTCTGCTCAGCGCGCTCGCTCTATCTCAAATAATTAAATAAAATCTTTTTTAAAAAAAGAGAAAATGGCGAAATGAAGGCGGACTTAGCTACACCAGTGAGGTAAACTGCATGCTTCATAATTGTGATGTTCTGGTGAGAATTTCCCCACTTGACAGTGACCTAACGTAACTTGCTTTTGAGAAGTCTACATGACAGGAACCAAAAATGGCCTATTATTTTGTTTTCATCTTTGAAACCTCCATGTGATTAGAAGTGCGTAGCTACCCATTTCACTGGAAATTGCTGGTGACGAGCCAGGGGATTTTTCTGCAGGACTCAATAGATGCATTGTCATTTCACCTGATTGAGTTCCCTACAAGCTTATCCAGAAGGAAAGGTTCTTGGTACCGAGATTTGTTGAGAAGTGTCCCCAGGAGAAATTAGTAAGAAGGTGGGGGAAATTTACTGGCAATTTTCTTTCTTTTTGATAAGGAATGGTGAGATTGTTTTCCAACAATGGCTATGCCATTTACATTCCCATCAGGAAGGAGACAATTTCCAATCTCTCATATCCTTGCCTACATTTGTTTCTCCCTTTGTCCTTCCTTCCTTCCTTCCTTCCTTCCTTCCTTCCTTCCTTCCTTCCTTCCTTCCTTCCCTCCTGAGTAGAACCATCCTAGTGGGTGTGACATGGCATGGATGGACCTTGGAAACATACCCAGTAGAACAGTGTGTATATATATATATATACATAAAAATGGCTAGAATGGTCAATGTGATGTTGTGTGCATTTTATCACAAATGAGAGAGCAGGGATCCCTGGGTGGCGCAGTGGTTTAGCGCCTGCCTTTGGACCAGGGCGCGATCCTGGAGAACCGGGATCAAATCCCACGTCGGGCTCCCGGTGCATGGAGCCTGCTTCTCCCTCTGCCTGTGTGTCTGCCTCTCTCTCTCTCTCTCTCTCTCTCTCTCTCTCTCTCGGTGTGACTATCATAAAACAAACAAACAAACCAAAAAAAAAAAAAAAAACAAATGAGAGAGCAAAACAATGAATCTAGTAATGTTACGGATTTGTCGAATCCTCATATCCTACACCTGAAACTACTATCACACTGTGTGTCTGTTGTACTTACATTTTTTAAATGAATAAAAATTTTAAAAACAGTAAATGCAAGAAATTTTGCCAGCCTACCTGAGATGTGACCAGAACAGCTTTCCACAGCGTATAAAAGTTTCATGCAGCTGCTTTTTAAAAATTACTGTGTTGCTACATTCATTAAACAATAGAAATTGATCTGGCAATTCTGAGCTCCAGGTGGGGCAGGGCTGAGCTTCCTCCAGAAGCTCCAGGGGAGGGTCCTTCCTGCCTCTTCCAGCTTCTGGGGCTCCAGGTGTCCCCGGGCTGGTGGCTACAGCCCTTCCATCTTCCAAGCTTCCAATCTCTCTGCCCACTGTCCCTTCTCCTTCACTTCTGTGTCTTTGCAAACTCCTGCTTGCCTCCCTCAAATATGGAGCCCTGAGATGACATTGGGCTTTTACCGAGATGATCCAGGATACTTTCCCAATTGCAAGACATTTCATCATATCAGCAACGTCCTTTTGCCACAACTTATCGTGAGATTCTGGGCATTAGGATCTGGGTGGTTGCCTTCAGCTTACTACTTGCAAGCTGACGTTGCTTGCATTATTGCTGCATTATTAAAACAAACTCCTTTTTCACCTGCATGTGCCTTCTTGGTGGTTTTCGAATACAGGACATTGATATATTAGCATAGAGAAACCCCAAAGAACAATAAACGCAAGAGCGGTTCTCTCTCTTTGCTATCCTATTTCCATTTTCTTTGGGTACATATAAGACTCAGAAGAGGAACTGCTGGATCATATGGTAGATCTAATCATTTTTTTTCTTTTTTAAGGGACTTGCACGGCATTTTCCTTACAATGGCAACCATATATGTATGTATATATCTGCGCCAAATTAACATGCTATACTCCTTAAACTTACATAATGTTATATGCTACACATAGCCAATAAAAATCTGAATAAAAATTTTTAGAAGTTAATTACAACCAAAAAACCAATACAGAGACCACGTTCCAAGTAAAAGTCCTCAAAGGCCAACTGTTCGGTGAAAAAAGCTCTTATTTTCCAGCACTCCCTACCCTCCATTAGATAAAAGAGGCTAGCTAAGAAGCTTAAAGCACCTCCAGATCAATTCCTGATGTGCGTGCTCACAATACCCATATTTGGGTTACGGGCCATGCCTCGGGTTTTCTGTGAAGGGGAGATGGGATCTGGCTGCCTTTATAATGATGCACACGGAGGTTCCGTACCTTCCACCAGAGACTGAGCAACGTTCATGTAAATGATTTCAATCTACCGCATGGTAGTTCACTGCCCAGAGTTTAATAACTCAACTGTGAGTCGCTGGAAATGCAAGACCCGAGCTTTATATTTTTCGAAAGTCCCTTTGACTTGAGAGTCCTGTGTTTCAGGTTGTTCCAGGGAAAGGGAAGGATGCCTCGGAGCGATACTTTATCATCGGTCTGCATGTACAACGGGGCTGCGTTGGAAATCTTTTCCCCCTACCAGTAGAAACGAGCTATAACTTGTATTTCAAGCCCTTTATGAAAAAGCATAATCTTTATATCCAAGGTTAAGGAGGACAAGAAGAATGTTGTTTTTTTATTTTTTTATTTTTTTTATTTTTATTTATTTATGATAGTCACACACAGAGAGAGAGAGAGGCAGAGACATAGGCAGAGGGAGAAGCAGGCTCCATGCACCAGGAGCCTGACGTGGGATTCGATCCCGGGTCTCCAGGATCGCGCCCTGGGCCAAAGGCAGGCGCCGAACCGTTGCGCCACCCAGGGATCCTGAATGTTGTTTTATTTAAAAAAAAAAAATTTAAATATCCGTTGGTAAGGATTGGTCAAATTTCATCTTCCATCCATAACAGTATCTCTGAAAGCAGGAATTGTGCATCAATCGGTTATGTATCTAGAGAAAAAAAGCTAAGGAACTTCCAACAAATTCATTCCATTTAATGTCTCAGATAGTCTCCTATTCGTTTATTCCCTCTTTCTTCCTCTTATCATTTATTTACCAGAGATTTATTGAACACCTGGTCAGCAAAAGAAAATCGAGATGTATGATGCAACTTGAAGACCTCACAATGCAAAGAGCCAGACCTCTGAAAGAAGAACGAGAGAGAGACCCAAATAATAAATGAACGGATGATGCATCAATTTCCAGCATCGTGAATAGTGGGGAAAACGCACTTTTCAAAATGCCCCCACCCTAGTCAATTTGAAATTAGGACACTGAGTTTGGGGACACCTCAATGCAAAGCTGACCTTCGTGCGGTGTTTGCTAGAAATACCTGCATCACTCAGGCCCCACCGGGAGGGAAACGAAGAGCATCCCTGTCCCTGGCAAAGCTCCCTGAGGATGAGAATGTTCTCATCCCCCTCCTATTCCCCCTTTCTCCAATGTCTGGTGATAAAGAGAGACACTTGAAATATATAATACTACAGAAATCGGAGGTAAGCTCTTCACTTTGGAGATCTGCTTTGCTGTGATTTACACCACACGCATGCAGCCTGCTAGCGGATTGTGAGCAGTTAGCAAAAGTCTGAGCTCAGGAGAGGACAGATACAGTCCTATGGTATCTGCAGGAGAAAAAGCAGATTTGTAGACCTATAAAATAATTTCAGGAGTTTGCGATGACAAGTGTTCAGGTAGGAAATAATATCAATGAACTTATTACACGTATTATAAAGTCTTGCAGAGGCTTTCAGGAGTTTGCGATGAGAAGTGCTCAGATAGGAAACAGTATCAATGATCTTCTTGCACATATTATATAATCTTGCAGAAGCTTTCAGGAAAAAAAAAAGAAGCTTTCAGGGGATTGCAATGAGAAGTGTTTGTCAGAGAGGAAACAATGATCAATGAACATATTGCACATATTATAAAATCTTGCAGAGGCGCAAAAATGGAATTGCAACTTGTTATAGTAACATGTCAGTCTCACACTATCTTACCCTGTGCCCAGGACACAGTCTTGGATTTACCTTTTTTTTTTTTTTTTTTTGCAATGGGTGTATGCATTTAAGAGATAGTATATTCTTTAAGGGAGGAAACTACTTCTTGTTCATATTTTACTACCCTTGTTTGTTGGGTGTATCATATCCTTGACAAGCACTTATTTCAGATTGTGCATGAATAAACCCCATCCTCCTGTCGGCCTGACATAATAATTCAGAGGACCGACTGTTCCATTTGATGTGTAACACATTACAGATTTTAAGGCACGTTGCATATTTATTAATCCATTTAACTTGCTCACAGATTCCTACGGATTGGTATCGCTTTGTGTTTGGAAAATCTGGGCATCAAGCAGGATAAGAATTCTTCATGATCCCCCAGGGCCCAGGAGAATCGGGCAAAAATGCCTCTAATTTCCCATCCTTTGTTTATATCCACATGAGGCAGTCTGAGAGGTGACTTTTAACAATTCCTGTACTAGTAAGTAGCTGTTGGATACTTTGCTTAATTTTTTCCCCTTTCCTTTCTTTTCTAATCTCTACATTTCACAAACAAAATCAGGTCATTTTATGTTCATTTTTAGCTGTGAACTTTGTTCTACTGCAAGTGTTCAGGGAGAAAGTCACGGTGCCTTGTGATGCTCAATGAGCAATTTGTGTTTTTTTTTAATGAAGTGGAGTTGGTTCAATGAGTATGGTTTATTTAGAGAATTTGCTATAATGCAGAAAATTATTAATGGCCTGATGTTCATGTCTTAATGTACGGCTATTGTCAAGGAAGGAGGCGCTTTGAAGTGTCCCAATTAAGATGCAATGACACAAGCTAACTTTCATCTTTGCCGGCTTGCTTTGCCACAATTACTTTCCAGGGAAGAGACATTAGCAGAACTTTAAATCGTCAAATCCCTGCAAGAACACGCAGCCAATACCCCCTTAAGAGGAGGGGAACAGGAACCAACCTGAGCCTGGATTGGCCTCGAACCAAGCAGCTGTCACTCATGGAAGGTACTAGAAGTGTTTTTATGGGAGTTGCTGCCTCAGTGAGGTATCCACCCTTCCTTTCAATGGCAACATTGTGACATGACGCCTGACCATGTAACTCACAGTTCCAACATTCACATGTTCTCAGTGAAACCATGCAATAGGGATACATTGTGTGGGGTCTGTAAATGTAGCTGCTAACTGGCATCAGGGCGTGTTTAAAACTCTAGAGGCTGGGACACCTGGGTAGCTCAGTCGGTTGGGTCGCTACCTTCAGCTCAGGCCATGTTTTCAAGGTCCTGGGATCAAGCCCCACATCACACTCCCTCAGTCTGCGTCTTCCTTTCCCTGTGCTGCTCCTCTGGCTTGTGCTCTCTCTCTCAAATAAATACAATCTTAAAAAAGAAAATATTTTTAAAAATACAGAGGCCCACATGCTGTCCCCAGAGGCTTTTATTTAATGGCTTTGAAATGCCATAATGAACACATGGTATTTTAAAGATTTCCTGCTGATTCTAGTGTACAGGAACATCTGAGAGCCGGTGTGGTATGCGTTCTATGCATCCTGGCCAGGAAGGTTGGGTTGTCACGCATGATGCCTTTGGCATGCACAACTATTATGTATGTGTGTACATATATAGTTTGTATTTATATTGATGTATAAATATGTATTTATACATTCACAAAGCATAACTATTTTAATGCATGAATTGTACGGAAGACTTCATCAAAGCACAGCGTGCACGCTAATCGGCACAGTGACGGATGTATGTGTGCTGATGACCAAGGAACAGGTGCAAAGTGTCCCCGGGTCCACCTCCAGGGCGCACGGAGTTCCACAGGGCGGCCAGCAGGTGGCGATGTTGATTTGAGTGCTGAGGACACACCGGCCTGAGGTTGCTCTGAGGGACATGGCAAGTCTTCCTTAAAATCTGGCATCTTCCTGCGACCCCCTCAAGGGCTTTGCTTTGTTTTAACTACACCTGCAGCTGCTGATGCCTGGAGAGAGTCAATTATGCATAATTAACGTTCCTACCAGATGTGCTGAAACCACACTTTGTTCACTGTTCCTGGTCCAAACCAATACGTGCACGGTAGGTATTTCTTTTCCATTTAATATGCAATGGGGAAGGGGAAGATAGGTGGGCATTCTTTCCAGACAGATGTTTGATGATGGATGTCGATTCCAGAAAGGGCTCACGCTCGAAGACGGCGCCAAAGGAGAGAGAGCAAGGCAAGGTTTTGGGAAGACACGTTCCCCCCACGTGTGACGACACAGCAAAAACACACACACACAGGAAAAAACCACTTGCGGGTGGAAGTTGAATCTTGCTGGAAAGAGGTGCATTTAGCCTAATTAAGTTAAGAGACCCTTCAGTGAGTTCCATGCAATTTTTAGCTCCTGTACATCAAAACATGGAACGTCAACAAGAAAAGATGGGAGAATGGAAGATCTCCACCCACCAGAGATGAGCCCATCCTGCAAATAAAACCAGGAAAGAAGAAACATCACAAAATATTTAAATGAAGTGATTATAGACAACATTGTGAGTCCTACTGGCTATAATTTTCATCCACTTGTAATATTTCAGGCAACACGCTAATCATTCATTGGTTGGTAGATTCATTCATTCACTCATTCATTCCTTCATTCAAGGTGTTCGGAGCAGCTAGTATGCATGGAATACTGCACAGGTCCTATAGAGACAAACGTGCATAGCTGTCAGTTCCTTCTAAAAGTTGTTTTTCTTCCTTCAGTGCTGGTTTTATGGGGAATTACATATAAGATAACATCTGGTTCTCCTGCTGACACAGATTACTGATACCTGGCCCATAGTCAAGGTCGTGGAGGTCTTGAAGAGAGCAGGAGAGATGGATCAATGGCCACAGAGAGAGAGAGAGGGGATGTGGACATGTGACAAATAAATGCAATGCAATATCCTGGATGGGATTCAAGAACTGGGGCAGGGGGTGGGTAATTAGAAAAACTAATGGCATCTGAAAATCTTCTGAGTTCAATCATGATATACCCACATCCATTTTGACAAACATACCATAGGTAATTAGTCAGATAACAATAATAATGGAGAGCACTGGAAGAGGGATATATGTTGACTCTACAAGGTATATGATGAACACTGTGTGAACCTTAAATTATTTTAAGGTGAAAAAGTCTATTTTTATTTTTTAAAAAAGATTTTATTTATTTGAGAGAGAGCGAGAGAAAACGAGCCAGGGGGACAGGCAGAGGGAGAAAGAATCAGATTCCCCATGGAGCAGGGAGCCCAACATGGGACTTGACCCCAGGACCCTGAATCATGACCTGAGCCAAAGGCAGACTCTTCACTGATTGAGCCACCTAGGTGACCCCCCCTTTTGAAAATGTCTATTTTTAAAACTCAGTTATAAGCAAAAAACAAACAAACAAACAAAAACAAAAAACCCAAAACACCAAATAAGCAATCTTAAAACATTGGGTGTAAACTTAGATATTCCACAAAAGAGAATACTCAGCCAATAACTGCTTGAAAAGATACTCCACCTCGTTAGTTATGACAGAAACGTGATTTAAAAGTGTAACTATAGGGAAATGCTACTACCTTCTGGTGAGAATATCTAAAATAGAAGCAATAAAAATAGCCAAAACCCTGATAATAGTAAGGGTAGGGAGTATGAGGAGTAACAAGGAATTCTTATGCATGGATGGTGGGAACGCAGAATGGTGCAGTCAGTCACTCTGGAAAATAGTTTGTGGACTTCTCATAAAACTAAACGTCCAATTACCATATGGACCAGAATCTCCTCCTAAGAATTTGCCTAAGGGAAATAAAACAAAAATTATGTTCATTCACAAACCTATCTACGAGGAGTGTTTATCATGTCTTAGTTTGTAATCACCAAACTGATAGAAACAACCCAGATGTCCTTCAGTGGATGATGGGCAAGCAGACTATAGCCCATGTACAAAAGGGAACACAGCTCAACAATCAAAAAGGACTTAAGTTCTCACACGTGGAAGAGCCTGAATAAGCCTCACATGTGTTCATCTAAGTGCAAGAAGCCAGTCTCAACACCATGGGTTCTGTGGGATCAATTCATAGAACCTTCTGGAAAAGACCTTAGATGTGTGACCCCAACTGCAAGAAGCCAGTCCCCATACCCTGCATACGATTTGATCCATTCACAGAACATTCTGGAAAAGACCTCAAGTGTGTGACCCGAGTGCAAGAAGCCAGTCCCAACACCTCGCATAATATTTGATCTGTTTATAGAACATTCTGGAAAAAGACATCATGGGGCAGAAACAGTCTAGCAGGTCCTTGGGCTGAGCTGGGGCAAGGCGTTGGCCACAAAGTAGAACAGGATGAAAATTACAGCCTGAGGAATTACAACCTAGTTATGTTGTCAGTCTAATAACTGTGTGTTTTCATCAAAAGTCCCTTGACCCCACCACAAAAATAGTAAGTTTTACTTTATGTAACCAGAGTGACCGTTATTATAAAAAAAGCCATCATCACAAGAAAAGATGAGGACATGCAATAATCATGGGACATGCATGCCAGCCTTTAGGAAAGGCAAGTCAGGAGCACTTGCCTCCCGATTCCTTCCAGGGGTTGAACATGGTGATTATTTCCAGCATCTGGAAATAATAATAATAATAGAAGAAGAAGAAGAAGAAGAAGAAGAAGAAGAAGAAGAAGAAGAAGAAGAAGAAGAGAAGAAGAAGAAGAAGAAGAAGAAGGAGAAGGAGAAGGAGAAGGAGAAGGAGAAGGAGAAGGAGAAGAAGAAGAAAGAAGAAATAGAAGAAGAAGAAGAGGAAGAAGAAGAAGAAGAAGAAGAAGAAGAAGAAGAAGAAGAAGAAGAAGAAGAAGAAGAATATAATTTTCTAGGGAAAATTAAAGCTTACAATGGGTTGATTCTAACCCAGGAGTAGGAGGAGGAGAAGGAGGAGGAGGAGGAGGAGGAGGAGGAGGAGAAGAAAGAAGAATAATATAATTTTCTAAGGAAAATTAAAGCTTAAAATGGGTTGATTCTAACCCAGGTCAGACAAGCTCTAAGGTCCATGCCTGTGTGAGCATGTCTTCTTAGTTCCGATTTTTCCCAATAATTGTAAAGCCTCAAGGAAAGAGGAGGCAGGGAGGTCAGGGAGGTCGAGAGGTGGCATAGGGTGCGTAACCTCACTCACATGGGAAAGGAAATCGAGCAAGCAATAACTTTCCAAATTCCTGAAGACATTCACACAATACCTCTGTTTCTAAATTGCATCAGGTTTGAGAGTTACTCTCAACCCAGATAATGATACACTCAGTAATGCAATTTTTACTCCAAAAAGCATAACTAATCAGTCCTAATTGTACAATACGGGGACTTCCACACTACCTGTGTCCTTGATCATCACCCACATAGTGACAAGTTTCATGAAAATGAACGCACATTGGATGGTGTACTATGGTTTTGAATCGAAGTCCTTGATGTGCTGGCTCAGCACATTGACCCCAAATATCATATTAAAGGGGACGACGCCATTGATCTTAAAACGTGACGGGATCCTAACATGGAACTTCTCCAGACAGTTGGACTGTCACTTATTTCTCAACTTCTCCAGAGATACTGGTTTTAGACACCTGTTTCCATGTGTTCAAGGCCTACAGAAGGAAGTTCATTTTAGATGGTTTCCCCAGAGACCATATCTGTATCTGTTGGGGCAGCTAGAGGACAGGCACTGAGGGACGTTGATAAGAGAACTTGTTTTTAAATGAAAGACCCACACGCAGCGCCTGTGTGTCCCAATGACCAGGTGCTGGTGCATTTAGATGAACGATGTACGGTGGAGGATTTTGTTGGTTGCCATTACTGAAATGGGTCAACACCATCCACTCTAGGGACTCATTTGACTTCCAGCCTTTATACAGACCGAGTCTCACTCTGGAAATCAGCTCTCCTGGCCTTTCAGCTTATGCAAAAATAAAAAGTAAAAAATAAAACCCAGCTCGTCTTCCGGTCAAAACCACAACTCCCAAAACAATAAGACAGCCTTAGACTAGGCTTTATAATTATTTTTCTCACTGTTGGAAAGTTGCAAGAGGAAAACCTTCATGGATAGTCTCATTCCAGAGCTATTTTCCCCAAGGCTTTTCATTTCCATCAGATTCTTATTTGGAATTTCGTTTCTGTTTGTGGCTCCACGAAACTCAAAAGCGAATGCAATTCTCTTCAGTAATAAGCGTTATGGGATTTGGCTTCCCATAAAGAAGCTAGTATTTATGTAAAGGTGGCTTAAGAAGAATTACAAAATTTTTAAACATCACTGAAAGATGCCTTTCAGGCCCCAAGAGGATTCAAACTCAAGATTAAGAGCTGGAACACATTTTATATACACATATATTGTGGAATCTGATTCACCCAAATGTGAAAAAAAGAAAGGCTCTGCAATTTTCATAATAGTGCCCCAAATTAACTGTCCATCTGTGCAATTAGTAAATCTGATTCATTACGCTATTCCCTTAAGATCGGTGCACTGTATTGGCTATTAGTTATAACTCAATAATAAAAAAAAATACTAAAATTCCAGTAATATATCATTTCTTCATAATAAAATTCTGCTTTTTAGATCATTTGGCATTTTGTTGGTGTTTTACTGTCGTTTAAAGCATATCATACTGAATTTCTGACACCTGATATCACCTTGGCCGTTTATGTTCTTTTGAATTATAATTACGTTGTTCTGTGATGGCACATTCTTCAGTGGTTGTAAGGGTTTTACATAGAATGAGTCGGTGGTTTTGCGTTTCCGCTCGTGAGGTCCTCAACTGCATGATGACCTACTGTCCTTGGAAACCCACGCTCGAGAGAGTAGCGCCAAGAAGGACTCAGATAGAAAGGCAGTTGGGGAACCTCATTGGGTGTCCACAGGGTCAACCCGATGGGATCACGTGTTACAGGTCCTCTAGCAGATAGAGTGTTTCCGTCACCATGGGTAAGACTAGAATAGCAGTGCCACCCTACAGGTTATGACACGATAAAGGGACGTGCCATCGTCCGTAGAAGATATGCGGAGTAGATGACGTGGGCTCAAACATACACCACACTTGCTACACAGTTTGGATTGACGTGTGCTCATTATTGCAATGAGTTCTCCTGGTTCCCATAGAAGGTTCGATGGCGGGTGACACTCCAGTTGGATTCAAATGACATTTATGGAGACCGTCTATCAAGAATCAGGCCCATGTTTAACATTATTTCAATAATTTGTGCATTAAAAAAAAAAACTCAATAAAGTCTCAATTCTTTCTCCCAGACGTTACATATAAGGAGGTGTCCTCAGCACCCAGAAGTAGCTGAGGTATTGAAAGTCACAATTATTCTTCAATCTCTGTGTCTATCCCAACCGCTGGATGTTTACCAGATTTCCACAGGTCAACTTGGAAGCAAGAGAGATTTTGGCTCAAATTGTGGTCTTCCAAATATTTTTGTTGTGGGGCAGTAGGACCCTATTTTGAATCTTTTCTGTGACTGCAGCTTATTTGAATTCCTAAGGTCTCAAAATATCACATCCTTCTGGATTTCATTCATCATCCATTGTGCAAGTTTCGCATGCTCGTAGAATATAATTTTTTTTATATTTAAAAATGGTTAGACTTACAGAAAATAGAACAAGGATGATGCAATTCCAGTAGACCCCATCTAGCATGAACAGATTTTATGCATTAAATTTTCACTTGATATTTTTGTATTAAAAATGGTTCCATGAACGACCCCTCATCCTTATGGCAAATCTGTCCCCGTGTGTCTCGAGACATTTTCATGAATCTGTCGGGTATGACTCGTGCCCGTGTGAGTCCGTGTCACTGCTCATAGGCATATGCGTGATTGCTGGATGGTACTGTTGTCACTCAACGTGAATTTGTCACTCTGCATGCATCCTATTTACACAAGACCGACTCACGTGTATTTACTTCATTTAAATTGCTGAGATTAGTCTATTTCTTCTGTGTTTACTGATTTTATGAGTAATATTAATTTTGTCATTTTTTATATGATGTGATGTTTGTTTTTCTATCAAATTTTCTGTTTTACCCTTCTCCCTTTTGTGGCTACATCTCAAATTGATGAAACTTTCATTACTTTCCCTACGATCAGCTTGTAATTTTACGTTTATTTTGCATTCTTCAGTTTTGATGAATCCTGCAATTTTAATGTGTGCGTAAAAAACATAAATGGTTAATCACTATCTCCAACTTCCTCCTGAAAAAGTCCTGAAATGTGCTATTTCAGCACTCACATTCCATGCATTATTTCCTGATACGTTAAACGCAGCTGCTTTGTGTATTCCGAGAAATTAAAGTTATTTTGAGGACTGTCGTTGTTGGTTCGTGGCTCACGTTGCTTCTTACACAACGACATAGTTTACTTCCAGGCCTGGTTGTCACATTCTTGACATATCTCGTCTGGAAATTCTTTTTTGCTGCAGCCATAAGTAGCACAAGCTCGAGGGTTCACCCGCAAACACTGCATTGGGTATTTTTATTTGGTGTTGAATTCTAGGTTGGCATTTATTTCGATGAAAATCTTTCCAGACAGACACCTACCATGCTGTGTAAGGTAGCTTTGATAGAACTTTTGTACGCTCTTATTTCCTTCTAGTGATTGAATCTTTGCAGAGAAGCCTAAGCTTCCCCGACAGTCTGGACAGTGTTGTAGTTGGGTTTTCTTCTCTGATGGCATTTGGAATTTCCCTTTCTTGCATTTGAGACCTGTTATGGTTTAGACTTTTTTTTTTTTTTAATTCAGGATGTGTGTGATTGAGCTGAGTGGTGTAGCAGGAGACAATGAGATCACGTCAAAGAAACAGGAGTGTGTTGATTGATGGAGAAGTCTCGGAAGCATGTGTGAATGCCTTGCAGTGGTGAGTATGGTAGGCAAGGGGAGGAGGATGCTCAACGTTGGGTTACTTCCACATTCCCATGCATGATATTCCTGAAGCAGGAGACTGACAAGAATAGCAACTGTTAGGCTCCGTGGAAAGGTGGTCCTCGTGTGGCAAATCATATTATTATATAATACCTATCATCATGTTCTGATTTATTTGCAATTTTCAAGGGCGCCCGCCTACTGTTCCATGTTCCAAAGGAACCAGTGGGAGACGTTTGCAGCAGAAAGTTTGGATGACGGTCCATTCCAAAGAATTAATACAGGAGTTTCACATTTTTGACTTGTTGAGTGGAATGTCTCTCCCCGTAAGCACATGAGTGCATGGGTGTGTGCACATGTACATACACGTACCAGAGATGTCACCAAAGTAACGTGTGTAATTTCTCATGGATGGGTAACCAAACTATACTCCTGAATCTTCACGATCATTATTTTTCCAGGTGTGAACTGGATGGTTAAAAACCTCCATAAGACTAATTGTTTCCCTCAACACAGCAGGATAAAAATTCTCATTCCTAAGTAATCGTCACACAGTAGCTTTTCAATTAATGTCCTGTATCGAGTGTTAAAACCGAGATGAGGTAATTCTTTAATTAAAAATTTAATGGGTTTCTGGGATGACGGTCGAAGGAGTGACTACATAATTTCTGGTGACTTCTGGATCCCCACACGTGAACAGACAGAGCAAATCAATAGCAAATTACAAAACCCACAAGCAAGAGTAGACGACAAGCCATCCCAGGACCATAGCCAGCATACACAATGGTTGTATGATATGGTTCTTTCAAGCGTTTAGAGATGAAACCCCACAATCATTAGTATAAACCCAGGATGACAGTCTTTTAACATCTGCTTGTTGGATTCTTTGCATAGGACAGCCAGGTCTCCAAACACCCAGATTTTAGCCAGGGGCTAACTTACTGATTTTGAGACTATAGCAATGACTTAAACCATGATCCCATTATGTACCTCCTATATTCAGATGTTTGCTGCCAATTTATGATTGCATTATACAATAAAGTATGTAAAATGACTCTCCAAGGGCTAATTCTTATTTTTTAACATGTGAACGACATGGCTAGACTGTGTTTACACTGGGAGACATCCCACAAGTCGACTCCACAGTGAAAGGATATAACATTCCTAATTGAAATACTCTCAGCTGCCCCTAGGGAATTAATATAAAATGATCAGGGTTTATTTTTCTAGAGTGCTCGCTTTCACTAAGACAAAAGATTTCACTGGAATGTTGAAGTGCTCATGGCAGATGGACATTATGGATTTCTGGATACATCCAGACCTCTAATGGGAAACTCTACAGGACCTTCATTTGCTGTGAATCTATGGTTTCTTTTTCCTGAATTTACTTAAAAAATGGGAGAGAACAATTTTAGAAACTAACCAAGAATGATTTAAAAAAAAAAAGTATCCATCAATGAAAATAAGGTACTTTAAGACCTTGCTCTTGATACTTAACAATTTTGGCTGACCTAACTCACATATAGTGACTTAAAGTTACTGTTTGAAAGACAGTAATTGTTGCCCGATTGGTAAAGAAACTACTGATGTCAATAATTTCATCAAGTATGGACTCATTGGTGATGGACAGGGAGGCATTCGAAATCTTTGACCCAAATATAGCAATTTATTAGATTTATCAGAACACATTTTATAGTTGAGAAGGGATAGCAGCCGACTTTCAGAAAGCACCAGACTTGGGACATGGAAGCATAGAAACTTCAAAGCCATGCATGTAGATAGGGTGACATTTCTCAGAGAAGAAAGGTGCAGCATTGCAGAATGTTCTGGATGAAATGGTTGTAACCTTCCAAGTTGATCCATGGAAGCCCTCACCTCCCAGTGGGATGGCAGTAGGATGTACGCTTTTGGGAGGAGCTCAAGGGACATGAGGTCATGAGGGTAGAGTGCAGTGATGGTATAAGGTGGCACTAAGATAAAAAGGGGGAATCTAGGGGCTCTTCTGGTGGGGATTTGAATGCGATGAGGGTTAGACACATGTGGATAGCAAGAACATAGGTGGACATTATTTTAGCTTCTACAGGTAGAAGCTTTTCTGATGAAGAAAGTCAGGAAAAGATGGGTCAAGCTATGGCCAAGATCACTGTGATTGATCTAAGTCAACCAAAACCGAAGCCTGCACTTTGACATCCCATTGAGTTAGAAAGCCTGGTCCCCGAGTCCCAGGATGAACTATACATACAGTCTTACTTCTGACCCAGATGCGACTTAGAAGACACCAAAGCTTTCACAAAGCTCTACCTCCATTTCTTGGGAAACTGCTCCCCACGAAGGTAATTGGATGATTTGCCATCTTGGTGATCTCACTCTCCTGTTCAATGGTCCCCCCGACCTGAAATGATCCTTTTAACATTTAAAAAATAGTGCAGTGATATTTCCCCTCTACCTAAGTCGTTCATGGGATTTGTAACATGTCCAGCATGATGTACCTGGGCCCCGTACATGCTGGCAACCAAGTTCTGCTTCTGCTGTTTCCTACTCCTGGATCATTCAGCTGGAGTTTCCAAATAATCCCACCATGTAGATCCCTTCACATGCATGCTGTCCTTCACCATTCCTGATCCTCTTAGTCAGACTGTCCCATATGCTTTTTTTTTTTAATCTTTATTTATTTATGATAGTCACACAGAGAGAGAGAGAGGCAGAGACATAGGCAGAGGGAGAAGCAGGCTCCATGCACCTGGAGCCCAATGTGGGATTCGATCCCGGGTCTCCAGGATTGCGCCCTGGGCCAAAGGCAGGCGCTAAACCACTGCGCCACCCAGGGATCCCCCCATATGCTTTTGAAATAAACATGACAGAAAGCTAATTTGTCACTGCATCCTAGTTCACATGCTCCCTCTTCCAGGAAACCTTCCCTGGGATAATCTCTCCTTAATCCCTTCTCTGCATTTCAGTCTCCTCCAGATAGACAGGGTGATTGCATTGTTTTACAAGAATGCCTCTCCTGATGGACTGGATTCCAGTAAATGTTGTTTTCTTGGGACGGCCGGGAGGCTCCGTGGTTGAGCGTCTGCCTTTAAGCGTAGGTGGAGATCCTGGGGTCCTGGGATGGAGCCCCACATCAGGCTCCCCGCAGGGAGCCTGTTTCTCCCTATGCCTCTCTCTCTCTGGGTGTCTCTCATAAATAAATAAATAAAATCTTGACAGAAAACTTTGTTTTCTTACTGAAATTTTGTTTCTGAAACATGTGGGATCTCTTGGCCCACTACAGAGAAGTAGAGGGGGGTGGAAGGAAGGAAGGAAGAAGGAAGGAAGGAAGGAAGGAAGGAAGGAAGGAAGGAAAGAAAGAAAGAAAGAAACAAAAAAGAAGTGGAAAAAGAGGGATAAAAAACAAAAAGGGAAATTTTCTTTAAATAGAGTAAACTGTATTTGAGGGGAATGAAGTCACAAGACCTATACGGAGAATTAAGATAAAACGGTTATGTCATCATCCAAGCACTTAGAAATGATCTAAAACATAGGTAGGGTTGAAAACTAATAGATTTACGAGGGCATTCAACCCTACTTCTTAGATTTAAAGTTTAAGTAAGTGGACATGACCATCTCCTCTTTGGGGTTGCCATATATACTCATTTTTCCATAGATTCCCAAGGATAGACCCGAAGTAAAAAGAGCACCACTTTGATTTTAGTGTGTGTGTGTGATTTCCCAGCTTCCCACACCTCTGCAAAATAGGCTGCACCTTCTGACATCTTTCTCTTTCTCCTTTTTGGATTTGCATCTCTCATGAAAGCCCAGCACATGGCACCCCGCGATCTCCGAAACCCTTTGATATAGAACTTTACTCCTAAACTTGCTTACGTTGGTAAAAACAAGCTAATGAATTCCTGTTGAAATGAATTGAATACTTATATAGGAATTTTTATTAGAAGGTTTTATAACAAGATCTACAAATCACTGTTATTATGGGTCATTTACTGGGGTGCTCCATAATATAGAAATGGATCTTATAATGATATCTTCTCAAATGATGCTGAGTCTAATATTTTATTTCTATATAATATCTCTCATTGGGATGAATTTTACTTGCTTTATGAATATAAAATGAGGACGTCTGAGTGCCAAAGAGCATGAACTTTTAAAGCCCACTGACCATTTCAATCTCCACTCTGTGTCCAGTGTATTGTAAACCTGCTCGCGACTATGTCTCTGAGCTTCAAACACCCCGTCAGTAACAAAGGAGATAGTGCTAGTGAGCTCACGGCGATCACGTCAACGTTACGTGAGATACGATTTCCAAAATCTTGATTATTCCAAAGGTTTCGTTCTCTTCCCATGCTCCCTAAGTTATAGATATCCTTATAATAATGTGGTAATTTTAATGTCTCTACACAACCAATATCAAGTTTCTTGCAGAACGCCTCGTTCTGGAGGCCACTGATCTCCATAATTGTTTCAATCGCTTAGGAATGCATCCTTCCTAGTTCGTAATTTTAACTTTACTAAGCAAACGTTATTTAATTATCTTTGCTTTTTCTGTTCTTAAAATTCAAATAATTCAACTTCATCAAATGTTGCTTCGTTATCCTAGCTGGCTCTTAAGAAATAGGGATTATGGTCAATTGGTACACACACACTTGTGTGCTTCTGCCGATAATATGACATGTACTAAATGATATAGCTTGGAGATGTAAGATAGAACATACAAATAGATATCATGCCTATCTGTGTCGCATATTATAAATGATCACATTTATGCCATGATCTCCTTAGTAATAGATTGAGATCGTCTAAAATATCTTGCTGTCATACAGAGAGCCCTCTTCACACAGCCAATTAAAGAACAGTTACGTTTCTCCCTGGTCACCTGCAACAAGTGGCTCTTTTCTCACGGCGCTCATTAAAAGAGCTATTGTTCTTAATTGGAAATTCCAATTACTTGTATACAATGTTTAAAACTTGGCTCAGTACAATCATGTTTGTCATGACACCTTGTTGCAATCCCTCATCAGTCCCAGAAGTTCTCATTGTTAGTGATTCTCTGGCATTTTCTGCAAAATCGTGTCATCTATTTAAGAAAAGCATGACTGTTACAGTTCTCCTTCCCAAACTGAGTAGCTTTTCTTTTCTTTTCTTGTCTTATTGCATAAACTAGGACCTCCAGGATGGGCTTCTATAGAAGCGGTGAGAGGGGAAATCCTTGCTTTGCTTGTGATCTTACGGGACAGCATCCAGTTTCTCATAGAGAAGGCTGTTTGTAGCTGTTCTGTATGAGTGTTCTTACGAGTTAGATTTTATCAAGTACTTTTCATGGGATGACTGATAAAATCATGTGAATTTTCTCAACATGGTCAATTACAAAATTCATTTTCAAGTGTGCAGGCAGGCTTGCATACAGTATACATCTATCTTGCTTTATCACTGCGCATGTTTATTTTTACATGTTATAGCAAATCTACTGAATATTTATGTTCAAGATTTTTGCATCAATATCTATAATGTTCCTCTATTCTAATGTCTGTATCTGGTGTTTATGTTACAAAGATGCTGGCCTCACAGAATAAGTCAAAAAGTATTTTCTTTGGGGGCGTTTGAGTAGTGAAGTAGGTTGGGCATCTATGACTCTTGATTTTGGCTCAGGTCATGATCTTTGGGGGTCATGGGATACAGCCCCATATTAGGGTCCAGAATCAGTGGGGAGTCTACTTGAGATTCTTTCCCTCTGCCCCTCACCCCACTTGTGTTCTCTCTCTCTGTCTCTTTAAAACAAATTTTAAAATATGGTTTTTAAAGAAGTGATTAAAATATAGTTTTTTAAAGCAAGAGATTTGGAAAATTGGCATTGTTTGTTCTGTGCTGAATTGTATCGCTCAAACATCCCTGGTGTAAACCCCAATGCCCAATACCTATCTGTAACCATATTTGGAGATAAGGTCTTTTACATTAGGCCATTGAGGTGGTCCTTCAAATTTTAGGTCTTATATCCTCGTAAAACTAGGCACCAAGGGGAAAGGACTCAGGAGAACCCACACTTGCCCATAACTGGATCCCAGAGTCTCAGCCTCAACGATAGAGAACAAGTAAATGTCTGTGTCCACCTGCATGGCAGCCCCAGCAAAGTGATACCTGTTTATCCCTTAAAGGTTTGGTAGAAATCTCCAATGAAATGGTGTGGTCCCGAGCATTTTTAGGGACATTCTTTACATTAAAGACATTTTTAGGACATTCTTTACATTAAAGACAATGTAAAGAAGCCTATTTGTAGGCTTTAATGTAAAGAAAGCCTACTCAAAATACGTATTTCTCCTTATAGGAATTTCAGAACTTTGTGTCTTTCAGAGAATCAGTCCTTTCCATCTAACTTACTGAGAATTACTCATAATATTCCTGTTATATGTTCATTTCCATGGGATCATTGGTGATGGCTTTTTTCTGTGTGTGGTATTACAAAATTGTGTCTTCTCTCTTTTTTGCTCAGTTTCCTTGCCTTGAGGTTTATTGATGTTACTGATTTTTTCACAAACACTGTTTTTTGGGGTTTTTTTGTTTTGTCTTATTTTATTTTTTATTTTTTGTTTTGCTGATTTTTCTCCATGGGCTTCCTGTTTTCTTTTTTAATCTATTGATCTCTGCTGTAATTGATATTTTTGTTTGATTTGCTTTAGATTTAAATTGATCTCCTTTCTATACTTTCCTCAGGCCAACTTTTAGGTCATAGATTTTTACACCTTTTCCAATATATTATGCATTCAATGCATGAAGTAGTGCTGGCTTTCACTATATTCCACTTGTTTCAGTAAGCTGGTTTTCCCCCCATATGTTGTCCAGGAGTGTGTGGTTTAATTCCCAACTATTTGTGGATTCATCAACTACCTCCTACTGATTTGTAATCCAGTTCTATTGTGGGCAGAGATATACTTCATATGATTTCTATTTTTTCAAATTTGGTTAAGTTGTGTTTCATCAGCCAAAATGGATTCTTGGCACGTGTTCCATGTGAACTTGAGAATATATTTTCTGCTGTTGTGAGAGTATTCTGTAAATGCCAATTAGATCAAGTTGACTGACAGTGACACTGCAACCATGTACTCATGGATGTGGTACCTACTGGATTTACGGGTTACTGATGAAGAGAAGTTGGGAGTCTGTAACCATAGAGTGGATTTTCCTATTTTATAAGTTCTGTAAGTTTTTACCTCATCTATTTTTATAGTCCGATATTTGGCAGATAAAAATCTATGCCTGATGTGTATTCATTAGGAATTGTCCCCTTTAACATTATATAATGCCCATTTTTATTGTTGATAATTTTCCTTGTTGTTAAGTCTAATTTGTCTGAAATTGATACTAGTCCAGATTTCTTTTGCTTGCATGGTGTATCTTTCTCCATCCCTTTATTTTAGCCTACCTATGATTTCATATTTGAAATTGGTTTGCATTACACATGTCCTTAAAAAAATGCACTGTTACAATCTTTTAATCTCTCTATTCAACATTAGTGTTTAATTATTGATATATTGGGATTAATATCTAACATATTTGTAACCAAACCTATTTATTGCATTTGCTCTGTTTTATTTCCCTTATTTGCAGTCCTCTTATAATTTTTCCTTATTTTTCTAGCCCTTATTTTTACATGAGGATTTAATTTTATTTTATGTATTTATCTTTTATAGTGGGGCTGGAGGGGTAAAGGGGAAGGGAGAGACAGAGAATCCTAAAGAGGCTCCAAACCAAGCACAGAGACTTGACAATGGGCTTGATTTCACAACCCTAAGAATATGACCTAAACCAAAATCAAGAGTCAGATGCTGAACCAACTGATCGACCCAGATGCCCATTTACATGAAGATGTTAGATAATTCCATTTGTGTTTCCTGAGCATATAAATTATAATTTACTATTTGCCAAGGTATTATCTATTTTTATCTAATATAACTCCCCTTCAAATACCACTGTCTGCATCTAGAGTCATGTAGATACATCAGCATACAGATAGGCTGGGCTAATCACTTCTGCAGAGCAAGGTTTTGATGCTGAAGAAATCCAATTCATGAACTGTTTTCTTTTATTTTTTTTTAATTGAAGTATAATTGACATCCTATATTCGACTAGTGTCAAGTGTGAGTTGCTTCTTTTGTGGGTGCTTTGGGCATCAATTTTGTTCCACATCTTGAAGATTTTCTCCTATAGTTTTTCTTAAAAAGTTTATAGTTTTATTTTTAATCCTTTTTCCTGAGGGAATGTAATTTTATTTCAAGTCTACGTTTTTCTATCAAGTCTTTAAAAACATAGGATAATTACTCTTTAAAATGCGACTCTTTTAGGACACCTAGTGAAATAAAAATAACTTTTTCTTTTTCTTTTTTTTTATTATGATAAGACTACTTGACATGAAATCTACCTTATATCTATGGGTTCATCCATGTTGTGTTGTTTTGCAGGATTTCCTTCTTTTTTGAGGTTGAATCCTAATTCATTGTACATATAATGAACATTTTGTTTATCCACTCATCTACTGATGGTGTTGATTTTAAGACGACATCATGTTCTCTTCATCATTTCTCATGCATTGCATTTATTTTATTGTTTTTTGTTAGCTTCATGGGTTGTTGCTAAGGCCATTTAGAAAATCCTTTTTGTGTCTAAAAGATACATTTTGATATATATCTCACATCCCTTGATTTAGAGTACTTTTTATATCCTATTTTTCAATTTTCACATTAAATTATTGAGTGTTTAAAAGTGTACTTTTAGAATCCAAATAAGGAAATGTTCAGGTAGGGATCCCTGGGTGGCGCAGCAGTTTAGCGCCTGCCTTTGGCCCAGGGCACGATCCTGGAGACCCGGGATGGAATCCCACATCGGGCTCCCGGTGCATGGAGCCTGCCTCTCCCTCTGTCTGTGTCTCTGCCTCTCTCTCTCTCTCTGTGACTATCATACATAAATAAATAAAAATTAAAAAAAAAAAAAGAAACAGTAAAACCCTTTAAAAAGAAGAAAATGGAAAAAATAATAAAAAAAAAGAAAAAAAAAGAAAATGTTCAGGTAGATCGAGTTTTTCAATCACTATTTTTTCACATCAGGTTTAGAAAACCTGATATGCATGGTACAAAGATGTTAAATGGCCCTATAAGCTAGAACATGCTCTGTTCATGTCAAACATATTTGTTTAGGACAAAAAAATTTCTTATTATCATGTTTATTTATTATGCTTACTAATTTCACTATGTCCTTAGTCTTTAACCTTCTGGTGCATAAGTATTATTGTGAATTTTCAGTTTCTTCTTGTAATTACTTGAGCTTTAAAATTATAACTCTTCCACCTATTCCCAGATTTTCCATGAACCACCACAAAAATATTCCTCTTTATGTATATAAATTCTTTTTATCTTGGATCCATTTTTTCTTATTTTTAAACCAATTTCCTTCTTGGCATATTTATCTAGGATATATATATATATATATATATATAGCATATAGGTAATATATCTTGGATATATACACATCTTATAAATGTTTTGCATAATTCTGCTCAAGACATATACTTTGCTTTTGGCACACATGCAAATATAATTTGTTATTCAAACTGGGGAGATACCAAACATAAGTAAAAATACTGATTACAGAAGACTACAGTAAAATTAAGAACATCTGTTAACCAAAGGACACTATTAAGTGAAAAGGCAAGCTGTTTCATAGTGGGAATAGGTATTAAAAGGGTGTATGACTAACAAAAGCTGTCCTTAAAGTGTATAAAGAAAGTGAGGGGCGCCCTGGGTGGTTCACTGATTGAGCTTTGGCTCAGGGTGTGACCTCCGGATCCTGGGATCGAGTCCCACATCGAGCTCCCCCCAGGGAGCCTGCTTCTCCCTCTGCTTGTGTCTCTACCTCTCTCTTTGTGTCATAAATAAATAAATAAATAAATAAATAAATAAATAAATAAATAATTTTTCGACAAAAATGAAAAGATTTTCATTAAGTATATTTTTAATATATGTGCCCACTCTAAGACCACAATTATTACCTCAGATTAGATTTTCTGTTTATACAAAAAGATACTAAATCTGTTTAAGATTTTCAATTAATTTTTACAAGAATATTTAACGTAGCTGTTACTGAGTCCACAGCCAGTCTTTTTGCTTTTTAGCCTATATATCTCCTGTATTTTTAAAGTTAATTTTCATAAGAATAGGTAAATTATCTTTTCCTGAGTAAATAGTATCTGTTCTAACTTGCTAGTCTTCGGACTCCAAACACTACCACAGCAGGGTAGGACTTTATCATTATCTATCCTGGCAGTTTGCCTCAATTAAATGCTCTTCAATTAAATCTTTCACTAATTCAATAACACTAAAGAACTACATGTAGATTTTAGACATTTGTTTAGTTGTTAGGGATGAAAATGACAAAGACCCCTGCATTTATGGAAATTACTTTTCAGTTAGTAGACCTACAGAGCATAATGAATACATGAGCTAGTATTTTAAGAGGAGGAAAGAGCTGTGGATAAAGAAAGAAGACACAGCAGGCTATGAGTGACCAGAAACGTAGGGGTGGGGAGGTGTCAGATTTTAAAATTGGATGATTAGAGCAGGTGTCTCGATGGTGGGGGGTTTGAGCAGGGTTTGGAAGCCATGTGAAAGCTGAATATTATTCTGTTTGGAAAGGGCTGATATTTCAGGGAAAAGGATTAGTGAAGACAAGGCCCTCAGGTGAAAATCTTCCAGGCATATTGGTGCAATAGCGTGGATCTTAGTACAGCCAACCAAGTAGAACTTGGTGCTTGGAAGTACAAATGACATCAGAGCTGTGGTCACTTAGAGAACTTTGGTTGTTACTCTGCATGAGAAGTGAAGCCCTAGAGTATTCTGACAGGAGGAACAGAGACAGCTTGTGTTTTCCCAAGAGGAAGGCTGGCCAATGTGCTTGGTAGAAAAGGAGATAAGAGTGAAGAGGGAGTGGCCAGTTACATTTTTGCATTAGACAAGTAGGAAGTGATGGATGGTTCTACCAAAGTAAAAGCAAAAGAGCATCCAACCTGGATATGCCTTTAGGGGTGAATAACTGAATGTAGTGTGCAAAAGAAAATGCGAAATGAGCAAGGACCCTGAGGTTTTTGGCTGAGCATCCAAAATTAGGGAATAAGGAAGCATGGAAACAGGGAAACAGAGCAGGGGAGAAGGTGAGACAGTTCAGTGAAGGAAGACCATTGGGAAAACAAATGGAGACATGGAGGAGAGAGTTGGACTTGCAGAGTTGATGAAAGACAAGAGTCTTCTTAACCAAGAAAAGTAATGGGGGAGAAAATAGCATGCAAATGTCACTTAACATCCTGTTCCTTGGTTACATGGCCAGGTAAGGGAAGATAAACAGAAAGAATGGAGAAGAAAACCAACAGGAGAAAAGGAGAAAAATACAATCTCCTGGACATTACATATATTTGTTTTGTTCATCAGGAAATCTAGGCTCCTAGATGAGTGTGCTGCAGAGGTTGGTACTCCATAAATTCTTGTGGAATCAACATGAAAAAGACAAATTTGAAGCTGGTGATTAATAAGAGCATAGTGATATAGACAGTTGTGCTCCTTGAGATTCAGTCACATGGCATAAGAAATCATTCTGAGCTTTCTGTTGGTAGTTGTGAAATAAGGATCGGCAAGCAAGCGTGAAGGTCAAAAGGCATCTGCAAGTCTGAATGCATTCCGATTTAATTTTATTCCTTCCTTTCAAATAAATGCAAAAAAAGAGCTCACGAATCTTGTAGGTTAAAGGAAGGAATGCTTTAGCTTTCACTCATGCTAGGATTCTTCATGGGAGTGGACAGTTCCTGAAGGTCAACCGCCTTGTAGTTGAGCCAAAGTAAAGATGCCATGGCAACCAAGGACAGCTGGCAGCTCTCTGCACTGGATAAATT